>NC_137610.1:37867697-38480197 GCF_963280865.1 Gymnoscopelus braueri | reverse complement strand
GCGTCTCGTCTCGTTTCCAAGTGCATCGCTAATGTGGATACATCGAGCTAATGCATGAAAGACGATAAAGAACACCCATTTAAGAAGAACTTTGCACAACACAAACCGCTGTAACAGATTGACGGATATTTTATCCAAGGTAAGACGCTTTGGCTGGGAGAGTGAACGCAGCGCTTTTTGAGTACAGTGTGTGCGTGTTCGGGAAAACAACAGAACAGCTTTAGCCAGTGTTAGCAAACCTAGCTAATGTTGGCTAGCTTCATTAGCGCGGTGCTAATATCGGCTTTAGCTAGTTTTGCTAGTTTGGCGTCTTCTATTTCAAGTCAATCATGGATTAGGCTTGTATGTGGTGCAACATGGATGGCTAGAGTCTTAAGTTAGCAACTCTGTATGTTAGCTGGCGTAGGAATTGTGCAGCAAAAGGATTACCCTCGTAGCCGAGCTTGTTATTAGGCTCGCTATGCTAGCAGGCTAGCGCGGTACCCTACGAGCTGTCCTGTGTGTTAAGTGTTATACGGCAGGGCAAGGCCTCGCTGTCTGTAGAACGTTAGGTAAGCTTAGCCGTTGTCTGTCCTGTCAGACCAGGCCATTTTGCTTTTGGAGCAGGTTAGTTCAGGTCAACACAAAACCCATTACATGGATATTATTGCATTGCAAGGTGGGCTATGAGGCCAACTTGGTGATGACAGACAGATGATGTTTGGTTACACTAACGTTAGTGGTTGCTGACGATAGCTGTGCTGCAGTGTGTGACTGAGAGAGTCTGTCTGTGACCTGTCTCAAAAGGAAAGAACGACTCAATGTCAGCTTTAGATGTGGGTCCAATGCTCCAAATCATTTGGTTTTCTTTATTTGTAATCACACCCATTGCCTGAAGGGGCGTTATTCTCATAACGAAGGTATACCGAAGTCGTTTTGAGCACCAACTTGTTAATGAAAGCCCCTTTCTGTAATAACACTGTTAGATACACTTATAACTTTAAGGTAGCTTGTCTCTTTGTATTCGTATATCTTTCATGATGTGATGTAGCTTCATGACATTGTTGTACTACCACTTATTTAACACTTCTCATAAAATCACCCAGACGATTGTCTCACATAGTATACATTTAGATTTACTCCACAGAGCTGTATATTAGATTGGCATGAGAGGTTAAGGCAAATATCTGACTGGTGTCTGGCTATGGGAGATACAAGTGACCATTCACTGGAATAGACCAAAGAGCATAGGCACATAGGAGTGAGTAACATGTTCTAGGCTGATATCTAGAGGTTAGCCTTTTACCTGACTAGTTTAACACAAGTATGCAGTTATATTTTAGATGGAGGTAAGTTGGGGTAGTCAAGGAATATAGAATGAAGGAGAGAGATGTTTATTTGTTTCGTGATAGGCAGTTTTAATGTTACTGTTTCAGTTTGTGGTAGGCTTCATTGTCAATGCTGTGTGAAAGATAAGAGCGCCATGTGGGAGAATGTGGGTGTGTTTGTAATGTTAACTACTTTCAACTTCGCATTAGCATCTCTATTTTGGGGATGTCACAGGTATAAATGTTGCAACATTTTCAGAAGTGTATATTGCACCTTACGGATGTTTACATTTCGCATACATAAGCTTTCAGACAATGTGCAGAAACATAGACAAAATTGTGCAGACAGACAGAGAGGCTCTGATTTAGCCCTGATTGTTCCAGGGGTTAGACACACACACACACACACACACACACACACACACACACACACACACACACACACACACACACACACACCACACTCTATAGAAGGCTAGCATGGCTCATAGAAC
This sequence comes from Gymnoscopelus braueri, assembly GCF_963280865.1. NCBI lineage: Eukaryota > Metazoa > Chordata > Actinopteri > Myctophiformes > Myctophidae > Gymnoscopelus > Gymnoscopelus braueri. The sequence goes on along the minus strand of NC_137610.1, from coordinate 38,478,396 downwards.
CATGCTGTAAAAAAAAAAGGGAGGGAAATTTTGACCCGGGTTTAACAGAAGAGGGCAAAACGGGTTGGCAAATCTCCAAAGGGAGCTTATAATATCTACATGCCATTTTCAATTACATGTCTACACATAGAATAGAAAGTGATTTGTATGTGTTGGTAGCTGTTATAATGGTCTCACATTGACTATTGCTGTAATGACCTCTGACCTGGTGTATGTTGGTGACACACTGTATGATATCTGCCCTTTTAGAGTTGTCCCAGACTAGGGCTGTGTTGGTGTATGGAATTTGTATTAACGTGGTATCAAAGCAATGTATCCTGACTTTGAATCATCGGTTAAGCCTTGGTCATACATCTGTTTCAGACTACGATGCGTCGTAGTCAACGCATCTGAAAATGCAAGCCGATGTGTCAGATGCATCCATTTCCCAATTCCCATGTTAATCTTGTGGGGTTGTATGCAGTGCCGGCAGGAGTGCTGGTTTTTCTGTGTGTAGTTAGTTTTTCTTGTGTTGCCATGTTTGCTCACTGAAAGAAAACCACAAACGAAAAGGCCGCCAAGTTTCAGCGCTTCAACGCCTACAACACGCAACGGGTCGTTCTGCCCCTTTTTCCCCATATAATGGAAGTGAACGGGGAAGTCGCCTTGTCTGACGCAGATGTGTGACAGGGGTTTCAGAGAGTCCCTGGTAGACTGAAGTTCTCAATTGATTCAGTTTTGTACAGGTGAACAAGCACGTGTGCAATAGTTGCATTTAAAAGTGACACAGACAAGTCAGCAGACTGCTCTTTTGTCACTGCCCTGGCTAAGTTTAGCTGCATCTATCCAGTGTATAGAGCTCAGCAGCTGTGTCTTCCAGCCTGCAGGAGCACTTTCTATGTAAGGGTAATGATTGTATACATGTGTTTGTGCATCCCCAAGTGTGCAAACTGTGTGACTGTCTGACAGAGAGTGACTCATTGGCTGTGAAACAGTGAAGTAATTCTAGATGTGTTGAAGGGAGTCCCTACCCTCTGTGGGTGGGTGTGTGAACCTCTATACCTCTCTCCCTGCAGCAACTGTGTCCCAGACAATTTAAAACATGATACTTGTCAGCTGTGTGTGGTGGTATAAGCACATGTCTAAGCGTGCTTAAACTAGTGTGTTGTAAGCACATGGCACTAGGGTTGGGTACCGAAAGGTCCCAAACGATTCCCAACACACACACACTTGGTGTGTGTGTATGTGTGTTGGAGGTCTTCATGGGTCTACCCAAACCGAATATACCCGTCAATGCCCGAGACCCGTACAGGTTCAGGTCCATGTTCAGGTCCAAAACATGTTGGAACCAATCTGATCTCGGAATTAATTTCTGTCCATTTACAGTTCGGGACCACCATTTGGACCCGTAAAGTGTGTGTGTGTGTGTGTGTGTGGTCTGTATAGTTTTGCCATGTGAACAAACCATTCCTCTTGATGCTAAAATTTTCATTACTATATTGAAGGAGCCTTTTGACAGCACTTGGAGGCGAGTATCATTGCATTGCTGGAACCAAGGTTTGCTCAGACCAGTGCACGGTATTGGCTGTAGTAACAGAACCACCCCTGAAGTGGGAGGTATCATGTCATTAAGAAAACGCAAAAATAGCAGATCTACAAGCTCACAACGTATCGCAACATGACATGTTGTGAGTTTGAGTATAGATAGAAAGTATCATTTCTGAGTTCTGCGTTCCCAGAACTCAGTGTTAGGCTCACCTCCCAAGCAGCGCTCATATTAGGTTCTAAGAACCTTATCTGAACCGAGCTGTAGCGTACTATGGAAACCAATCCAGAACCCTTGAAATACGTTACATGGCACCGCACGGTTCACTTAGTTCTTGTAGTCAGAAAGAGACAAAAATAAGGTTAGGTTTAGGCATAGTTTTACTGAGGTTACGTTTAGAAATACCTGGTGGCGACTTTTCCGAGGTCGCCGGATTTTACCCGGGGCGAGCATGTTTTGGGGGCGAGTGTTCTTGTATTCGTGGAAATGACAGGAGGAGCGACATTGCCGATTGAAATGTAGCTACATCTTCCCTCCAAGTTAAGACATCCCTTTTCCACCGCCCTCCCAACCCTGTCCTGTTCCCCTTTCCAGCATGCCCCCTATCACCCCATCTCTCCTTTGTACACCCATTGCTGTGATGAAGTGTGTGGTTCTCTCCATTAGCTTGCTGATGAACTGCTGCTGACTCCAGATGGCTCATTGTTGCTGCTGCTACTGCCCTGCCCCTTTAATAATACACATGGGACATTACCCAGAGTCACCAGTGCTATTTTATAGCTTCTTTCTCTGTGTGTATCTTTAGAGTTTTTCTATCTGCTTGCCCATTGCTTATATTTGTTGGTATGGATCTTGCCCACTGCCTAATGGCCATACTGTGTCTGTGTGCATGATTGTACCGTCTACCCATAATGTGAAAAGATGCAGTGTAGAAAACATCATACAGCAGAGCATCAAGCCACGGTGCTCCTGAAATAGATGGCCTGTGCGTGCCTTCTGTTGCTCTCTCTCTCTCTCTCTCTCTCTCTCTGTCTCTGTCTCTGTCTCAGTCAGTCGCTCGCTCGCTCGTCACTCACACACACACACGGTCTAAGTGTAGTTTGTATCCCAGATCTCCCCCCCCCCTTTTTCTAATACTATCCCCACTGTCTGGTGCCTTCAATTGTTATAATTATTTTCATGCATTCTTGGTATACTAATTCCACGGTGCCTGCTACTTCCAGTTATGTGACGTGAGGGAAGATGAACCAATCAACTTTAAAGATTTGCGCCGACTTTTGCAGGGTTCCTGCAGAAAGAAACCGTAGTCTAGGTGCTACTGTAGGGGGGCACTCCCCTCCTGCTACTGGATGGGGGTGCATGTGCCTGTGCACGCTGGGACTGCACAAAATGGACAGAAGTTCATACCTCTATATTTGCCAAATATCTCAATAGCGATACACTATACAATATGGCTATGGGTTCACTTCACACACTTATTTTATATTTTAAAATGTAAGTGTAGCAACAGTGAAAACTAAGAAGGAAAAAAAACAGTATGCTGTCTAATACTGCAAAGACCTGAAAACATCATTTTGATAGTGCCATAGTGGTATATTTTTCTGATGTTTAGTCTTGGTCTGGTCTGGCGTAATCCATGCTTTGATTGCTCATTATTCTACAGAACATGTGTTCTATTACACTGATTAAACTTATACCAATTTTAAAGGTGTACATTACTTTCTCTCCATGGGGCACTGTTGCTGGGTCTGCCATGAGAATAGTCACAGCAAGGACCATGTGTGGCCCCAAGGGGTCCTGTCAGGGGGCCATAGGCGCACTGTTGCTCCGATCTGCACCAAACGTAGCACAAACACTATTCAGGCATCTGCCATGACATTAGTCACACAAAGAAACCTAAATTGCACATATATGGGGTGTTACATCACTGGTTTGAATATCGAGTCATATCAAAACATGTTTTGCCTAATGTTGATATTTGATATCAAACTTAAGACATACCAGCACAAGCCTATGTGTGCAGGAACAAAATATGGCAGGGAGAGGAGTGGAAAGTGGGGAGAAATGCAGGAAAGCAGTGAAAGTCACAGGAAGGCTGGAGTATAAATGTTGCTCTGAGACTCTGAGCAGTTTAGGGAAAGGAGGGAGGAGTCAGGAAAGAGAGAAGTGGTAGACTTGTCCCAGAGAGAGGGAGATGATGGCAAAAAGAGGAGAGGAAAAGAAAATATCACCAGAGTGAAGGAGGGCAGTTTGTGTGTCAGCAAGGGCAGCTAGTGGTTCAGCCTGCAGCCAGACAAGGCTGAAACCTGAGAATAGCTGAGACTGAGAGAACGCGTAGGCCCCAGGGCAGAGGGAAACAACGCACAAGAAAGACTGTATGAGGAACACTGCAAATGAAAGGCTGACACAGCAACGTAGCAGGATAGACCAAGCCAAAGGCTGTGTAGGAGTGACATGAAACAGATTGTGTGAGGGAGACAGAAAAATGTGTTTGGAGGTGGAGTGGAAGTGTGATGGGGACAGAGAGAAAGAAACTGTGTCAGACGGGGGGGGGGGGACTGCGGGCTCTGAGCAAGCTCTGTTAGGACTCCTGCTCAGTTCTCTCTCACACACACACACACAGACGGTAGGAACTAGGAACAACTTCCACCAAACTGCACGAAAAAAAATAGTGAACGGCAGGATGGAATGGAGCAAAAATACAATTATATCTAAGTCCCAGACTCTGTCAGTCCGGGATTTCCCCTTCCCTTCCCCACCCGTAAGCTACAGACATTTCCTAAGCCACTCTCTCCTCCCTCTCTGCTCCCTTCTCCTGCTCCTCCCTTCTACCAGTGAGAATAGGAGAGAGAGACATTTCCTAAGCCACTCTCTCCTCCCTCTCTGTTCACTTCTCCTGCTCCTCCCTTCTACCAGTGAGAATACGAGAGAGGAGCAGTCAGGTTTTTTTCTTTTCTTTTTTGAGTCTCGTGTAACATGAGTTGTGTTCAACAAGGATGTATCATGCAACACCAGCAGTAGAGAAGCAGCTTTTTAATCTGCAGTTGAAGATGCTCTCCCTTTCTCTGCAAGCCTTGTACTGGGAGCTCAAACGGGCCTCTGCCTTTCTCTGCAAACCTTGTACTGGGAGCTCAAACTGTCCAGAACATTTTAAGTAGGACTTGCCAGAAAAACAGAACAGAAAAATCGGTGAAATTCCCAGCGGCCCCCTACTGGCTGATTGTGGCTCAATCAAGGAGTGGCAGCTTTGGCCAACTGCTTATAGACTACTTGAAGGTTTTTACAGTAGCAGGAAATATCCTACTGACTACTCTTTAACTGCTGACCAAGCAACTTATCGCTTGTTGTTCACTGTTACATTGTCTGGATTTTTGGCTGACTGGCTACCTAGATGACTGGTCATCACACCGGTTTGCTGACTGCCACTGAGGCTAGGGGGGCTATTAGGATTTCCATGCACAGCATTCCTGGATAACTATGATATTTTGGTTTTCTATCAATTTAAACTAAAGTGGTGTTTTCGACTGTTAATGGTTCTTCATTTGCCCTTGTTTGTACACAAACCCCTTTGTGCTGGACCTAGGGGTGGGCGATACGGAAAACATTTATAAAAAAATAATCCAGGCAGAATCACGATCCACAATCTTATCACGATTCTTTTTCATGTTTTTTAAGATGATTATTTTATTATGAGTATTAATAATATACAGTATATATGATGACTAATATATGATGTATGATGTATTATGATACACTTGTTCTCAAAGTGGTGTCCAGGGACCGTCAGGGTTCCTTGAGGGGTTTCCAAATGGACCCTTACAGGCATAACTCTGAGAGTGTACAAATGGAACAAAATGCATTATGAATCTTTTGCATTATGTTCAGAGAAAGATGGAGAGATAGGATAGATGGATGGATCACGTAGCAAGACAATTAAATCATGTAGATCACATAGCAAGATAAATAAATCACGTAGCAAAACGACTGACACTTTTAACCTGCTGTTGCATCATGTTGTGACTTTTGATGTACAGCTGTGGAATGACCGTGTTAAAATGTTTGTGAATGGGTGACTCTACGGCCAATGAACCACTAGCAGTTTTATGAAGCTTTCATTTTCAACAGTTTTTAAGGGTATCATACTTGACCACAGAATATAAACGCATCTACTGTACATCTTTCCATCTACATCTTGTCTCAAATGCCGTTGCTAAAGTTGTTTGTTTGGGCTGTCTAGCGGGGATCCCCTCGCTGTTTGACTCTGCATATAATGTTTAGTGGGCGTGCATTCTTTGAGACAGTTGTCGTGTTGCCATCCTATGTTTGAACTTTGCCGTTGCAAATAAAGTTTGTTTAGACCATGTCGGTTTTGGAATATCCAAAAGCAGTGTGTGCTACAGCTGTTCTGTTGCAGTCTTTATGCAGGGAGTCTAGGACCCCTTGCTGTTTTGACTCGTGTTTGGTTAAACAGTAATGTTGAGTGACGTTCCAACATTGTCGTTGCATACATGCAAATAACCTTTGTTTGCACCGTGTCGTTTTTGGAATATCCAAGCCAGTTCCATAAGACCAAATTATTTAGGGAACAACTCCTACATGTGTCCATCTGTCCATTATTGCTACTGCGCACTGCCAAGAGCAGTGCGCAGCTAGAAGAGGGAGGGACCTTTGGATGCATGTGCAAAAAGACGTTGCAAGCAATACGTTCGGTCGCAACGCGTTGTTGGTTTGAAGATCTGTTCTTTTTGGCAAACGACACCGTCGTACTACAGAAGTATACAGTAAGGTATAGAACTGCAACTCATTGAATGTGCACTCGCTGTATCACAATCTATACGATCTCTCTGTAACCGCAGATCGCGGAGACGGAATCGTTCACGTTTTTTATCAGCGTCATATCGCTCGCCACTAGCTCCTGTTTTTCCTGTGATCCTGAGTGTCTCAGTAGGGACTGCTTTTGGGGGAGAAAAGGAAAGCCAACCCCCTGTTTACGTGTTCTTATGGGCAGTAGCAGAAACAATATTTGGTTGCCATGGAAAGGGCTACAGGAATATACAGCGACGACAGCTTGTGTGCTTTTTCTACCCCTATGTCTGTGGTCCAAGGGAATGCTAAACTGGCTAGCATAGCTCAGCCCTGGAAGTCCTTATTAGTGATGTTGAATGCTGTGTCCCACGTCTGCTTAAGAAAGGACGCATTCAACACCTATTTTACCCTGCTAATGAACAACATAATTATCTAAATGTATTCCAGCGGACATCACCATTTTTATCACATGAGAGGTAGCACCTTTCACTGCCCTAAAAGTGCAGAGGACTAAAGATGAGTGGACGAGACCTAGAATTGACCCTCACTCAGATGCATATGCTCACATTTGGTCAGTCTCTGTAGTCTCTCTTATACTTTGTCACACAACAGTGTCTTCTGCTGAAAATGACTGATTCTAAAGTATTTAAGGCTTTACTCCTATCTCATCACTTAATGTTCACACACACACACACACACACACACACACACACACACACACACACACACAGGCTTGTTCTTGCAGCTGCAGCCAAGATGCTGTAAAGTGTTGTAAATTCCTGTCTCTAGGCTCTGTATGCTGCAGGCATGATGAATCACGGTGCAAGTGCACATGACAGTGTCGTCTTTTACATGTGTATTAGTATTATCTGATTATCTGTCATCTATATCTGTTTTGGAAAGTGTACGAGAATGTATGTTTGGGCAAGCACTGGGCATGAGTCTAAGAGAGGAGGGGCTTTGAGCAGAAGTGTTATCTGTGTAGAGTGGGGTGTGTTTGTTAGGATACAAGACGAGTGGGCACCTCAATGTTAAATTGGCAATTCTTTCCCAAAATGATTTGGAAAATGAAGTATGCATGATTTTAACATTTTAACACTTTTCTTCTGTCTGAGTTTAATGTTGTTAGCAGGCTATGTCTAGAGGCTAAGTGCTTGATCAGCTAATCCCTCCTAAATAGTAGGCCTATGACGTTTAGGATAAATATCCTGGAGTTGTTGGCAGATTCAGTTGAAGGAGGTGGAATAACCATGAGAAGAATAACTATCAACAAACAAAATGTCATACTATCTAGAGGGTTAGCCTAACCACATTAGTAGTCGACAGTGTGGTCACCTCAGAAATGGCGATGAGTTGATGTGATGTCAATATTTCCCATCATTAAATAACATTGACATCTGCATCAGAGCCGATATACTTAACCCATTAAGACCTGGAACGCATCTGTGTCACTTTAGATTTCTTTGGCTATTCAAAAATAGCAGATATACAAGCTCATAGTGCGGCACCGAGTGCCGCACTATGAGCTTGTAGATCTGCTATTTTTGAAAAATCTTGTTTTTTTTTTTTTTTTAAACTGTAGGGATTTAGAAAACATTTTAAAGAATCGCCTCAGGTCTTAATGGGTTAAAGACACAGCAGCAGTGTTGGATATAAGGAGCTGTTGGCAGATTCAGTCAAAGAGTACAGAGGTGGAACAACTGAATGTAAATGAACTGAACGTCACACTATCAAGGGGGATTTAGCACAGACAAGTAACACTAGTTGGTAGCTTAGCATGGCTAGCTAAGGACAGGGACAGGCTATATTTGAAGATAGAGAAGCGTCAGTTAATGACTCGACGTCACCCCCCCACCCCCTCCCAATAGATCAATCAATAAAAGAAAGCTTCAAAAGTTTGTTCGGAAACCCCACTGACTGTACGGACCCTAATAAGACACTCTCACAGGTCACAGCCCTAGTGTACGCTGTGAGTGTTTTTTGTATGAGTGTGTGTACAGAGGAGTGGGGTGAGAGATGAGAACAAAGAATGGCATGTTTTTTTTTTTAAGCCAGGCTTTTGTTTCATGCCAATCACTCTCTTGTTTAGTTATCTCTTTTGTGCATTCTCTCCTCTTATTACCCACACTCTTTCAACCTGCTCACCTCAATGTTTCTCAAAATGTTCACCACCTCACGTTCTGCCGTCTTCTTTAATTTTGAGTAGCCAATATTTTTGACCCCTTTTTCTACACAATTTAGTTGTTAGCCAATTAGTTACTCTCCACAGACTACTGTGTGTTGTCACTGCTGTACCCTACTGGCTTACCTGCCAGTGAGGAGCCCCCACGTGGAGTACGTAGCGACTCCTCCCTCCCAAACACTCCCTGCTGCCGTCCCAGCCTGTGGAAGTACGTGGTGCAGTGACAAATATCACCCTCCTCCCGTCTTCCCTCCCCTGAACACGGCCAATTGTGTTCGTATAGACGCTTTGCAAGCTGGATGCTCCACGATGGATTCAGTGTTGGGCAGGTACTTTGCCATTGCACCACCGAGCGCTTTTTGTCCATCTTTTACCCATATCTCCCTTTTCTCTTTCGTCTCCTCCCCTTTTCTTTAATTCTCTCTCTCTGCTTGGCCAGTCGTCAATGAAATCTTGACATCCCGTACTGTCTCCAAATTATGTAAATTTTATCTCTCCCTCCAGCTCTTTTTTCTTCTCAAGTCATGTGTCCATCTTGAGGGCGCAGGGATAAAGTATCTGCCCAGTGCCCACCATCGCAGAGCCTAGAGGTTTGAATGTACTGCGTTGCGGTTTGGCTGATTGTCTATACAAGCACAATTGGCCATGTTCGCAGCTTAACCCTGCAACAACATCATCCCTGATTCCCTGTCAAAAATTCGAATAAACATAGATTTTTGGTCCAGAAGTTTTGATGGCCAAGGACGCTGTCACACAAGCTCCAGCACTTTGTTTTCCAGTTTTTTGTTTATTGTACTTTTAGTTTAGTTGTTTTACACATAGTTATCTCCACACTAGGGATGCATTTTTTTCCCTCTAATATCCTGATTCATGGTTGCATGTAAAGGACCAAGAACTGTTGGCAAGCCACAGAAACGGTTGATGTACACACAACATACTGGGTCTAGACTGCAGTAGGCCTCATGTCAGCGTATCAGAGGTGCTGAGTTTAACATGGATGGCCACTTCCTGCTTTATGAAATCTTTAAATACAGACAGTGCTGGGAAGTGTGTGTGTGTGTGTGTGTGTGTGCTGCATGGTGGGAATCGATGTGTTTGTGTTCTGGTAAGTGTGGTCTAATGTATTTTGCATCAGCAGTGTAATGATCCATCGGGGTAAAAAGTGGTCTGAGTGAGTTCGATGCATCATGATGATCATGCATATTTTTCTGTCAATGGAATTACTCTAGATGGACAGGACTTCCTCAGAGCATGTACTCTTGAGGTTTCATGCCCTTTTAAGCGGCCTCTAATAATGCAGAGCCAAAGGTGCTTTCACTTGGACACAAATGTTACAAATTTGTTTTCAGAAACATGATTTGTTTTTATTTTTTTCTCACCATATTGGGTACAAATATATGTGACTATGAGCATCAAACAGGGTTTTGATTTTCCATATTGTTTGCCTGTTATAAGCTCTGTGCATAACTACTCCTGGGTTTCCAAAAGGTGGCATATCCGATTGGCTATACACATTTAGTGAGAGGAGCCTATTTCTCATCATGAACAGAACATCCTTCCATTCTTCAACAAATGTGAAAAGTTGCACCGTATGTTGTGTAAATGCTTCCTCGGGTCCTGACGACTGCAACCTATGACTTGCACAGTCCTGGCTTGGCAACCCAGCCTGGTGGATATGTGCCTTTCAAGTTGGTTAATGTTATCTTTCCTGTTAGACTGTGAGCTTGAGCTGCATGGTCAGCTGATATTTTTGTAGTTCCCCCCCCAAAAACTTGGCAAACTAGTACTATGGTCTTGAGCCCTGATTCTATGATTCCTCAAGCCCAAGTTCCAAAAACATGAAACATATGGCCCTCATTGTTGTTTGTCTTCAGTGATTCACAGGCATTTGACCGTACCTCTGCTGTGTCTGGGTGTTTCCATGGTAACACGTTCCCATGCTGACTGCTGCAGCTCAGAATAGTTTGTGAAACTCCTGTTCGTTTACCTTGTGCCTCTCTCTCCCTCTCTCATTTTCAGAGGTCCCAACATTTCAAAGGAAGAAGAAGGCCTAATTTGTGAATCTTATGGACGAAGGTATGTACTGTATGTGTGTGGGAGTGTTTTTCAGTATGTTTTGTGATGGACATGGTTAGAACATGTTGTGATGTAGCCTCCCCTCTACTGTTGGTGTGGCTTCTCTCTGTCTCGCTCCGTTTCTACCTACACACTCACACCCGTTATGCCTACCCCCTACACATACAGGTACACACGCACAAACAAACATACAATTTTGCTCAGTATGTGCAAGTTGCTGTTGGATATGCGCTAAAGCCTGTACCAGTTTGCTGTGTGTAGATTTTGGGCCTTCCTGCATACATTCCACTAACATGGCACCAATTACACAGAAGTACCACTGCCACCTCTTTCCTCTGTCTCTCGTTCTCTGTTCACCCCTTCCTAAACACAGGGAAGGCTGTATCCACTCTTGTCTGCATTTGCTACTCCCTGAATACAGAGCAGAATGTGTGTGCCCACTGCCGTTTCTCTCTATTCTCTCTCTGTCTGACATCATCTGCCCCGTTTATCCCCCCCCCCCAACACACTTGACATAGAGCGCTGTGTGCCAGCCCCACACTGCCGTCTTTACATTTCTTTTTCTGTCTCATCATCATCTCTCCCCTACCCATGGCGAACACAGTTGAGTGTGTCCACGGTTTCTCTCACACTTACTTTCTCGCAGTTTTCTTTTGCTCCGTCAGTCGCTGTCTCTCTTAGCGTATCGTTCTGTCGGGCAGAAACCTCTTATCTCCATATTGTAACTTTTTGTGTTTCTTTTTGTAAATGAATGCCCCCACTTTGTCATTCTACATCGTTGCATCGCACACGTTTTGAGCTTGTAGATCTGCTATTGTTGCTATGTTTTTTATTTGAATCCTGAAAAGTAACAGTTTTGGACATAATGGGTTTCCACCCGTCAGCAACGATATGAACCCTTAATAATTGAGTGAGTGTGTGTTTGCTTGTGTGCATAAAGCATTTTTAAACCAAGCATTTTTAAATAATGGACCTGAAAGCAAACTTGGGTTACGATATGAAACTGTTTAATATGCTAGGCAAGTTACGTTAGCCGTGCAGCTAACTGACTGTGACCATGGTCTTTGCCTACCTGAGCATCCTTAGCTAATTTGGTGTCACTTGTTCTAACTGCTGTGCAAGAAAAGCTATCAGTGGGCATCATTTCTATCTCAGCAGATGTGTTTACTGTTTGTAGGCAGGCGGGCCTGGGACAGTGTTTTTGTAGATTAAGAACCATTATCCAAGCAGATGTGCTTATAGACTGCATGTCTGCACTTAGTGGATGAGTTCATCCAAGAAAATATGTTGCTCCACATAAAAACATATTTGGCAGTGGCACATGAGCTTATTGCTGAAACTGAAATACCCCATAAATGGTCAAACTGTAAGTAGCCTGGCAAAATGGCCACCTCTGTAGCAGGCAGCAGTGGCATTGTTTTTTCTTTCTTCTTTCTTTCTATTTACAAATTCAGAGTACAAATCTTTATTCAGTTGTACGATCAGGAATATTAAATGTGGCAAAAATAAACCCCTATATGAACTGAATAAGCTGTGTTAAACCCCTATATGAACTGAATAAGCTGTGTGTATCAAATTATCCAAAGACATTTCTGCATAAGATTAGAATGGATTGTAGTTTAGTGCTTAATTTGTTTAAGGTGTGTTGTAGGAAGATCAGAGGAGCGTGGGGGTGAATTCTAGAGAACCAGTCTAGGATGGTAATTCCATCCATAATTAAAGGAATGCATGAAGAACATCATGGTGGGTGTTTTTTCTCTCTTTGTGGAAGGAATGAAAAAACATGAGCAAAAGAAGGTAACTTATTGTCTCCGCCAGGCCGTAGGCGTGGCCGAGACAATTATTTCGCCCCTGTCCGTGCATCCGTGTGTGTGTGTCTGTCCATCTGTGTACAGCTAATCTCTGGCACTGTTGGCCCGATTGACGTGACACTCCCTGGAGGGCAAGGCCAGAGCAGATTTTGTCCAAACATCACACCAATCAGTTTACATTATCTCTATAGTCATGTGATCTAGACGTATCATATTCCATCCTGATTGGCTAAGATTTGCTTCCAAAGTTTGCAGTAGTGGCTCGTTTTGAACAAAATGCCTCATGAACGCAGCGCCCGATTGCCGTAAAACTGGGCACACACATTCCCACTAGGCCGAGGAAGAAATGCCACCTTTTTCACATTGACCTGTTAAACCGCCACCAGGAGGCAGATGTTTTGCAAAACAAATGTTTTACTATCACTCCTACAGATTTTTTCCAAGCATCATGCAAATCGGTACACGTTATCTCTATAGTCATGTCATCAAGACGGACCTGTCCGATTTGTCATATTTCATCCTGATTGACTTCTACTACCTGGCCTGGTGAAGACCTGTGCTCCGAGAAGTAATTTTTTTTAGTTTGTGTTGCTGAAACTTCGGCTCACTTAATAAGGCTGAAATCCTGCATCCTCCACGACTACATGGGGCTGTGAATGTTTTGCTATAAACCCACAAATGTTTGATTTGAATACTTTTCGAATGATGGCACAAAAAGCGTAAAACAATAATAATTGCACAATTTACACGAAAGCAAAGTTAAGTTAGAGTTGCAGTTTGATCTGTCGTTTAAATACTACGAGGCGGAGGGGGGATTTCTTTCCTACCCGGTTCTCTCTCCTTACGCTTCCCTCAGGAACAGTGATTGCACAAAATCATAGTTTAACTTTTAGCCACCATTTTGTCATTGGTAACACTAAATCCCTAAAGCCAGATACACCGGTGTGCAGATGGAGATCAATGGGTTCACATCGCTAGATTATATAACATCCAAGTACGTAAACTTTACGCTGCATATTTCCAGCAGCTGCAACTTAAGGAAAACCCCTCTATGTACCACCAAAACTCCTGTAGCATGTGGGCCGCGGGCACACATGACCAGAATTCGTGCACTGGCACAGACGGCACTGTTTTCCTATCCCATTTGGAAAACACAGTAGCTACTGTAGTTCGATTTTGATTTCATGTCACGTCCCAAAAATCTGTCATTTTCACCAAAGTATAAATTAGCATTAAGACTTCCTAAAGGCCAACTTAGTTGACCATCTAACCAGCCACACGTTTCCAACTATCTGGTTAGCGGCTGTAAGGATGCGACGATAATCATCATTATCGTTTATCGTGATTAAAAAAATGCTCACAATAATCGTATCGTGGCGAATTAAATATATCGTGAATTTTTCCTGCATCCATCCTACGATGAATTGGCTTTTGTTGAGCTGCAAAATCAGTACCACTTAAACCCTCTATACTTGTGCATTTTGTATTCTTATTTCACTCTACACATATCGATTTGCCCAAAAATAGCAGATGCAACGTGTAGATAAGCTATTTTTGATAAACGTTCCCCCCAGAATAGGGATGCTGGGTCGTTAACAAAAGTAGAATTTTAATTTTTAAGCATATTTAGATTTATCACAATATCGTTAATCGCAAATTACTTTTGCCACAATGATCCTGACATAATTTTCATATCATCCCATCCCTAAGCGGCTGCTATCTTGTCCATCCTCTGCTGTTTTCACTTTCATGTTCCGGGTCTGGTTGTGCTCTGTGGGTAATGTTCTAATAAGGATGATGAGGTGAAGAGTGAGACATTAACGCGCGTGCACACACACACACACTCACTTTCCTTGTGCGCACAGCTGCCCACCCAAAGCTCTGCGCAGCCCAGAAAAAGACCTGACCGGACCGACTCCATTTTTCACTCACCGCCTTCTGCCTTCTCAACTGTTAATTTTCATCTGTCGCAGCTCCTTTTCTCCTCTCCTCTTCACTTTCCTCTCCTCCTTATACTTCACTCTTCTCCTTATACTTCACTCTTCTCTCCTTGCTTTTCTGACCTCTTTTAGACAACTGGCCACTTAAATGTTTTAGCTCTCTCTTCTGCCTATGCCTAACTCTTCCCTCTTTTCCCCCTTCATTCATACCGCTCTCCACACATTTTTCTTATTCTAATATCTGTCACGAATAAAGTAGACCAATTACAATTCACCTTACGCTACTATGCCAATCACAGCTCAGCTCATGCTGCTATGCCAATCACAGCTAGGCTCATGCTAGCAGTAGCATGAGCATGTTAGCAGTAGCACTGCAGTAAGACTGAAGAAATGTTTTCAATTTACATTTTAAAATATAGGCCATTATATGTAGCGGTAATTAAACCAGTTAGCGTGGTAACTGCTAATTCATTTAGCAAATTGTCTGAAAGCCTTTAACATAGGGAGCCCATGCCGTTTTTAGACCTTTTTTTTCCCCCTAGCCCTCAGTCATTCCTCTCTCATATTTCTCTTCTTGTTTCTCCATTCCCTTACTCATGCTCTGCTCTCTCCCTCTTTCACTCCTCTCTCCCCTGTCTCTCAGGTCTAGCCACAGACCTGTTACCGTGGCAACTACACAGCACGATAGGAAACAGGAGTGCACTGTACTCATCACACCACATCTGAGTTCACTTTACTTTCTAGCTGTTTCATACATACTAAAGCATAGCCTATGTACAGTATACAGTTTGTATACATAGCATTTATGTGTGCGTGACATGATTTGCACACTCAGTTGGAAAATCGACTGAGGATTTAAAGTGTGTATGTGTGCACACGTGTGCATGTGTGTCGAGTTCTTTCACCTTACTGTGCCAATAATTTACCCTGTCTCTGTGGCAGGCCTCGTGTGTGTGTGTGTGTGTGTGTGTGTGTGTGTGTGTATGAGACGGAGAGGTTGTTTGTTTGTTTGATGATTATACTTTCTTGACTGTTGTGTAGGGGTGCAACAGTTGAGTTGCACTAGTTAATTTATTCAATCATAAAAAGATTTTAATCAAATACCTTTTCAAAATGGCAGATCTACAACCTCACCGTGTAGATCGGCTATTTTTGCAGCCCTACACTCATGGCTGCTTTTTCAAAACGGTACGGTCTTGTGTGTCTGCAATTATCAGCTATTGAGAGAATACGTTCCTGTAACAAAGGGCTGTTACTCAATCTTGTTTGCAGTTTACCGTGGATCTGAAATTTCCAGCCAGCCAGACTGACAAGTCTTTCTTTTTGTGTGACGTTTTTTGTTGCTGGTTACCTGTTTACCACATCTGCTCACCTGTTAACAGCCTGCTTTCTGTGTGTCTGTATCTATGATTAATCCATTGATACGCTCATTGAATTGAGGTCATCAGGACAATCTTTCAACACCTCTGTCTGGCATCAGACATTTACTTTGTCCCAAAAGCAGACAAAGTACACTGAATGTTGTATAATCGATAATTTAAGAACAAAATCAAAACCCCTATTTTGGGCATATCATTATAGGTTGAAAGAATTAAAAAATAAATACAAAATATGTGAAACTAGCTGATCAAGCTCACAACCCATGAATGTGATGCGTGATCTTGTACATCTAAATCTAACCTCACCATGACCTTTGCCCCTCCCTCCTCTCCACCTTCCTTGATCAGAAATGAGTCGCCAGACCGCCACCGCGCTGCCCACAGGAACCTCCAAGTGCCCCCCCTCCCAGCGCGTGCCCACCTTGTCGGGCACCACGGCCTCCAACAGTGACTTGGCTAGCCTGTTTGAGTGCCCTGTCTGCTTTGACTATGTCTTGCCTCCCATCCTGCAGTGCCAGTCTGGACATCTGGTACGTACATTCTGTTAACTGTTAAAATTATAGTCATATGAAAATTGTGAGTTGTTTGTTTCTGTGTCCTAACTGCAAAGACGCAGTCTCCTATTTTTTTTTTCTTTCTTTCCAAGGTCTGGTCCATCATTTGTAGATTAAGAAAATCAGTTTTTCAGTTGCTTGAGGGTGTAATTTGTTGGATGTTATTAAAACTCTTGTTAGAAAACTAAAAGCCTGTTCAGTTGCTTGAAATTCTGCCAATTTGTGTGTGTGTGTGTGTGTGTGTGTGTGTATGTATAAATATATGTATATAAATAAAAAGTTGCTGAGTGCCAGCAGAGATTACAGTGAGATGGGGGAGTGAATGCCTCTGTGGTCATATGTCACTTGATGGGACCTCCATCAGTGTTTCCCTTAGCGCAGAATAGGTGAGGTGATCCCCCCCACGACAGGAGCTGCCACCACCTTTACAAAGACGAGCTCATATTGAATATCCCCCCAGGGATCAATAAAGTGAAATCTATACCGATTCATTTCAACTGCGTGTGTCAACAATTCTTGGTCTAGTTAAATCCCTGCAGCACCATGAACTGGAAAATAAATGTTATGGAAATAGTAAAACTGTATTATCTGTTAACCCCCCAGGTATGCTCCAACTGTCGGCCCAAGCTCACCTGCTGCCCGACATGCAGAGGCCCCCTGGGCTCCATCAGGAACCTGGCCATGGAAAAGGTGGCCAATTCCGTCCTCTTCCCCTGCAAGTACGCAAATTCCGGCTGCGAGGTCACCCTGCCCCACACCGACAAGGCGGAGCACGAGGAGCTGTGCGAGTTCCGGCCGTATTCCTGCCCCTGCCCCGGGGCATCCTGCAAGTGGCAGGGTTCCTTGGACGCCGTCATGCCCCACTTGATGCACCAGCACAAGTCTATCACCACACTGCAGGTTAGCCGTCTGCTCTGCCAGCCTAAACGTCCTTCCAAAGATGTTCAGAGCACATGTATAAAGGGAGGGTGTTTGGGCACATTGATGAATAGTGTTATTGAAGACATGGCACATGGGGAAGACATCGCTGTTTGTCATGTGAGCCTTCTCCGTAATATACTTCCACATGTTCACTGGTCCATGTGGTGAAACTGATCGCAGAGCACCTCTCAGTGTCACTACGTTTGTTGTCCTGTATGTCATTGTGCTTAGCTAAAAGTTCTTCAATATGAAATTCAAACCGTATTGTTTTTTTTTAGGTGTGTTGCTGCTGTTAGCCTAGCCGTTAGCCACCAGCAGAGTCTACCGTGGCTTCAGTACTTGACATGAGGTTAAAAGGAGTAGTTCACCCAAAAAAGTGATTATTTTCTATCAATTACACACCCCATGAAGCCTTGATTTCATGGTGATTTGTTTTTTTTTGTCGCATTCCTAAGCCAATAATGATGACCGGTGGAGTCTCAGGTAGGAGACTCAAAGAGTCTCCAATTATTGGCTAAGGAATGCAACAAAAACTAAAATCTCCATGAATTCAATGCTTCATGGGGTGTGTAATTGATAGAAAATAAGTAACTACTCCTTTAATGCAGAAAAGTATCACGTTGCATTAGAGGCGCAAACAGGTCTCGTCACGAGGGGTTACAATTTTTAAAAGAACATTAAAGAAAATAAACAAAATAATGTTTTAATATGGATTTTGCCGTTTTGAATCTCATGGTATCAAACAACTAAAATTACACTAATATTTTGTCTCAATTAGATTTAACAAGTGTTTTCTATCTCTGTCTCTCTCACTCTCTCATCTTGCTCTCTCTCGCCTTTCTTTGTCTGTCCGTTCCTCAGGGCGAGGACATCGTCTTCCTGGCCACAGACATCAACCTACCAGGCGCGGTGGACTGGGTGATGATGCAGTCGTGCTTTGGCTTCCATTTCATGCTGGTGCTGGAGAAGCAGGAGAAGTACGATGGCCACCAGCAGTTCTTCGCCATCGTGCAGCTCATCGGCACGCGCAAACAGGCCGAGAACTTCGCCTACCGGCTGGAGCTCAACGGCCACCGGCGCCGGCTCACCTGGGAGGCCACGCCACGTTCTATTCACGAGGGCATCGCCACAGCCATCATGAACAGCGATTGCCTGGTGTTCGACACATCCATCGCACAGCTGTTCGCCGAGAACGGCAACCTGGGCATTAATGTGACCATCTCCATGTGTTAAGGACTAAAGACTGAAGGGAGCGGGGGGAGTCAAAAAACACAATGGCCGAATTAAGGAGGATTTTTTTAAGGGGTCATAATCGATGTGCATCCCGCGTCCTCCTCTCCCTCAGCCCCCGCCCACCACCGCCACACCACCACCCCCCCGAGACAGACTGACTCGAGGTGTAGCAGGACTGTCTGTTTGGGCAGCCACGGGGGTGCGTGGGTGGGAGGGATGGATGGAAATTTGGATGGATGGTTGGACGGACACACGCATGGACGTTGTGGTGGTGACTCACATTCATGAGAGACATGCACACATGCAGTCTCTACCTCTCTTTTGGTCAGAAAAATGCAGATAAACTTAACAGATGTTTAGTCAAACTTGCAAAAATAGCAGGCAAAACATTCTCTCTGTCTCCCATCTCTCTCACTTACTCAGACTTTTTTTTCCTCCAAGCTGTCTCTCAAACTTTAACACTCCAACCCTGACCCCTGACTGACCTTGTCTCTCTCTGTCTGTCTCTCTCTCTCTCTCTCTCTTTCGTGTCTCTGTCTCTTTCCTTGCTCGCTGTGTCCTCCATCATACATACTGGTACATTCAGACACTACAGCTCATCAGTCTTTGCTAAGAGATGCTGTTCCCAGTGAGCAGCTGGACCTTGTTCAACCTTGTTGAACTAGAATTGCTATGTAGCTAGTCTGTAAGCTAGCTTGCCTTCCCAACTCTTGCCCCTTCTGCTTTGTGTCAACAGACCTCATTACCCATCAGTCCTCCTGGACTGAATGTTTCACTTTATGCCGACACTTGGAGCTGAGGACCAGGATGATGGGTGTCTTCGGATAGGATCTGGGGCCGTAGAGAAATGGGACTTCAGTCCTGGGGGATCTATTTAAAGGGATATTTCACTTAAAAACACTTCTAGGGTCATTTTAATTTCTACTCAGGCTTTTGTGTGCACCCCAGACGGTTTTCAAGTTGCTTGATTCAATATTCAGATATTGTACATGAATTTGATCAGATACGCCCCCCCCTCCTACATAAGCCAATTCAACTTCAAACTCCATGTTAACAATGTTGGACTCATTGAAAACGGTAACACACATAGCTGCTTCTGGTGACTGTTGTCCTTGTAATGCATGAGGCATTTTTTGTTTAGTTTTTCCAATAAAAAAGAGGGGGGGGGGGGATGAGTAGACGTTAAAATGACCCCAAAACTCCTTTAAAATGAAACCCCTTCAAGTCTACCTGAGCCTGAACCATGGCTATCAATGATGTGGACTGGAATCTACAGTTAGTGGTAGCTGCCCCCAGGACTTAAGATCTAGATGGCACATGCCCCCATTACCCACAGGTATCCCTGAACCCAGGATTCTCCACAATGGATTTCAAGGGATATGTGGTCTACATCTGTAAGCGGAAGCTAGAACCTTAAAAATTACATTGACCCCTACCCTGGTTTCTCTACAGTCTCATGTCCAAACCAAGCTAAAACCAGGCTAAAGTTTTGGTGTCAGTGGCTCTTTATTAGTTGATTGACTGTTGTTGTCGATAGAATTATTATAATTATCATTATTCTTATGGTTCAAACAGACTCTTGTACTGTAAGGGTAGATGTGGATATGAGATGGCCCCCTAATTTACAAATTTTTACACTTTTGTTTCGTTATTATGGGTTTTTCTTTTATGTTTGTGATTTTTCTGTTTTAATTGTCATTAAATAAATATCTTTTTCATATCTGGTGCCAATGCTCCATTGCTTTGTTTTCAGGCCGCAGTCAGAAGCTGGTTGGTACAGAGTCCAGTACACACATTTACTGTAGGAAGCCCAAGTCTGAAAATGCACTTTTTATTATAGCCTTTTCACCATGTTGCTAGCTGGGGTTAAAGGTCCAGGTTCTAGTACTGTAGTACTAATATCTTGTTTGTTTAATTTATAAATTTGGTGTAGTTGATACTTGATATATTTTTTTATTTTTTTATGGTCTGGCTGAGACTTATGAGACGAGCCATCCAGGTGTGTGTGTGTGTGTGTGTGTGTGTGTGTGTGTGTGTGTGTGTATCTGTCTCTGTGTGTCCCTCTTTCTCTCTCTCCATGTATGTATGTCCGTCTGTGTGTCTGTCTCTGTACAGGACTAATCTCACAAACTACTGTACCGATGACCGATTTCTTGTGCATGCTGCTATTAGGCCAAGGAAATGACTAACCAATGTTTTTATTTTGTTTTTTTCACATTTGGTTTATACGTTAAAAAAAGCACACCAAATAAAAAAATATATAATTATTTATTTTAACTTAAATGTTATACTGGACTTCAATAGCGGTTGTATAGGGCTGACTGGTATGACTGACGTCAGACTGTCCACATGACATCCCAGATCCACAAGGACGCCATGATGCGTACCTGGTCTTGTTTTTGTTTTTTCCCCAGATATGATATTCTACAGAGTTACCATCTGTTGAGGGTCCTGCAGTTGGTTTATGGCCCCAAATGTTTAGTTTTGTAAGAACTGGTTGTACTTGTATCCCAATCCTAACTGAAGGATACAGGTCCTCTATCAAGCTTCCTGAATACTGTAGCTTGCCCGTTTTGATTAAATAACTTCACTTTACTCCAGAATTTGAGACCTATGATCACATACCTAATTTATGCCTCTTACTTCAGATATAGTATATCATGTATTTGCATTTAAAGAGGTTATTAAATCTGTTTCACATTACAATGTTGTGCACAATGAGGAATCATGGTCAACGTTGCCCTAATCTTTGACCTCCCTCTTTGCTATAGCTCATAGCAGAATTCCTGTCCTTCCAGAATTGGGGATGCTTGGTGAAAAAGTGTATTTTTGACCTACTGTATTTCACAATGTTCTAATAAAAATGTAAAGGTAGTCCAAAGTTACTACTGATGTCATAGTAAAGACGAGGTAGTAAGGTGATATTCTGCTGCAAAAACAATAGTTTAAATCAGGTACTTTGACAGCCTGTGCCAAATTTAACACAGAAGCTCATACCTGATCAGCAGCAGATGAGGAACGCACTGCTGTGTTAAATTCGGCAAAGCACCATTTTGCCTCACAATCTCACCCAATTATGTATGGCAATGCCATGTGACTCAGTCCAGTGAAGGGTGGAGGTCACAGATGGGGCTAGTTCCCAGTATGCGGATTGGTGGTGGTTCCAATTCCAGCATAAAGCTGAACCCAGAGTATATACAATTCCAACACAACCAACCACCTATGGTATAGCCAAAATGTCCCAATGTAAATACTTTATAGCAAAGTGCTTGTAACAGATCCTAGTTTTAGAAGTTGTGTAACATTTTAAGTAGGTCTTGGGATATAGGGCAGCCTGCTGGGTCAGATAGGTAGATCAGGCAAATGGGGTAGAACACAGGAATAGTCATTGGCACCCCTTTTGGTGCAGATCGTTCAGAATAGTGGGGGCCATATTTCCTACAGTTAACAGTCAGTCTTTACTGTGTGTGTGTGTGTGTGTGTGAGAGAGAGAGAGAGAGAGAGTGAGAAAGACGTCTACCCTACACTGTAGTGGGTGTGTTGCCACACTGCCATAGGCTCCCCAGCACCCCTGGATAATTAAGTACATATTACCTCCTTTGTCTCACCAGGTTGAAACTTGTGTGTGTGTGGTCAATGGGGGCCTTTTTAGAGAGTTCCTCAGATAATAGTGGGGTTCAGCTTGGGCTGGGTGGGGCTGCATTGACTCACATAGGCTACATAGTGATCATAAAACCTTAACACACACACACACACACACACACACAGTAATAGTCCTAATTACAAATTATTATAGTCTATAGCAGGGGGAAAAGGTTACCTGTGTGACTTGTTTTTGTAACCTGTTCTTTTTAGAAACCTCCTGGTGTCTAGTTAAGAATGTTGCCACGGTCAACTAATCGAATCAAATCGTTTAGTGGCAATCTTGAATTGTCCATGCTAGTGGTAGATTTGAAGACCTGAATCAGACCGCACCAAAGACCGAAGTCTTCATGTACCTTTGACACCAGGATTCCATGAATCAAATGGAAAGGTCATTGACACAAGCACTCTTCATTGGTGGAAAAAATAACTCATGTTAGGATTGTAACAATATAACTTCTGCTATTTTGCTTTGCAATAATTTCCTGCGATAGCCAAACATTGACTTCCATAAATTCTTCCAGTCTATAAGACTAAAGGAATTTTTGAGTAATAAGGGTGATCTACCAAATGTGACTAACAAGAACATGGGGTCAACAATTACTGAAAATACAAGGTCAAAATAGCCCACCATGCTTCATGGGAAATCCACTTTCATACCACCTAAGCATAGAAATGACACATAGGCTACTGTAGATTGGTATAACAAGATATCCACAACATTCTAAAAACAGAAATTAATATTAAGTATACAACACCAGGCTACTGACAGTTTCTAACCCCTTTGGAACCCCTCCAGAAACCCTCTGGCACCTGAACCCTTTTGGGTCAGAATAGAATGGGGAAGAGTGAATCAGAAGAGGTGTGAAGGGTTCAGAAGGGGCCTGAGGGCTTAAAGAAGGGTTATGAACCCTGGCCCTTCTTAACCCTCAGTCCCCCTTAATCCTAGCCCTTCTTAACCATTGCTCCCCCCCCCAACCCTCGGGTTGATGCTGACATGATACTGACATGATGTTGACATGATGTTAACATGATGCTGACATGACACTGAGATGATGCTGACATGATGTTGACAATTGACATGATGCTAACATGATGCTAACATGACACTGAGATGATGCTGACACGACGCTGACATGATGCTGACACGACTGACATGATGCTGACATGATGTATTCTGACACCAGGATACTGACCAGGATACTGACAATTGTTCTGTCTTAAAATCTCTTTGCGTTGCATAATACACGGCAATATAGGATAAATAGGATTATGTTTTATCACACATTTCATTATTCCACAGTTTTTTCCTGTATATTATCATAATCTGGTTACACCAATTGACACAACCCAGTTACAACACTTGACCATGTTGCTTCTATAGTCAAAGTCTACTCTTTACTGAAGAAAGTGACACTGAAAATCAAGCATGAGTCAATAAGGTCAAATCAACCTTGTTGCTTAATTTCACTCAGTGCGTGTGTGTGCACATTTGCGTGTGCTTGTGGGAAAAATCCAACCCAACCAAATTATCAATCAACAAAAACATTATGAAACCCATTTGATCAAACAACAACAACAAAAATAGTAATCTTGAATGCTCTCTGTCTCTAAATTACATGATCATGGCATAATATTTGACCATGGTGACTAATAAAGTCCAAGTGGTTAATAGGCTATAAATATGCAAAAACGATACATATTTAGTGAGACTTTTTCTGGGCGTCCCTTATTATTATTTTTCTTGTTCTTATTTCAGGTAGTTGGCAACCCTAATTGGGATAAAGGAAGAGGCCCACTCTGCCTAAACATTGAGTCAATGTTAAATTGGCAATTTGGGGGATTTTTTTTACATCGAGGTGCCCAGTGTCCACAATGTGTTGAGTGGCCGCTTGCATAACGTTATTGCTTTCTGCTTTAACAGTTGGAATTCTCTTTCAAAAACAGTATAGCAAATCAACAGAGAAAAAATAATTGTACAGTCACACAGATAGATTTGGCTGTGGTGGATTGCAGAACATTGAATTCTGCTTTAACAAACTTGTCTGTGTAGATCAGACCTGCCAACCCTTCTGTTCTCACCAGGAGAATCCTGTTATTTGACCCCATCTCCTGGACGTCTCCTGTTCGTCCATTTCTCCAGTTCTTATCCTGTTTTGGGGGATTCCACCCTTTTTGTGTGGCCCCTCACTGATATGCTGCCATGGCCATTCATGTTAATTTGATATGCAGATCACAATGGCAGTATTTGATAATTGTTATTTTTGTTGGAAGGTGTGAGTGGGCAAGGTGTGAGTGGTCTGTCTCCCTCTCTCCCTCTCTCTCTCTCTCTCTCTCTCTCTCTCTCTCTCTCTCTCTCTCTGATTCTGGCACACACACCCCAAAAAAACTCTCTTTCTGAGAGAATGGGAAATGTTACTCTTTTACTGTTGCTTTATGTAAACTCCAGTCCAATGCAATTTTAAAGAGATAGACATTTTTAAGTAATTAGGCTAGTGGTTATTATTAAATATGGCTCTTTTATTGCTACTTTAAACTTTTTAATGGATCCTATGTAAGTAAAGGCTGATAAAAGTGTCAAACGCCCCAAATCCACCAGAATACTGGAAATTACATCTACTATGTTAAAAATGTCCTGTGGGGGAACCCCAGACCCCCCGCTTGGGGGCGTGGTCACTGGTCAGTATGACCCCCCCCCCCCCTAGAAAAAAATCTCCTGTTATCAGACGGTCTGAGGTTGGCAGGTATGGTTTACCTGTAGTCTACAGGTAAACACATGATCTACAGGCTGTAGATCATATGTCACACTAATCAAAAATGGTGCTGAATAGTGCTAAAAGTGGTTCATTAATTCGTGATTATGTTCTACTAGACTCAGGTTCTACGCTACCCTCACATCTGTCAGATGTCAGATGCCGCAGTTCCTGTGCTGGGATTCGATCCCATGATCTTGTGGTCCGAAGTCTGCCCTTCAAGCTCAACTCACACTTTCAACGCCCACCCTCGCAAAAACGGGTCAAAAAAGGGTCAAAAACGTTATATTTGAAATCCGAACGTTTATGTAGTTGAATGAACAAAAATGGAGAAAGTGCAAACACCAGGTTGAAGTTCATCCATGACGGTCATGACAGATCCAGACTGCACTAGCGATTTGTTTACATTCGACCACATGGCTAATTTTGTTACCATATTGATTTTATCCCACTGTTGAGGGTTAGGGTTATATTTTATTATTAATATTTTTTTAATCCCCTCCTGGGAAAAGAATCTCCTGTTATCGCTTATCGGACGGACGGTCTGAGGTTGGCAGGTATGGTGTAGATTGAGGTTCAGATTCTGTGATGTTCTGTTCTGTTGGCTTTTTCACTCCAGCGGTACCGCTACGCCATCTAGCGGTGATGTAAAATAAAGGAGGGTTTTCAAAGGCTTTCATGCTGGTTTATGGATCATAATAATCATGGATCATATTAATAACAATAAACCTCTGTCCCCTCAGAGGACAGAGGTTTATGATGATGATGATGATGATGATGATTATTAATATTATTATAGAACACAATGATAGTATACACTCTTTCATTTTGTGATTTCAAGTCTTTAAGACTGGGAAGGAGGCTGTACCAGCGTGAATATGAGAGTGACGACACTAGCGTTGACTCCCATTGTTTGTTTGTTTGATTGATTGATTGAATACTTTATTTAGTTTAAGTTTGCAGAAAAAAGCACATGAAAGTACAGTTCAAATACAAGGCTAAATAGGATTTAAAAAAAAGAAGCCTAGGCCTATGGCTTGTTTCAATTCTTCCTTTGTTCTCAATTCATAGTGACATTAAATGACAGACATATATACACTACTATGCAGAACATCATATAAACAGTTTTAAAATAAAAATAATAAAAATAAAAATATGTACAGTAAACAGTTCGGGGGGGGGGGTCTAGGTTAAGACTTTTACAGGGGCCAGTTTTGATTTGCAGCCACCTGAAGGTACTCCTTTTAAGGCAGTTTTGAAGGAGGGTAGGGTTTTACACTCCTTCACTACTTTTGGTAGGACATTCCACATTTTATTTTGCATAGGAGAACGAATTCAACCCCTTGTTAGTGCCAAATCTGGGTTGGACGTGATCAATGGAGCTACCGCTGGTGTTGTGATTGTGGACTTCATTTACGTTTTGTACTTTGACAGGTACATGGGTATCTTAACGTTTTGGGATGTCTGGAGCCTTGTTTTTAAGGCCTTGGTGGTGTTGTGGTACCATGAGGTGCATGCATAGTCAAAGTAACCTTGGATGAGGGTCCCTGTTAGAATCCTCAAAGTATTCTTCCTGGCACGGTAAGAAATCCTATACCAAAAACGTGTTCCATGGTTGACTTTTTTGATGACTCTTGTTTCCATTTTATCACCGGAAAGGTTTGCCTCTAAAATGGAACCTAGGTAGGTAATTTCCTGTAAGAATGGAATGAAATGCTCTCAAATCAGGTAATTCAAATTTTTGGAACTATAGCACATAGCGGCCCGGATTTAGACCGGATGTGAATACACATTAGACATGAGTAGAACGCGGAAGCCTGGTTTGTTGAGTTTGTTTGGATGGAAACTCTCCCTCTGCAGCAGGTAAAACTACACTGTTGGAATTTACATGATTTACAATTAATCATGAATTTCTAACACAATTCTTTAAGAATTGGGGAAATATTGTGATGTTAAATGGATCAACAAAATGTAGGCCTACTACAACCATATACAGTAAAAACGATAACCATAGAAAAGCACCATAGATAACAGGTAAGTACCATCAACAAAAGATGAGTACCATTGTAAGCACCATAGGTAACAGGTAAGTACCATAGTAAGCACCATAGAAAACGGGTAAGTACCATAGTAAGCACCATAGAAAACGGGTAAGTACCATAGTAAGCACCATAGAAAACAGGTAAGTACCATAGGAAGCACCATAGAAGACAAGTAGCCTACCATAGAAAGCACCATATAAGACAGGGAAGCACCATAGAAGACAGGGGAGCATCATAGATGACAGGCAAGCACCATAGAAGACAGGGAAGCATCATAGGAAGCACCATGTAAGGCCGGGAGGGAAGCACCATAGGAAGAACCATAGAAGACAGGGAAACACCATAGAAGACAGGGAAGTACCATAGGAAGAACCATAGATGACAGGGAAGCACCATAGAAGACAGGGAAGCAGCTTAGTCTAACAGTGTAGTAGTACTAGCTACTAAATAGTGAGATGCACACTAAATTCAGGCTATTCAGTGATTTTCAACCCTACTGCAGTGCTTACTAGATACTAAAACGTAGGCTGAAAATAGCATACTGTGTAATATGTAGTACAGTAGGCCTATGTGGTTTATACCATTGGTTCTCAAAGTGGGGTCCGGGGACCCCCAGGGGTCCTTGAGGGAGTTCCAGGGGGTCCCCAGCTAAATGATTGATTAGGCACCAAATGGACCCTTATGGGTCTGTAACTCTGAGAGTGTACAAATTTGTACACTCTCAGAGTTACATTGACATAGATTTTACAATATAAATTGTGGTCCAAGTGATAGAAATGCCATTAAATGGGGGTCTGTAGCCCTAATGCATGTTAACCTGGGGGTCCTTGAAATTAAAATGGTTGAGAATCACTGCTAGAGCCATAAAAAAATCTTCACTTATGGGGGGTCCCTAGCATATCTTTTGAAATGGGGGTCCGCGGGCTAATAAGTGTCAATTTGGGGGTCCTTGACATGAACAAGTTTGAGAACCACTGGTTTATACTGACCATGATACTGTAGTATTTATTTATTAACGACAATATAGGGTTAGTGTCACAACCAAAATATCCTTCTTGGGGTAAACTCAAAATTTGGAACAACAATCTGAATGATTTTAAACATTTTTAATTTACAGTATATTAAATCAACTTGACAGTCAAATAAAACAGTGGGTTATCTTACATTTTGCATCTTAACATGTAATCACAGGAAAAATCATTATAAAGAATGTTGATTGTTGAAGAATGATTAAATTACACCTATACTGGCTTTAGAAGAGCATCCAAGATAGGACGGTTTTGTAGGTTAATGACATGTTCCTGGTTGCCATGTGCTATGGGTCAGTCAGTTGTCTAGCAATACTTCATGGATTCGGTCAAGAAGCCTTTCCTTTAGTCTTCCTAACATGTGCATGGATGCATGGTCTGCCTAAGCACTGATGAATTAAAGTAAAATATGTGCCGTGTACAGTATCAATTCCATTTGTGCAAACTCATGCCAATTGAAGCATCAATCAAACAAACTACATACCAGTACTATGTAACCTCACACATGGTGAAACAGATTCATGTGATGAGCGCGAGTTGTCAAATGAGGTCCTAATTACTCTATCAACATGTACTTACAGCACTCAATGCTGTATTATATGCTGACATGAGGTTTTCACCATCTTCATCTTCAGGAGTGGAAGTCTCACCCCCACTCCTTTCACAACCGGACACAACACTCAATGAATGTTCTATTAGTTGATACTTGGCTTAATGACTCATTACACACAAATCAAGATAAACAAGTTGTGCTTGTCAATGCATGCCAGGCCACTGACAAAGGGAGAATCGTGATTAATGACTAGTGACACCACACAGACTAGTGATCCGTATAGAACACCTTAAAGGCATACTAGGTAACGTTTTCAACAAAACAACAAGCAAAAGTTTCACAACACCCACTCCATGAATTTCACCCCCGGAAGCCTTTTATTTATATATTTTATATTGAACGTGGACTGGGGGGACTTTCCCGGGGAAATGACGTCATCTGGCCGGAAAACGGAGGTGGAAATGCACTGGTTTCCTGTTTGGCCAGGAACTACCGCAACGGTTTCCTGTTTGGCCAGGAACTATCGCGCTAATAACAAAAATGAACCTCACGCTGATTTTAAGAGAATGTAGGATTAGAAGATCGAAAAAGAACAGAAAAAGAAAGCACAGCTCATGGTAACTAATGCTCCACTGGCTAAGAGAAACGATCCGTAGATAGTATAAAACAATTAAAAGATCGCTTTTTGAAACGCTTCCGGCTTCCGGTGAAAACGAATGGAATTCTGGGTAATCGAGGACTTCGGAAATTGTATGCAGTGACGTTAGTGACCAGCAGAGGTTGCTAAAAATCGTTAGTTGTGAATTTGCATTGTACAACTTTAATGTACACAGTAATATACTTTTAACACCATATTCCAGTGCAAACGTGTTGTTGCTGCACACCATGAACATACCAACAGAATATTGATGAAATACAATTAGCTGAGGAAGAAGAAGAATATGAAGAATATGAAGTCTCCGTCTTCTATTTTGGACTCTGTCAAGGCCACCACAGTGGTGTGAACACTGCATGAAATTTAAATGCGTACATACTATGCGTATATACTGTATTTGTAGGTATGTGTTTAGTAATTATATATATATATTTTTTGTGCCATAGCAACCAGCTTGTCGTCCTGGGGGTCCAGCTTTATTTCACAGCTTGCTGGTCAGCTGCGTGTGCGTTTGTGTGTTGGCTATCCCGGGGAACCCTCCGTCAAAGGCTGCGTTCAACACCTCTTCCAGGTTGCTTGCGGTTACGAAGTCAAGTTCTGCTCGAACATTGGCCGGTATCTCCTCTAGATCCTTCTCGTTGCGCTTTGGAAGAATAATGCGCTTCACTCCTGCCCTATGAGCTGCTAGAACTTTGTCCTTGATCCCGCCCACCTGAGAACAGACCAATGCAATCACTCAACAAAAATAATGTATTTTTCAAACATTTCACAAGCCTCAGATTGACCTTCTTGTGGTGCTGTTTTATTATAATATCAACTACTAGATGTACATACACCATACTGTTTTACTATAATATCAACTACTAGATGTACATACACCATACTGTTTTACTATAATATCAACTACTAGATGTACATACACCATACTGTTTTACTATAATATCAACTACTAGATGTACATACACCATACTGCGTTTGAAAACTTACTGGTAGCACCAATCCACGGAGCGTTATCTCTCCTGTCATGGCAACGTCTGATCTGACCAATCGACCGCTGAACAGTGATGCCAGGCAGGTGACAATGGTGACTCCGGCAGAGGGGCCATCTTTGGTGACAGCGCCCGCAGGGAAATGGAGATGGATGTCTGTCCCTTCCAATGGGTCACTAGCCCCCACCACTACACACACACACACACACACACAGAAATATACAATGTATATGTGTATTTGAATTAAGGTAGTAAAAGTTTCATAATGCATTTTTGTGATTGCATGAATCTAAATTATGTCACTACCAACTGACTCAGTTGGTAGTATTATATCTTAGTTAGCTAATAGACAAATGAGCATGCACAAATGGGTGTGTTCATATGATTATTTATACAAGGGGACTGGTGATTTAAAACGTTTTAAGACTCTGCCTCTAGTTTGAGGGCAGTACAGCAGCACATTACTAGCAGAACACTATTTTCCCTGAGTTTTATGCAGGCACAAATGAAATATCCTGTCAGCTCTGACATTCCCAAGTGCTGTGAGCCTAAACGAAATGACTTTGAACGAGACAGTCATGTTGTATTTACCATACATATACAAGTAGATACTATGCCATATGTTCACAGCTACTTACTTAGCTGGGGGTACCTGATAATAGTAGATATGATATCTGCTATATAACCAATGTATCTATCAAACAAATGCATCACAGAGGCCCTCATGGATTGATTATTTCCTCCTCCATGTTTAGAAGTGTCCATTCTATACATGTATTTCTATGCTTTTTACACTAGTCTCTGAAAATCAAGTCTTGGAACTTTCCAATCGGTCCTCATACATGTATGTGTATCAGTATTCCTAGGTAGTGTGCCTCTTCTGTAGCACTCCATGTGTGTGAATGTGTTAATTGCTGTATGAGACAAGTTTCCACACACCGCTTGTCAGCTGATAGTTCTTGGCGTTAGCTCTAAGCCAGGTGATAGCCAGTTGAGCTGACTCCTTCATCACGTCTCCTAGCTGGCCAGTCAGAGTGAGTTGGCCCTCTCCCTCCATTCGACTGGCCTCCACAAACATGATCTCCCCTCCTAGAGGAGTCCAGGCCAGCCCCAGGGCTACGCCAGGCAGGGTGAGGTGCTCAGACACCTACAAACACACACACACACACACACACACACACATTACTACAACCAAGACTTTATGCTGCATGATGGGTGGAAAACTGTATTGTGTTATACTGTATTTCACAGCACATGATACTAATACTAACTTGACCAGCATTCCGGTATTTTCTGTTCTATTTAACTTATGCACACTTAGCAGACCATCTGCCGACAACAATCACAGCCAACAGTACTGTATATTCAACACTCAGTGGAAGACCTAGATACAAGCTCACAATGCGTCGCATCCACACGACGTGTTGTGAACTTGTACTGTAGGTCGGCTATTTTCATCGTGCGATGAAGTATGAATTGAGCATAAGTCTCCATGTTCCACTCCTGCCCAGTGACTGTCTTTCCTTTCTTATCTCCTCACCTCCATTTCAAACAGCGGTGGTCCCAGGATGTCTTTCAGGGCGACATGATCAATCACTATCGGCATCTCTGGGGGTGCTACCATGTCTGTAGTCATGCATCCACGCACGCACGCACGCACGCACGCACGCACGCGCGCACACACACACACACACACACATGAAATTGTAACTTAGACAAATTGTAAAAAAAATGCATGCTAGTGAGCAACTCCTGGTTATGGTTGCATAAACTTTTGGTTTGATGATTCTTGAACATTACAGATCCACAAAGGGAAGGTGGCAGAAGGTGGGCGTGAGTGTTCTTCCATTGTCTTTGTGTATGTATGTGATGATCTGTAGGTGGGTACCAGCTTGGCCATCAAATAAGACAGACAGACAGACAGACAGACAGACAGACAGACAGGAAGCGAGGGCAGGACAGACAGATGGAAGGGGCGTGGCTGGAGGGCAACAGCTGCCGACCTGGTCGTGACATCTATCCCCAACAGAGACTAGAGGAACAGCTGGTGCGCACACACCACATACAGTGAACATAGAACGACATAACAGAAGCACACCAAATACCTACCGCAAATGCAGTATTAACACATGCACGCACACGTGCACACGAGCACACACACACACACACACACACTCACTCAAACATCATCTGTTTTTCCTGCATGCCACTAATACCAGTTACCTGGCAACAGAGAGGCCTTAACACAGAAAAAAGCAGGGCATTTTAACAGTGAATACTGTTTTTTGTTTTCACTTTCTCTTATTTAGTGTGGTTGCCCGAAAGGGCAACTACAATACTTGGGCGACTTTATTTATTCTAGATAAACTTTATTTTTCCGCGCTACTCCTCCCAGTTTTTGCGGCACACACTCGAGCCATATGTAAAATCGCATGGCTCCATCGGAAATCTTGTGCTATCGTTTTGCTAAGCGATATGTTGTATACTTTAATCTAATTATCAATGTATTAGTGAATTAAGTTTCCTGGACCTATGCGATAAACATATACAGGCGGAATTTTGATAGTCCCTACCGTTCAGACTATAGTACAGATCGTCACTGTCGGGCAGAAACCTTGTATGTCCAAAACTGTTACTTTTCAGGAAATGGAAAAAAGTAGCTACCTTTGAATGACAGTATGACAAAAAACAAACATAAAGCGTTGAAATATGGAGATAGAAGGTTTCTGCCCGACAGCAACGATACATGCTGTAGGTAGGGTCTAGATACCCAAATGTTTAAACAAGATGGGATCTAATAACGGCGTGGCTTCCCTGTTGATCTCAGACATCATGCAGCCAGTGTATGACATTTGACATCTACGGTGTCATACTATGATATCAGTAATCTCCATATTTGAGCAACTTTCAGCAAAAGTCAGCATCTGTTATGTCCATTATAAAATTAGTAAAAACATGTATTCACAATATGTGAAAAAAAATATTCTGGGTTGTATTTCCTTGGCCTACTGACAGCGTGCTCTGGGAATTCAGTGCACACACACGCACCCTTTCTAGGGTAAAAATGTACCCAAATGGACACATTTGCACACTCCGTGTTCTGTGGATTTTACTGTGTAAATAAATACATAGAAAATTTAAATATGGAGATACAAGGTTTCTGCCCGACAGCAAGCAGTGACATTGAAAATGCCCACACAGCTGAGACTCTTACCTCCCTGTTCCTGCCCTGAGCCCTCAGGGGTCGCACCCTCAGCCTTTGGGACTTTCTGACCTTCAGCGACTTTGACAGCCACAGCCCGGCAGATTGCTCCGATCTTCCTCTCCAGGGAGCGCACGCCTGCCTCCCGGGTGTAACTGCAGGGACAATAGACACACACACACACACACAGGTTAATTTATTTATTTGTAGTCTTTAATGTTGCGTAATCAGTGTAATCCTGGACGCTACTGCCAGCCTGGGGAGAGCTCCGAACTCAGCTCATGCTTCCTTTAACGCACGAGGAGTTAGCAGACCGCTTCTTATCACCTGACAGGGGGGAGTGTCCCCGGTTGGACGTAGCGCGTGGAAGGAACACATTATTCCAACCAGTTCCTTTCCCCTCCATCAGGCGCCCCGGCTGACCAGGGGGAGGCAGACCAGGACTACTGCATGTTTTTAGTGCAGGTACCTACCCTAGGGGACACGCTAGGGTACCTTTTAATGTTTCCATACGGCTATATTAGTACCTGGTATTAGTGTTCCTGCTAACCAACTAGCCAATGTAATTTTATAGCGTGGCCCTTATTTGGGAAGGCAATGGCAGCATGGAATAGCCAGATTCATAGAACAAAATCACTGTCGAGTCATAAGCGCTCAGCTGCTGAAGCCCTACAATACTCTAGGGTCCAATTTTGTGCTTTACAGTAATATATGCTTAGGTTTGAAACCAAACACCTGTGCCCACTTCGACAGTCGTTGACACTGACATAGCCGGATGTGGAACACTTACATTTGACACATTAGCTGACAGTAGGCCAAGAGTTCTACTCTCCCCTGTCAGACCTTTGGATAGCCTCTCAGCTCCTATTACTAGCAGCGTCTCAGTGGCGTCATCTAGTAACATCATGCAGACTGCAGAGTGCACGATGGGGCCACGATGGGGCCAGTAGGAGAGTCGTGTGGTTTAGTCGTGTGGTTTAGTAATGATCTTTAAACATTTAAAAGGAGCTTGATGTGTATACCTGAGGATCACATCAACACTGATACAATCAGTGTTGATGTGATTACCTGGTGATCGTATCCAGTGTATTGATGTATTTACCTGGTGATCGTATCCAGTGTATTGATGTATTTACCTGGTGATCGTATCCAGTGTAGTGATGTATTTACCTGGTGATCGTATCCAGTGTAGTGATGTATTTATCTAGTGATCGTATCCAGTGTATTGATGTGATTACCTTGCGATCGTGTCCGATGTGGTGTCATGAGGTATCTGTAATTGCTGAGGTGTTAAACCATGCTGATCTAGCTGGTGAGGGATCAGATGACGGTGGGCAATCTCAACCTTCTCTTCTTGGGTATAGCCTGGAACGCGTGCATGTGTACACACACACACACACACACACACACACACACACACACACACACACACACACACACACACACACACACACACACACACACACACACACACACACACACACACACACACACACACACACACACACACACACACACACACACACACACACACACACACACACACACGAGATTATGCTTTCGCCCGTTTCGTTGTGTCTGTCCGTCCGTCTGTGCGCAGTTAATGTTGTAAACAACTGGATCAACTGGCGTCAAAGTTTACACACACAAACACACACACACACACAAAGCAAGACGCTGCAACAAAACCATTCAGTACCTGGCAGGCGGAGAAGAGCAGAGAGTTCTTTTGAACAGATTCAAGTTGCAACTTGACCACAGGTGTTGTGGCTATTGCACCCTGACCGTTTCAATTGTTCAAATAAGTAAGGGAACTGAAACAACGGCAATAAATATTGAAGGTGAATGTAAAATGTGTGAAAAATGTTGATTTGCTGACAGGAAATAACATGTGAACTCCTGTCAGACAGGTACTGTAAAACCACCATTTTAGTCCTGATGGAATTAGTATTACTGTAATGTCAATCTGGGAACCCATTTGGTAAAAATATAAATATATATATTTTTCCCCCTTTGCTTTTGCCTCTGGAGGCACCAAGTCCTTTTTAGTGTAGAAACAGAAACTCGGTTTGCCTCCTCCCCTTTCTCAGTCCACTTCCTCCCAGGTGCTTCTGTGTTTATTCCTACTAACAACAACATTACATTTTTGGAGCAGTGGTGCTGACAGATTCTGCAGAATCTGTCTTGAGAGATTACTGTGTGTTTTCCTAGGATGAAACTATTACTGTACCCATAAAAATTACTGAGGAAGTTTCACAACATCATCTGTCAACACAGCCCACCATGAGGGTGCAGGTCAAGTCGTTTGGTTTGGCACTAAACACATTGGACACGTGTGGAGACCGTACAGTAACCGTCATTTCTGTTTTGGAAGAACAGTGTTTTTTGCCACATTTGAACAGTTGATAAATACATAACTACGTATAATATCTAGAAGGAAATGTATGAGGCAGTTTACAGAATTAGACTCTGCAAAGTATTATGTTACAGACAGTCGATCTGGATGTTAACTGAAAGTGGACATGGAGTTTGCTAAACAACAGAAAAAGTATTGTATTCCTCCAGTAACTATTATTCCTGTGGTGACGCACTCCTTCAAATAATCACAACCCTGCATGATACCAAAATCACCAAATTATGCCGGTGAAAATGAATTCACCCAGTTGCACTACACTGAAGCCGCTTTTCCATTGCATGGTACTGCTCAACTCGACTTCAGAAATTAAGTAATTAACAGACATCATCAAGTAGCACTCACCTGGTACCTGTAGCAGCTCCATCCTGTCCAATAGGGCGGGGGGGATGGTTGCCGTGGAGTTTGCAGTGGCGATGAAGATCACCTGGGAGAGGTCAAACGCCACGTTGAGGTAGTGGTCTGTGAAGCTGTGGTTCTGCTCTGGGTCCAGCACCTACGTAGGACAATACAGACAGGGTGTGCACATGTAAGTGTGTGCTGTGCTGTGCTGTGCTGTGCTGTGCTGTGCTGTGCTGTGCTGTGCTGTGCGTGTGCGTGTGCGTGTGCGTGCGCGTGCGTGCGCGTGCGTGTGTACCTCCAGCAGTGCAGCTGCGGGGTCTCCCTGAAAGCTCTTCCCAAGCTTGTCCACCTCGTCCAAAAGGAACACAGGATTGTTGACACCAACCGTCTTCAACCCATTGATGATGCGACCGGGCATGCTCCCTACATACGTTCGTCTGTCAGTAAACCAGAGAGAGAGAGAGAGAGAAATTAAGACAGGTGTCTCCAAAATATAATCTTCAATAGATTAGGGTGCTGCACCAATTTATATAAAACATCCGTTCTATGTGGGATCACAGGAACTATGTTTTAAAGCACAATGACACTTTGATAGAGGTTTGGGTTGTGTAGTCAGTGAACGACCCACCCCCACCACCCCGTCGTTGTGACTTGCAGAGAAGCATCGGGACCCTGCTGTTTATGGGAAACACGTTCGATATAGTTGTGGAAATTGATTTCAACTAGTCTTTAGATTTACCTGGCACTGTGGCTAGATAAAAGAAGTTAGTTTCCTCTGACAAATCTATCATTACAACTCACTAACTTTTACTATTGCCATTAGTATTCTGGATACATGTTTTTCATCTTGCCAAGAGAATGTGCTCCAGCCATGTGTCGGTATTCCTTTAAAATGCCAAAGCCAGTATGACCAGTCTGCAACCTGAGATGAACTGTGATACCTTGCTCTCTGTATGCACACCGACAGTACACAAACTCTCTCACTTCTGATTCCATACCTTCATCCAACCTGAAGCCATCTCTCAATATAAACACATCCAATATGTACGTACGTACGTGCGTGCACACGTGCGTGCACACGTACGTGTGCGCACATGCACACACACACACAAACACACACACACGTTTGTGATTGCGTGTATGCAGACAAACACATGCATGAGTTAGCGAGTCTAACCCGTTTGTGTGAGGAAGCTGAGAGGCGCGACCCCATACATGCCTGAGGCGGTTTGTATGGTAACAGATCAAAGTGAGATAGTGATGACATAATTGTCTCAACTCTTGGCAAGGACTCCAAATAGACTCAGGAGGTTAACGAGGGCATTGTGGATTTGCAGCCATGTGAATGTGTGTGTAATCTTTTTGGATACTTGTGCATGTGCACTGTGTATTCTGTGTGCGTGTGTATCATGTGTGTGGTATGTATGCACTGTGCCAACTATTGCTATGTGTAAAAAAATAGACCTGTTGCAAGTTATTTAATTGAATCAATTATCACATTCACTGCCAAAGGGGAGAATTCTCCCCTTTTCAGTCAATGGTGTTTACCGCCAAAGGGGAGCATTTTGTTTTTGAATTCCTAAAATGTTTCTCTAATTTTCGAGTATAACATTTTTTCGTTATTCACAACGTATTAGGAGATATAAAAATAATAATTAAAAAAAATCCATTCACTTCAATGTTAAAAAATAAACTGACAAATAATTCACAGTTTTTCTATAAAAAAATATTGGCAGTGGGTGAGTAAATTATGAATAAACTCTGGCAGTTATTAACAGAATTATACATTTGAATGACAAAATAATATACACCAATCAAATGAATATCATTATGTCAATACGTTACGCATTGTTTTTTTTAAAGATATGTTTTGTGCGTCTGCCTTTATTGATGGTACAGTAGAGTATTGACAGGAACGGGGAAAGAGTCGGCGAGTGACACGCAGCAAAGGTCCGTCAGGCTCGGGGATCGAGCGACTCACTGTCAGGCTGTATCAGAGCCTATGGTACGCGTCTTAACCACTAGGCCATCAGCGCCCCATACATTATGCATTGCTAACTATTTACAGTGAGCTCCAAGTTACGTAATTGTTTTGGCTTCATAGCCTCTGGATGACTTTAATTTCTTTGTATTTACCAGCTGTTACCTCCTCCTGCGTATAGACAGGAAGTGAAACAGCTGGCTAATGCAATGATCTCAGCATCATGGCAAGTTTCTCATGAGTACGTAGAGGAAGTGACAAAGCTGGCTAATGTGAATAACATAGCAGAGCAGTACTGTCCAGCATACGTCCACCAACACTCTGCAACGGTCAAGATATCCAAATTCAACCTTGGATACAAGTTATTATGTATTGCCTTTGACCTTCATTATTGATCTTGACCTTGTCCTTTGACCTCTTTGGGGCAGCCTACAGATCACACCCACCAAATGGCAAGAAACATGGACATTTCAAACAAGATTACATTAC
Source organism: Gymnoscopelus braueri (assembly GCF_963280865.1). Classification (NCBI taxonomy): domain Eukaryota; kingdom Metazoa; phylum Chordata; class Actinopteri; order Myctophiformes; family Myctophidae; genus Gymnoscopelus; species Gymnoscopelus braueri. The sequence goes on along the minus strand of NC_137610.1, from coordinate 38,439,880 downwards.
ATTTTATTAATGCAAGAACAATGGCCACTATTTCAGCATGCTAACTTTCTAGGAAGAGAACGGCTGTAGTTTGTAAAACAAGCAGAATGACGGAGAATTGTTGTCGTTTTCATCCCGGTTGCGGTCAAATAGACGGGGATCGTGTGCAACGTGCGTGCATGTACTGTATTGTGTATGTGTGTGTGTGTGTGTGTGGATATAGTTTAGGAGAAGGTGGGTTCTAAAGCGGATGGCGCTGATTTAAAATGGAATGGCTTTTACAGTGTTTTAGAATGAATTTCATAAAGGATTTTCACTAACAAAATAAAGTTTGTAAACTAACCCTAACCTATTTTAGGTTGTTTTTAATGTCCGCGGAATAGGGCCGCAATGGCAACAAGCTATTTTTTTGCGTTATCCTGTTGATTACGGTGGGGCAGATGTTTATTACAGTTGTGACATATGATTTTATTTCATGATCAATAAAGACATCAATCAATATTAACTATCAAGTCGCAGAATCAGGATTGTTCTCCGCGGAATCAAGACCTTTTCTCCGCGGAATCCCAGGGGGACTAACTAGCTTGGATTCTCAATTGATGGTGTCATTAGTAGGCAAGTTTCTGAACTGCCCATAGCCCACCAATGAGACGCAGAGTGAGTAGACGGAAACTGTGCCATCTTAAAATGAGCATTAGTAAGGACCAATTATATGAAGATAAGGTTGGAAATAGGTGGCTCCTTTAAAAGTAATCAGTAAAATCTTAAAAAGCAGACCGGTAACCAGAGTAGGGAAGTTCAAATAGGAAAATTATGTTCTCTTCTCCTGGTTATAGTAACAAATCTAGCAACAAAGTACAATTTGTAGTAAGAAAATAAAAATAAAAATATTTAAAAAAATGATGCACATTCATACCTGTGTCCTCGTATATCTGACTGGTCACAGACCCCTCCCAGTGCAATGCGGTGAAATTCTCGGCCGAGAGTCCTGGCTATGGACCGTCCAACACTGGTCTTGCCGACTCCTGGGGGCCCCACAAAGCACAGGATGGGGCCCTGATAAGAATTACATGACAGCTCTGACTCACAGTTCTTGAATATTATTCTTTTTAGACAGTTTGATACATTGAGCTTGGCTGCATGTTCTAAAATTCACCTGCTATGCTAAGTTTTTATGATGTGATTGAACGATAAATGTATTTTTAAGAAGTACCTTCAGGGAGGTCTTGAGTTGTCTCACTGCCAGGTACTCCAACACACGTCTCTTCAGTTTGTCCATAGCATAGTGGTCATTGTCCAGGACTACCCGAGCTGCCCGGATATCCAGGCAGTCTGAAGTTAGAGAGTGTGTGTGTAGGAGATGGTAGTTGTGGAAAACAAGGTAGGTAATATAAGAGGGAAGGATTCATGGAATTTATGGTGGGGAAAAGTAAAGGAGAAGGTAAAGGAGATATGAAAAGTGTAGCAGAAGAAGAGGATAAAAGTAAATAATTAGAAAAAACCTGAATTGCAAAAATAATCATATTATTAAGTGAATCATATGGAAATTGTTCAATGACATTGTGGGATAAGATCGTAGCTCATCTGAGCCAGAGGATTCCAGGTACCCAGGGACCCTAAGACAGGGTCGAAAGGCAATTAGCGGGTCCTTGACATGAAAAGGTTTGGAGGAAAAAAACCATCTGAGAAACAGCATTGTCTTGAGACACTCTGGTGTGCCCCCTGGTGGACATCCTCAGAACTATTAATGAGAAAACCATACATTTTGGATGGACAAAACAGGCACTTCCTGGCCAGGTCATACTGCTTGCTCCAGCACCAGCAAAGTATCCAACATCTTTTAACTACTGTAAAATGACCTGTAAAACGGTCCTGTGTAAATCAGTGTGGAGAAGGTCAAATCTGCTGGCTAATGTGTATAACATAGCACAGACTGCAACAGTATGCCATTTCTCAAATGCTTCAGCTGTGAAATTTGACTGCATGCAGCACTGCAGTGCACTCATGACATCAGAGGTGCAGATCAATAAAACCCTAATTTATAGCTTTTGGTGGGTAATAATTGGGTCTGAAACTGCCAGATCAGTAATATTTACTGCTGCTGATACAGGGGCAGCAAAGTATCCAACGTCTTTTAACTACTGTAAATTGGACTGCAAAACAGTGCCGTACAAAAGTATATTTATTTGTGGGAAAAGCGCTTTCCCGCAGTTCCTTTATCTCTCGAATTTATACAGCGATCTAACATTGCAGGTGTCCTGTGATAACAATTAACTTTATAGTATGTTGCCACTTGTCCTGACAGCTTATCCCATGCAAATAAGACTTCCTGACATCTAAGTGGTGGACCTGCCAGCTACTGTCGTCAGTCACCACAAATTAAGACTCTTATTGTCTTCACTAGGCCGAATGTGTGGCCGAGACTATGTTTTGGCCTCTGTCCGTCCGTTCGTCCGTGTGTTGGCTTAGATTGGCTTCCAAAGTTTGCAGGAGTGGCCCGTTTTGAACAAAATGCCTCAAATCATGAACCCAGCGTCCGATTGCCATGAAACTTTGCACGCACATTCCCACTAGGTCGAGGAAGAAATGCCACTCTTTTCATATTAGCCTGTTATAGCGCCACCAGGAGGCCGATATTTGCAATGTATTACTCCTACAGAATTTGTCCAAACATCAGGCAAATCGGTACACATTATCTCTATAGTCATGTCATCAAGACAGACCTGTCCGATTTTTCATATTTCATGATGTGCCTTCTAGAAACCACACAGGAGGTCATTGCCGGCTCTCTAGGGGTAGAATTATAAACGTGACAGTCACACCATATAGCAGAGTATTTTTACAACATGACATAAAATCGGTCGAGGGGCCTACATGTGATAGTTGCTTACACAACAGCAGCGCATACATAAGCTGTAATACTAACTGACCTGGGTCATGGAGGGGGGACGAACCAAAGCCAATTTTAGTCCTGGCTGAAAAGGTCGAAGAACCCTGGTTGTACAGATTATGCCGAGTAATCCTCATTTTCAGTATGACCACCTAAAGGTACTATTATTTCCCCTTTTTGATGATGATGGCTGAAACATTATTATTATTATTTATTATGCATACTGTTTTATCCTTTTTGGTTTATTCAATTCATTCAGTTTTCTTCATTTATTCTTGCCTACCCGTCATCTGTGCACTTTCCTTTAATGTGAGGCACAATGTATTAGCATTTTAATGTATAAAATACGCTACTATATAGTTAAATTTCATTTGAATTACCCTTGGTACTCTTGCTCCAAGGCAGCTCAACCATCAAGTCCAAATAGTTCCTGGTCAGGGCATACTCAGGCATGGACTGAGGCATCTTCTTTAATCTGAATGCAAAAATAACAAAAAAAAAATTGTAATAATATAATAGGGACAAGAGAACTGAAAAACCACAAATCTGCATGTCTGTCTGCGGATCTGCGGAGGACGCACCGACTCTATTTGTTTGGGGGGATTATGCGAGGCCTCTACCTATGTATAACATGCGTAGTGTGCGTGTGTGTGTTTGTGTTATCAAAAATATACAATTTACAACATAGCTGACACACATACGCAAAGTACTATAACATACTGCAAACAAATAAATAACAGGGAAACCATTAAAAAAAACGTTTTATAATACCACCCAATGATCATGATTTAGGGGGAATTGGGACCATGGCACTCCATCTTTAACCATTTTCAACCTGGTGTCCCTATTTTGGCATTATAGGTGAACATTTGGGGAAATGTATAAACTTGTCAACCATTTTCTAACTTTGGAAAACATATGGAAAATAGTTGATTCCCAGTGAGAGAGGACAGTACAGTTAGGAGTGGAATAATAAAATGTACCTCTTGAGCTCTTTGAGGCAGACTTTATGGGCTGCCTCGGGCATGTTGGCCCCATGCACCTTCCTCTCCAGAGACATGGTGTCATCTCCATCATCATCCTCAGCTTCGTCCTCCAGAGAGAACTGGCGGCCCGGGAACACCCCCCCTTTACGCACCGATAACACCTGGAAGACAAACAGAGATTGAAAGGAAGGGAGAAAGGAAGAGAGACAGAATGAGGTTTGAGTCTGAATGTTCAGACTGGCAGCCCGAATCCAATTTTTGAACTATCCTGATTGGAATCAGGGTGGTTTTTATTAAGTCTGAACAGCAAAAACAAAAAACACACATGTAAACTGAGGTTTCAGATGTAAACCACCTTCCTAGATGGTTTGGAATGTGATTCAAATCTGACACTGAAAACATATTTATACGCTCCCCTAAAATAGCTTATCTTGTTACATCATTACCACAGCAACCGCAGATAGGTTGACGGTGTCTCAATCATAGACCGTAAAAGAATATGGACAGCATCACGCCATTGGTTTCTTCAGACCGTAAATGAAGCGTATTTTGCAGTGATTTCAAATCCGCCATCTTTCTATATCCGGTTGATATCCAGTCCGGAATGCAAACGAAAATTAATGGTATTCGCTCTCGCTGTGGCTGAAACCACAGCGAGGGCGGGTCTTCACTCGGTAGAACCAGTAGAAACCATAGAAACATACCCTACTTTATCATTAATTTTATTATGGGACCATAATTAACCAAAACGAAAAGAAGTTGGACTCCAGGAGACTGTGCAATTTCTACAAGTGCACGACTGTCGAGTATCCTGACTGGCTGCCTCACTGCCTGGTACAGAATGACTCTGACCATGAGGATGTTTAAAACAGCACAGCACATCACCAGAACTTAGCTGCCAAGGGACCTCTATATGCAGAAGTATGGTGAAATGCTCATCAGGGACCCCAGTCACCCCAGTAAAGGACTGTTCACTCTGTTAATGTCTGGCAAACCGTACCGTAGCAAGCATTGTGGCCCGATGTAGCAGGTTTAGGGGCAGTTTCTTTCCCCAGGCCATAAGTGTGGCCTGGGGACAGACAGACTTTATGGACAGACACCATTGCTGCACATACAGTACATACTACATCCATATCATTTAGTATTCAGTCCTACACTGCACTGTTCACTTTACTGTCACCCCTACAGCCACTAATGTGACTTACTGTAAACTACTTATTTAATGTATTTATTTATTTATATATCAGAGGTCGCGCTGTGATTTCAAACTGAAAGCCACAATGCCTGGAATGATTACAGTTTACCGGACATCTGATATAAAATACAGCCACCCAAACGCATGAACGACAAGCAGGAACAAAAAAAGACTTACTCACGACTTACTTAAAAGTGTGTCTGTGAGTGTGTGTGCTGACATATGTGAGAATAAACCTTAGAAGACCGTGAAGCAGGGTGGAACATCCATCTTGTTAAGGAGTAAATCTGTAACATCTGGTGTAGGGAGCTCGACAAGACGTGTGTGTGTGTGTGTGTGTGTGTGTGTGTGTGTGTGTGTGTGTGTGTGTGTGTGTGTGTGTGTGTGTGTGTGTGTGTGTGTGTGTGTGTGTGTGTGTGTGTGTGAGCATGTTACCCTTTTGTCATCATCAGGCCTTGGTTTCCTTGTTTTCTGCAGCAGCTTCAGCCCCTCTATCTGCCTGGTCAACATGGGCAGAGTCCTTTTAAAACGTTCTTCCAAGCTCACTGCATCCAGGACCTACAGTACACAAAAAATCCATGGATATGGTACTGTACACTGTGCTACATGGTTTTAACCAATAAAACAGATGTGTGGCATGCATAACTATACCTGAAGTTTCTCCTTGTTTGAAGTACGGATCATGGAAGCTAGAACATCAGGCAGGGTCTCCTTGGGCAGGCTGTCCAACAGACGCCTCAACTTGGCCACCACTGGAACAGACATGTCTAACATACCTACCAACTACACACACAGAGGGAAAGATGATCTAAATTAGGTCCTGCTTGTAACAACATGATACCAACCATGTATCTGAATTGTGCTATATTGTGTTTCATTTCAATAGATGTATTTTAAAAAAAAATTATCCACATTGCCATTTACATATCTCTGCTGTCCGGCAGAAACCAGCTAACTCCAAAATGTTCATTTTTCAGGAAATGACAAAAAGAAGGTTTTGTTCATCATTGATAAGAACAGCTGAATGGACCTCCAAGCTCACAATGAGGTTGGAGGTCAAAAGGGGGTAGAGCCTGGAGTCAGCAAAACCAGTTAACTCCACCCCCCCCTTGGTGGAGTAGCTGGTTTAGCAGAAAGTTTGAGGATCCAATGTTGTTAATGTGAGTTAAGGCCTTTGCAGACAGGGTGCGATTTTTCGCACGGAAAAAACGGACAATATCATTTTTTAAATGAACACATGGTTCTCTACGACCTCACGCACACCGGCTCCGAATTTGCCGTGTGGCAAGTGGCTGCGGCGATGAGTTTATTTTTCGTCTTTTCGTGCGTCTTTTCGCATGCGGTAAAAACGGATTGAACAATTGCACCCTGTCTGCAAAAGTCTTTAGCTGGTTTGGTCAGAAGCGTGTTTTAATACTTTTCATTGGTTCAATACTTTTTTAATCAGTACACAGAAAAAATGCAAAAGCGGAAAAATGGAGTTAGCTGGTTTCTGCCGGACAGCCACGATATACTGTAGTTGTGTCTGAACTAGAGGCACAGTGAAACATTTTCCAAATTCAAGTGATGAAATGAGTTGGAATTAATTAAATATTGTGGTATTTACTCTTTTTACTATACATACTGCCCCTAGGGTAAATCATAACCAAACACATTATATCTTTTCACTGCTTTGCCAACGACATCCAAATTGACCTGCCCCTTAAACCAAATGATAATAACCCAGACTATAATCCACTACAGCTACTACAGGACTGCCTGGCAGACATCAAATCTTGGATGAGCTAAAATGTTCTCAATCTCAACAACAGCAAGACAGAAATTAGCATTTTCGGCCTCGATTCTCCCCCGACATCCTTGGTCCCCTTAGCTCCTATACACACTCCTCTGTAAAAAAAAATCTTGGTGTCACTTTTGATTCTGCCTTCAAACTTGACAAACAGGTTAGCTCGGTTGTAAAAAACAGCTTTTTCCACCTCAGACTTTTAGCCAAGATCAAACCCTACCTCTCTCAAAACGACCTCGAGAGGGTCATCTGCTACCTTTTTTATCCTAAAAAGTAACAGTTTTGGACATATGGTTTCCATCCAACAGAGACGATATACTGTATGTATGTATGCATGGATGGATGTCTGCCCCTTAAACATAGACCAATCACAGCTCATGCCACTACAGCACATGCATGTTGTAGTAAAACAGAAGCACCTCTAGCCATGAAAGCTTGAAGTGCCAGATGAAGTAAAAGTGAAAATGAAACTTAAGAGCATGAAAATTGAATAGAGCACTTACTGAATTGAATAGAGCACTTACTGAGATTCAATGTTTTACTTTGTCAGCCATTGTTTATGTTTGGTTTGCAGTTTAACTCTTAGAATGTAGAATTAAATTGTAATCAGTCATACACATTTTTGCATTCGGGAATCCAGCATTTACTCACCACAATTCTGCACAATGACACCAACTATATGGATAAATAATATGAGACTTTCCCCAATGAAACCCAGGAAATGCATAATTGCCCATTTATCAAGGTTTTCTATTATGGTAGAAACATTTCAATTCCACAAGAGCATGCATTATACCTTGATTGCTCCATACATGTAATCCCTCTCAAACACGAACCTCACTCTCAATCACCAACCTCACACTCACCTGTACAGCAGCTTGATAGAACTTTTGAGACAGCTCTCCTAGCTCTCCATCCTGTGCTCTGTTGTCGTCTGTGGCTGTATACTGCTCCAGTTGATCCAACTGTTCCACCTTCAATTTACAAATCACAAATATATAAATATACAGACAGACACACACACCTGAACACGCTCTTGCACGCGCGCGTACACACACACACACACACACACACACACACACACACACACACACACACACACACACACACACACACACACACACACACACACACACACACACACACACCTATACTCAATGATTTGTGTTGTTTACAAATAGTATTATAGCCATTAACACATTGATTGCCTAGATCGAGTTAACTCGTTTTTAGAATCCATCGCTTGATTGCCTAGAACTCGTTTTTACATTTTTGGGGGGAAATTCCACAAGGGGCGACCTAACACAGCTTTGGAATGATCGATCGTCTCTCAGAGAAGAACAATGTGGATGTGACGTCATTCCAAAAAACGTCACTTCCATCCGCCCCAATGATGGGATTTTCAGAAAAACGGCTGTAACTCAGTTTCTTTTTTTTCCATTGAAAACCACCCGTTTTCAGCGGACCAAAGCTCCAAAATGGCGGATCGCGGTTGGAAACTTGTCGTTCCCATGGATACACAGATCCTTCCGTCTACTCACAGGAAACTTTTTCCGTGTGTTTTTTTTACACAATGTCGGTTCCACGGCGTTTCAAATATCATCGGATTGAGGTAATTATACGCCGGCACGGGGATAGAAAACTATGTTTAATATCTTGGCAATCAATGTGTTAAGTGCCATTTAAAGTTTTTTTTTATTGATTGTTAAAATAAGTGTTAAATAGCTCTATGTTCCCATAGTAATCATTGCTATAGGGTGTTTGTAACAGGGGTCTCCCCATATCTCTTTGGTACACACACAAATTCACTTTGGGAAACTTTAAAAACACTGACAGATATGTCTGAGCCATAGTGTCTTTGTCAGAGTACCAGTTGTACCTGTCTGTCTGTCCCTTTTATGCCCATATATGGAGATATCTGTATCTGTCAGTACCATAGTTATAATATATCTAGAGGGCGAACTGCCCCGCCCCCAGCTATTCATTTCAAATTTGGCAATTTTGCCAAAATGCGGAAGTCTTGAAAACCGAGCAGGCGCACAAGGGTTTCAAACGGTAGAAGCATGCGCAGTGGAATTTTAAATGCGGAAGTATTGCAATCCCAGATTTGACCACCAGGCGATATATGCACATCCCAGAGATCCCTGATGTCATCAGTATATGCCCATATATTGGTATGCCCATATATGGCCATATCGATTGGATTGGCGATTCTGAACAACTGGATCTCCATATATATGCCTATATATGGACATATCGGTCGGATCGGCGGTTCTGGACAACCGCATATCCAAACTACTCCACGGCGGACACTGCACTCCCTCGAGTTCTTTACTTTACTTGTTTATTTAGACGGGACACCGCATATGAATGAACATTACATGACAATGCAATGTAAATACACCGGATATAAAAACAAAAAACAGGCAGACAGTGGAGCACATTACATTACACAGGGAAACAGCATAAAATGTAAATACAAAAACAAAGGTACAAAGGTGCAAAGTATCTATTTAAGGCTAAGACTAAAACAAGATTCCACTTGGCTCGTGTAGTATTGCACTGGGGATTTAGCAGAGTTTTTAGAATATTTGTATACTTCAAACTCGGCGAGTTTGAAGTAAGTCCCATAAATGCATATAACCATATATGGACATAGCCGTCGGATCTGTGGCTCTGGAGAATCGGATCTCCATATACGCCTATATATGGGCAAATCGGGTTTGTTTATGGTTATGTCCAAGTTATAATGACATGCCTATATATTGGATTTGGCGTATCGGGTTTGTTTAGGACCGGCACGCCACGCCCTCCCATTGGCCAGTTTTAATACAGGATTGTTAGATGAAAAGTCTTTTCATCAGATGATTTTACTTTGAGCTAATTGTGTAAAACTATAACGGAACAGCTTGCAAACTAGGGCTGGGTAATATATTAATATATATCATAATATATCATGATTTGAGATAGATAATGTCTGACAGCGTGATATGCCATAAGTGTTGTCTTTTCCTGGTTTTAATCGCTTAAAGGGGTAGTTCACCCCCAAAATAACTTTTTTTCTATTGATTACTCACCCCATGGAGCCTTGAATTCATGGATATTTTTTTGTTTTTGTCGCATTCCTTCCTTTATTATTTGATTATAATAAATTTGTCCCCATTGATTCCGGTAGGAGACACAAATGCATTTGTGTCTCCTACCGGAATCAATGGGGAAAAAAATATTAAAATCAAATTATTGGCTTAGGAATGTGACAAAAACTAAAAAATATCTATGAATTCAAGGCTCCAGGTGGTGAGGAATCAATAGAAAAAAAGTTATTTTGGGGGTGAACTACCCCTTTAAGCTATACTTTATACTTTCAAAAGTTTATACTTTCCCATTTGCATGTCACAAAATGAGTTGTGACAGTAATATACATACAGTAGCTCTGAGTAACTCGTGAAATCAGTGGTGAATGTGGCTGTGTTTGAGACTCGGCAGCAGAGTGAATGGTGCAGGCAGGCAGCACACAGCAAACTCAAAACAGGAAATGTCGCAACACGGCTATGAGCAAATATCTGCACATTCTTGCTGCTGTTGAAACAATAACAAAAACAGATTTGGCCTGTAAATACGTATCGTATTATGGCATCACAGACCCACGATAATATCAAGACATTTTGGTTATGGATATCACAAAATTGACGATTTCGTTACATCCCTACATTCAAGCAAATAAACCTTGTAGAGAAGTTTACCTCAGCCAGTGGGAACGGGCGCTCCTTCAGCAGACCTGACACACGAAACCGGCACACCCCAGTGATGAGGAGGGTGTAGTGGGGCTTTGGCCAGTTGCTGCCCACCACCTGCACTGCCATCCCTGCTGTACCAATACTAATGAAAGAATTACAAGAGAGAGAAAGAGAGAAAGTTGGATGAACATTTGGAAAGACAAATAGAAATAGAGAGAGATGGAAAATAAAAGCACACACTTAACAGGTGTAAGCTCTACTGGAAACTTCTATTGAAATATTGGTGTAATTTGATTTAACCATGCAAATAACCTGTCAAAATGTCAGTATGATTTCAAACACAAGCCATGCTTTGTATGGAGAATATAGGTTGCTGCCTTCAGGAAGGAGATACAGTGTTCCTACATACAATAAGGTCAAACTGAAGAGGTCCTTTGTCCATCAGACGACATTGAGGCTTAATCAGGAGTTGTAGGCTTGGGGTAGGCTGAGAGGTGGACATTGCTCTTGTCTTTGTATGTCTTTATGTATGTATTTTGTTTTGTTTTCTTATGTCATGTCAAATGTGTGTACTGTTTATTGTTGCATACATGGCTGCTGGGTCGCAAGACAAATTTCAGTGTGAACTGACAATAAAGTATTATCGTATCGTATCGTATCGTATGATGCATCCCTAGCATTAATAATCTATTACCTATTATAAAATAGATAATAGAATATATTTAAATTTCTCTGATCCTGTTATCAGCCACTGACACCATAAGTTTATATTTACATAACCTTGCTGTTTAGTAACAAGGCCCAACTGTTAGAGATGGTGAGCTGATCAAAGGTTCAAGTCCATGTCAGTCTCAATCCTTCTTGCTGTCGATCTGTCTGACAACAACCTTTCTAGAACAAATTGTACACTGACTGGATTATGAATTAAGTATACTCAGATAAATGAAGAGTAAATATTAGCATAGCCTTCGTTTTGGAATATTACAATATGACAGTTTTTACATGCACTTCATTTTCATGTCATTGCATGAATTTGCTCGAGTCCTAATACTAGATGCAAGACAAATACAGTGTCACTGTCACCATATCAAGTGTAAAATCCTAGCCTTGGATCAAGACTATCATAGATGTATTTTATTTTTTATTTTATACATACGAGTCTGACTTTTACTTTCGTATCTATGATAGTCTTGGGCTTTACCCACCAATTGTCACTGGACATCTGCGCGGAAAGCCCGTACTTCTCCGTACAAGTACAACAAAAACATATAAAGTGCTGACCCTGCAGCACCGAATGTTAATTCGACATTAGGAACCAGTGTGCACTATATAAGTCTATATTTTTCAATAGATACGTGTTTTAATCCCGTCTGTGTCGGATTCTGTCGGAAGTTCCCTGTATTCCTCAATGGGCGGTAGTGACGGGCGCATCCGGTGAAAGCCAGTATTACACTCAATTAAACAAGAAGTAAACGAGGGGGGAAATGGCGTTCAGGCACAGACGGGATTAAAACACATATCTATTGAAAAATATGGACTAATACAGTGCACAAAGATTCCGAATGACGAGTTAACATTTGGGGCAACCAGGTAATTACCTTATATTTTGCATTTGTAGATGTTGGGGAAAATACGGGATTTACTGGTGAAAGTCCAGGACGCTCTGGGGGGTGCAGCCCACGACTATCGTAGATATAATCGATAAAACACACCTATGATAGTCTTGAATCCAAGGCTAGTAAAATCCCAACACTCGTTTTCAGCAGCAACTTGAACTTTGAATCGTACCTATGCAAAGTAGGAAGATCCTCCGTGTCGTGTTCTGGGTCTCTAGTGTTGGGGATCACTCCTATGATGGTGCTTTTTAGCGAAGTCCCCTTCAACAATCTGCTCTTGACAAGCTGCATATTTCGTGGCGTGTCCACGCTGATCCTCATGGTCGAGCCAGGTAAAAGCACCCCTTCGTGAGTCAACAGCAACGGCAGCCGACCTGGGATCTGGATCCCACCGTTAGAAAACATGTTTGGGATGACTTCAGAACCCTGTAGGGTTGTTACAACAACTCAACATGAACGAAATGTACTTTCTCTGTTCTCAATGTCGGCTGACAGCTCCATGCAAAGAGAAAAACATTGCAAACTACGGCGAGAAGCGAGGGACAAACTGTGGAGGGGACGCCAAAAAATATCGCCCGTTTGAAACGGTAAGCGGAAGCCTCGCCCCAAAACACGCTCTCCCCCATTTTTCGGGCGGACCACATTCTTGTATTCTTGTATTTCTTTTACTGAGGATAAGGTTTCAAAGGTTCAAATATGATTATTTTGGGGGGCCCCGGCCACAGCCTGAAAAGGTTGAGAACCACTTGCCTAGTAGAAGAGAAACATGTTTTGGTTTGGTCTCCTTGAATCAACAAACACAATTAAAGCTAGAATCAACTTGTGCAGCATAAATGACTACCTAACGAACTAACTAACTAAATAATAAATACATTTATATTGAGACATGCTTGAAGTTTAGTTAACTGATTGGTTTAATCTGTCTTCATTGATCAATATAATTGGGTATGATCTGCCACGCAAAATTAAAATATGGAGTGTTTGCACTTTGCAGCATACTGTAGGCCTATAAGGTGAATAGTATTGGTACAAGCACAGAACCTTGTGGAACTCCGCAGACGACTGCCTACCTAGAGCCAGGTTCTGCAAGGTTTCTTACCTTTAAGGAGATTTTACTTTCCTTGCCACTGTTGCCAAGTGCTTGCTCGTGTCATGGGGGTCTGTAAGAGTATAGTCTTGGTCTGCTCTGTATGTCAAGTGTCTTGAGACAACTTGTTTACTTGATTGATTGATTTATTGATTGAGTGATTGATTGAATTAATGTGTTAATCATTATACTAATACTTTATAACTAAGATTCATAATACCAAAATAATACTTCTTCATAGAAGAAGCTGAGTAAGAAAAGGTGGTATAGAAATGAATGGACTCTGTACAAACCTTGTTTATAAAAAGAGGCATTTAATATTTTTTTTATACTTTTTTATAAAAAGCCTAGCATTATATATTTCCAAAAATAAATAATATCAATATTTGTGTATAAAAATCTGTTCATAAAATCTATCTTCAGACCGTAGTCAGACAACATAGCCACCTTTTAGTTTGCTGTAATTATTATCTTATGATTGTTCTCCTGTCAACTTAGAAAATAGCATAGAAAGAAATAGCATATTATGTCCAAAATAAGAATTCAAATATTCCCTAAAATGCTGTCCTTATGTTTCTAATAAAAAAAAACATACATACAATACATGTATGTACATTGACATTACTTAAATTATCAGCATTATCACTTCAGAGCTTTTGCAAGATAAATGTGGGTTGAGCCTCAGAAGATTAATAACCTTTGTTAAAAGTTCATTTCAAGAGAGATTTACATATACTGAGAAGAAAATAAAATAATTTAGCTTAAAGTCTAGGCTAAATCCATGTCTGTAAATCCGTCACATTGCTGTATATTCCACAAACTAATTCAACATCATCCTTACAGAAGAGTGGCACAACTTGGCTTCCAAGCCTGGAGCATAATAACCATACCTGCCAACACTCCTGATTTGAGCAGGAGACTCCTGAATTTTCTGCCCTGTTTCCTTCTTGGCTGCTGAATTGAAATCTATCCTGAAATGCTCCTGATTTTTTTGGCTTGTGATGGATGTAATTACAAAATATACACATAATTCTCAGATGCTAGTAAAACCTGATAAAAGTATCAAACTCCCCGTTAAAATGCACCAGAATACAGGAAATTACATCTACTCACCGCTAATAGCGGAGAGTGGAATTCCAAACGGAGCTAAACCCATTACACTATGTGAAGTTACTTATTCGAAATATCCCTTTTTTTTTTACACATTTGCTATTTTCTACGGTTGTGAGTAGCTCACTTAAGTGAGTATGACTTATTACTTTGATGAATAACTATAACTTTTTTAAATCGGGTGATATTGCATTTCCAGTAACAGTACAATATTGAAGACAGACAAATAGAAATGGAAAGGGGAAAATAAAAGTGCACCTAATGTCTCAGTGTTCCCCTCAGTATTTGGCCTCTAGAACAGGGTCATGGGCCCATCACTATGAGTTTCCTCTGTATTAGAACATGAATAGAAACTTTAACAGATGTGTTCATGACCATGCTACACTACAGGACAAGAGGTTAACTATCTCCTTTGGGGGAGTTAGAAATATTATTGCATTACATAAATCTACTCATAGAATAGATTAGAATAACCTCTGATGCATTTCCACCCACAAGTCAAATTTACATAACCTTGCTCTTTAGTAAAAAGGCCTAGTTTAGAGAACTCATGAATGGTTCAGGTCCATCTGTCTGTCTGTCTGTCTGTCTGTCTGTCTGTCTGTCTGTCTGTCTGTGAATCATCTGTCTAGCTGTCTACAGTATCTGCCTGACTGGGCCATGGGCATATAAAGCTAATGACCTTCCTAGAACAAATCATACACAATGGACTTTGAATTAAGTATGTTCAGTGTAAAAAATATATATATAAAAAATGTGATTAAATAATTTTCCATTTTTTGTTTTTTGTTTTGGACACAATATTACAGTTGTACATGCACTTAATTTTCACGTCATTGTTTGAGTCAAACATGTTGGAAGACAAATAGTCACCACATCAAGCTAGAACAGGGCAAGGTCCTAACACTCGTTCTCAGAAAAACTTCCAGGCAGGAAACAAACCCCAAAACTATTTTAGTACCTATGCAAAGTAGGGATATGCTGCTCAGTGTCGTGTTCTGGGTCTCTAATTTTTGGAATCACTCCTATGATGATTTCAATAAAGTAAACTTCAACAATATTGCTGTTGGAGTGTTGCATAATGTGTAATAAAATAGGTTTACTTAATCTATGTTATTGCTACTTCCTGTTGAGGGACTATTCATCTTCTCAACAGTTCCTATATCCTAATTGGGAAAAGAGAAGTAGCCCAGCTGTACTCCTTGACAATGTAAAACTGGATGGTTAATTTATTTTGAAGTCATTTTGGTGTTAGTAAAAACGACACAAAATGACTTTCCTTTCAAGTAAAGCTGCGCTGTAACATTATTGTGAGTGATACTGTATGTTGGATATTCGATATGACCACATTTTGGAAGAAATTTCGACCAACTCTGATCTCCATTGTGCGAGAACGAGAATCCTATGAAAGTTCACATTCAGTAGCTTTTTTATCGTTAACTTCATTTAGTGCTTAGTCCAAAAGTTATAAAGGTATTATAGAGTGTAATTTTACTTTCACAAACTGACTAAACCAGCAAGTCAGCTACAACTAGTTGCAGGCATTGGACGAGGTGCAGGATTATGGCAGGCTTCCAAACTGGGAAATTATACTGTATAAAATGGGCCATGGACCATGGGGACCAAAGAAAAAACCTATGACTTATATTGTACATGAGGAAGTAATAAAAAATTATCTTCAACACTTATTCTCATAACTGGCTCAGTGTATTCTGAAAGACAGCAATGCATTGTGTGTTTGGTTGCTTCCAATCAGAATCTGTCTTGAGAGATTAGGTTGCTTCAAAAACTCTATAAAGCAACTACAAGTCGATTTTAAGGGTTTCTACCCTTTCTTGGTGAGGTATATCCACCTTCTTCCATAAATAGCCTGGTGTGCGCAAAGCATACAAGCTAGTGTGACATATGATCCTTCCAGCCCGACAGTGCAACACACTATTTCTGGACATTGCTCACCAAAATGTTTAAGTAGATGTTTGTCCCAGGCACACTTTAAGTTTAAGGTGAAGGAACTGATAGAAAGTATTCTGTTCTGACATTCAGATAAACTCACAAGGCCAAACAGATGATATAGTTCACAGAGATCCTGAATCTGAACAGTTATTATGCCCTTAGTTGTTATTGTTTTTCAGAAAACTGAAAATCAATAAATGAATGGCTTCATAGATTACTTAATGTACAGTATTCATTTTCCGTGTGTTGTGATGGATATTGCAAAACAGTTATTCCCAAGTGGTATTCCCAGTAGTCTAGTTTTCATTTGCCAAATGGCAGTCCATTTCTTCAGAGATTTCCATCTCCTCCATGAAAACTGACACTTCAATGTCCAAAACATTTTTCCTGGAGAATTCCTGAAAGTCCAATGCGCCTCCAAAATGGACATCTGTCAGTCAGCCAAACTGTAAAGCCCTGTATCCATAAGAGATGCACTTGACTTCGGCTACATAAGCCTACTGTACTGTCCCATGGGATAGGTGGTCATCGACCTCTCAAAGATTAGTCCAGTTTCTCATTACCCACTTCCCAAGAATCTTGTTATGATAAAGCCCACAGATGGGATTCATCTTCTATATACCAGCAATCAACCTTTGAGTTTAAGCAAATACTGGTGACTCCTAGATTAATGTGGTCAATCCATCACATACCAGTCAGGACTTCCTAATTTTATATATATATATATATATATATATATATATATATATATATATATATATATATATATATATATATATATATATATATATATATATATATATATATATATATATATATATATATATATATATATATATATATATATATATATATGCTGATACCCTTGCCTTGGTCTTGGTATGTGGGTATGCAGAACTACAGTGCAAAGTAGAATTGACAGAATATAAAAGCAGAGATGTCACATAACTTATACTGTACATATGCAAAAACATTACACATTTTCCCTAAGCCAATCTTAGCCTATTTCTTGGAAATCTGCCAGGTGAGCTTCAAGGCTCCAGAAGTAATCAGATGCCTTACAAAAATGCATGGTCATGGTCAGCCTCATAAGAAATTGAGGCTGTTTTTCTTAACCCCATCTTTCTTTACACGTGAGCTTATAGATTGATTTTTTTTTGGTGAAGGGATTTGGTGTTGAGGGAAAAACGGATTGGAACAGGTATAGACAGGTATAGACCCCAGGAGGACCCCAGTCAACAAAGTATTAGGTTTAAGTGGTCAAGTTACTATAATAAAAGTTTGACATGAACTGATTTGGGGTGGATTCCACACACAGGGACAAAGGCTTGATGACACATTAGTGTACAATGCAAAAGCAAGCCTTGGTTTTCCATATTTTTGAACACTTTTGAACTCATTACATAAGCATTCTATAACTATGGTTTCTATTGCTGCTCTAAAGCTAACCCAATTGTTACCACCTGGATTTGAACAAGGGTCTCCCGCAAGGCCCAGTCAAAGGGGAATCCTCCTGTGGCCCAGGGTAGGTCTACTCTGCTACATTCAACTACCCCCCCTTTCCGGTTTCCCAGACAGCCGCTGTTCTGCTACAGAATATAAGGTGTAGAGTCAGACCTTGTGGAGTGTAACCAGAGATAGTACAACATCATCTAGCTGCTTACAGAGTACAGGTAACTGACTAGCCATGTTGCCAGTCTCTCTTAAAGGCCTGAGACAGCCAAATAAATAATATAGAGGTCATGGTCGTGACTGGCTGAAAAAATAGAAAATAGGATATGTGGTTTGAATAGAAAGCTATCAGAGGGTGAGGATTGTGTTTAGCTATGGCCCGGAACAGGGAGATTCAGGAAAATTCAGGCAGATTCAAACAAGAACGTTCAAAACTATACTCTGGGCTCACCACACACTGTAAAACAAACACTTTGTATGTGGCCTATAGACGGCAGTGCATTACATGCATAGCTGCTATTGGTGTAAAAAGGTTGAACCTAGGCTAAAGAAAGAAGGTTTAGTTGAATTTAAATAAAGTCAATAACCACTGTAGGAAAATAAGTCAACAGTTACCTCGGTTTGCCATTAGGTGACATGAAATTGTGTACATGTTTTTTTCTTTTCTTTTTTTGCACTAGATCAGTAATTTCAATAAAAAGCACTCAAAATTAATTCTGGTCCCTGAACTTCACGATGACATCAGTTGTCTAGTCCTTCTCTCTTTGGTCCTTGGGGGTGAACCATCCTGGTTCCATTGGAGCACAACAGGTTTTTGGGAAATTATAAAACTAATCCCAAATGAGTTACATACGGAAAACTACACCCTTCTGAGTTCTCAGCTTTTCGGCTGTAAGTCTTTCTTCCTGCCTTTCCTCCAATGGGAGACACCACAGTCTGAAAAGGAGGAGAGACAACATTGTTTCAAAATACATTTCATGTACAATAAAAGTACAATAAAAAATCAACAATAAAATTTGTTCTAAGCAGCTATCAGCTGGCTGAAACTGAATTTCCCCTACTGAGGACAATCCCAGATCGGCATATGGTGAACTTCATCATGGAGATGCTGCATCCTACAGACCAGCGATGGCCAGCGAAGCAGGCTTAGAAGACTGAGACACTAGATTAATAGCTACATCTATGACCTTCCAGAGATAACATCCCGAAAATGCTGTTCTTTGCCCGGACGGTTAGCCGGTTAGCGAGGAGCATCCTTGGCTAACCGTATGTCTCCCGTTTCTAAGCAGGCAGGGCCACGCTAAAAAAAAAATAGCGCTCCTCTTTCTGCTTTTCCTGTATGGGTTTCCTTCATGGACTGTAACATATATATAGAACATTGTGTAGATCTCGACAAAAACATTCTGATAGAACTTCAGACTAAGTGGATAAACGGTTTCAGACATTACTACCCCATCCTTACTAACTGCACTAACTGCTATACTCACAGTCATGTTGTGGGTCTGTGCTTGGGAAGCAGTCAGTGAAGAGACAGTGCATGGTACGGTGGAAGTTGTCCAGCAGGAACTTGGGAGAAGCAAACCGCCAGCTAGACTCAGGTACTTTCTCAGGCTCCTCTGTCAATTTGTCCCAGAAGTCCTGGATATGCTCTGGAAGTTCCTTCTCTAATACCTGGATACAGATGCACACATTATTAATACTCTGCAGATAGATTTTTGAAGAGAATTCAAGTCCAGTACTGCTGCTTTACAGTCAGCTGTGTGCACACTATTTGCTGATGGAATGCTGATGGAGATTCATTTCATGACAACATGCCTGAAAATATGCAATGATTTTGTTTTATTTCATGGTTGTTTATTGTGCTGTTACCATTACTTGTTATGGGGAATGTGTGATGATGTTTTATCTTATAATATTCAAATCATTATTTACATTATATAGCTTAAATGGTCTCTTCTTCTGTTGCATGGCACTTTGTTGGAGACACTTTCCTATACAGTTAGGGGGATGTGGGATTTCAGCCTAATTAAAGTGGCAACCACGCTGTCTGCATGTTTTGTGCATAGATAGATGTAATATAGCCTACTGTATTCAGCATAGGGTAATAACATTTTCAAATAAATCAATTTTAAAATGTAAATAGAAGGCAGAGGAGTCGGTTTTTTTTAATCATGTGAAAGCAATTCATCAGACTTCAACACTTGAAACTTCACATGGTGATAGTAAATGAATCGGTATGGGAGTATTCTCTAAGGTACATACATTACTTTTCTTTTCAAAGCAGTCTAGATCACAGTAGCCTACCTCAGATGGTTGCGACTGTACGAAGACCCCTTCGGTGTCCTTGAATCGGCTCTCCAGCTCTGCAGTGTATCGACGGGATGGGTGTCTATCTGACATAACCCTCAGAACCTTAGATGTGCATTCAGTAATCAGTGCCCATTCTCATTAATCAAAAGAATACAGAACACAGAATACTTGCTGTCACAGTAGTTAATTTTATGTTTTTGATCGTTTATTAACAGCTTGTCTGCTAGAAACTTGAGACTGCACTCATTGACACTTTGCATAAGACAACATTATCTGTTTACACATCAATTGCAATAGTAATCATGAGGTTAATCATGAGGAACAGGTGCTATTACTGTACATTGCAGTTAGAGTGTGGCCAGGCGAGGCTAGTAGCACAACCTAGTTGAAACTTTCAACCTGCAGAGGCTAGTTCAACATTAGTTTACTGCACTGCATGTAACTTAGGGTGTATTTACTCTTTAGGGGGAAGTTTTACATCATCAAAAGGATTGTTTGTTTCTACCTTCTTCAATACGCCTTGGTTGACCTGAAACCACAGCCTCTGGAGAACTATCTCCTCCAACCCGTCCACATGCTGTCTCTAATGCGGAAAAGGAAAGAAGAGAGAAGAGGGGATGGGGCAAAAGAGAGCAGAGCAGAGGAGAGGAGGGGATGGGAGTTTTTTGTTGTGTTAACTTACTATATATCATACACTTTCAAAAAATAATCCAAGATATATGGAAATACTATACAGCAAACCCTTACTGCTCCATGTGTACACTAAGGCTACGATCACACCGGACTTTGTAACTGCTTAAGTGGATCGCTTTTTGTCTCCGAGACTATGTTTCCGCCCCTGTCTGTCCGTCCGTCTGTCCATACGTGTCCGTCCATCCGTGTGTGTGTGTGTGTGTGTGTGTCCACCTGTGAGCAGCTAATCTCCGGCACCGTTGGAATGATCACGCAAAACTTTGCATGCACAGATTGCACACTCCCTAGAGGCCAAGTAAAAACCACATCAGCGCTACCAGGAGGCAAATATTTGCAAAACAATTTTTGGGGTATTACACCCTACAGATTTTGTCCAAACATCACGTAAATCGCTACACATTATCTCTATAGTCATGTGATGAAGACGGATCTGTTGGATTTTTCATATTCCATCCTGATTGGCTAAGATTGGCTTCCAATGTTTGCAGGAGTGGCCCGTTTTGTACAAAATGCCTCAAATTATGAATGCAGCGTCCGATTGCCGTGAAACTTTGCACCCACATCCCCACTGGTTCAAGGAAGAAATGCCATACATTTTTCAAATTGGCCTCATTGTGGCGTTACAACATCCCACTTCACATTTTGGACCATAGGTCGTACAATCAAAAAAAAATCCCCCTGGGTTCCTTGGATCATGATGCAATTTATAGGCCCCGTTTGTGCCAGATTTTCTACCATAGTGCATTTTCTTCAAAACACACTATATGCTACTACTCCTACATTTTGTCCAAAACTCACACAAATCGTTACACTGATCTGTTCATTTATGGCCATTCTGTGATTTGTTATTTCTGAGTAGCTCTTGTTTTCAATCTGCCTTTTATATGTTAATGGAAGCAGAAGTTTGTAAGGTAATGAAATAATCTGTAAAATCATTATGTGTGCTTATTGATTGCATTTGTAAGTATCCATTTAATAAGCAGGTAAGACAATCATTATTGGAAAGAAACCTTGACAGGATGACCCTGTTGGGGTTTGTTGTCAAATAATGACTCACTGTACATTATCCCTTGCATAATACATTTTGCCTGTGAGGTACCGCCACCTCCTCACATTTGTCCACACTCGTGCTTCAGACAAGGAAAGGAAAGGATTCAATGAATCATACATCATTTGGGATGTAATAATCTAAAGACGTGCGGATATTAGAGAGGAAGTTAACATGCAAGGTAATTATTGCTAGATACAGGTAGACAGACAGAAATATACGCAGAAAGTCTAGATTCTCCTACCAGTCTGCGGATGTTTGAGAGTTTGAAGACTTCCTTATAGTGAACTTTGACGGTGTAGTTGATGGGGAAGTTGTGTTTCTGTCATACAAAGAAGAGAAAGAGGGAGTTAAAAAACCAAAACATAACAGTGTGGTCTCCCTATCCAATCTTTAGCTATTGAACGGATGTGATTGATTTACATTTGAGCGGACATATTGTAGCTTGCCTAATTTCATTTTAAGTCAAACCAGTTGCGTTAAGCATTAGCTTAACGCAAATGTTTAGTCTTCTGGGGTGTAATTGGAACGTGAAAAATGTGCATTGGACAGGTGTGAACTATTTGCGTGCAG
This sequence comes from Gymnoscopelus braueri, assembly GCF_963280865.1. Lineage (NCBI taxonomy): Eukaryota > Metazoa > Chordata > Actinopteri > Myctophiformes > Myctophidae > Gymnoscopelus > Gymnoscopelus braueri. Next base: position 38,417,465 of record NC_137610.1, on the reverse strand, counting down.
AATATTCGCAAACACCTTTTGCATAGCACCCCTGGTGTTTCGCTGGAGTTTGTGTCCACAATGCAACTCAAGGTTGTAAATTTGAGTTGAATATTCAAGAACAATCCTTGCTTTGCTGGTTTTGTTGACCCAGTTCAACACAGCTAAAGTTTACTCATCACTAGATCATGTTTACTCATCACTCGATCATGTTAGATCATGAACGAACGATGGACCCCCCGAGCACCTCACACATTAGAAGAACAATATCAGTCACCAGAAGCAGGAACATGTTTTTTCAATGCAGTTTGTAGTTGAATGGGTCTATATATAGGAGGGGACGAATGTCTGATCAAATTAATATCAAATATCTAAATATTGAATGAAGCAACTTAAAACTGGGTGCACACAAATGCCAGAGTAGACTTAAAATGAACACAGAAATGTTTTAACGTTAAAGACCCCTTTAATATGCAAATAATGCTGATCAGGTCCTCACAGGTTCATAGTGGTCAATCCATTTCAGATTCACTTCATTCAACCGAGACCCATGGCAATTATAATAGCTCCGACCCGTACTTGAGAGACAAGTCTATATATATATATATATATATATATATATATATATATATATATATATATATATATATATATATATATATATATGTAAACACACACACACACACACACACACACACACACACACACACACACACACACGCGCACACACACACACACGCACACACACACACACACACACACACACACACACACACACACACACACACACACACACACACACACACACACACACACACACACACTTATTCAGTGGATGCTATTGTTGTCTCACCATGTATCGTCGCCTAAAAGTTAGGCTGCCGTTGAGCGTCTTCAAAGCTGTGCATAGAGCGGGTTGCGTGGGGGCCATCAGGACAGGCCCTAGCAGTATTAGACCTAAAAGGGTTCACACAGAAGAGTGGGGTTAATTTGAGAATCAAGAATCAGTTTTATTGTCACATGATTCACATCACAGGTTTACAGGTGTAAATAAGTGGGTGGAATTCGTTTTCATGCAAGCTCCATCATTTCATTGTTTTTCATAAATAAAAGAAGGGGGGTAGAGAGAGGGAGAGCAAGGAGAAAAATAAATATCTAAAATATCTACATATATCACATAGCATAATAAGCAGCAGGTATGTACATGTGGTTAGATACAGTATAAGGGGGCATCACAACGCTGCCAGTGTTATCTACCCGAAATACATTTTTGGTTATGGTGATGTTATGATGATTTGGTCTATAGAACGTTTTAGATATTTTATCTACCAAAACATTTGGCAAATGAAGACAGAAAAGCAATGGTCCCACAGAGCATTTGTGGGAGTGAAATCACTTTTGTGTCTGTGTTGTTTAGAGTCCCCTCGATGTCAAATTTGTGTCTGCAAAAAAATCTGTCAGAGGAATCCAGGTGGAAAGAAAATTGTACAACCTACGGTTCAACAGTTTGGCTGTAGGCCAAAACGTGAAGCGGCCCGTTATAGCGTCACCATTTAAAACATTTGGGGTGGGGTTCTTCCATGCCCTACTGCAGGGGTTTTCAACTGATTGTGGACCAGGGACCACCACCCTGACTAAGAATCAACCGGGGGAACACTGTTGTGTTGAGTAGGGATACGACCTAAGATGAATGCTTTGGTAACACTTGCTATGCATGTGTCCCTTGTCTATACATACCATTGTTTCTCAACCAATGGTCCACGGACTACTAATGGTCCAGGGCATAATTAGGCCTGCAGGTTGTCAATAGAAAATGTTGGAAAATTGGAAAATGTTTTAAAATGTAAATATATAAATAAAATACCTTTGTTAAATGTATTAGAATATGTTTAAATAAGTCCATCAAATGTAAGAAAATATTTGAATTAATAGGCGTGGTGTGGGAGCTTGAAAGCTTGAAATTAAATAATGACTGTTAAGGCTGCACGATACTACATGCAACAAATTATATCAAGCCTGCAGGCATTAACTGAAATATGTGAGTGGTCCAGAGCTAAAAAAAAAAAAAGTTGAGAACCATGATCTATTCCTATCCTGCAGTTACCCATATTCAATTCTCTTACTTTATCCAACCTTCCACTGATGTTAAGTGATATACTGATTTGTATCTTATGTATGAGTGAGCAGCAGACACATGCAATTACATGGGCACATTTCCTAATGACAATCCGGTACACTTTCCCTTCTTGAGATTCTAACTCCCTTTTCTGTAGAATTTCTTAACCTTCAACTTCCCAGTAACTGACAACATTTAACATGTCATCATTATGTCATCATAATGTAGGTCACCAGGTCATTATTGCGCTGTTCCATGGAACAAGATGAAAATAATTGTCACTTTCCTACATTACTAAATGCATGGTCACGGACGGACCACAAGTGGTAAGTGGAAAACCCCTGCCCTACTGGAATCAAGATTCACGCTGATCGTTCCAGCAGTGCCGTCGATTAGCTGCTCATAGACACGCACGCACGCATGCACACACACACACACACACACACAGGGGTGACAACATAATCTCTGCCTCCCAGCCGTTCCGGCCTGGTGGAGATAATAATGGTTTAGTTCTGGTTCACAGAATCACTGATTTGGAAGTGAATCTACAGTATGGACATTGGATACGTCTTTTCAGCAAGCAAATGGTGCATATTTAGAGTGACTGACACATAACAAACAACTGATGTTTTCACACCAGAATCTTTTTTTAAAACCATTAAAAAAAACGGCATAATCTATCACACCAATGCAGGTACTACTATCATTCTAATAGGCCTGTGGCCTGTGACAAAAACAATTGTCTCGCTCTGAGGTCCTTCATAAAAATACAAAATGATCAGTCACACAGGGAGCCATTGGACACAACTCTTTCTCGGTTCATCCGATGCACAATTAAGGGGGCAGCTGCTTTTCCTCTTTGAGAATGTGGTTTTCTCTAGAGACTTGTGAACGGAAGCTTAGGTCATTTGTTCACTTCTTTGGAGGACCACAAAGACATGTGAGGTCACACTGAAGTAAACATGTGCATGTGAACACACACAAACACTCAAGGCTTCCCGCAATACTGCAATACTGTAGTGACCCTGGGTTATGGGTGCCTTTGGAGGCAATGACAAATGACTCTGATAGAGTGATGGAACTCACTTGATAGTGACTGAGACACAGATAGCTGATTATTTGCGGCTGGGATTGTAGGGGGGAAGGGACCCTACTGGAAGGGGGTGCTCAGTAAGTCACATTCGTGCCTGGAGAGCGGAGCTCAGCCCACATTACAGGCCGAAGCCCAGCTGGGCTATCTGTCTGTGTGCACTCATCGCTGGGGGGTGGGTGCCGTTCACACGCCGTGTGGGGCTGCCAGCGGTGAAGAAGATAGATAGCGGGCTAGGGAAAGGTTCCTGTGATAAGCAGGGTGAGGGGAGTATAGAGGGGACAATTAGGAGTGCCTCCGCTCTTCAGTGGGTGCGAGTGGTCTCCAATTGTCAACGGAGACAACTCACTACGCTGGACGGGCAGACGCTAACACAGTGACTGACTCTTTGAAAGCGAAGCTGCCGAGCCAGCGCCAAAGCTCAGACCCCGTGGGAGGGTCTGGAACGCCCTTAACCCCTATAAATTAAAGTTAAAGTGCCACGGTGCATGCGCCCTTGTGTGTGTAACGTGCAGCCTATTGTGTACTGTAGCACTCAGTGCCCTATTATGGGGGGGTGGGGGAGGGTGGGGGGGGGGTATGGGGTTTTGTAGTGCTCTTAAAGCTGGCTCCAGACCAGACCGATTTTGGGCCGACTTGGCGTCGGGAAGCGTCGTATATAGTCGTCCAGTCGGTTAGGGGTCCGTCGGGGGGTCCGTCGGGACCTTTTCGGCCGACCCAGAGCCGACCGAACATGTTCAGCTTTTTGGCCGACTGGTAGAGCCATGGGGTGGTGAAGACGTGACAACAAAGGGCTGTCGGTGTTGCCAGATTATGTGAGAGAAACAAGCGACCATGTCTATGAAAACCTACATTCACTGTTTCTCGTTGTCGCTCCCAGAGAGAGAGATTGATTGATTTGACCTACTTTTGCGCTGTGGTGATGACTTATTGGGAGCAGGTGTGTAAGATTCCATTAGTATAAACATTTTAATTGGCTTTCATATACTCTTAATATATTTTTTTCAAATTCGATTTGGCCTTATAGATCGAAATGTGCTCAGTTTTGGCTATTTTCTGGGTGTTAATTTCAATAAATTAATCAATGTATTTATTTTTGATTATTCAAATAACCGTTTTCAAAAATGTTGTGTACATGTCAGCAGTGGTGGAAAAAGTACTCAAATGTTTTACTTGAGTAAAAGTATCAATGCAATAGATACTCTGAGTCTGTTACAAGTAAAAGTCCGGAATTCAACATTTACTTGAGTAAAAGTACTAAAGTATTGGTATAAAAATGTACTTAAAGTACCAAAAGTAAAAGTACTCAAATGTTTGAAAATAGCAGATCTACAAGCTCAGAACGTGTGCATCGCAACACGTTGTGAGCTTGTAGATCTGCTATTTTCAAATAGCTTATAGGTATAAAATAGGGCTAAAGTGGTTAATGTATGTTTTATAATGATTTATATCTGCAAAGTAACTAGTAACTAAACATTTCAAATAATTGTTGTGGAGTAAAAGTATAGACAATTGGAAATACTCCAGTAAAGTAAAAGTAACTCAAAATTGTACTTAAGTACAGTACTTGAGTAAATGTACTAGTTACTTTACACCACTGCACGTCAGTGAAGAAAAAAAGAAAAAACGCTGGGAACATCAGGGAAACAAGCCCAAAGTCGCTTATAATAAGCAGACCTGGCAACGCACAGCAGAGGGCGCTGTTTTTCCTTTTTTTTGGCCTTTGGTTCCCAGATTAGCATCTCAATGGGACAAGTCGGCTGACAGACTAAATGCCCACTTTTGCCAACCAAATACCAGTCTGTTGCAGTCTGAAGTAGTCTGAAATAGTCTGAACGAGTCTGTTTGGTCTGGAGCCACCTTAAGAGTGAAGAGTGAAGACTTGCAATGGCCTGCGGTGTTGTAACATTGTGTGGGGTGGTGTCCTGTCCAGTGGTGTGTTCTAAGTTTTTTCGGAGGGTAATTACTTCGAAACTCCAATGGCCAGGGCCTTTATCACCTCAAGACAATAGCCTGCACCTCGGACGCCACATTATCATGAAAAAAGCTATTTGAACTGAAGTCTACATTCTTGCTGCTTGTCAGTTCAGGGAAGCATTAACTGGACCAATCTACGTATACTGAAATAAGAGAATGTTCAACTTTTATGTATTTTAAGACTAAAAAAAAAAATGGCTCAGGGTTGTTGCCTGTTTGTTACATGTCCGGGACTATGGATGGAAATTAGCATCCTTGCTAAATCCGGTGTATTTACATTACGAGTGGGTCTTTAAAAAGAAAGGCAAACAGGCCAGTGGAACTGATACCCCACAACCTTCATAAGTGTCCTGTTCTTCAAAAAAATTAGGGTAATGAATAATACTGCTCCAATACGACGCTGCCAGTGTTATCTACTTGGAAATACATTGTTGGTTATGGTGATGTTATGGTAACGTTTTGAATATTTTATCTACCATCAACTCAACCATCAAAAAATTTGGCAAATGAAGACAGAAAGGTCCCCGGATCCTAAAATAGATCAAGACATTTTGTTTCGTTACTTTCTAGTATCATAGTATTCACTCCCAGCAAAGACAAGACAGCTGGTGAAACAGCTGACAATTCAGTATTTGAACAACTCTAAGGGGCCAAGAGCGTGCATGTGCACGCACGCATACACACATACGTTTCTGTAAAGGAGACCGCTATACACACAGTATTTGAATTACACCATGACTTTCAGGGGAGCCGTATCTTTCGGGGGTGGGGGTGGGATGGTACTGTATACAGTACATGCACTCGCATACATGAATATACCCACCTGCATACCCCCAGCATGTCCCATGCTAATATTTAGCATGGGACAACAAAGAAGCGTAACGAATCATCATTGTAATGTTTTTTTCTCTTTCGATCTCTGCCGAGAAACAATAAATGTACAGTGGATAGGCTATGGTTTGTTTGTATTACTTTGTTTTGTAAACATAACAGATCTAGGTTGCACCCCATGACAAATACGAACATGACTTGACAAAGATCCAAAATGTAACCAACATGGATTAAAACATGGTCTTTTTTGTTAAATAAATTTGTCTGAACCATAAAGTTCAATATGCGTGTTCTATCCTTTGAACCAACACCATAAGATGTTCACTCCAAAGATTTCAAGCACAATATATGATGGTCCAAAAATATGATATATTTCAGAGCAATTTCTCAAATGAGGCTTTCTGGGGATCTATTTCAGGGGAGCCAAGCTTCCTGTAGCTACCCTGTATTTTGAACAATGGACACGCAAATAGACATGTGCAAATCATGCGATACTAGTACATTGAATCATGCTTCATTCTGTCTGTGTGTCTGTTTAGCCACATCTGTTGACCAGCACATCAGTCTACAATATCTTGTTGGTGCTCAGTATCCTACCATGTGTTCTGGATTACATTTCTATGCCTTCCGGAGCCATGGGAAAAGGAATTCTCACTAAACTGCTCAACCCCTCAGAGGGATCCACACCACCCAGTGTGGTGTGAGTGAGTCAGTGTTACAGTAAAGCATCCAACATGTGTGCAAGTATCTATTTCTTCTTATCCTTATTGGCACACTTAAGTGAATATGCATGACCAGGAGAGATGAACAGTAAGATTAAGCAGCACAGCATAGTGAGGAGAGAATTAATAACTTTTGCATGCCTCTCAAGTCTCTCAAATTTTAAAATCTATTTTGATGGAAACAGTGTCATCCAGATAAATCTATAGCTGTCTTCCAATATCTATGGAATGACCGTGGACATGAAGGGGCATGACAGAATGCTATCGGAAGATTGCATTCTGCAATGCTACATGACCAGACCTTATATAAACGCTTGATTTGGACAACTCAGGAGATGAGGGGTCTTTTGTGAGAGAAAGAGAATAACTAATGTCCCTTAACTAGAACAAAAACTCAGTTAGACGCTACATTCATACTGTACTACTGTACTAGTCCATACAGGGATGTGCGCACCGAAACTATGTCTATATACGCACACACGCACGCACACACACACACACACACACACACACACACACACACACACACACACATACAATATGTATGTGTATTTATGCGTGTGTGTGTGTGTGTGTGTGTGTGTGTGTGTGTGTGTGTGTGTGTGTGTGTGTGTGTGTGTGTGTGTGTGTGTGTGTGTGTGTGTGTGTGTGTGTGTGTGTGTGTGTGTGTGTGTGTAGCCTTGAGCCCAGGTACACAAGTAAGACGCGCGAACGCGGGAAGCGAACGCAGCTCGAAAATAACAATAAGAAGAATAGAAAGGAATGAGCAATTGTAGAGAAGTTAGAAATTAGTGAGAACAGGGCCGCCACAAGAACTCGTGTAGATGCTTGTAGATGTGTTATTTTTGACTGTAGCTGCTATATTTCTCTCAGAGGAGTGTAATTAGTCACCCAGGGGCAGGCGGATTTCAGCCACACTGTAGTTCACTCTGAGATCTGTCAGCAGCCAATGAGAGCGGGAGTCACATGGGGGCACGGCTGCACACAGGCAGTGCATACAATTTCGCACACAGACACACACACAACCCGAGCACGGTTTCATAGTAAGCTCCACTTGCGCCTTCGGCGCGCCTCCTTCCGATGCGTTCGCAATCATGCTACTGTAAAGCCAAGAGCACAATTAAGACAATTTGGAAATACCTGCCAATCAGTTAATCCTGGCACTGCTCCCATTAATCACTCCCTGTCTTCACCCACAGCAGTCTTAATTGAGTGAGAGTTCACAGAAATGCTAATAAACAGCTTAAATTAAGGGAAATTTAATTGTTTTTCTCACATGTCACAGGTCAATGCCTATGTGTCAGAAATGGGAATGAATCAGACCATTGCAAAAATCCTTCTATATCTCTCTTTTGATTTGCTTAATTGCCTGTCTGATGTCTGTCACTGATCATGCGTCCACAGACTTTGCTTTCCTAACATATACATATTCCGTGCCTCTGTCTCATCTTTCTTCCTTCTTAAGTTCTTAACATACTGAGGCAAATATATTTTATGGCTAGTAATGATGATGCCTGTCTTTTTAACCACTCAAACCATATATAAAAAAGCTCTAAAGCTTGTAGATTCTTTGCTAAACTGTCATCCATTTTTGCAGAATGTTCACCTATTATGATATGCCCACAATAGGGATGCTAGGGTTCATGTGGTTAATCCACTTTTTTTTAACATTTAATCAGATTTGGTGAAATACATATTCAGCTCAGCTAGGGGCATATTTTGAAGTGATAATTTCTGCTCTGCAAGTATTGGTACGGATGTACAGATAAGACTAAGCAGTTTGCTAATGTCAAAGGGTGCAACTATACACCAAAAAAATCTAACCACCCCAAGGACATCATAAATACCCATCTGTCAGCTTGGGAATTGTGTGTTATATTAGCCAACTTATAAAATAGGTATGAACAAAAGTTGTATATTCTCATAAACCCGAAATTCAAGAGTTGTACTGTTTTTAAACGTTATCAGCGCAGCATCTGTGAGAAATGGAGAATTTTGTTCCAAGCTAACACATCCATCTACAAGTTGTCAAATTGACTCATAGTCTTCACTGGGCACACTTCCTCCTCTCAGCAACACCCTCTTTCACATGCGTACAGTTACTCATGGTCACACCTGGGACTTGACTGATATTACTACGGTATTCCACTGCTAACCACCGAAAGTCTCCCTGAGGAAGTTTAGCTAAAAATCCCTTTAGTGATAGTTTAGGAGGAAAGCGAAACTTGAGATGCTCCACAAACGTTCCCTGCTATTAAAGGCCTTAGAGACGTCAATAGAGGCCACGGAAAGGTCCTGCTGCCGGCCTCAGCACTTTTCTAGAACTCACCTATGTCTACCACATGGCCACTGCTTCCAGATCATACTTACACATGTCCAACATTTTCTTTAAATGAAGTTCAGCAGCAACTAGAAAGGTGCACAAATCTCCGCCAGGAGGCACGCCCTACCTCCCCATTTTTCTGTGTGTGTGGTGCATCACTAATGACAATGTTTTGGGGTTGTGTGCATGTTACACAATTGTGCAATTTATTTTATTTACTTTTTACTGAACGGTTTTATATCACTCAAGTGCACATTCGGTGGAGGAGTCGGGTTTGGCTGAAAGGGGGATTGGCCATGAAGGTATGAATAAGGGTTTACCCTGGGCGCAATACAAGCTACAACCACCACTGCTCTATAGCTTTGTCGCTCTCAGTCAGCATAGCCTCCAGCTAAACAACACCAGACAAACATGCACAGTGGCAACACGGCAATGAAAAAAACATTCCTGTGTGTGTACGTTTTTGAAGACCCTCCCAATTTGCGGTTGAGGTTGGATTCATAATTACAAATAGATTACACATGACAGTTTATGTTAGGTGATAGGGATTATGTGATTCTGCCTGTGTTTGCCTACTCTATGTGTTTATTAAATATTGTAGAGTGCCACAGGGATCACAAAGTTTCAATTAATTTAGATAATTGTTAATAATAATAGTTTTGCTCAACAAGATAATCTCCACCAATTACTATGCACACACGCACAGACGTGCATGGTAGCTTCATTGGTCAAACAGGTTTTTCTAGCCAAGCATTCACTGCAAATGATTATGTTTATAGATAACTATGTACTGTACAGTAAGTTGCTTTTAGCAGTGAGTCACAGCATGCAGTCCATAGCGATGGCAGCTACACCAGTGGTTCTCAACCTTTTCTGGATCAGGGTCCACTTAAAATTGCGGCCCACCCATTTGATCGCTACTTAACACGGTAGCCGAGTGCATTTTGAGAGCATGTTTATTTTAATGAATCAATCAATCAATTGCGTTCCAGCTTGGATCAATAGAACTACCGTAGTATACTTTAAGCTCCTATTTATTGGCATCAGAATTAATTAATTAATTAAATTAATTTCTTCAAGGTTTAAAGAAAAAATACCATGACATTGTTTTTTTAATTTTAATGTCATATTATCATTAAAGTCTTTGTGTTTTGTCAATTGTTTATAGGCCCACTTGCAATATCCTCAGGCCCACTACAATACACTGATTCTTCCATGCTTTCTTGCTTCATTAAAGGTGCAGTAAGTGATTTTCTTTTGTTGAAATAATAAGTGTTGAATAGCTCTATATTCTGATAGCAATCATTGCTATATGTGTTTGATCAGTAACAGGGGTCTCTCTGTCTCTCCAGCTCTTTAGTAAACTGAAAATTCATTTTCAGAAGAGAGAACTCATACAGGATACAGGACAATCAAGTGAAATGAGCAGACACAATTGGAATGGAACACTATACAACTGAAGCTGATAAATGGGTACTCTCTCCTGATTGGATGAAATCGGTAACCCACCTGAAAATGTATTTTCTGATCATTAAAGAGATGGGGAGACCCATGCTATTGAAAAAACACTCTATAGCAATGTTTACTATATCTTATAGAGGTTTAACCTTCTCTCTCTCTCTCTCTCTCTCTCTCTCTCTCTCTCTCTCTCTCTCTCTCTCTCACAAGTTGCCAGGTTCTGGAAAGAAACAAGCATCCAGTGTTAAATCGTTCGCCATTAACGGTAGCCTCGCAGGAAGTTTCAGCGCATGTTTGACTATCATGAGACTCTACAATGAATCGTAGTAGAGAAAAAAATAACTTTGCATCGGTTATAATAGACGAATTTCCCTAACCCACGCGCTCCCATTATGACAACGGAGGGGGTTTAAAAAATGACGACAGGGGAATCTATGGAAAAAAAGAACGCCACTTTTTACGTCGGTAGGTGAGTAACGAGACATCAAAGATAACACTTAATTTGTCCGGAATTCTCCTTTAATAAACACGTATGTTGTTACTTTAGTACTAAATTACAAAATACAATAAAGTTTGCCAGGCCTTTCTGTTATTTCTGTTGCAGCCCTGAGTGCTCAATCTCCAAGTTAAAACTAATTAAAAACTCATGTGACAATGAGACGGAGTGGATTGACCATGTTATCAATTTAAAATAACCAGGTGAAGACATTGAACATATACCATAGGGTGCATTGTGGATGACATTGTGGATGAGGAGAGAAAGGCACACTGCTGTGCAGTAAGGCAGGGCACTGTTATTTTGATTCGTGTTGTCTGTTTGAACCATAGACTGTATAAAAAGAATGGACGAAGCGAAGCCATTGGTTTCTACAGACCATAAATGAAGCCGATTGTTCAGGAATTTCAAATCCGCCATCTTTCAATATCGCGTCATATCACGTCATATCCTGCAGAATGCCACCAGACCAGTATTGGTTGGGTAGCTTGTCAATCAAGAGCGGGGGCGGGGAATGAATGCTATTGGTTGTGTAGCTTGTCAATCAAATCATCCCGCCCCTCCTCGCGCATAGCCTACTTTATCGTACATTTTTTTATATATGGGACCATAATTTACCAAAACGCATATCATGATGATTGAAAGGAGACTTTAAACTAGCGACTGGAAGTATATAGTATTTATGACAATGTTTATTAAGGTAAGAAAATCAAGTCTAAAGTTCGTCAAAAACCCATCCGCTTGCGTTGAGATAAATTCTTTCTGACACCAGCCAGGGGTAAAACAGCGAAACTACAGGCCAGTCATATGAACTGTCAATTGAACTTCCTTATTCGAGTCAATTTCAAAGCAGGAAGCTGGGCCCTTGGTTTGAACTAATTGAGGCATTTTGTTCAAAACTGACCACTCCTGCAAACTTTGGAAGCCAATCTTGGGCAATCATTAATGACTATAGAGATACCAAAACATTTCCCTCATAATATGGGGTCGTGGTATAAAAAGGTTTGAGAACCCTGTTCTATACCAATTGACAGACAAACTGTAATAATTATTCCAGACGTTCTGGCCAGCTGTTTAAAATCTCATGGGTCAGATTCTTATGACTTTTTGCTCATCTTTCCATAATAAAAGTGTGGTCAAACAAAAACAAAAACAAATAACCCATTTGTAGTAGCATTCATAAACAGCAGGGAGCATAAGTAAGAAGCAGCAGCAGCTAGAATGAACATTGCAATTTAAAAGGTTGCCCTGCAGGGCTTAATTTGTGCCGAAGCTGGCCGGAGCCGAGCTCTGGTACCTGCCTGCTGAGCTCCATTTATTTATTTATCTGTTCCATTTTCTCCAATCCAATCAGTTTTTTTTTCTCACAGTACTTGTCCTGGTCTACCACCAAGACCCGGACCATGCTTTAGAACAGCACGGGAAATGCCACATCCACATCAGTCAGTCTAATTTCAGATCATGCAAACGCTTCAGACAACTGGAATGTATGCATCACACCACAACGGGATGACTGGACAGCAACTGCAGTGGAATGTTATAACATCAGAACCATTTCAAGTATACATTTGGTGGCACAGAGCTCCACACGCTGTGTGATGTGAAAGGCCATTGTTTGAACTGGACTGTCAACACCTTCCAATACCATAGTATGTATGTTTCGTTCAGCCAATTGACTGCTGTACCCCAAGGGATCCACTGTACCAGTCTTAAAGGTTTATACCGTGGGCCTCTAATTCTCTCCATGCATTCCACTACCATTTCTCTACCACTATATCATCCCACCCTACACTTCCCTTCTCCCCTGATCATCTTTCTATTCTTTTTCTTTCTGTCTTCTCATGCCGTCTATAATCACAGACTCCATCCTGCTATTTCTGGGTACATCTGTTTTTTAACATAGCTCGCTATAATTCAACATTTATCCAAAATATACAGTACTGTATCATTACAACAGAGATGGTACTTGTTGTTATATGGGTGTCTGGGTAGCTCAGTCGGTATGGGGCACTTGTCTTTGGACCACAAGGTTCTGGTTTCGAATTCGACCCCAGGCACCATCAACTCAGCACATGATTAGCACAGCTTGGGTAACTAAGTCATGGCGTACTGGGAGCTGATGGTATGTGTTGCGCTCCACCTCAGCAATCAATCTCCCAGGGGCCTAGTGCATTGAAAAGAGGATAGCCACTTTCGGACGATACCAACAATAAGCCACTGTGAGTTACATATATATATATATATATAAACTTTTATTTTTCAGTGTGTGCTCCCTTTTTACAGAAGATTTCCCTTCTTTCCTATTTTCTCTTCATTTATCTTTGTCTGATGTCAAATTAAAGGAAATCTCTTACTTTGTTAAACCATGCATTTGAAAGAAACTAGGTTCTTTGCAAACCTACAGTAGTACACAAACACACAATGTTTTCAGTCCTCGGACCCTTGTCAGGCATATACCTACCATCCATACACTGTATATTCCCCGCGTTCTAACCAACTCAGTGGCCTTGCAGTTAGAGTGTCTGCCCTGAGACTGGGAGGTTGGGGTTCAATCCACAGCTGAGTCACACCAAAGACTATAAATAATCGTACTCAATGCCTCCCTGCTTCACACTCAGCATCAAGGGTTGGATGTGTCCCTGTGACATACTGGTCAAGGTGGTGTACTTGTACATCATGCTAAGGAAACGGGAGATAGGCTCCTGACCTACATACAGTACAATAACGTACTTATTTACGTTCTAACTTTGCCTTATGACAAAAATAGGATTAATATATACTTTATTGTGTACTTGAAACACACTCAGTTTGTACAATGTTGTGAATTGAATAGCAAGATCAATATCCAACTTTACTGGATATTGAAACTCAGGCCTAGTTGCCATAATTTCATTATCTTTTTTCAATCTAATCTTTCTAATCTTCACCAGGACAAAAGATGCAACTGCCTCCCACACCCACTTATAACCAGCTACATACTAACTAGAAAATGCACTCCTCAGAGAGCAGGTCTCCACCATGCAGGCCGGATCTGGCCCAATTTGCCTCTCTCCCAGCAAAATCTGATAAATAAATGTGCAGGCTACTCTCTAAAATGACAATCAATTCACAAGCAAGTAGAACTAATTTGCTCCATCTCAGAATCAGTTTTTCTGCATTCAAACCCAGCACAAGCACACATACACCTATGACAGGGTAAGGTAACTGTACAACACACACTGGCTGGCTATAGCTTGCTGCACCAAAAGAAGTCTTAATGTTTAGGCTACTCCTTTTTAAACACAATGATGAGTGATGACACAAAGACAATGACAACTTGCAATAACTTGCAATAGTCATCTCCCTCACCCCCAGCACAACACTGCCTTACATTATAACTACATACAAAATGCTTAGCCTGACAATTAAAATTGCATACCTTTATTTATCCTTCGTATATTTTTCCACTGATTTAAAAAAAAAAGTGTTGTACTGGCTAGTACTGCACCCTGGTCGGATGGCTTTTACCTCTCCACTTGAATATAAACATGAGCCTACCTACTCCACTCTAACTCGTTGTCACATCATTGCTCAATCAATGACTGTGATGATCAATCATGCGCCATACAGTCTTTATGTCATTATAGCACGCATGTATCACCTTCTTTCCTCTAAACTGCAGCGTAGTTTGTGTGACTGGTTTTACTCATTGCATTAATAACTCTTCAACAATGTTGAATAGCTAGCTGCACTCTTTGATGAGGTGCCGTCCTCAGCCTAACAACCGCCCCTCCCCTCAGCCAGGCTGCATCAGACTCCCAGTTCCAGGCAGCAGACAGACAGGCAGTATCACAAGGTTAATTCACCCATGCACAAAGTGATGTGACTTGCAAACGAGTGATAGAATACCGATCGTGCAAGTGTCGTCATTCAGAAAACCACACCACCAAAAGGAGGCCGCCTAGGTGGCCTATAGGTAGCGCCAGCCCTGCCACCAGGCCGGGTTGCCTACCAAGGGCCCGCAAACTTTGAAAGTCAGTCATAGCCAATCGGAATGGAAATATGAAAAATCTCATACACCTTGATCATATGACTCCAGAGATAATGTGTACCGTTTGAATTTAAGATGAAGACGTTGTATTGCTCGTTGTTGAAATGTACTATACAAATGAACTTGCCGTGTCTTATTTGTGAGTTTTTGTCAAAATTTGTAAGACAAAAAAAGCAGAAAGACTGTTTTGAAGAAAACGCTAAATAGCAGAAAATCTAGCCCAGTACAAATGGCTGGCGCCTATATGGGGAGTTGCATCACGATCCAAGGAATCCAGGGGAAAACATATATTTAGATTTTACAACCCAAGAGATTGTGTGATCCAAGGGTTATAGGGAAAACCATGTGTCGCTACCATGAGGCCGATTTGACAAATTTGAGGTGCCGGTTCTTCCTTGGCCTACTGGGAGTGTGCATGTAAAGTTTCACACCAATCGGTGATTAGCTGCTAACAGACACACAGACAGACAAACATACACACAGACCGACAGGAGCGAAAACATAATCTCAGGCCTTTGGCCTTCGGCCTTAGTTAACCTAGCTACAAGTCAATGCACTTTCTCTTCACATTCCAAAAGACTCAATATGGGAGGAGATTAAATGAGTGGAGAGGAATAGAATAGAATAGAATACTCCTGAAGGGATTTAGTCAAAAAACTGTTAAATGTTAAAACCCCAATACAAACACAAGGAAAGTTATAGCCACAAAGCTGAAATTTGGAGGTTGAAGCCAACACAGACTGCTATAAGTTGAATGCTACAATACATTTGACAAGGCATCCAATGAATCTAGTGGAGATAGAAGTACGACCTAAGGATCATAAGTTACAGCCCAAAATATAAAGTTGCTTGTTATAGTGCAATCATGAGGCCAAGTGAGAGAGATTTTGTAACCTTAGTAACAGCTAAGACTTTGGACCTACAGTATCTGCCAAGTTTGGTCATAATTAATCTTGTTTTTTTTAGATCCCGATACTTACAGTAAAGAATGGAAGAAATGGCAGAATAATAATATACCTTACAAAAACAATAGGATTGGACCCCTAATAAAATTAATAGGTGACTTTTCAGCAGTAAATATAATTAGATGATTTGGCTATAAAATAGTATGTTGGGTATGCTCACATGAACTGAGATGATATATGCTAAAGATCCTCACATGCACAGTGTTCCAATGCCCTCACATCCACTCTTGCATGTGTGTGTGCGTGTGTGTGTGTGTGTGTGTGTGTGTGTGTGTGTGTGTGTGTGTGTGTGTGTGTGTGTGTGTGTGTGTGTGTGTGTGTGTGTGTGTGTGTGTGTGTGTGTGTGTGTGTGTGTGTGTGTGTATACATACAGTAGATACAGACACATTCAGATACTGAAAATGCAATGTATATGGCAACGAAAAAACTCAAATATGCACAACCACAATCCTCCAGGTCTTTGCACTACAAGGGCCTTCCTCTGAAATCATCATCAATTCTACTTTGTTTTGGGGAAAAAGACAAGGTGTGGTTTGTAAAGTTTGAGGCAACTTTTCACTACTGTATCTACAGTAGGAGTTACGTTACGATACTTAAACACATATCCTCAGATAACTTCCTCACAAGAATAACTGAAGAGGTTCTTACCAGAATGTGTCAGTGATGCAGTGTGTGTGTGTGTGTGTGTGTGTGTGTGTGTGTGTGTGTGTGTGTGTGTGTGTGTGTGTGTGTGTGTGTGTGTGTGTGTGTGTGTGTGTGTGTGTGTGTGTGTGTGTGTGAGAGTGAGTGCGTGTGCGTGTGCGTGTGCGTGTGCGTGTGCGTGTGCGTGTGCGTGTGCGTGTGCTATGCACACATGTCAAACTGCAATATTCCATTAACATCAAGAGAAACAGATGTTAAGGTCAGAATTGTGTGTGTGTGTGTGTGTGTGTGTGTGTGTGTGTGTGTGTGTGTGTGTGTGTGTGTGTGTGTGTGTGTGTGTGTGTGTGTGTGTGTGTGTGTGTGTGTGTGTGTGTGTGTGTGTGTGTGTGTGTGTGTGTGTGTGTGCTTGTGCGTGTTTGCGTGCGTGCGTGCGTGTGAAGCATAGCTTGTAAGTGGTTTCATTGCTCCAGAAAGTGCAAGCATGGGTCATTTTGAGATCCATGTTTCCCTGTTAACCTCCCTGTAAACCTCATCTCCACGGAGACTGATAGAGAGGCACAAAGAGGAATGGAGGGATCAGAAAACTAAGGACTAAAAGTCTAAAAACCCCACTAGACTAAAGTGGTTTACTTTGAACCAACCGACACTGCCATCCTTAGAGCCCTGCAATCTAGTCTGTGATTATTGTCTCCGCCAGGCTGAAGGCGTGTGTGTGTCTGTCCGTCCGTCAGTCCGTCCGTCCGTCCGTCCGTCCGTCCGTCCGTCCGTCCGTCCGTCCGTGAACAGCTAATCTCCAGCTACCTTGGCCAGATCGACGCAAAACTGTGCACACACACTCCCTAGATGCCTGGATTTTCACATCGGCCTGTTATAGCACCACCAGGAGGCAGATAATAATCTGTACACAGTGGCCCTCATTTATCTTTATCATTTATCTTTACCTTATTTAACGGAGCGTAAAAACCTGCTTATATTTTTCTCCATACATTCGGCCGTAAACCAACGTCGAAGTCACATTTATCAAAGGATCCTATACAGCCAATCCTAGCGTACATCAGGTCGGAGCTTTGATAAATCTCACATCTGAAAACGAGCGTCATTTAAATAACACGCCCTTAAATATTCTCAAAACGCCCCGATTTTACGACATGAAGAACCAGAATACGCCCAAACACATCATGAAAAGCCAATAAGAAAGAGTTTACCCCGCTCGCCTCGCCACACACGCTCACGCCTCTCTCTCTCTCTCACACACACACACACACACACACGCATACGCACACACACACACACACACACACACACACACACACACACACACACACACACACACGCCCGTCCAACTCCGTAGCGTAGCGGTACAATCTTTGTCACGTAGGCAGGCTTGTAGCCTACATGAATGACATATTATGGTACCAATCACATCGCCATGAATGGAATACGTTTGTATATTAATTTATTTAACCCATACCGAGCAGTGCGCGTTCGAGTTACACTAAAATAAAGGCTATTCCCATTTCCCAGTGAGACTCAGACCGTCGGACGGGCGAGTCCCGTCCCGCGCCGCATTAATGAGAGATAGCCTGGAGAGAACATTAATGGATGGAGGCTGGTGTGTGTTGGACCGTGGGTTAAATGTCTTATCTCCCGGTGGCCATGAAAATATAACAGCAGCGCCGTTGCGCCGGTCTAAACTCCCGAAAATGCTCTCGCAGAAGCGCTCGTATATTTTAATGTAATGTATGTTACATTGTACAAGCTCACAAGCGTCGCATCGCGACGCATTGTGAGCTTGTAGATCTGCTATTTTCAATGCAGCCAGATCTGCAATCTTATCTGATTGACTGTTAAAGCATTTTGTTTAAATTACTTTATAAAATGTTATATTTTCACAGGGATTATTTATTAGATATATATTTTGGAGTGGATTATGTGTCCAGATTTCTGTCAGAAAGTCAGAAAATGTTGCTCCGCAGGTCTAGAATGGAATAAACGGGCGCAGCCAACGTCAACAACTGCTATCGACCAGACGTGAGATCTCAGCGTACGGTAGGCTGAAACCAACGTCAGGATCAAAAGAAAACCACTAATCTAATCTGCTCTGAGGAAGGCTGCGGCCGAAACGCGTTATTTTGGAGTGCCGTTATACTTTATTTTGGAGTGCCGCTTTTTTCCACTTAGGTAGTTTTCTTTTGAGTTATTTACACAGCTGAGCACCCACTGCCTAAACTAAGAAGGCATCCAGAGGAAGCGCACCGGTTTTCCTTTCTTATTCACCAACGTCAGGATATATTGATAAATGCAGAACGTTTTGGTGATCTCGCCGTACGCCCATTATTTGGTCTGCACCGCGTTGATAAATGAGGGCCAGTATCTCTAAAGTCATGTGATCTACATTCCAGCCTGTGGTTTTTGAGATACTGTATCTTACAACACTGTCAGTCCATGTTCAATGGACAAACCAATCAACTGACCAACTCCGCCATTACAGCCCCGCCAGCTAGTGGGGCTAAAATGGAATGTATGCTTGCACATGCCATCTCCATATCCACTTTTCACTCTCACTCTCATATCTCTCATATTTATGCCAGACTAAGTTAATCCTTTACTTTAACACAGAAATACATGTGTGAGCGGTTTGTGATTAAACATTTTCACGCAGGCATGAAATAAAACACCTCTGGTGACATCGCTGATGTCATCGCTGATGTCACCAGAGAACAAACACATGTCTCTTACCAAACAGGCCTCCCAGCAGGCAGCTTGATATGGATGGCTGGATCATATTCTGACTTGAGCTCTGACCTTTAGTTACCCAGCGCCTTCAGAAGAACTCAGTGTGTATACACGTGCGCACAGACACACTGACACACACTTTGGTCCACAGTTTGTCAGTGTGTTCAGTGGCAACAGATTGTGGTGGAGACAGGCTTCAGAGATTCCTCAGGTTCTCCTAGTGTTGCTAAACATTGCTGAATCAGCAGAAACGCCATTCATTCACACAGGTCCACTGGTTGGTATTCCCTGTTCCTCAGCTTCTTATTGCCCTGGAAAGCCTGAAAGCATGAGGAACAGAAAAATAGCATAAGTGCATGCATAAAGAAATAACAGGTATTCAGGCAGACAGACAAAATGTATGGGGGTGGTGGGAGGCAAATGTGACACTGACAGAGACACAGTAGTAATGTAATACCACGGTGAAAGAGTTTGAAAGCATCGTAAATAATAAACTCATTCAAACTCATTCAAACAGTAGTTTGATTCAACAAGTGTAGTATTGTGGCATGAATATAACAGGAGCTAGTATTAATAATAAAATAACCTTCACTGACGCCTAGACAATAAAATCATCATTTAAATCTGAGAGTGTACAGATGTAGGGTTACAAATGGATAAATTAATAGTACTGAGCATTTTACTGCATATGTCTACAACAGTTCTGCTTTGGGGGTCATACTGTGATGATGAATGTGCTCACTAGAACCACCTGAGGTACTCATGCTCTGTGATTCTTTATTATGGACATAATAATGTCCATAATAAGGCATAATTAGTCAGCACCTTTCTTTTTCCCTAAATGACTGAAGAGTATGTTAATAACTATCAATATCAAAAGACATTCACTTATACCGATCCCAAATCTGAGGCTCTGCTATGGGAGTCGGGGTCACAGACAGCGATGAATAGCAGCCCTTGTCTTCCATCCAGTACAGAACAGTGCCGCAAAAAGTAATACGATTCTCAAAGCAAAAATGTGTCAGTTAAGAAAACATTTAAACCGACAGGCAGTCTGAAACAGGCACCACTGTACCTTTACAGTGGCAGTGTGAAATGACAACACAATTGGTGAGCCTGACTTTTTCTTTCAAGTCATCACAACTAAGTCCTGTTTTTGCTCATCTTACCAAAGTGATGGGAGTTAAACACACCTACGACTGCTGCTGACATCAGTGGCCGATTACTTCATATTCATTATTTTCCCTAACGAGGGCATTCGACAACCATTGTTATTTTTATCCATGAGAAAGCTGAGAGGGTTGAAAGACTGGATCTGTGGTAAGAGGTGGAAAGTTTGTGCATGGCAAGACTCTACTTCCTGAACTTCCTGACTGAGCCAGTGCTGCTGCACCAATAAAGAATAAGAATCCCACAATGCTCTAATTTTGGTCACACTTTACTTGAGCATGCAAAGTCATACGCATAATTAACACTTAAAGGGATACTTCACTTTCGGCGGGGGGAAACATTTAAAAAATTTATTAAAAATAAATGAAAAAAGTAATGGAAAATTCATGGCCCCCTCACGCATTAGAGTGTCCTACTAATGTGTGAGGGGGCCTTTATTTTGCCATAACTTCTTTCATTTTTTTTTAATATATATTTTTAATGTTTATTTTATGTGAAAGTGAAGTATCCCTTTAATTAATTATGAATTCATGCTGAACTCATACATTAATTCATCATGAATGTATCACACTGCCAGGTACTATGCATCCGTTTTTTTTAGCTTCTGCCAGTTTTTTTTTCTCCAACCTTTTTAACTCATCATTAATTCCCAGTCCTCGCCATTAACTAATGGTGCGGTCACTACTATAACTTGCAATGAGTAAGATATAATATCCTTTATGCCAAGGATACCCGAGAGGGTAATTAGATGGTAGGATTCCATAATACTGTCATGTTTATGGGTATGTGGCAGTGGCTCAGGGGTAGAGTGGCCGGGTAGAGTGAACTGGAAACCACAAGGTTCCCAGTTCGATCCCAGGCTGGGGGGCTCCACCAGAGAGTTAGTGTCGAAATGTCCTTGAACAAGTCGCTGAACCCCTAATTGCTGAGCAGGTTGGTGCCTTGCATTGTTTCCTCCGCCATGTGTGTGTGAATGTAATGCACAATCTATGTAAAGCGCTTTGGATAAAAGCGCTATATAAATGCACCATTTATGTAAAAATAAAAGTTTTGTCATTATTATCTTATATTCCACACGAGTATTAGCATCATGTCTTTGTTTTGTCTTATTTATTTTGTCTTTTCTGCTCAGTATGTTCTATGATGTTTTTCATTTTCATTTCTTATTCATTTTTTAATTTTTTTTAATTTTTTGTTTTTAGAAACTAATACATTCTAATTGTATGTAATGTAAATGGTGAGATTCTCGTATAAGCCCTCCTAGGATTTCTTACCTCACCGGCACAACAATATTCTGTCATCTTTCCTAGGAAATAAGTAGTATACTATGTGTATGTATATGATTCCGGTTGTGCAAATCAATTAATCAAATCAAGTGCTCATATGCGGGTAGGAGTAGCGAGGAGGGTCGGTCTCTGGTGGTCGTTCAGAGTGGAATTAATGATGAGATCATGATTAATTAATGAGTTCATCATTAATTCACCATTAATTAAGCGTTAATTACCTGTATGAATTTGCATGCTCAAGTCAAGTGTGACCAATATTTATTTATTTTTACAAAAGGGTGATAACTAGTGTGAGAATGTGTTTGATAACTTCATCATGTGTGTTAAGACAGTAGAGCAGACATTTGTGTCAACAGTCATTATATAGCCTACAGACTAATCTGGCGAGGCGGCGGGTTTCTCTCCAGCTGATGCCAAATTAAGCAGGGAAATATCAAGACAACTATTTAAATTAAAAACAGTAAAACAGCTGCCACATTTGTATCTTTTTTTTAAATTTGCAGTGTCTTGACATGTAGTCTCAGCTTCCTAACCCAGGGAGAACGCTAACTGGAGTTTCAGTATAGGCTACAGTACATGCAGTAGATTGGAGATGTTATATTTGTCTGAGTGGTGAGCGGAGCAGGCGAAGGGCTTTATATAGGCCTTATGGTATAGGCCTACGCCCACCATAATATGTCATACAATCATATAGGCCAGTGGTTCTCAACCAGTGGTCCGGGGACCACCAGTGGTCCTTGAGGGGGTTCCAGGTGGTCCCCAGCTAAATGATGGAGAGTTGGTAATCAAATGGACCCTTATAGATCTTTAAGTCTTGAGTGTAAAATTAAGTCGCTCATTTTACGCTCTCAAGAGTTAAATTATTGTTAAACATCTGCATTACTTAATCAAATAATTGTTATTTTGATCAACGTTTGCCTGTTATCTTTCCTATGGTAGGCTACCACATCAATACAGCATGGAATTGTGGTGTGGACAAATTGGTATCCAACTCTAACAAGCGGTATAAGAGCTGAGATTGGTGCTGGTAAAGGATGGGACAACGAATGGACCAATCGCGCTCTTCATGGGACTGGGAGATCCCCTGAAGAGGGATCCCATTGCCATGACGAGAGATCCCTTGAAGAGCGCGATATTTTTAGTCGCTCCTATTTGGGTGACTGGTGGGCTTGTGACTTAGTGAGTGAGAGTGACCTGTGAGTGACGGGGTTCAAGCGGCTGGAAAAGAAAATGTAGGCTACTGAGTTCAGCACGATTGTATCATAATTTCATTAGGCTATAATAATTTACAGTAGCCTCATTGTAAATGAAATCTGGGTGAAATCAATGTTTGTATTTTCAAGTAAACTTGCAGCAACGGTCGGTCAATGCCTCCCCTCCTGCAGGGTTAGGGTGCTGCACTGGTGATAATCCTCACTCACACAGCCACGTGCGACCTGTCACGACAAACATGCATTCGTGTGCATATTATATGAATTGGATATTTATATTTTTAACTCTTAATCTGACTCTCGATCTGGTCAACTCGTTCGCCGGGACACACGTGCGCGGCCGTGCGCAGAGAGAGAAAGAAATGCTCTTCCATTTCTTGAGGCTGAGTTATTGATCCCTTTCTTCATTCCCTTAACAGCCCCATTCATATTTCGTATATGGAAATACCCACCATATGCCATATGCTACGATTAGGCAATACCCTTTCTTTAAATAAAACTTTTAAAAAAAATCATATCTGCATAGGTGAATATATAAGGCTACTGGAAATTACACCCTATTAAAACTCTATTACCAAGCATGTAAAACATGTTTCTAGCGCCCCTGTTGAAGCGCACACCTGAAGAAAGTGAAAGCACGAGCTGTAGCCTCTGTACCCGAGCCCCAACATCAATTTAAAACATACATTACAAATATATACACACCTGTTTCTCCAGGGAATGTTGGCGTTTTTAACCCTTAAAGATGTGCAGGATCACACAGCGTGTCGCCTTACTGTCACACACATTGACAGAACGAAGCCAACTTCCACCGATGCAGGAGGCTATATATCCGTTCAGAGATGGTGTGTTAATGGGCAGTCATTAAACTGCGCAGCGACCTGAAGGAATCCGGGTCTCAGCAAAACAAAAATTAAAGTAATCTAGGAAAATCCAGTGCGTCCCTCCTTCTCCCCACGTTGTCGCGCTGCGCTCCGTGTGTTGCCAAGTGCGCAACAGCCAACTGTAGGTCTAACAGCGCCTGCATGCTCTCCTCCCCTAATAGGTGATAGGAAGGAATACCAAAACGCTCGCCCCAAAACATAGTCGCCCCGGGGGAAATCCGGCAGTATTCACCTGGTATTAAATAAATAAATAAACGTAACCTCAGTAAATTATGCCTAAACGAAACCTAACCTTATTCCTAAACGTAACCCCAGTAAAACAGTGCGAAAACCTAACCTTATTCCTAAACTTAACCTCAGTGAAACTATGCCTACTAGTGGCAGCGGTGGCCTAGTGGTTAGAGGGGCGGCCTTGATACCGGAAGGTCCCTAGTTCGATTCCCCAATTCATCACATCAATCATGAATCACCGCTGAATAGCCCTTGAGCAAGGCTTCCATGCAGGGTCTGGCTGTAAATAAGTTTCGCACTTAGTCCAACACCCTGGGTAAACAACAAACTTTGCTTTGCTTTGAATAACCCTACAATTATTTCGAACCTTATTATCCTCAGTAAAAAAAAGCAATGGGGGTAAGCGTGTTTTGGGGCGAGTCTTCCGGTTACCGGTGACAGACTATGTAAACTGTCGTCACAGTGCTGAATGTTGTGTGAACCAAATCATATCTCGAATTACAAATTTTACTTTCTCTTTCGATACGTCACTCACATACGGTCACTTAAAGTCCAACTAGCCATTGTTGTGAGCCTTGAAGCCTAATATATCCGTTGCATATTGAAATCCCAAAATATATAGTTACTGCTACGCTGACATGGAGCCAAACATCAGATAGAGATGTTATAGTTAATCGTGTTGTCATGATAGCCCTGGATATCAATATATTTTTCCTGTGCACATATTTCTCTCTCTGCTGTCGTTCCTAGAAATGGCTGCGGCTGCGAGCGGTGTGGGTTACCACTAACCAGCCAGGCTGTCCAGTCGCAAAGGCCACAGACCCCCACGGAAACCCATCATTCTGGAGTCTGGACTAGAAACCGTGGTAGCAAGGGGCAGCCGGGAATCTCAACATCTGGCAAATTCAACCTCAGACTGAGGCCACAGTGGAACGGTCAGGTCAGGTTATTGGCCAGAAGCAGAAAAATGCCCTCATGTGGATGTGCTGTAGACTAGACTGAGCTTAGTTAAAACGGCCAGCGAGATCCATCTTTCTTTCTTTCTTTTTTTTCTACAAAAGTGGGTCCTCTAGTGGACTGTGAGCTAGTGGCCCCAGGTCGTCGTTTTAGGGCTTTGGTTTGCAGGACAAAGTACTACATGCCCTTCATCCCAAGGTCAAGTGCCATTGACATGTTTAAAGGGAGTGTAACTGATTTTTAAGCAACACCAACCTCTTCTACAAGTGACTTTGTGTGTGTGTTTGTTTGTTTGCATGTCTGTCTGTATGAGCACAGCATATACAGCTACAAGTCATTGCAACATAAAGCTGCAAATAATTACACTAATTAAAAGACATGCATGCACACACTGACTGGCACTGCAGAGGTGCATGCACACAAACACACAATGCAAATACATTAGTACTGTCTGAAATTCTCTGAATACCAGCATTACACACATATTAAATGTGTCATTATATCACTAATGCTCATTATAATATGGTACCATTTTTGTCTACTCAGTCTGTGTCTCAGAGGAAGGGTGTTGACAGTTCAGAAACCAGCCTACCAGTGACATCATCGATGAAGAATACAAGATAATAGAAACTGCAGGCTTTTTATTCGTGAAAAGTTAGCATGCTATAATCGAAGCCTTTGTTCTCGCATTAATAAAAATCAAAACCTTGCCTAATGATGATGTCACTGGTAGGCGGGTTTCCGAAGTGTGCACAGCCCTCCTATGAGACACAGACAAGTAGTTTTTTTTAATTACCATTTTATCATGAGCATTAGTGAGGACCAATTATATGAAGATAGGTTGAAACTGGGTGAAGTCGTCCTTTAAGCATAGTGAGGAAACCATATCACAGGCATATTATCAAAGTCTGGTGAGGCATGCCTTGACGTATACAGAACCAAGTGCAAAGTGGTGACTATTATGGAAAGTTTTCAATTTCTAAAAGTGCATAAGGGGGATTCCGTTATCACAGACCATACCCAAATCGCCCAAACACTCGCACCCAAACCTCAACCGACGACCACAACCCCATCTGTCCGCCCAGACAGGTTGGTGATTTCAGCAGGGAAACCCCGAAGATGAGTAGGATGAACTACGTTTTTTGAAGATGCAATGGTTTTGGCTGATCTTGATGTTAACCCATTCAATCTGGGAACGCATCATGTCATCAAGCTCATTTTGAAAAATCTTGAAAACGTGTGCAAATCTTATATATAAACATTTGTAACTCAAAGCTTTGCTTCTGGGGCGTCCCTGGAACAAAACATTTTGAGATGGGGTCCGCAGACAAATACATATCTAAAAATGTTTTCTAAATCCTAACAGTATGTTTCTATATCAGTGGTGCTCCAACTTTCCCATGTCAACGACCCCCAAAATGATATGTATTTGGCTGTAGACCCCCATCTCAAAATATGTTGTTCCAGGGACCCCCAGAAGCACAGATCGGAGTTAAAAATGTTTGCTTTAAAACATATAATTATATATATTCAAAGATTTGCACACATTTTCCACGCTTTTTAAGAAAATATCAGATCTACGAGCTCATTTTTGAATAGCCAAAGGGTTAAGGCAACTTTTAGATTAATTGGAATTTGGAACCATTTTCTTTTTTTTTCTTTCTTCCTCTTTCACCAAATGTGTGCCCTTTCTGCTTCATTATTCATTACTCCTTAAGAGTCATATTTGAATGAAAAGACAGCGGAGACATGGATAAGCAATGACAGGTGAAACATACAGTAGGCTACTACTGTCAGGACTACATGATAGCCTGTTGAGCCTTCAGAGGGTCCCAAGTGTGTCTGTCATCACAGGGTGCTCCCTCTTCGCACACAGACACAGCTATTTAAAATGATCTTGTGCAATGTATACATAAGATTTATGCATGAGATGAGAAATCATATCACATGTCTCTAATGCTTATAGAAGCAGGCTTGCATGCACTAGTTGCAGGGTAGGTTACCCACCCCCAAAGAACTGTTGTACTGTATTATACTGCTTATACTTACCGGTAAGCCCCAACTGATCTGGTATAAATGCCTAGTGGACAGCAGTAGAACTAGACTGTTTCCTGGTGTGAATGTGTTTCCTGCACAGTTGATCCCCAGAGGCCATGGCTGTGAATAATGTGGTTACACAGGGCCTAAGAATTGACATTGGTCATAAATCCTGATTTATCATAAAGCCTACCAGTATGGCTCTGCAGCAGTATGATAGTATTTAGTGCAGAATGAATGACCATATTAGATACTTTATATTTACTTGAATGATGAAGAACAGCAAATAAATAAATACAAATCAATCCTTAAGAATTTCATGCATCTGATGGCAGTCTGTCTGAGCATATGATCTGTCATTGAGTTATTCTTTGATCATTAGTTCATTACACATGAGAGCTTCAAATAACCAAACTTCATCTTAAAGCCAGAATTCATCTTAAAGAATATGGAGACACTTAAATCCTAGTTGCCTGGGGTCCCCACGTGTCTATAGTTAGTCCTCTCCTTTTTCCCTCTACAACAAATCTCTTCGTGGAAAATAACTGATCTACAAGCTCATGGCACTCTGCACCTAAGGAATGAGCTATGGACTGAATTATCTAGATTTTAGTTCCATGACATATCACTTTTTTAAGGCTTTTTGGGGGGATTTTCAACTTTATTTCAACTTTATTCGATAGGACAGTGGAGAGACAAGAAACAGGGGAGAGCGTCGGGGAGTGACATCAATCGGGAATCGAACCAAGCCGGGACACGCAGTCAGGCATTAAAGCCTATGTGTTATGTGCCTTAATTTAACCACTTAAATTAGTGAGTGGCACCCCACATAATGAATCACTAATACTAAGCTTCTGAACACCTGTGCTGCTAGATCAGCTTACGGGATGGGTTGGAGGAAATATGTACAGAAAGATATGTTGGTAAGTAGAGAGTCAGACATAGAGTGGCAACATACTGTAGGGTGATGTGGGTTCATCCTGCAACAGAAGACTGGACACTGAATGAAAAGTAGGCTGGCTGTGTTACGGGATGTTTTGTCAAATTATTAGACAAAACATCCCTGTAACACAGCCAGCCACTCTCACTCCTATTAGACTCTAATAGGAGTGAGAGTGGGTAATTCTGCAATTCTATTTTTTTGTCATTTCATTTCCTCAAAAGCAGACTTATGGGTGAGGACAGATTTTGTGTTTAGGGTGGACCTTCTTTTGAAATCTGAGTGGAAACAAATTTTAACAAAATGCCAAACATGTTTCGGTCATGGTGCAAAGAGGCCAAGTGATCCCAGAGACTGGCCCACAACTAATTGATTAGGACAAGGCTGTCAGCTGATTCAACCTTATTCCTGGCCATGCGGGGGCGTGGGGAGCCCCCATAGAGTTAGCCCCATAGACCATATTCACACGGTGGCCATTTTGGAATTTAACATTGAAAATGCCACCCCGTTGCCGTGGAAACCGGGGTGGTAACTTAATAGCAATATGGCCGCCGTGTGAATATGGTCTATATCAACGGGTTTCCTGTTTACCAGTGTTGCTACGTGTTGCTTATTAAACAAATCGGACACTGTGTTCATGATTTGCGGCATTTTGTTTAAAATGGACCACTCTTGCAAACCTTGGAAGCCAATCAGGAGGGAATATGAAAAATTGGACAGATCCGTCTTGATCACATGAATATGGAGATAATTTGCATGATGTCTGGAAAAAATCTGTAGGTGGCGCTATAACAGGCCGATCTCTGCCCCAAAAGTGGGGCAGAGGTTCTGCTCTGGCCTCTAGGGAGTGTGTGTGCACAGTTTCACGTCGATCGGGCCAATGGTGCCAGAGATTAGCTGTACACAGACGGACGGACACAGCGACACACACACACACGCGAACGGACGGACGGACGGACGGACAGAGGTGAAAACATAGTCTCGGCCACGCCTTCGGCCTGGCGGAGACAGTGATATTCATAACCCTAGCCTTGGGATCATACTTACTCAAGTCATGTCAGTCTAGACTGTCTACCACACATACAGTAGCAGTTGCCAGCCTTTATTGGATATTACACATTATTTCCCCCCTGGGCTGATTGGTTGATGAATACTTTATTAACATGTTTGTTAAGACTGCCGTTGACTCGATAACGCGTCAATTGCTAGTTTGTCCAGTTGGCCGTCGACGCGTTAGACGAGCGTTTAGCTTTTTCATTGTTTAATCTGTGATCGCGCTGTTCTGTTTATTTTTCATCATCAGTTTCACTTTCTGATTCTTTCAGACTCCCCGGGTTCCGGTTTCATGACGCAGATTCCGTTTCCGGTTTTCATTTTTTTCCCCGGTAATTTTCGTCCAGAATAGGGAAAAATACGTTTTTTCACACGGTATAAAAAACTAACGGAGAGCTCCACTTCTATTTTCTTTAGTCTGGGTGACGGACAGTCATCGTCGTCGTGTATCACAACGTACTTTATCCCGATCGGCAATCTGCGAAAACGTCACATCCGGTTATGACGTATGCACTGTTTGAGCCTGTTTGGAGGGGGTCGATTGAGTCAGCAAGTGATCGAGGTGTCAATCTACTGCTCTCTGCTGGTCGATCTGTCGTATGTGTTTAAAACCGCAGCCAGAGACACTATATGGAAATTAAATTACAAAATAACAACAACAAAAAAACACGAAAATCGCTGGCACTGGGGGAGTACTTTATGAAAATACTCTGGCAGTCAAAGTTAACAGTATGGTACAGTCAAAAAGCTCCACTAAAAGATAACACAAAACCCCCCATGGGGCTTGTTTCTATTGTGGTCCATTCAATTAATCAATAATTAAGTATGTAATGTACTTAATTAATCAATAAGACATACAATATGTTACATATCGGTAAACACCAATAGCAGCAAAATGTATATTTACAGACAAAAGAGGGGTGGGGTGGGTGGCAGAGGATACCTCCGAGGAGCTCGCTGAGGGAGTGTGTTGCTTGACTTTCTGGGGGCAAGCTGGTAGGAAGTAGAATTTGTACTTTGAGGACAGACATGTTTTTAGGTCAGTTTTAAGTGAGGATAAGGAATCGAGATCTTTAATGGCTGTTGGTAGTGCATTCCACATTACGGTGGCAGCATAGTAGAATGTATTTTTCCACATATTTGAGCCGAATCCAGGGGGAACAAGCTCCCTGTGGTCGTATTATGACCATGGGCATCTCTCATTTTAGTGAAGTAGTCAGACAGGTACATGGGCAATGTTCCTTTGAGTATCTTAAAGACCAGGCCCATTTCACGTTGCTGTACTATGTCTTCCACCATGAGCCATCCCAGCCTATCAAAGTGAGCTGGGGTTAACTTAACATTTAGTATTGGTTATTATACAGACCCAGTGATGGGTTGATGAATTCTTGATTTAGAGTTACAGGGCAGCTATTGTCTGGTTACGGTGAAAGCACTAACCCTGGCCTCTTGGGTGAGGGTTAGTGCTTATTTCCTTCACGGGTCCTACAAATAATTGTGGGCCCCATCAAAGGATAGGCCGTCTGGTCCACTAAGCTATAATGCAGGTACCCTCAGGCAATAAATTATCTTTGACAGGGCCAAAATATGCATATCACACACTGTAATACCAAGTTCGATGACATGTCAACACTGGTTAGTAATTTGATGCTGCGTGATGTTGAAATCGAAAAGAGGCATCTTTTTAGGCCGGGAAGAGTGCCATGGGAAGCGAATATGACAGATGGATCTTCATATGATTCAGGTATGTTTATGTAGTATAAGAGCTCTACAAAGAAGCCTTAGTTCAATCATTGCTACTCGTATTACTTAAACGTTTTTCCCATTTCTTCCTAACCATTTAGACCCGAGGCCGATTCTAAAGACACCTTCTAAAGGATAAGGATAATTCCTTTTAACAGGACGTTCATGAAAGTCCTTGCGGGCTTGTTTCCAATGAGGGCCTGTGAGCAATTAGGGGTTAAGAGTCTTGCTCAATTTCATTTCATCGACACATATGCTGGCGTGGCCTGGAATCGTACCTGGAGCAACCAGGGCCTCTGGCTCCCTAGGCGGGCTCACTAACCACTCAGCTATGGCCGCCCCCTAACCTAAAGGCCTTTAGTCCTAACCTATAGGCTAGGTTGTTTTCTGAAAAACAATTTATGTGACACAGATGCTGTCCCAGATTGAAAGGTATAACAATGTATGGGTTTAACAGGTCTAAATTACAAAATTAACCATTGCATATTCCGTTTGGCTGGGTAGGGTAGACAATCACTTCCCTCTTCCAATACA
The DNA here is from genome assembly GCF_963280865.1 of Gymnoscopelus braueri. Lineage (NCBI taxonomy): Eukaryota > Metazoa > Chordata > Actinopteri > Myctophiformes > Myctophidae > Gymnoscopelus > Gymnoscopelus braueri. The sequence continues at coordinate 38,386,054 of NC_137610.1, read as the reverse complement.
CATGGATTTGCTAGCCGCTTCTTTTCACCGGTCAGTAAGGAGTTCCCCTGGAGGAGAGCATAATGCGTGCAGAGGTAACCGCTTGAGATAAAAAATCACACCCAGTGTGAAGTGGGCGGTGTGGTCATCACAGTGATGGAAGCTCACTTTAAAAAATGTGGGTTTTTTTAAGTGCATAGTCCTATTTATAGGTTATTAATTTCATCATGTGTCTCGCTAGCCAATCACAGTGCTGAATAGAGTCAGCTAATAGAGTCAGCCAATCACAGAACAGCTAGGGGTGTACTAATGCTAGGGGTGTACTAATTATGAGCCAATCACAGTACAGCGAAGGGTGTACTAATGAGGTGTCCCAACCCCACTTATAGGGGCGGCTACACCACCCCAAAATATGGGCATATACTGATGATGACATCAGGGTACTCCATATATGGGCATAAAGGGACAAGGACAGACATATATATCTCCATATGGGCATCAAAGGGGACATAGGCTGACAGCAGAAACAGAGATCTCCATATATGGGCACAAAAGGGACACAGACAGACGAGTACAACGGGTACTCTGACAACAGGTACAATGGGTAGGGTATTGCATAATACCCTACCCATTGTACCCAGTAACATTAACCAGGTGGGACATGCATTTCCAATTTGCATCGGCATTATAATTGTTTTGCAACTGCTTGGCCACTTTGGACAATACAGGAATTTAATCGAAATACTGAATCTATTTCAGAAAATTAAAAAGATCATTTAAACCAGAAGCCATATTTCTACAGAATTAGGCCAATCTACATGGTATGCCACCTTTCAGGTGGGTAACATATCATGGTAGGATATTTTTTATTTATTATTATTATTTAATTTTTTATCCCACGATTTTGTAACCCTTTTTCACCCGGTGCCAATTTTCTAAGTGATCCTGGGCGCTACACCCCCCCCCCCCCCCCCCCCCCCACCAGCCTAGGGAGCCCAGGGCCGAGCTCATGCCTCCTTCAATGCATGAGAGCCAACTGACCTTCCTGTCACCCGACAGGGGGGAGTTTCCCCGGTAGGACGTAGCGTGTGGAAGGAAAGCGTTATTCTAACCAGTTCCCTTCCCCTCCATCTAATCAGGCGACCAGGATTACTACATGTTTTTGTGAGGGTATTATTACCTACCCTAGGAGACACGGGGAGAACATGCAAACTCCACACAGAGTAGGCCCTTTCACCAACCCCACCTAGGGTATGGGCGCTGATGACGCGGAGGAGAAGACACGCCCCCAGCTCCCACAGCATCTCCGGCGGGAATCGAACCCAGGACCTTCTAGCTGTGAGGCGACAGCGTGGTAGGATATTTTGACAAAAATAAAAACACAAACTTAATCCACAGTAATAAATACATCAACAATTAATGTTACAATTACAGAAGAAAAACTAATTTACCTCATCACTTGCTCATGGGTGCCCTGATGGCGGACAATTCATGTATCCATCATCACCATCACGCTTCTCTTCTGAGGTCAGTGACGTAAGTATCTGTGGTATTATCACACCTCCCCCTCATTAAGTATCATGGTTCCTGTATTCTTGGTAAACCAACAGCATAGTCAACATTTCTGAGGAAACAGTCATGCACATACGCACACATTCATCTATGCACAATTCTTACCCAATGACACAAACGCACAAAGAAAATAGACCCCAACTAGAAAAAGTGCTCCTCGGAGCACAGGTCTCCGCCAGGTCAGGTTGTGGGGCAGCAATGTTCGGAATTCTCCAATCAGGATGGAATATGAAAAATTGGACAGATCCGTCTTGATCACATGACCATAGAGATAATGAGTACAGATTTTTACCCATACTGTAGCCGTTACAGTCATCTAATGTGGAAAACGACAATATGGAACTTCTCCATATAGAAGGCCTGTATGTTTGAATGTCTACTGCACTTGCCACCTAGTTTTTATCCAGTAATGTAATGTAATTCATTTGTGAGTCATCGTCAATTGGATAAACATGACAGACCACTGGTATGGTCCTTTAATATTTCTAAACAAGCATGGCGTTGGCTTTTATTGTTGTAGCCTGGCATGGCCAGACTAATATCACTGCGTAGATATTAGTCTGGAATCTCTGTGTGGAACCTGCATTTCCAAGGGGCGGATTAAAAGAAAATCTAATCTGCAGAGGGCTCTTTTTTTTTTTGCACTGGCAGATTCGTCTGGTTTCCAGGCTATTATTGTTCAGCCTATCCTTTCCAAAATGAAGTGCCTTACCAAAGCTATTCAAATGTTTAGTTATATTTGAAAATTGTTTACAGTTCCATTCTTAATCGATTTGCCATTGTACTTATGTCAGGAAAAGGAGTGAAAAAAACGAAAAAATCATGTCATAGTGGTTGCTACAAAAATGGATTTTATGCATTAACATAACTGTTAATTGAGCAATTGTGGTCCACCACAGAAACTAAAACTAAAATAAATACATTATAATTCAGTCTTAGATACCCACAAAACACAAAGCACAGACTGAAAGATTAGAGATAATTTTGTCATTACACAATCAACAACAGCTCTAGTGCTGCAACCTGCACAAGAACCAAAAAAGGGACAGAAGTACAAACAAAACCAAAATGACCACAAACCACTATTGTTACCAAAAAATGTTGGGGAGCCACTAAAGCATACACAGGTTTATGAATCTGACTTCTAAGAATCTGACCTTCTCTTTTTTGCAATGCATTTACAATGTTTTGAACATTCGCTATTTAGATTCTCTCTGAGCCTCCCTGTTGGTAGGTCTTTCTTGGTATTACGGATGTTATTTGTTTGTCTTTGTCATGTCATGTATTTGTTGTTACTGGCAGAGCTGTGTAACATATATTTGCCTCTTCTCTTGGCCAGTGCACACTCGTAAAAGAGACGATGGTCTCAATGTGATTTTACTGGTTAAATAAAGGTTAAATAAAAAAATAAAAAAAACTGCACAAACATCAAATTTCGGCTGCAGTTGCAGTGGAAGAATGCAACAAATAATTGATGGCACAGGCAGTTTGATGACTGACCGATGAGTTACTAAGTATTTAATTATATGGCAGAAGACACTGCATTGATTTAAAGCTGCCAGTAAGCTATGAGGCATGATTGTGAGTGAAGTTTTGACAGTGTGTTTGAAAGACATTATGCCATCATAAGCATGAGCATGCCTATTTATTTAGTTTTCACATGCCAAAGCTAGTAAAAGCATTTGTCAACATCAGTCACTTTTACCTAGGGCTGTGATGATAGTAATTTGTTTCTAAAGCAGTCCCAGAGGCATTACCTCAATTACACAAGAGAAGCAGTTTGTTGGTGGAGAAGAGATAAACTTATCTGAATAGTCATTCTTATACATTTTCTCATTGGGCTACGTAACAGAGCTTCATGAATTTTCATGTACAATATCTCATGGCTCATGGTTAGATATGACAGCACCATGTACTCTGCATCCCCAAGGAAAAAACATAACAGTAAATTCAACCGCCCCCCTAACTCACCAGATCTCAATCAAAATAAGCATATATTGTGTAAAGTATTTGGATTATAATTCAAAATCCCAGTTGGTGTGCCAAAAAGATTAACATGACCAGGCAGGCCCAGTGAAACCTTTCAACAAGACCATGCCCCTGCGAATTTGGTAAGTTTTTTTTAAGGGGGTACAATGTATCCTGCCGGCACAGGCCATGACAAGTTGAAGGCAACATACATCAAGTTCAAATAAGGGCTACACACGCATGCAGAAATACTTTCCCCTTTGACCCAATTCTCACAATGCTCTCCTGAGTACAAGTGACTGGAGCAGTACAGGATAGAAAAGGGCACAAAATGTTCTTGTTCCATCTAAACAACCTGTACACCAACATTTTGTGTAGTTATTGTGGTAAAAAAAAAAGAATAAGGGTAAAGCCCTTGCCTTTTGTTTCGGAGCCTGTGTTGGAGCTGTACTGCATTGCAATGATAGGGTAAGTAAATGTTAAGTACATTTTATTTATAGATAAAGCAGACTTTATATAGATATTTTAAGTTAAAGCTGACCAAGACCTGAACAACAAAACTCAAATGGCATATTATTTCTTCCTTTGGTACAAGAAATAATGGATATAGGATTAATAAACCAGCATACTGGTAGGTGTCAGTCACACCAAACATACAGTATACAAATAATTGTCTGCTAGATGAGTACTGTACAGGGTTTTCCCCCTTAAGCCTAGGTTATCTTACAAAACCGAACCTTCATCAATTCATAAGCCCTGAAGCGAGGTGTCCTCACTTCACTCTCCTAAACCTGTTTAACAGAGCACAACATGCTGCAACAATACTATTTAAAGATAGGGCAGCAGATATGGGACAGCTTTAGATATAACACACTAGTTTATGTTTATTTTTTTCATATAATTATATCAAAATGACTTAAAATGAGAAATTTTGAAAAGGTCACCCTTCAGGTAGCAGAATGGAACTCCACAGTGATGACATCACGAGTGGACGAGGTGCTAGTATTGACAGTACTTTAAGTATAATAATGAACATTGTAAATGTCTAGCATTCAAAACCAGATATAAATGCTCTGGAAACTTCTCTACTGTAAAAGGTTAAATTAATGCATATTGATTATATGGTATATCTTCTTGTTTAGAGTTTAGCCGGGTTTACCAGGTTGGAGTTCCTCCACTCCGGACATCACCTTTTTGTAACATTTATAAAACATTCGTTTATGAGAATGTCAAATAACACACATGCGTTTTTTTCAAAGCATTTGAATAACAAGCATTTACAATTATCTGTTGCCCTGCCTTTAACCCATTAAGATCTGAGGACCCGATTCTAAAAACAGGTTTCTGAAAAATCAAACTTTTTCAGGTCAAGGACCGCCAGAATTATATTTCTATTAGCCGCCAGAAGCAAAGATTTGAGTTAAGAATGTTCACTTTTAAAAAATAATTATTCAAAGGTTTTTCAAAAATAGATCTACAAACTCATAGTGCGGCACTGACGCACTATGAGCTTGTATATCTGCCATTTTTGAATAGCCAAAGTATAAACATCTAAAATGACGTTTTCCTGATTTTAATGGGTTAAACAAATGAGTAATTTCTAAAAGGTTCCACCTGAATGAACCAGTGAAATGTGCAAATAACGGACAAATAAGCCCGCTTGATTCATGTGCATATTACTCATATATGCATATCTGAGGAATGTCCACTCACACAAAAAGAATGACAATAACACAAGTTACAATGTAAAAAAAAACAACAACAACTTTATTTACAAACGGTCCACTGCCCCCTCTCCCACAAACCCTCAACTCACTGACTACTGCAGAATGCCATGTCTGCACTAGCGTGGGTTGTTCGGGTGGATGGAAAGGAGTATCAGCAAATTTGTGGCTGAGGTTGGGAATTTACAGGGCTGAGAAGAACAACACCCAGCGAACACAAATCCTCAGTGTCCCGTTTCCCACTTGTAGGTATTTGTCACCGGTGTCCTGAGGACCATGTGGCAGTGTTTCTTAACATGTGGCTCATTACTCAGGATGGGTTGTGGGTTTGTTTCGGCTGGTTCACCTGATGGAAAATGTGATACACCCTAATGAGCCTGGGTCCCAATAGAATGTAGGCAGATTATGTTTGGTTAAGAAAATGGAACGGACTAGCGCCGTCTATTCATCAAACCTGATACAATAAAAAAAAGAAAATGACAATAAAAAACAAACAGATTTTGGGGGATTCATTAAAATTGGCCAGCCATTATGTGAAAATGAGACAGATTATGTTATCTGTTTGGAATTATGTTTATGCAACTCTGCTTATCCATAGTTACAATATAATTTCTACACTTCTTTTTTTCTTCTTCATTAATTAATTATACATATTCATTATTTTCAGTAGATCATTTGTCCATGGAAGAAGGCGAGCCAGTATTTCTTTTTTTTTTGTTTTCACAAAGTTATCCCTTGTGGCTGAGGAATTCATGTGTGCAAAAGAAGTTTGACAGACAGAAGACAATTAAGAAAGCACAGAGCTTCAGATAGCTACCATGGAGCTGTCAAAACAAACACTTACCCAAAACACTCGGCACCACTGACATTGCGAACGCTCAATAGAGCTGTACAGTGACTCAACAGTGCAACAGCTGTGCGCTTAAGCTGCACTGCATATTGAAACCAAAGCCAATGGTTCCAACCTCAAATCAAAAATGCACATGAGGGGTTCAAGCCTAGCTAAAGCGGCACGTCTTTCTGTGAACCAAAACCACAGTTTGCTTCAGAAGATAAAAGACAAAAAAAGAAAGAGGAAATTATGTTTATAAGACAATGTACTGGCTGTTGAGATTCCGGTAACAGTATGGAGGTGGTGTGATTACATTTCTCACAAAGTTGTCTGTTACATAGCACCTGTCAGTGCATGGGGATGTTGACTTAGTTTGGGGAGGTGAGAATGACACAGCCATATCTGTGACTTTAGCAGTTGGGGTGTTTGCAGCAAATTTATATGGTGATGTTGTTGTGTTGTCTAGAGTCTTCTAATGACCACATTCAGCTTTATGAGTGTATTCAAGCTGATGGAAAAATATCTCAGTAGAAACATGTTGCACTCCTGTGTTCGTATAATTGTGTTAATAAAGGTATGTCCTTCCCGTCTGTCTTGAATGAATGCATACCTCCGAGGGGGTGGGGGGTACACAGACACATGCATGTTTAAAAGGCATAGCGTGTGCGGATGTCCTCCAGCTTCTTGGAGACCTCGGGTGGCGTTTTATCCAGCTCCTCTGCAACACTTTTCTGCTTGTGAGGGTCCATGCTATTGAACTGTTCACACAGATCTCCATCAATCACATTCTGCAGAGGGAGAGAAGAGGACAGAAGAAAATTAGAGGATAGAATGAGCCAAGAAAAGATGACAAAAAGATGACAAAATTAAACTTGCACCATAGTTCCCATGAGGTTCAAACTGGGACTGATCATATAAATCGCCACCTGTCACACTGTAGAAAGCAGACTAAGATGAAGTGCCACTAAGGGGTCAGGCGGGGTGCAAATGGAATGGGATGGATCTGTGCAACTGTAGCGCCAACTGAGGGTGGGACATGCAAAGAAACTGTGGGAGACTATTGGAGCACAGAGACAATAGTGTGCTACAGTTTGTAGTCCCAAAACATGGAAGTGCGTTTGCAATGAGTTCCCTCGCCAGATTTCAAATGCTTTTTTTTCCTCATAGGGTTTTCAATTCACAGAGAAAATAAGGTTTGTGGTTCATACGCCGAAGTGTCTCACATGTTTTTAATACAATCTGCAGTAAAGGTACCCTCACATCAATGTCACTGGGATAGAAAGCCTCAAAAACAGTTCACACGCTGAGATCAATATACGTATATATAAGATGCAAAGACAAAGTAATTTGTTGAACAAAACGAGAATAGCATAAGCCACAGGGCTTATTTTCATAATGTATCCAAATCCCAATGCATATATTCTATTGGAAATCTGCGGTAGTAACCCATGGCAGAGGTAACTTGTGGATGCATGTTTCCTTGTTACACCTGCCCACGCACCCACATGCACACTAAGTACAAACCTTGACAGGGAAGTAATAAGATCTGAAGCTGAGATGGTCTCTGCCACACAGCGGGGGGAACTCTGATCGCATGTGCATCTCCAAGTGCTGCAAGAAATCATGGTCCTAGAGACAGAAGAGAGGATGGGGAAGAGGAGGGAGATCAGGGAAGAGAGACAAGAGCAGAGGGAGAAAGCAAGGAAAGATTGAAAGAGGAAAAAAAGTTGACTAGATGATTAAACAAACATGACAGGGGACATAAAACGTCTTAAAAGCCCCTACACACAAAGCCTGACTACTACAGACTAACGTTGATTTGTGAACGTCCCGGTGTGAGTGGACACACCGGGAAAACATACTCAAATCTCACAGGGACAATAACCGTCGTGTGTCTTATGCTTAGTTGGGGGTGAATGAGGGAGAAATTGTGTACATTTTATCCACAACATGCAAGTATTTTTGTTATGTTAATCTGTGGGAAAAGCACTGATGGAGCTCATTTATCAGGCTACTTTCTACTCCAAACCATTAACTGTATGAAACAGTGTGTGTGTGTGTAACAGCTGATCTTTTGGATGTGTACAGTAGATGAACACAGCACATGAATTAAAATTAGATGGTGACCGATTCTGTCGGTGGGAGGGAGATTTAAAGAATCAATGGAGTTATGCTACTGTGTGTCGTGCAGCCCTGTGCGTTAATGACACTCTCCTGTTGGAGATGGACATGACAGCAGATGAGCAAAAAAGCTGGTGGATTTATAATAATAGAAGAGAGAAGCCTCCCATTTATCGACGGCGACACCGATTTTGCTTGAAGGTCAGGTGAACAACCCACACAGATGTCTCTCTACCACCTCCGGCAGTGTTCACACCTCACGCTCTACAACCAATTTTTGGCCAGACTCTTATCGAAGTCGGCTTGGTGTGCATCAGTCTTTAGATTACTAGAGAGAAACAGCACACATACTTATTTCGTCCTTTTATCTTGTGGACTTATAGGACTCTAAGCTGTCTATTTCCAGCAGTCATTCCAGTCAGTCTATATGCTGCTTTGTGTTATCTTCGTCCAAGTTGTATATGCCATTACCTCATGTGATGTGAATGGGACCAGTATGCCGATGCCTCCAGAGAGTGTGGTGTAGACCAGTGACTCTGAGCCTCCAGGGATTAGCGTGGTTTTCTGAAGGGATAAAATCGTCTCCCCTATGTGGTAGTTCACTATGACCTCGGCCTGGACAAACAGACGCAGAGAGACAGAGAGACAGAATAATAAGCTCCATATGTGATGGTTACATTGCTTCAAAACTGTTTCAAGTTGTGTAAGCGTCAGGAGCGTCAGAGATGCAGACAAAAACGGCAGGGAGACAAGGAGAGGTGTTAGTTAAACAGTGGGGCGTACAGTACATCAGGTGGAGAGAGTGCATGTGAGAACGCGTGACAGCAAGACAGGTGGTAGTGTGTGTGTGTCTCTCTCCAGAGAAAAAACACCATTGAGAAAACAGAAAATCAAGTGAAATTTGAATGGCTGAACTGGGAGGGATAGCGTGCTGTGGCTGGTGCTTTCATGTTTATGTGAGGAGACACGTGGTTGTCTACAGTACACCCTCCCAGAGTGAACAGTAGGCTTTAGTGGTGACAGGAACTATACACATGGAGGGAATTGGCATACAGACTAAACTGAGAAGTCTTTTTTTTTGCAAGTGCATGCGGTGCAGAGCTGTAGCTCTGCTGCAGAACACGTGGATATCCAACACCAGTCAAAAAAGGTCTAGGTCCTTAAATATCCCAGTTAGTATATAATGTGTTTAACATCTCTAGCAATGAAGGCAAGCCCCTCCCCCGCCAACACACACACCAAACAACCAGGTGGAGGAGTTGTGCTAAGTGAATGTAAACCCCAAATTTTAAATGGTACCCTTTAACAAAGTCAAAACTGTGTGTGTGTTGTGTGAGTGAAGTGAGATGGCTGCACTTGCGAATGCGTGCATGAGTGCCAGCACTCTTAGGGGAAAGAAACGTCTGTCCAACATGTTAATTCCTTACCACGCCACACAAACCTAAAGGGTTGCATTTGACAAAGAAATCTCACACTCCCCACACAAAACACACACAGAATAGAGATGTTTGGCCAGAGGCTAAATCTAGGCAACCAAAACATCCACATCTAAAAACAGAATTCTTGGAAAAATAAATTCCAAGCCACCGCCCCCCCCCCCAACAAAAACTTTCAATCAATCTACACAATGGCACAAATCACTTACGTAAACACATACACCTGAAAATAGCTGACACACTCTTTGACAATGGAAATTTTGAGACATGGGATAATGTCTAAATTAGAGGGACTTTCCCAGGTCTAACTGTTACCTAAACAGTTTTCAACCAGCAGTTAAATATAGTGTGTGTGTGTGTGTGTGTGTGTGTGTGTGTGTGTGTGTGTGTGTGTGTGTGTGTTGATTTTTTTTTTGCATGCACATTTTCACAATTATTCACGCAGGGCATTGTGTGTTGACAGGTGGGGCAGAAGGGAGACAGATCAGTATACCTCTCAGAGGAAGGGGCGAAGAGCAAAAGAGATGAAGAGGAAGAGTCATAAGACCAGATAAAGACGAGGGGGAAAAGAGGAGGGAGGAGGCTCTAAGGATGTAGCAGCTAAGAAATACTGTAGGTGGTAAGAGCTTAGGAGATAGGAGCTAATAGGAAGAAACCTGTGGGAGGAAAGTCAAGATGGATGGAGGGATGCGTGAAGGGTGAGGGAAAACAAGGGTGTTACCTTCTGCGAGGCTCCGTTGAGCAGGCCTCTGTCCCATAAAGCTTTGTTCCCTGTGGGATCTTCATCCACGTCATCACTGGTGTTGGGGGGAAGACGCACCTGAGGAAACAATTATAAATTAATTATATGCCCTTCATTTGCACTCTGTAAAACATTTTTTTCAAAAGGTTACAAAAATAAAAGGCAAAAACAAACACTGTCACTCTGCAGAGGCCATAGTATGCCAGCTTTGTGAACACACGTGCACATGATCACATACCGTCCTCCATGGACACACACACGCCTACTTACTATACTGATGTTGCCGAACTTGTCTGCCGAGGCCATAGTGTCATAGTCGAGCAGGCAAGCAGTGGTCACCCAGCGGGGGTGCGTGTCATCAGCGAAGATGATTAGCTGGTTCTCATTACGCCGGTAACGGACCCAGAACAGGCTCTCCTGGACATCAGACACAACCACACGCTGGCCGATGGTATGAATGCCCGTGATCAGGTTGGGAACATGCTAGGACAGAGGAGAGAAGAAGAGAGGCTGGTTAGAGGTCATCTACAGGCATATGTGTGCATATCATATCTTGTACTAATAGCAAGTCACTAGGTGTTCACCAATGCTGTGCTGAAGAGAGCTTTGTGTGCTTATGTTGATCACATGTTACGGAACAGGGCCTTGTGGTTCGCTGTATGCACGTAGCAGCGTCAGATGAGCTGTTTTTGGGGTGAGGGAAAGGGAGTATTTACTAATCCCCAGTGGAGGGGAAATAACTTTTCTGCATTTACCCAGTAGATGGCTGATCAGATGGCTCAAGTGAGCGCACCTTTGAAGTTGTTAGGGGTTAAATGTCTAGCTCAGGGATACTTCGACATGTCTACTGTGCGGTTGAACCCGCGACCTTCCTCTCTACTCACTCAGCTACAGTTGCCTGCAGCAGTGTCAGCTGCCCTGTGATTGGTCTACTTTTGTGGGGATAGAGATACAGACAGGGGTACAGACAAATCATGTTATAGACAGCTGGCTAAAAATATCATGCTACACACTTAATACACCACTGGCCTGCACATGAGTCCCTGTATATAGTTTCAGAAAGAAAAACACACACACACACAGGGAGAAGTCAGATTTATTTCTGCCTTCCTGCACATAACTCAAAACAGACAAGACCGCTTTGATTTAGCCAGAATCAAATGAAATAATACATCATATTATACACTCATCTATTAAATACTAGAAATCAGTAATACAATTATCAAACTATATTTTGGTTGCTTGTTTGTAAGCTCTTGTAAATCTAATATGGTTGTGTTAAGGCAGGCACAAAATAGCTATTATTCATTATTGGCTCCTGTATCAAATCCAATTGTTGTATTTGTATTGTGGTTGAAGAAGAAAGAAAAAAGGTTGCAATGTACAATGGAATACTTAGTTTGCTTCCAAAGAGATGGAAATGTTTTTTATTTATTTCATCACACATCACCCCTATACTAAACTGCATTACATTAAATTATTATTGGAATATCCTTAGTTAATTATCCTGTCCTGGACTCCTGGTGCAATATTTACTTTCTCTGTAAGCTGATAGTAGTTTCTGATAGTTAGTATACCACAAACTAAGTTCAACTTACAGTCATTGCAAAACCTTATTTGGCCGTGTCACGCATATACAATGTATGATGTTGCCTGCTAGCTTACATGCTAAACTTAACAGATGACAAAAATATAATTTCTCGGAAGCACGGTTTCCAATACATGACAAGGACGGGAAAAGAAATTCCTGGTGGGTTGCTGACACTGCACATTTACACCATTATTAGTCTCGCGTTACCAGACTGTTGCCTCCCACAATTTTCAAATGTTTCCGGTCATACAGTCTGGGACTCGGAAGCTCTGATCATGATTAACATATAAACCGGATGTGAAGCCTCCTCCCCACTTCCGTTTCGTCTTTACAGTCGCGCAAATTTCAATTATGTGAACACTTCTAAATGGTGTGTGAACAGGTACAAAAATAATTCCCTCCTTCAGTTCCTGCAGCACCACCACATGGCCTAGAGAAACTCAACGTGTGACCAAAACCATATATGTGACACGCATCCTGTTTCAGAGCCGTCACATGCAGTGAACACAGGTCATTTGACAGATATTTAAAGAATAAACCACCTCAAGATTCAAACTCGCGTCCTCAGCAAGATGGTGCATTACACCACAAAGTGAGTTCTAAACTCCACCAGTCCATCCATGTGGTAATTTGGATAATTTCAACAGTGAATATCTCAGTATGTTAAGCAATATATTAATATCTTATATCACTACATATTTGCATTATAGTTCAGCCAAATCTCCATAAAGTTGTTAATGCCCTTATTTCATCACGCCTGGACTACTGTAACACCCTCTACTCAACTCTCAGCAAGGGATCCATACACCGCCTGCAGTTGGTGCAGAATGCGGCTGTCAGACTCATTGCTGGTACTAGGAGACCAGAGCACATAACCCCGGTACTAGCTGCACTGCACTGGCTGCCAGTCACCTTTAGAATTGATTTGTTAGATTTTATTGTTAACTTTTAAAGCTCTTAACGGCTTGGCACCTCAATATCTAGCGGAGCTGCTAATGTGCGTAGCCTGAGGTCCTCGGATTCTGCTCTACTAGTTGTTCTTAAGTCTAGGCTGGTGACCAAGGGTGACCGGGCCTTTGCCATCAGGGTAAGGGTGTGCTGATACACTAATTTCACGAAACGATACGATATTGGGCTCACAACTTCGATACAATTTCGATACGATACGCACTTTTTTATTATGAAAATATATGGGGGAGAAAAAAAGCAAATGCAAACAAATAATTCAGTTTTTACATTATTCAGACATGCAAACTTGTAGCTTTTCAGCTACAATAGCTGTTTTGAATCCAAATAGGGCAATAGTGTGACACCTGACCCAAGGTGTCACAATATTTTCCCCCCCCAAAACGATACATATCGTCACGAAAACGTATCGCGATATATCGCGGGACGATATATCGGCACACCCCTACATCAGGGCCACCTAGATTCTGGAACAGCCTTCCATTGAACCTCAGGCTAGCTCCATAACCATTTTTAAATGAATAAAAAAGCCTTTTTAACCCCCTAGCGGCAGAAATTGGTGCATCTCATTGATACCGTTATTGTGTGTTGCCGTCTTGTCATCCTATTCTTTATTGTTTGATATTATGTTGTTGGGCATTTTTTTACTTAGTTTAAAAAAGTGCTATATAAATAAAGATTATTATATTATGAGGCAAGTTTTTTTTTTAACATACTTACGGTAAACAATGATTTAACATTTACGTCTTGTCCACCATCTTTCTGACTTTACTATTTTAGCAGTGGATGAATGTGTATATTTGTGTCATTCCTTTTACCTTGTTCTCACACTTGCGTAGCAGTTTCTTCTTGCCTAGGTCATAGATCCTTAGCAGTTTACCCACACCCACCAAGATACGTCCCTGGAATGGGGCAATAGCCAAAGGAACATCCTCCACTGGTGTCTGCAAATCAAAACACAAATAATCAATTAGCCACATTCAAAATATCTCAGCCTCATGGAGAGGTGATGTTTATTTATTTATTCAAAATGCAGTCTCAGTAATTTGTTGGACAATGTAGTTCCCAAAAGAACTACAAAATAAGAGTTAAAAAAAGAAAAGAAAAAAAAACACTGAGTGTTGATGGACTGGATGTTCTAGCCCCCAACACATGGCGGTATTCCAGCTATAGCCTAATTTATCTTCAGTGGACAGTGTCTTTGGATTGCATTCAACTCCTAACTTATCCAAAGCTGTCTGCACTGCATTCTGAGTCTGACTACTTTGATGAAATGCGTGTGTGTAGTTAGCAGTGCCAGCTGGCACTTGAGGGAATCGAGTGAGCCCTCTGTGGGGAGCTACTTCGGTATACTCCAAACTTTGCCGTCCCTTTTGTCTTGCATACTGTCAGATGCTGGCCAAGCAGAAGGTGAGCTACAGCACGTGGTAAGGCGGGCGGTCGGGGCCCTCGGTTTCAAGGAGAACGACACCATCAAACATGTATAAATCAGGTATAATCTCTAAATACATAGTCCTTTATCTCCCACCACGCGCAGTTGCCATCTTTCTCAGCTCAGCTCTCAAAGTGCCCGCTGGTGGCACATCCTGTGCAGTATAATACATTGCCTCAGTACAGAATCACCACATCATTTTCTTTAATAGCGAGAGGAGCGACGATATTGAAGATCATACCATCGGAATTTCTAAATACCCTGTTATGCCGTTACACATTTATTCCGCCCAAGCTTAATGTATAAGACATCACATAACACAGACAAGAGTGTAGAACCCAAGGTTCAGCTGCCTTTCCCACATTAACTCTGTGGCATTTAGCTTGGACATGCCCGATTCTTAGGACCGGTATTTGCCCCCTTGTGAGTAACATCCTCCTCAGTTATTAAAGTATTATGGTTTGCTTGGTCCCATACGGACACAACATGCTTGGCCAGAGTGTCACACTCATGCTACCACAGCTGGCCCATCATTCTCCATTCCCATAAGTGCGTTAAAAGACTTGAACCAATGTTTTGGGTTAGAGCAACACATCTCTGCAACCTTGTTGTATCGCTGCGTGGCACTCTTGGTTTCTTTGAAAGTAGTTAATTGTACATTTCTGTTGGCAGTTTTGTCACGTATGCTCTCGCGCTTATCAGAGTTGTAATTTGTACAGTCATCCAGGGCTCGTCATTGTTAGTAATTGAGACACTCTTTGGTAGGGCAGCTTTATCAACAAGGATGGATAAAGCTGTGGAATATACATAAACACGCCAGCAAAAGAACAGAGAAAAAATATGGAGCTAAGAGGTTTCTGCCCGACAGCAATGATTTTGCACTTGCACAAATGCTCCCAATTATATTTCGAGGTCGTACAGATTAAGTTGTCAGGAGAATATGCAACCTAAACAGTGGCAATTTTGAGCCCTGCATATAGAGCAATAAAACATTTTATCGTGGAGCCTAAATTCATGCGGCTGTCCTTAGAAGTGCCACCTAGATTTTTTGATGAGAGAGGAGCTGGGAGTCAGCACTTGGCCATGGTCAGACAGTCTGTGGCAGTCACATAAAACAAACCACTTGGACAAGTGGAAAAATCATCTGACCACAACCGCTAGACAATGAACCACTATTCCTTGAGGATGTGGACTGTGGTATGTGCATATGCATGCATGCGCGTGTGATACAAAATGAGGCATGAACATGTCCACTTGTAGCTGTCACTGTACCTTTTGGATGTGTGCGAGTGCATGTGCAGATTATGCACCAGTGTATATCAAGTTGCGTGTGTGTATACATCACAGATGCAGTACATGTCTGTGTGCACTTGCGCATGCGTGTACTGTAAACCAGAAATAACTGACAGAATCATCTAAAATGACACATTCCTTCCCGAAGTGGTTGGGAAATTCCTCTGATGTAAAGAGTGGTGTCTGCCTCCCTCAGCTACAGATGTTATCATGACTCATTTCCCATGTTCATTCAGGACATGACTCATTTACAAACACGTATACATTACCTTGTAATAGATACCTTGTTATAGATACATTTTGCCTATATTCCATTCCCTAAGTAACCACTACATTTTTATTCATTGTCCATAAGGATGCTAATAAATCCCCTAAATGTGTGAGCCACCTCCTCAGCTGACTTAACAGATTTAGTTTTCTTCTTTAATCATAAAATAAGAATTCTGGCAGAAATGACTTCTGGTAGCTCAAGTTACAGTACATATTTTACCCCCACTGATCCCAGCCTGGGGTCTAGCCGTCTGGACAACTGGCCAGCAGCTCTTGACGCCATGGACTAGACAATTGTGTAAGGTGCGTTGTAGCACGTTGAAGAAATTCTTCTCGTCCCTTCATCTGAGCCTCCATCTTCTGTATACAATGCCATGAGCATTTACAATACATTTCATTAAAGATTAAATTAAAGTATTTAATTTCGGTACTGTAACATACAGTATTTCCTAGTGCAACGGGAGCTGTGCGTGTCTCAGCCAATCACAGCAAAGGGGGTGGGGTTGAACCGCACCAGAGCTTTCCAACCTCAGTAGGAGGCTGTGCAGTTGCTCAGATTTTGGGCACTGGCAAGTACCATGACTGGTGGAAATTATGTTCATCCACAAAGTATTAAAAAAAAGAACAAAAACAACATGGCAGTGATGAATCAAGTTTCTGTATGTTTTCAGAAATATATTCTAATGTTGTTTAGAGGTGTGTTGTATCTTCATTGGCCTTGCACGTTCAAATATTCACTATTCTATTCGATTTTACAATCTGCTATTTTCACTACTTTTGTGAACACTCTTGTATGTTGAAGTAGGCAATAATTAAAAAAAATCATAAGTAGAAATATGGAGATAAGGTTTCTGCCCGACAGCGATAATATACAAAAATGTGGTTTTATATCTCAGATTGAATTATATTACTTTGCTTATAATTAGCTTTGCGAGCTTCACGTGTGTGTGTACCCAAAGTTACTGGATAATGTTCTACTTCCCTCACTATGACTCCAATAGTACCAATAGATGATATTTCTCTATAGTTATGTTCTCTATAGTTTCTTCTTATTGTCTGCCATTGGATCCCGCTGTTGGCCCCATGAATCCCAGGGAGAGTTTAACCCATTTAGTTTTCTGAAAAACTTCAAATATTTATTCAAAAATGACAACAAATGTATGTTGCTATATACTGTACATAGCAACAAGAACCCGCAAAAGGGGTCCCGTCCTGAAAGGTATAGTTACAAATAGGGGTTCCCGCCCAAAATGGGTTAAAGACCTGTGATGTAGGCTAATGAGATACATTCTCTGTCGACCAGAAAAAACACAGCAAAACACGACTTCGCCATGTCCATCTTTTGGTTTCTATGGTGGTTGCATACAGTAATATATCATGAATTCCATGTATGTAAATCTGATGAAACCCACCTTGTGCATGAACTCCAGCTTGTCTCCTGCACTGGCAAGCCGATAGGTGTAAATGAAGCCGCCACTCACTGATCTGGGGTTGAGGATCATGTCTCTGGCCACCCCTACAAGAACAAACCAATCATCTCCTGCGCTGGCGAAATGACACACTGCCACACTGTGGGGAGCGGAGAGGGACAAAGGGAGGTCAGGGGTCAAAATAAACTAATTTCGACAAGTTGCAAAGTGTGATTACAGTTCATTAAGAATGGGCTCATGCATGTCACGGTTTGAACTGGAAGTGAATACAAATGTATCTTCAACATACGGCTGTGTTTTCAACAAAGCGATATACCTTTGACATCCTGTTGGTGGAATTCAAAATAAGAATCTAATTGACATCTGTAATATGTAGTTTTTGATGAATGCTTAGTTTTCAATTCAGATTACAAATCATAGGGCTACGATGCGATGACAAAACCATTATCAATGCATCTTGATACATAATTAATTCTTATGATCCATAATGTATTCCATTATATTTTACTGATAAGACTAATGGAAGAGATGTCACCCATAAGGTTATACATGCATTTGCCAACATATTTCTCAGAATTGCAAAGAACCAACAGTATAGACGATGTTAATATCGTCTTTAAAATATCCCTGATGTGTAGCAGGACGAAAGGTCAGCACTTCAGAATCTGATGCTGAACAGCTCTTGAAACCTTAACACTAGCAGACTTCTGGTCATTCCTTCACACTCCCTAGACCAGCCAAGCTCTTCCTGTTAATCAACCCCTCTCTGACCTATGTATTCCCTCAAGCCTGGTCTCCCACAATCCAAATGAATCTAGCATCTGCCAATCAATTGAAACAAAAGTTTATATTGTCAATATAAAATAACATTTACCAATCTGGCTTCTAAATGACTTATTGCCTCCTATTATACTTACAGTTGACAGAATATTGAAATTTGTATTATTTTGAAACCAACCACCATGAGCTGATATCATTCTAATTTGTCACCTTTGTTTATTTATAATCATCAGCAGCAGTCCTGTTCTGCTCCAAATGTACTGTACCAGGCTTAGAGTGGCATGGGCTCCTTTAACCACTCCAGCATTAAGCATTATATTGGATCGATTGATTCTCTCTCACATTCATCATCCTAGAACCAGTTTACTATGTCTGGACACTACGATTAAATGTGGCTGAGCATTTCAATCCCGTTCTATCCGTCCATTACCTGAAAGCAGCTTCGTTCTGTTCCAGCTGCACCAGGTCCAGGGTGGCGCCTTGGATGGGGTTGACAAGTCGGACCAGCGAAGCCCACTGCCCAGCTCCAGCCTTGGGTGCTCCAAAAATGGCTTCAGGCAGGTTCTCATTGAGAAAAGCAGCAGCCATCTCAGCAGCGAGCTCCCTCTCATCCTCTCCTGCAGCCTCAACCATCTCCTACAGGGGTCAAAAGCAACCAGAGAAAAGACAGATATAGCTTTTGGTTTTCTCCATGCTTGGTTCTGAACCCATTTAGACCCGAGGCCGATTAAAAAAACACCTTCTAAATCCTGACCTAAGTTTTCTGAAAAAGTTGCTATACTGTACACATAGCAACAACTACCCCCAAAAGGGGTTCCCGGATTGAAAGGTATAGTTAAGTATGGGGTTCCCGGTCTTAACTCATTCACTGCCACAATTATTGCTGGCCGCGTTTGCCCACTGCCAGAGATTTTTCATTGAAAAAAAAGTACTCAGGAGCCGAGATACAGAATTTTTAAGTTTTAAGTTAACAAGGAAGTGGATGGGAGTCTAGATCTTTTAACAATCATATCTCCTTGGTCTTTGGGTCAAATAAAAAAAATAAAAAAATAAAAAAAATTAAAATTACGTTTTTTACGTCAGTGGCAGGATTGGTAAACGGGACAAATTACGTTTTTTACGTCAGTGGCAGTGAATGAGTTAATGGGTTAACACATTAATCAGTCATTTTATTTGTACTTTTTCCATTTAAATGTACCTTGTGTGGCTTCTCAAACCCACGTGCCGACACGTACAGATGTTTGTGGTTTTTCGTTTCGGGATAGTTCGCGATGGGCATTGGCCTAGTCTTAATTAATGGCCTTAATATTGGCATAGGAAATCATAACAAGCCTAATTCATATGTAAACCACCTAAAGAGGGTTGTTATGCCATAATCACAAAAAGTACAAAACAATGACAGTGCCATATTGTTTAAGTCAGCAGGGATTTGGTTTGGGGTTCTGTTATACTGATCCCTATGGACCATGGGGACACCAAAGACATTTCAGATGTGCATACATGGCAAGTTGCAGGCCAATTTACCTGCAACTTGCTATTGATTTCAATGCATACCTCAGCCATTTGCTGCTTTCTCTGTGCTTTAGTGGCCTCTGTGTAGGCGTTGTGGTCAGTCTCTATCACGATGAGGTTGTTGGTCTCAGGGTGGATGACAAACTTCCTGGGAGTGTACTGCAAAGGGAAGGCCACCTGGTTGAAGACTGCACCCAGCTTCTCCAATGCCAAAATTCTGCAGGAGAAAAATAGGGTGTGGGATTAATTAAAATACAATCTGGGAACCCATCGCCAACTGAAAATGAAAAACAGCGCCCTCTGCTGTTTGTTCTATGTCTGTTGGCTCTGGGCGGACGATAACGTAACACCAGAGCACAAGGAAACCGGTGTTTGTGATGCGCCTTCAGCGCATCACTTCCGGTTGGTGCGACTATGTTTTAATTCCCACTAACAATATTTCTACACGGAACACTAACACCACTTCTCCCAGAGAACATGGATCGTTTTGGTTATAAGCCCACTTGTTTCTATGATGAAAGAGTAAGTTAAAATGTGAATATATTTCCGTGGTTTTCTCTGCTCCGCGGACGCTATTGTTAAATTAGTTTCGGTTTGTTTCGAGGGGGAAAGATCGACGGACATGTGAATCCCGCCCACTACATGTGATTGGGTAAAGCGCGGCCTACTTCCTGATCTGAATGCGCACTCGTTATGACGAACCTCCCCGACAGATTCCAACGCAGTGCAGAAGCTGTTCTTGAGAGATTAATTAAAATATGGCTTCTGGCTATTTGTGCTTTATTATTATTGCAAGGCAATCGGACACTGCATTCATGATTTGAGGCATTTTGTTCAAAAAATGTGTTTTGCTAAATTAGACCTGCTGGTGGCGTTTTAACAGGCCAATGTTAAAAGGGTGGCATTTGCTCCTCAACATAGTGTGAATGTGCGTGCAAAGTTTGACCGCAATCGGATGCTTTTCATTCATGATTTGCGGCATTTTGTTCAAAACAAGCCACTACTGCGAACTTTAGATGTCAATCTTAGCCAATCAGGATGGAATATGAAAAATCAAACACATCCGTCTTGATCCCATGACTATAGAGATCATGCGTGCAAAATTTCAAGGAAATTGCATGCTGTGTTCATGATTTGAGGCATTTTGTTCAAAACGGTGCACTCCTGCAAACTTTGGAAGCCATTTTTAGCCAATCAGGCTAAAAATGGGCTTATGAAAAATCTGAAAGACCCGTTTTGTTTAATGACTATAGAGATACTGTGTACCGATTTGCGGGATTTTTTGACAAAATCTGTAGTACTGTCAAAAAATTGGTTTTGCACAAATCGGCCTCCTGGTGGCGCTATAAAAGGCCCATGTGAAAAATTTGGGGCAGAGGTTCTGCTGTGGCATCCAGGGAGTGTGTGTGCACAGTTTCACTGCGAGCAAGCCAACGGTGCCGGAGATTAGCTGTACACAGACAGAATGACGGACGGACACACGGACGGACGGACACACGGACGGACGGCCAGGGGGCAAAACATACTCTCTCGCCATGCCTTTCGGCCTGGCGGAGACAATAACAACGTGGTTAAGTTTCCTGCCAATGGCATGCATTATGGTTGTTCACCTTTATCTTTTCGGTAATGGACCCTCGTCTCAATCCGATGGTAGTGAAATGTATGACGCCAATCAAATGTCTGCTGTGAGCACTTTGATTCTTAGCCGTCTCCGTGTTTGGCCGATTTTAAGAGGTTAGAGGTTTTCTGATTATCAATACGCTTTAAAATGTTATTCATGAGAAGTACATAATTCCACAAGTACATTTGTTCCAATTAGAGCGCAGAGAAGATATGGTCGCTCTGAAGTACTGGGGCTAATCTTACCCCTGAAACCCCAGTTTTCTGACCATATATTGCCGGACTCAAATACAATTAAATTAAAGGATTTGCATTTTTACAGACTTTTCAGGACAAGGTAGGAAATGCGTCATCAATCAGTAGCAGTGTGTGTCCATACCTCAGTGTGTTTGTAGAGATGGCCACTATGCCTTCTGGGCACTGTTCAGAGGCGAAGCCAGACGCATACTCCAGAGTTTCATATGACAGAGGGGTCAAATGGAAACGACTCTGGTAGCAGTAGCTAAGCCAGGAACGACTAGACATAGCCAAAACCTAGAACAGAGAGAGAAAAGCAGAAAGACAAAATAAATGATGAAATACATGATAGAAACTTTCACCAGATAAATGGGAACCGGTGAAGGCTGGCACCAATTCCCATTAGGTAGGAGGAAGACGAGAGGAAGAATTCAAAACCTCCCTGATGACTTCTTGCTTTTTTAAGTTTTTAAGTTTGTCCTGCCACCTGCTCATTAAGGTGCATCAAAGACAGAATGTCAATCGCTGCAGTAGCTGCAGCGCACACTTGCAAACCCTGACCTTTTAAAACCAAAGACAAATAACTGCGGAACTACTGGAAATGAATTACAACAGTCACAGATTAGGTTTCAGCACTCTTTTGATATTTCATCTTCGTGCTAAGCTTAGTTGAGTGGTGGGAAAAGCTTGGGGGAGGGTAATGCTCAGCGGGAGACTGATGGCACATCAGTCTCCCGCTGAGCCTCAGACTTCCCTCATAACTATTCACACACATGTTGCACAAGTAACATAATGTCCACTGTGGCAAAGGCTATGAGCCAGAGAGGAGGAAAGCAGTTCCAGAGGGAAAACCTCTTTAGGTATATGAGAGAGCTTCATTATACCCAAGAGAACAAATGCAAGATAATGAAAAGATATCTGACAAAGAAATGTGTTTGATCTTATTTGGAACTTCATTTGTTGCCACTACAAAAATATTTTACAGCCCTTTCCTGATGCAGCAAATTTAAAACTGCCTGTTTCCACAAGATTTGCATAGGGTTTTTGTGTGGGTATCCAATCCCAAAGCAGGGCTCCAACTCACACTGTACCAATGATGTGCAGGTACACAAACTGTCGGTCACTCAGTAAAAGATGTTATTAATGCCAAGAGGTACTTGCAAGTGTACATACACATGAAAACCAGTGTGGTGTTGGCCTGAAGTCTTTGCTTTGTGATTTTTTTCAAAAACAAAAATAGATTCCTGGCATTCTGGTGGGCTTTGACGTGTTGCAATCTTGTGGATGAAAAACGACCATAAAGAAATACCCATATGCATGCATGCATGCAAAGTAATCAAATACTTTTGCCCTAGATTGGTTCAGAGACTTACAGCTTCCTGTCCTTGCATTCTCACTCTGAAGAGCTTGACTGGGCGTGACCCCAGGTAGCGTGTTCTGGTGTCAGACAGGTCACCAGTTACTGGATCCAGAACAGTCCTCAGAAGAACACCGTTCTGGAAAGGAATAATGACAATCACAAACAAATATATTAGATCATTACCGTGCTAAAATGTTTCCATCTTCCTGGACTTTTACAAGCACAGGCGGATGCTAGCCAAATACTATTGTGCAAATATGAGCCGGTGTTATGTGTGCCGATTTTAATATTGTTGGCCTGCAAACAAAATTTTCATTTCATAATTTTTGTTAAAACATTTATCTACAATCTTGGCTAACGAAATGTGAAAATGTTATAGAGGCTCATCCTTGAGAATAGATAAATAACAAGTAGCTGGATGAATGAGGCACGTTCCTGCAATATGTTGTTCTAATGTAGACTTAATTTATTATCGTTATTGCATTATTGTAGTTTGATAACTGTTTTTGATTGTTCAAACACTTTGTAACATTGTTTAAAAAAGAGCTATACAAATAAAGTTTTATTATTATTATAATATACAGGTTTATTTGTACTGCATACCTGCAATCCAATGTTGAGGTAGAGGAAGCCAATGGTTCCCTTCTCTCCCAGCTCATCCTGTTTCTCTACTCCTCCCATTTCCACGATACACAGAGACTCTGGCTGAGCCGGCAGGGCCTGCATACTCAAAGGCTGCAGACAGTCCTGCATATGGGGGGAAAATAAAACTAGTTAGAACACACAGAACAACACAGGCTACCCACATCAGACAAGTACAAGCACTGAGAGAGGATTGTACACATTTCCATTTTGCCATGACAGTCAGTGACTCTACCAAAACTGTTTACCTAATTCCCCCAATACTAAGATAGACATTCAGATTAGGCTGACCCAAGATATCTAAAAATATACATAAACAAGGAAAGGAGAGCTCAAACCCCCCTTTCTCTGGGAACCAAGTGGACAGCACAGAATACAAAACCGTCTTATGAGAGAATGTATTCTAGAAAAACATTACTCACATATTTATGAAACCACAGGTCGGTTTACTATATCATTATAAAATAAGTTTCCTTTCCCAACAACTCCACCTGCATTGGGACTGCCCAGTTATGAAAATTCTTTGGTTAGAAGCAATATGCTTAAATTTGAATTTCCCTGTATGCTTTTTTTATTGCTTGCTTCCTTCCAAGCATCAGAGCATCATTAGTACAGTTTTCTCCACTTATTTTTTTTCTTCTTCAAATCACAGAAGATTAACTGGTCACTTGTACATAGTAGTGTATGTCACTTATACATAGTAGTGTATGTATGTATGTGTGTGTCTTTGCATGCTCGTACCGAGGGGTCCAGGGAGATGATGCGGACGGTATTGTCGACCAGTCCCACAGCCAGGAAGCGTGAGCGTTGCTCTCCGGGAGGAACATTGGCGAGGCTCATGCACACCACATCTGCAGACATCTCTTTCCTCTCTGTGTACTCGTTCAGCTGCCCTGACTGGAAATAGGGAGAAGGGAAGGGGAGGACACAATATTTCATAAATGTTTTCTTTTAATAAAATCAATAAGACCTGACAGCAGCTGTAGCAGGAAAGAGGGAAAGAAAGATAGAAGGTAGAGGAGCATCAATATTGCAAGCACTGTTTATTTCAATCTTTTCTGTACAACCTAGTAGTACGCTTGAGACAGTGGTGAGAGGGAGGCAGAAAGGAAATTGTTAATGTGAGTCAGTCAAGTTAAGAAGAAATCTTCAGAGAAGAAACATTCCACTGTTGATCTGGACATGTTCCCCCTTGTACATGGACACATAGTCAGGGGATATTTAAAAAATCTGGGAATAAATTCCTTACCAAGAAATTTCTTCACCAATGTATTTGTATTATAACCTTATGCGGGGGGAAAAAAATCTAAATTTAATTCTGTTTTAAGTAGCATGTGATGGGTCAAACTAGGGTGTTTTTATGATTCTGAATCCATTGCAAGCATTTGTTTTGCACCAAAACCACTCCTTGGGCTAAAAACGGCCATAGCCAACCCTTTTCCAGGTAATCCTTTTGTGTAAAAAGCCCATTGAGATTGGGCCATTTTTAGCCCAAGGAGTGGTTTTGGTGCAAAAAGAATGCTTGCAATGGATTCAGAATCATAACACCCTAGTTTGACCCCTCACATGCTACTTAAAACAGAATTACATTTTTATGGTTTTTTATGGTTTTATGGTTAAGGTTATGGTGGGTACCCCAACTTTCAGCAGCTGTCAAACATTCCCCTAGGGAAACTGCATTTCAGTCTTTGTGAGATGTGTTACTAGACACCTTTACAAACACATTGGTGAAGAAATTTCTTGGTAAGGAATTTATTCCTAGATATGACCTTATTCTGATAATATTCCCTGACTAACAGGGATTAAAGCCCCAAAAAATCCCCATACTGAAAATATTTTTCAGACCATGGGGGGGCGGGGGGGAAGTCTGAGAATGATTTTCAGACCGGGGGGCGCCAAATCTTTGAGTGACAGGACCCTAGCATCCCTACATTTGCCAAAAGTAGCAGATCTACAAGCTAGATCTGCTAATTTTGGCATAGATGTTTGGTGTACGGTGGAAAAAGAGCAGACCAAGTACAGAGGCAAAGGTCAAGTTTACTAAGCATTGTGTGCAAATATCAGAAAATACACATTAACATGAATTCAACATATTAAAGGTAGGGTAAGTGATATTTTTGTGTTAAAACAAAAAGCTTTTTGTTAAAAGGTTAAAGCTCTATATTCTGATAGAAATCATTGCTATAGAGTGTTTGTTCAGTAACAGGAGTCTCTCCAGCTCTTAAACAGAAAATACATTTTCAGGTAGGTGACAGAATATCAGCCAACCAGGAGAAAGTACCCATTTATCAGCTTCATTTTTATAGTTTTATTTTTATAGTGTGTTTTCACCCGGACAGGGGTGAAAAAATAGTTCCGTCCGGCCTGGCGAAGACAATGGCCCCGATTCACTAAGCGATTTACGACCATATTTTGTACTTACCGGCATTTAAGACAAATCCTACACCTGCAGTCAGATTCATGAAAGTTTTTTGGTCTGTGTTTTGAGCGTGAGGTGCGCACGTTCCCAAGTCAGCCCCGAGGCTGTCTTACCAGGGCTGAAATGTGCGTATGTCTTTAGAATGCTTTATTCTTCATGCCAAAATCAATTACAACGGTGGCAAACCTCAAATAAAATCTATATGTGCCCAACATTTGTCAACACATATATATAAAAAATAAAAAATAAATGTCAAACGATGTATTGCTTGTAGCCTATGCATAATATAGACATGATGTAGATTCCACCGCTTTTTATTTATTTTCTAGGCTATCAGTAGCATTTAGAGCTGAATTATTAGGTCCCTCAGTGTGTTTGCCAGCGGGCCATCTCAGCCAAAGTGTCACGTAATAATGAAAATAGGCTATCATGCCTTAATGAAACTGCGGAGGGACTGACGCACCTCCAGTGTCCGTGCCGCGGTATTAATTTGTAATAGCCTACTGTAGGCTACTGTATATTGATCACATGAACGCCACACTCAACAGCCTAATAAATCTTACCATCTGATGAGGAAACTATAGTGGATGAAAGCTGTGTCCAGAAGATCCATTCCCCATTCCGACGTAGGACAGTGATATATTAATCCAAAATTAACTAATCTAATCAATAAGTAATCAATACGCTCTGGTCCATAATCGGATAGCAGCGTTCCACTTGTATGCTGGATTTCATCATCTTTTTACCTCGGTAAAGGTGCGCAATGTTCATTATAAAAGGCTTACATAATATCCTTTCCACGTTTTATTAGCATTTTATTTGGTAATGGGGTTAAACCTTGTAAACTTCTTTATTCTCATTACACATGAGAGCATTTATTATTATGATCCGCTTCCAGACAGAACAGTAAGTTGTCAAGGCGATGCGACGCCGCATCTGTTATCTTTAGACGAGGGACGGCGGAATTGAACTTCAAACTTGCATCAGCGTTGCCAGATGTTGTGAGAGAAATAAGCAACCAGATCTAGGAAAACAAGCCCAAAAGCAGCAACTGGCACTTAGACCATTATAAGCACTTTAATTAAACCGTTGTGAGCTTGTAGATCTGCTATTTAAAAAAGAAATCTTGTAATAAAAATGTGGAATATTTTTTAAACATTCTAACAACACAAATCTGGTACGGGGCTCCAGCTGGCACAAAACATTTTCAGATGGGGCTTATAGGGATAAATTAGCCTACATATTAACTTGGGGGTCCATGACATAAAAATATTTGAGAACCACGGTTAAAATAATTGAACAATTGTGAAGCAAGCCCAAATAACCAACTACACTTTAGAAACAAGCCCAAAAAAACGCACCCCACAGCTACCAATATTTACAAGCAACTTTAGAGAAAAATAAGCCCAAATTCGCTTATAATAAGCAGACATGGCAACACTGTTCAGCATGGTGCCAGATTTGATCAGAGACAAACTGCTGAGTCACGGTTCACGCCTTTTATGGTGCAAAATGGGGCGTGGAGAAATGCAAATGAACCTCTCGGGACATTCACGCCCAGCTGGCTGTCATTATAATATAGACCTGGTCATACGCACGTCTCTGTGATATACGAACCCCTTTGAGAATTGCACGTCAGTTTGTGAGTACCAAAAAATACGACCTCCTTTACGAACTTTATTTACCCCATATTTACGACCAGCATAATGAATCGGGGCCAATGAAACTACCAGGTTGTATGCTTGCTGGAGTATGTTTCTTACCGGGTCCATCTCAAAGTAGACAAGCTCTCCTCCGGTGAGAGCGATGACCACCTGTCGCTGGTTCACAGCACAGCGGACGATGGTCTTTTTCCCAGGGGTCTTCCATTCGTTCACACGTTTGTCTGCTCTGATATGACGGATGCCATCTGGATAAACCTTAAAAAGAACAAGCATGTGATTATTACGTTGCCACGAGGAGATACTAGGCTACAGGAGGAAGACCTGAATTCTGACCAGCAGGAGGAAGACCTGAATTCTGACCAGCAGCACAGCCACCTAGTTCACCTGTGTCCCTGTGATAATGATCACATTTACACACAATTACATCACATTATTAATTCTATAAATCAGTAGTTCCCAATTCTTGTTTCAATGATTTAATGTTGTGTCATTTCACTCTCCACGTACTAATAAATCAATAGTGTTTGATTACAGTCTTGCATGGACTCTATACTCTGATATAGCTAATTATCATTAATATGTATCTATCATGTATCTGTGAGAATTTACACCCTTGAAGGGACTTTTCTCTAACCTGAACCAGAGCGTCTTCACCGAGCAAGGAGCAGGACAGAGTGGGTGTGGTTCCCAGAAAACCAGAGTCCGTCACTTCCTCTACTGTCTCCCCGATGGACAGAACCAGGGTGGCATTGACGAAAGACACTATGATGTAGGCATCAAACTCATCTGATGGCAGAGAGAGGAAAGGAGACAAACAGGGTTAACAAAAACAGTGTTAATAGTCTTAATAAAAATCATGGTGGCGATGTATTAGTCATGAAGTTTCAGCCCAATCTCATCTGGGGTGTGGACGTGCATAAAAGCCAAACAGACAAATGTTTATCCTTTATATAATTTCAAGTATGTTTGCAAAAGAGCTAAATTAACGGCTACGTATTGGACAAGTACCACAATACACAATAAGTAACAGATCTGGTCTTTATAAAATATATATTACACAGACATTTGAATGTTATTGCTTTGGTGCAGATTCAGTAACTTCATGATTTCAAAACCAAGCATGTGCTTAGCCATGTGTTTTAGTCACTCCCGTTCCACAGAAACTGGGGACACTGTCAGAGCAGCCAAGAGTTTGTTTTTGTTCCAGTCCACTGACTTCCTTTGATACAAGTATAGAGGTTTCATCAGGACTGTGCCAGTGCAGTCAAAATGAAACCTAAGGACAAAAATGAAACAGAAAAAACCCTCCAACCCCCCTATAATTTTGAGTTCATATTAGTAATGAAGCTTTCAGCACATGTTCATCTTAAAACAAGATCTGTCTCAAATCACAAATATGGATGTAAATAGTACTAACGTCACACACCTACTAACACACTGCCCTGAGAGTGGGTCTCTGCCAGCTAGTCAAATATCAGTGAACCACAAACCACATGAAAAAAAAACATCCAAAGCTTGTGTACAAACTCAGCATAGCTTTGCTTTCCTTTGTGTCAAATAGTAATGCCAATATAGGAAATGCTCCTGCTCTACTTCAAGCAGGAACTTGTCCACAGTGCAATAAAGACATACACTAGAAATAATTCAAATGAGCACAGAGGGTACTTCTTACAATTCAGTGGGGTTTGGTTTGGTCCCATTTATGACAAATATTAAAATACAAGTATAGAATTCTGTGTATAGAATTACTGTAGTATATAAATGTATATTTACTGATACTTCTAGTACAGATGGAATTGTGTCTCCAAAGAAACCAGTTGCCACAACAGAGAACTATAATCAATATATTATTCATTTGTTTGATATTGTATCCCCAAACAACACAGAACAATTTAGTGGTGTATACATTTATGGTTTAGCAAAGTGAAATAACACTTTATAAACAGACAAAGTAGATTTGAAAGCCCAAATTTCGTTTTACCTTCAACGTGTCTGCGGACAGTCCACACAGCATTAGGACTACCGGGCAACTCTGACACAGCCATCTCTGACACCTTAAGAAACACAGCAGGAAGATTTGGAGTGAGAGAATGGCCATTATGGTACCTTACTTCATGTCCCTTTCCTGATCTATGAAATGTGTGTTGGTGTTGTCTGGCATGGTTATGTCATTGTAATAGGTACTAGAGGATCGGGCCGTTTGGCATGGTTATGTCATTGTAATAGGTACTAGAGGATCGGTCCGTTTGGCATGGTTATGTCATTGTAATAGGTATAAACCATAGCAGAACAGGCTCATGACACCCCCAGGAGGCTCAACAGTTAACTGCATGCATGCCTGCCTGTCTGATCTTAATACTGACATTAAATTATTAGATATATACACATACAATTACGTTAACACATATTTCTGCGTGCCACATCTGCACAGCAGGGATCAGAACAATAAACTCTTGAATTTAATCCAGAACATGGATGCAAGAAGAAAAATAATAAACTTGAAAATAGAACTTGAACTGTGTTTGTACCTCTAGACCGTGTCTAAGAACCCTGAGAGTAGACTTGGGTCCTCTTCCACAAGCCACGTACAGCTGAGGGGTGTCCTCATTGGCCAGATCAGCTATCTGTCAAACACAATGGGAGGAATAGAGGACAATCAGGAATTACCACCACTCTCAGAAAAAGTCCATACAGTACTAAACAGTCTGTATTAGGGCTGCATGATTATTTTTGATAAACAGACAAGACAGAAGATATAGCAAACACAGACGAGAGCGGTCTAAATCCTGGTGCTGTAGAGAACAAAATGGAACAGGTGAGACGCACCTGACAGGACATGATGGGAGACAGGTTCTCCGATTCGTCCACCAGCACCAGGTTCTTCAGGGGACGGGGCTGGAAAAAGAAGGTGTCTCCCTCCTCCAGTGGCATTGCAGACGAGAACTCCGGTTCCTCGTCATCATCACCCAGGTGGGCGATCTGATATAGGTAACTATAGAAACCGGAAAGGGAAGTGATAAAATGTGAGTTGGAGAGCAAAAGATAAATAGAGAGAGTGTGTAGGAAAGTTATTTTGTGGTGGAATGCAAGAACAGAAACGTTAAAATCTCTTTTCTGCATAGACCAAACTTACTCAAATTACAACAACCACCTAATCACAGTGACAAGGAAATTGCATGTATGTAAACATACATAATGTGTCAGAAAGCAATGGAGTAGGAGTCAAAAACAGTTACTTACTGGTTTCCAAACTCAGATGACACAAACAGGAAGCCAGTCTTCAAAACACACATGGCTGTTGCCACAGGAATTGTGTCAAAGTACTTCATCCTGATTTCTGTTACCTACGAAACACCACATACTGGTTTAGATTAATGCAGTACAATTTAGAATTAAGCCGTCCAATAAGCTGTTTCCCAAAATATCCCAAAACGTATTGTATTCCAAAAGGCAGTTCATAAGGTCCAAATTTGACATGACCATGGGAGCACTGATTATCTAATGTGCCAACACTAGTCGGTAACCTTTATCCATTCACAACACCTTTCCTCCTCTCTCCCTCCCTCCTTTCTCACCATCTCTTCGTCCGTTTCCAGGGTAACTTTAAAGATGTCTCCTTGCTCAGTCTGAGCCAAGAAAAAGAACATGGTCTTGGTCTTGTGGGTGGCCGAGCAGACAAATATCATCCCACGCTCTGGGTCATCCAGATCATTCTGTGGAGCAAAAAAGTAAAGGAGAGGAGGGGAAAAGAAAGGCAGAGTCAACCCAGAGAAAATGTGAACAGGAATTGAACAGGCCAATAATGTAAATTGCTACCAGCCACAAATGGCATTTAGTTTAAATAAAAGTCTGCACATTTGAGGGCACACAAAGCTACATTGTGCCATGTATTGCATCTGTCAGTTCACACATGTGGAGGTCTTAGATGGTATGGGTTTGTAATCGAGCCTCACCCTACGACGTGGGATTGGACAACGGATGTCAGGCTGGTCTCCAAAGTTCTTGTAGGTGATGTAGTTTTCAGAGCAGATCAGAACTCCACTGGGCCCATCAGAACCACCAGGGACTAGAGTGGAGAAGAAATAGAGTTCATGTGGCCTATGTTTCCAAGCTAATTCTTTCTGTACTTGAAAAGGGATATGCGGATCAGGCTGCTTCTGTAACAAAAGCCCTGATGGCCACCATATAATTTACATGAAACAAAGTAAAATCAAATGCAGAAAGGTATGCCTCAAAAAGTGGAAGGAAATATCTATAATCGGAACCAGCGATTATCAGACGCGACATTCATGATTTATATAACTTTTTATTAATATCGGCATCTGTGTTTTGACGGACAAAAACGGCCGATGTTGCCTTTTGCTCACAGCGCACATAAATGTACCACTGGAGATCAACATAACTCGCTTTGGTGAAAACCCAACTTAATATGCATGCATGACCAGCTCCTTCCTTACCAGTGATGAGGAAGTTTCCATGCTCTTCCAGGGCCTCACTGTACTTTCGGACCACATGGTTCAATCCCAGGTCCAGCTCGTAAAAGGTCAGCGTCTGCTGAGTGTTGGCTGCTGCCTCTCCTGTGGGATCATTGTCAGCCTCCTGAAAAGGTCACATAGGAGGTCAAGGTCTCAGCAATCAGAGTGAATTGTTATTGTGATCCCATTGCTGCACATTCTGCATCTAAAATGAACACCAAGTATTATTTTTTTTTTACAGTTCTAAATGCAAGTATAGCCAACATGGCAGTATGCTACCAATATTATCACTGGATAATTGTGAATCTGTGCAATTGTATGAAATAAACCATCTAAGGACCCGTCTTGTCATCTCTATGTCAGTATTATTCTGTAACTCTTCACTGTATAAAAAAAAAGGCAATAATAATTAGAATAAATTGTAATAATTATAGCTAAATAAGTATGTTTCAGTATTGTGGTCATGTACTGAATGTATGGCTCCCTATTTTAGTAATTCCTTGCAATTAAATGTATGGTGATTAGATTACCCAGCCTGATCTCCAGAGAATACCGTAACATTGCACGGAACGAGTGCACTTCATTCCGTGGATAGTCGCCTCGGAACTCCCAAATTGCGTGCATATGTACGGCGAGTCCCACGGTGGGCGTAACCAATCGCAACACGGAAAAACCCGGAAGCAGAGCAGTCCGCACAATAAAATTTACGATTCTGTGCCTATCGGTACATAACTCAAACGGCGCTGAGTAGGCACAGGCGAATGTCCCACCGTTCAGGACGGCAACTCGGTCGCCTTAGCTCCCTCGGTGGTCCTTCACGGGGTGACAATTCGCCTGTGACTGCGCGCCTCCGAAATGGTTGTGTCACAAAGGCAGCGCCGTACCATATGCACGCAATTCGGGAGTTCCGAGGCGGCTATCCACGGAATGAAGTGCACTCGTTCCGTGCAATGTTACGGTAATCTCTGGAGATCGGGTTGAGATTACCTATTGCTATTATTTTGTATACAGACCGTACCTCATAATCCATTTCCAGGCAGGCAAACATGGGGTTCTCAAAGCCTACATCCACTCCTACCACATGGTAGACCAGTGTGTTTGCTTTATGGGCCTCCAGTGGGGACGAGATGGTCAGTCTGGCTGCTGCATCTCTGTTCAGAATATATACCAACTTCTGTTTCTCTGTGGCTCCTGGACAGAAAGACAGAAGAAGAAAGACAATATGAATGTTTCAATCCACTTTAGGTGACATTCCAATGGTTTTCAACCTATCATCACTTAAGTTACCCAATTATGTAAAGTTTTGTACCTATCATGACAGCTCTGCCTTTTGGATCAACGGCAAGAAACTGCCCAGGGACGATGCGCCGGCAGCCACTCTTCCCAAATGTTTCCTGATGGATCTTCTCAAACATGTTCTTGGAGGGATGATACTCCAGGATGACAATTCGACCACTGTCACTGCCCACCACAATGTAGTCTTCATAGTGCAGAGCAGAGAGAGAGTGAATGAGATATAGACAAAATGCTGTCCATCAAAATGGTTTAAAGGGATAGTTCACACACACAAAAAATAAGATTCTATCGATTAGTCACCCCATGGAGACTTGAATTCATGCTTCATAAATGAATGACCTACGCTCAACTGAGTATGTCCCCCAAGCAAGAATCAAACTAAGAACAACTAAATAGCGTCAATGAATGGAGAGCATCTAATGGCAACTAATATGTAAATTGAAACAGCTGTAAGCTATAGACATTTGATTGGTCAGGGGCCAGAGAAATCAAATGAGGCTTTCTGACAGAAATCCAGGTGTAATGGGCAGCTTCCTTTGTAGGCAATGCACCAGTATTGTATACACGAGACCTTTCAGGCCTCATTTTCTCAAGATAAGCCTCATGCCATTTAAAAGCAGCTGTACTTATTAGCTGTACTTAGTTTCATATTTTGATGATTCATGTAGGGAAGATTCACGGACCTTATAGAGGTCATTTGAGGACAATGAACTGTATCCAGTGCACATGATCTCATCAGGGTGCACATTACCCATGTCTTTCATCATTAAGGAACATAGTCCATATACTATACAAAGAAAATATATTTTTGGCAACAATGATTTCCAGGAGAAAATGCGGCGCAGTTATTGATGAATTGGGTAACAAGATGTGACTTGTTTTACGATTACAAATACAGTAAGAACAAACACATGAACAAAAGCATTCACAAGTATGTGCCCCCACACACCTTTGGTTCCTCCAGTGAGTCTAAATGCCATCAGGGACCTTATGATACCAAACACCTCCATGGTGAGCAGAGTGTGAACCTTGCCCGTGTTGGCATCTGGACGCAGCAGCTCTATGATCTTTCCCCGGGAAACAACAATCTCCTGCAACTTGGTTCCTACCAAGAGACAAAAGCATTAGCGTAGAATAGATCAATGAACAACTGACAGCAATCTTGTGTGCCATTCACAAAGAGTTGTGGATGCATTTAAAGAAACTGAATTATGAATCGATCAAATAGATGCATAAACAGATTAGGAGGCAGGCAAGTTGCAAAAAAGAATAAAATGAAAACAGAAAATTACCAAATTTACAATAGAACCGGTACTAACATGCAAACTGTATCCCATATAGCATTAAAATATTATCTGGATAAGGAAAAATGCATGTTTATGTCAGGTGTAATGGGGGTCGGTGTTCAAGAAGAAAACCTTTTTAATAAGACGTCACACAGGAAAAGAAAAATATACTAAATAAAAGGTGGCAGGGAGCATACAGAATTGACAATAAAGATGAACATAGACATGGCCTAAATCAAGAAAACGCACATTCTAACATGCTGTGATCTCACCTGAGAAGTTGCCATGAATGGCATGTGTGATGCCAGTGGCCCTCTGCAGGGTGAGGTTGTACAGAAACATGGCTGCCTGTCGACAGGTTCCTCAGGTGCCGTTTAGAGAGCCCTCAGCCCACCTCAAACTAAAAATAAACAACGGGGGAAATATTTACATACTGATATAATGAATGTGACAAAATGCCTCCAGTCCATGCTTCCTGTGTTTAATATAAAAAAAATGGAGGGAGAGTTGCAATGTAAAACAATTGCTCTGGTCTAGTGTGAACAGTAAGGATGTAAACAGTAGCACTATTGATTGATTGAACTGTTTACTGTACATATTTTTCTTTTTTATTACTACTTGTATATATTATGTTTTGCATATTATTGCATGTCTTTAAATGTCTCGATGAATTGAATACACATTGAATCCTCAATTGAAGTAAGCCCTGGGCTTTTTGGGGTTATCCTTTTAGCATCCTTTTGTATAAATCTGTACCACTGTACCTTTTTTGCAAACTGTTAATAAATCTTTCAATCAATCGATCAAATAATTGCTCTAGTGTGGACATAACACTACTACTTAAGAATGTAAACAGCAGCACTAAATGCATTAACAAGTGGCTGGCCAACGGATTTTGTTTTAAGGCTTTTTGACTACTAACGTACACATTTAGCATTGTTTATTTTGAAGTTTCTAACTAAATAACGTGTCCTATTATAACGTATAAGTGCCCCTAGCTAAGCAGTGTTAGTAAGCAGGCTACAATAACAGTTAGCTAGCTTGCATGCTACATAGCAACATAATAGTAAACATTCCAAATATGCCATATAAAAGGGGTCTGCAGGCAGATCGCTCCTTCTAGGCTTGTAGTTGTACCTAATTTCGCACTAATACTCGTTACAATTACGTTAAAACACTAGCCAGCAGGTTCCATTCATTCAAAGTGCCACTTCTCTCATTGGTACATCCTTGTAGTTTCAAGCTATATTATCGACTGTCGGGTAAACATCGATGCATGCATATAACGACCTTGTGGTTCATTGAGATGTGTAGGTGCTAATAAAAGAAGTTTTACCAATTGTGGATATACGATGATTCCGATATCGAGTGGATTAAAGATTGGATCAAGATGAATAATTTCAGTTTTCAAACTACTTTGTACGGGAACGCTGAGCCGCCGTTTGTTTAAGGGTCCTGCGTGCCCGTCTGGCGACATAGCATCATCATCAATCTTGCCAGGTTTTGTGAGACAAATAAGCAAACCGGTCTAGGAAAACAAGTAAAAAAATAAGCAACTTTGGCCACATGAGCACTTTAAACTCTATTTGGAAAATAGATCTACTATTTTGAAAAACTCATGCAAAATAATGTGGATTGTGGAATATTTATTTATTCTAACAACACAAATGCTCCATGGCACAAAACATTTTCATGAAAATATTTGAGAGCCACTGGTTTAAATAATAATTACAAATTTTGGGAGCAAGCCCAACTACACTTTGTAAACAAGCCCAAAAAACAGCAACCCGCAACTACCAATATCTACAAGC
Organism: Gymnoscopelus braueri; assembly: GCF_963280865.1. Classification (NCBI taxonomy): domain Eukaryota; kingdom Metazoa; phylum Chordata; class Actinopteri; order Myctophiformes; family Myctophidae; genus Gymnoscopelus; species Gymnoscopelus braueri. The sequence goes on along the minus strand of NC_137610.1, from coordinate 38,349,596 downwards.
AACTTTACAGAAAAGAAGCCCCAAGTCGCTTATGATAAGCGGACATGGCAACACTGGTAGTCTTCAGTCTTGAGGTAGTCTAGGAAGTGCCTGACAAAAATCTAGGTGTTGTTGTAGCACATGTTGTACAGTAGATGGGGACAAACCATAGAGTTAAAAAAATAAGGGGGACAAACACAGTTTAACCAGACCAAATCGCAAACAATCTCATCGCCATGTTCAAATTCAATATGACCAGGGCTGTTTGTACAAATGATCACTTCCTTGGATTGTTTAATTGTTCAATCCTGCTGAATAATTAATCTCCACTTTGCAAAGGATTGCATAATTGTGAGGTTTTACTGAGTTTCTCAAACATTTATTGTTCATGTTATTCTTATTTGTATTATTATTTAATTTAATACCAAAACGAATTGTAAGTTTCATATTTGTATTTTTTCTTTTTCTTTTCATGTGACTTTTTTTCCTTCATCTTAATTTGTATTACACTTCAATGTGCAATAAAGCTATATTAATATAGTTTAATATCAAGTTTACAATTAGGATATAATAATAATAATAAACTTTATTTGGATAGCACCTTTCATGACATGAAATGCAGCTCAAAGTGCTTTACATAGCAAGAATACAATTACAGAAAAAGTACAACTAATTTAACAATAAAGCAAAAAAAGAAAAGCAAAACAACATTAAAATAATAGCAAAAGGCAGTGAATCAGGCAAAACAGTGAGGATATGGCTGGAAACACAAATCCCCGAGGACGATGATGCGTGGTGTATCGGGACTACAAGTTCCAAAGTTCTTTGCGCGCATCAGGAATGCGGGGACCCAAGATAGCCAGGGTAAAGGTTGTCGACTTTGACCGGCTGATGGGTCAAGGGTGGGACCACTACTCTGCCCATCTGTTCTGTTATTCCGGCTAGCTAGAAAATGGAATATAGTAATATAATATATAAATATATATAAATATAATATATAAATATATATAAATATATATATAAATATAATATATAAATATATATATATATATATATATATATATATATATATATATATATATATATATATATATATATATATATATATATATATATATATATATATATATATATATATTTATATATATTTATATATTCCACATAAAATATTCACCACTCCATTTTCCGTGGTAAAAAAAAAAAATATAAATATATTTGTGAACAGTCTTTGTCATTGTGGAGGCAGATAATGCGTTTGTGACAACAGTAATGAAGAAAAAAATCGTACAGAGAAATTTGCCGCCAGGCCAGTCCATGCGATTCCGAACTACAAAACGCTCAGCGCCTTCTGGTTCAACCGTTCAAGTGACTCTCTTAACCACGTATTGTCTTTGTACGGGGGGTCGCTGTTCTCCGGGGCTGCCGTCGGGGTCTACGTTACGCAGCCAGTCAACCAACCAGTCAACCAACGAGGATTGTCCTCCCTCAGTGTTGCCATGTTGGCTTATTATAAGCGACTTTGGGCTTCTTTTCCTGTAAAGTTGCTTAACATATTCCAAATGTTCAAATTCTTTCCAAGATTCTTTTGAAAATAGCAGAACTACAAGCTCACGACGCGTTGTGAGATTGTAGATTGGCTATTTTCAAACAGCCGATGTATTATGTTAAACAAAGTGCTCATGACGTAGCCCTAGTCGCCTCTTTTGGGCTTGTTTTCATCGACTTAGTTGCTTATTTCTCTCGCAATACCTGGCAACGCTGCTGCGAAGACACCAGAGCCTTAAAGAGAGTTCTGACACTAGCGTCGACTCCCATTGTAAGAATGGAATGCGGAAGTGCTCTGTCTATCTCAATGAGATAGTTCCAATGTTTGGAACTATAGCCCATAGGAGCCCGCTTTGCGGCGAGATCAAAGCGTGTCATTACTCTCTTTTAAATTACTCTGGAAGACACCAAACCAGCCGCCTCTCCTCTCCCTCCCGACCTGTCGTTTAGGGCCGTCCGAGAGGAGAATGCTTTCTGTCGATTGAAAACAACCTCATCACCAGTAATTTTTTATTTCGGGTTGCATATTTAGCCTTCTAACATCTGGAATGTGATATGATAGCTCCGCAGAGATTGGAAACATAGCTTGTATGTTATATGTTATCCTTTGACCATCGTATATTGCTTGTGTGGGTCCATCTTACCAATCAGTATGGTATAGTATAGTACCATCAGACATGATGTATCATAATAGATTCCACCAACATCAGAGTACAGTACGAATCGGAGGGTGACGTGATGAACGACTAGACGTACAAGACCAACATCAGCAGCAGCATTGGGACCTCACACATCGAGGATGAGGATGGCAAGATACCGATTCAACTAGGTGAGTGAAACGATCTGTACTTGCAGGATTTTATAGATGCACTGGCCCAAGAGTTGTTCACAGTTAAAACAGGAGGAGTGGAATGCATCATGAAGAGGCGAGACCCTCGCTTGTTTTGTGGAGTGGTCTTATTTCTGGGGTTTGGCTGATGTTTGCACGGCTTAACTCGGAGCTACACTCACTGTACACATTCTCTCTTATTCCCTATCTGCTTTCTTTCACTCTGCTTTCACTCTTTCTTCCACCTCTTTCATCTCTCCTCTCCCCACTCATTCACCATTTACTCGGCCCTTAATTTCAACCCTCTTCTTCACATCATCTCCCCATTTTCTGTAGCTATATGCCCCCCTTTCCCCTCTTTCCCCTCTTTCCCCATCTCTTCTTTTTCTCCTCTTCTGCTTTATCCTTTATACTTATACTAGTTTCCTTTCCCCCAATTCCACTCTCTCCTCCTCTGTACTTCGTGTTCTCTCTCCTCTGTCTCACTTTGGTTCCTCTGCTCTTCATTTATCTCCTTCTCTAATCCAGTGGTTCTTCTCAACCTGTGTGTCTGGACCCCCAGAGGGTTCCCCACATGATTTTGAGGGGGTCTCCAGATGACAGTAAATTGACAATTTAAGGACTTTTAAGACATACAAAAAAAAAAGAAAGAAAGAAAAGAAAAAATACCATTACTGCACCAAAAGTAATCAACAAACTAGACTATAAAAACTTGTCAAAATTGGGCAAATTGTTAACAAAATAAATAAGAAAGAGGCAACAATTATGATAGAACGCCTCGTGTTGTGAGCTTGTAGATATTCTATTTTCACAATATTTATCTGTGGAACCGAGTCAAACAAAATGTTATGCCTCAACTCCTACATACCAAGTGCTTGTCAGGGTGGGGGGCCCCCAGTTCAAAAAATGATTATTTTGGGGGGTCTCGGCCTGAAAAGCTTGAGAACCACTGCTCTAATCCTCCCATTCCCTATTATAATTCCCCCCAGCCCAGCACAGACTCCTCTCTGCTCTACTACCCGCTATTTACCAACCCAATCAATTTGCCTGCTTGTGCCACTAGTGTTGCTAAGAGACAGTAGGCTGTGGATAGACAGAAGGGCACCTGCACAAGGAGAGGTGACACAGATGAAACATTGCTGGGGACACTTCACACTTTACATTTGCAGCAGAGTGGACGTTTTTAGGTCCTACCAAGTTCAATGGCAGACGCATGAAGTTTGCTTAATGTCATGATTTATGCAATATTTGTTCTATAGCCTTATTATTTGCTGGTAATTACAATGTCACACATCTGCTAAGAATACAACCCTGTGTGTGTGTGTGTGTGTGTGTGTGTGTGTGTGTGTGTGTGTGTGTGTGTGTGTGTGTGTGTGTGTGTGTGTGTGTGTGTGTCTGTGTCTGTGTGTGTGTGTGTGTGTGTGTGTGTGTGTGTGTGTGTGCAAAATCGACCAGATTTAAACAATAACATATCATGATGGTTATCAATCTTTTATCAATCCAAAAGAAGACAGTGTTTGGTCTTATGATATCTCAGTCTGCACCACATATCCCTGCTTGATATGTCCCCTTGGTGTTTGGGTGATATATCCTTATCCTTATACTACAATTTTGTGTGTTTGTGTGTGCTCCTTCCCTCAGCAGATCAGTTGTCCAATTGCCGCCAAACTTGGGACAAATATCGCTCATGGGCCTGAGCCTAGAACTGGCTACTTTTCTTTTTACTTTACGTTTGTGGAAAGTATGTACATTTTCCCAGAAACAGTCCTTTTTGCCCCAGATTTTGGCCACTAGGGTGCCTGCCCGCCTACTGCACATGTGCTGACTATTAGTTCACTGAATGTAGGCTAATCTAATCCCGGAGCCAGTTTGCCTTTCAATAACTGCATTTAGGCATACCAACAAAACAACATGTTTGTGTAAGAAGTGACTCTTACAACTTGGCTTCTACTAAAATTGTTGAATTAACTTATTCAGCTACATTGAACCCTGTTTTTTTCTGACATATATGGCAAATTTCATTTTAATCTTATGATAATTAATACATGAATGACATTTTATAAACTATTGTATCAGGGCACTGACAAGGTCATCAGACGGGTGGGGGATCCTCTCAGTAAACTGTGACGTTTGGCCCATTCATCAATCAAATAAACATGTACGCAATAAGTTAATGAACTATGACGTACATTTCCCTATATGCAATGTGCAATGGGAGTGCCTGCCATAGGGTGCCTGCAGGAGTTTAGATCCCATAGCCTGAGAGGAAGTTCCAGTAAACGTTTTGCACACTGACTGATCCACACTGACTGAACACAATGCAGGCAGAAATCCAGCCAAGCACTGAACAAACTGGTGAAGGAATCATTTGAATGAAACAACTTTTTAGTGAACTGAACTGAAAATTCAATACATTAAAAGGAACGATAATTGCCATTCCATTCACTACCTGCCTCAGTGTTCGCTCATGGCCAGCTGTACAAAACCTTCTCCAGGGAAAGGGAATTCTCGATGTACTAATAATAGCCTATAATCTAATAAATGACTGAAATGTTTGAATCAATAACATAACTTGTTTTGCATAATGTAATAAGTTATTACATTACTGGCTTTACTTTACTTCATTTGTTTATTTAGACGGGACACCGCATATTAATGAACAATACATATCAATATATTGTAAATACACCGGATTTAGCAAAGATGCTAATTTACATCTGCAGTCCACATAAAAACACATAAAAACAATAACAGGCAGACAGTGGAGTACATTTCATTACATTATACAGGGAAAACAGAGCATAATACAGAGGCACCAAACATGTACAAAAAGTGCAAAGTATATCTATTTAAGACTAAGACTAAAACATGGTTACTGCATTATTGGCTGGGTAAAAAGTAGCCAATAATCTAATAACTGCCAATAATGTAACAACTGCCAATAACAATACTTTTGTGACTCCATTCTTATATATTGTCTAAAAAGTGTCACACTTCCATGATACTTTATGTATTTGTTTGAAGTTCTTGCAGCTGAGACTTATCTCTGGCCCTGCCTTTTCAACTCCTTCACCATTTGAAAAGTTAAGTGTGTGAGGTGGTAACATGTTACATTATGCAAAACAAGTTAATGTTATTGATTCAGAAATGCTGATCAGTTATTAGATTATTATTAGATTGACTATTATTACAACAATAAATAATTGGGTGTCACATTATATTATTTGGAAGTTATTACGTCATCGGCTGCTACAAACCCTCCCTGATTCTTTTCTACTGTATATTGACATACTTTGTTTCTGCTAAGGGTCACTTAATCTAAAACAACAGTTAAAGATTTTCTGTGATGGGCGACTTGATCTGTAAGTAAGCAAGAGATTCAGCAGAATAAAATAAACACTTAGGCTATTTAGTAAGCCAACAGGGACAGATTTTCTCTAAGAACAAAATGCAGACTTTGGTGCTTTGGAAACATTAAGTCAATATCATGCCCTTATATTGCATCTTTTTTTTTATTGTGCAGTCTTAGTGAAGAGTTTTGTGCAAGGAGAAAGTGTAGGACTCACAGGAGAAACACCAACTCAAGCTGTAATAGGCAGGCTTTGCGATCAAAACCTTTAATCACATTAATCCTGTAGCTCATAGAGACAAACAGGAAAGCAAAATCTATTCCCTCTCTCCTCCGCTCTCCACCGCTCCATTCAGTACCGGGGACTGTGTTTTGTCATATCCCAAATTGATTCACATTTCGTGCACACTTTGCATTGCGCTTTACAATTAATTTGGCTATATTTGAATTGAACCGACGATTGGACTAATCCAATCGCCGATTGCAATATATTGCTCCTATCGTCCAAGCCTAGTGGGTTGTGGTTTTTAGGGCATTTATTCACTTTGGTAACATCTAAGATCGTTCAAGGTCAAAGATCATGTTGCCAAATGAAAGACAACAAGTGACTTCCCATTTGTCCCTATTAGTAAACTTGTCCATAACCTTTAACAGCTTTTCCATATTGAAAATGTAGTTGAAAATATGTAAATAAATATATAAATACAAAATCAATCAATCAAATCAAATCAAATCAAATTATCAAATTAATTCATTTATCTGTTGCACCCAAATCTGTACAGACCCCATGTCCATTCAATATCAAATTGACCTTTAAGTTTCTCAGATGTCATTTTCCTGTGTCTCTCTCCAGTAAACAGTCCAATCAAGAACACACATTTTGCACAGGTATAAACACACAAGGAAAGATCATACAGTTGCACACAACGCTCCGTAATAGTACCACGGGACGGTAGTGCTATGTAGCTAATAGTACCATAGGATCAAGCTGAGGCTCCAAAGGTCAGTAATAGGATTCCCTCCTCTAACCCTAGTGCTTCCCACAGGGCACACACACACACACACACACACACACACACACACACACACACACACACACACACACACACACACACACACACACACACACACACACACCACACAAACACACACACACACACACACACACACACACACACACACACACACACACACACACACACACACACACACACACACACACACACACACTCCCCATTATACTCTTTCTACATTCAAAGAACAGATTTAAAGTGTAAATCCCCACTGCTGAATTCTTTGAATTGATTTAGTCAGCTCACTGGCCTGTCAACTCTCAGGCCCAATGAGCAGCAAATGTAACTGGTTTGAAACTTCGGGGGGGAGAGGGGGGGGAGGGGCGGTAAAAAAAAAATGTAATCTTGGATTCCTGGTGGGTAAAAAATGTGGCTGTGACAGCAATTCTGATAGCATAGTTGTGGAATTCTTATGATCCAACCTAAACAATGCCTCGAGGTAAGGCGCCTCCAGTGAAGATCAGCTAATGGAGCTTCATAAAAGGCTAATGAGGGCAAAAGACAGCCAAGAAATGTTCTCTTGGGGTATACACAGTATGTAAAAATGTTCCATAAAAAATGTCCAAACGTATGTGTTATACACATACAGTGCACATTACTTTCATGTCATTCTGCTTTCTCCCCCATCTTTTTCGGTATCTCAAACACACACATAGACACTTATCTAAGTGTCTAAGGCTAATCCTTTCTAAGCCATTTAACCCTATTCCCCTTCACACACAATCTGAATTCACAGAATCACCCACATTTAGTTAATCCTTTTAAATGACTCACGCCATGTCAAACCACAGGTAGCTTTGCATTGTACCGCGTACTGTTTAAATTTTGTTTGTCCTTTTTTTTACCAGGATAAAAAACACATTGAAATTTTCATTTATTTTTCAAGTGGGCCCTAGACAAGAAGGCGCAGCAAACGGTTTCATCACCTATGCATAACCACATCATTTATTGATTGTGGCGTGTGCCTGCTTTCGTGCGTGCGTGCGTGTGTGTGTGTGTGTGTGTGTGTGTGTGTGTGTGTGTGTGTGTGTGTGTGTGTGTGTGTGTGTGTGTGTGTGTGTGTTGTAATACAGTACAATGTTTATTCAATTCTGTCACAATAAGAAAGACACAGAGTTGCAGGGCATAATTGAGAAAGTGTAAGGAATATGGCAGATATGGAAGAGGCTGAAAGAGTGTTAGTGAGAGAGAATGTGTCCATGTAAAAGGTATTTGTGTGTGTGTGTGTGTGTGTGTGTGTGTGTGTGTGTGTGTGTGTGTGTGTGTGTGTGTGTGTGTGTGTGTGTGTGCATGTGCGTGTGTGTGCGATGCGCGTGTGTACGTCTCCCATCTGTTCCAGCTGGCAGGTAGATAGACAGTCAGAGCCATTTATCACATCAGCTTACTGGCCATCTGAGGGCTTTGTTCCCTCCGGATTATCATCCTTTCTCTAATTGCTATATGGCCTCACCTGGGGGAGCACAGTGAGAGTTGTATAGCTCTCTGAAAATGTTTTAATATAACTTTTATATAACCATTAAGAAAATATTTGTATTTACCATGTCGGTCTGGCGAAAGGTAAAGCCTATACAAAAGACAGTTCTGACAGTTCACATTTTTGTAGCAATTTGTGTAGAACCACCAATTTCTTTGGCAGCTTGACTACCTTAATCATAACAAACACAAAGAAAATAGCAGGCACCACAATACACAGACATTACGTTAGACAACAAGAACATTTTAATAAATGAATGAAAATAAAATAAAATGAAATAGACGAACACAAGAACATGATTGTATATTCCAGGTTACCAGAGTCTTTTTCCTTTTTTATATACAGTCTAGAGTAGACCATATCCGTCGGGGGTTATGAGCACCCAAAGTGCGCCATGGTCCGCTTGTTTCACGGATGCTCCGCTTGTTTCACGGATGTGGCAACACCGGCGCTTGTTTCACGCACATGATTTGGCAACCTTGTATCTTCTCCATATTTCAACTTTTTTACAACGGTGTCTCTTGAAAGTATCTTGACCTGAGTTGGCTCTGTACTTGAGCCATTTTTTCCCGGCTACTGTACATTCTACACCAAATCTCTTTGCCAAAAATAGCAGATTGCTGTTCCTAAATGTTTTATGGACATTCTACTCTGAGTCTGAATATGTACAGTAGGTGCCTCTATCTACCTGTAGATAAAGCTGTGTTGAAGGTAGGATGGCTAGTGGCCTTATGTTATTCTTTTGTGCTGTATTTTATAGTATGTGGTTCACCGGTATCATCATGTGACAAGAGTGTGCATTTAAAGATGGCATGAAGAAGAGCATTACCTCAAAACATCACTATGCCAAAAAGTTGCACTTATAAATGCCCAGGTGATCAGCTATGTTTATCTACTTTTCTATTTATTAGTTTTTTGCCTCTGTTGTTTGTGTGTGTCTCCCTCTCTTCCTCTCTCTCTCTGCATCACTCATGTCTTGCTGTTCAGACTTTCATCTACTGCTGATAGGCCACAATTCCCCTGGCTGGTATCTGTCAAGTGTTCATCTATATCCCATAACCTTCTCATCTTTGAGTCTCTCTTCTTGCCTTTCACATTTCTCTTGGGCATTGGAAGCCCCCCAGGGGAGAAAGTGGAGAAGAGATAGGAGATCCCTCCTGTTTTCCTTTCACAGAATATGTAGGACTTAGGCCCGTTTATCGGCTTCCTGTGAGCCCAAAGAGACACACAAGTCTATTGGAACCAAACATAACTTGAATTAGAGATAGATTCCATTAGATTTCCGTGGTTGATCGATCTAGCCTGCCACCAAGAAACCAATTGCATCACCCTAAAAGCCATTAATCAGAAAACCTCTTCATACTGTTTTCTTTTGCAAACTGGTTTTTCCAACCCGATCGCCAGAGGAAACGTTGTCATTGAACGTTTTTCAAATTCCGTGCATAGACAACTGGAAAACCCGAAAATCCGTGCATAGCCGCCTCGCATCTCCCCCATTGTGACTAATCCATTTCGGAGGCGCGCAGTCTCAAGGGAACTGTCGCCACGTAAGGGACCACCGAGTGAGCTAAAGCGAGCGAGTTGCCGTCCCGAACGTTGCGACGTTCCCTTGAGCCTACTCAGCGCCGTTTGAGTTACGTACCGATAGGCACAGAGTCGTAAATTTTGTTGTGGGGACTGCTCTGCTTCCGGGTTTTTCCGGGTTGCAACTGGTTACGCCCACCGTGGGACTCGCCGTACATATGCACGGATTTTCGGGGTTTCTAGGCGACTATGCACGGAATGACGTGCACTGGATCCGTGCAATGTATACTAAATTCTTGGAGATCAGGCTGGGTTTTTCATAAGTATTTCTCTCTTTGGTCTTTGATTTTATGTTTATGGCAGTAATAATTAAGTAGCGATAGCATATTGACACAAGGCAGCGCATACTGACTGCAAATATGACTTGAGAAACTGACAGAGGTAACATTTTCCATTGGAAGTAAGGTCTCAATGGCAATATCAATATGATATTTATACCCTGGCTGGTATAAATACAAGCACAATGAAACACTTATTTCCTATGTGGAATAGTCCTGATTGGACCATAACTTGTCTGGATCCCTTATCATCTCCACAACAGAATATATCTGGATATGAATTCCAGTATCTTTCCAAATTGTTGACATTTCTTACTGTCCCAACCCTGATATACAGTAGGGTCAAGATATTTTTTTTAACATACTGTATATCGACAGTTGAGAATGTGAGAATTCTTTCTGCCTTAACACTCATATTCTCATAAGACATGGGTCATAGTACTTTTAGCTTTCCCAATTATGTTGATGTTGTTGACTTCTGTGGCTGGAGAGAGTACTTCTAAAATGGCTGCCACTTGTATAAAGCACTAATGTAACATAGATATATTGTGACAATGTCCTTACTACTGTATGCATTAGTGCAGGATAAATTGTGGCAGGGTAAATTGTGGGGTGTGAATACTTCTGCACTGTAAATCTGTAATTTATATCTTAGAGTGTAAAGACTGACCTATAAAGGTCCCATCGACTGCAGATTTAGCTGTGTATTTATTACTTGGAAAGCAAAAGAGTACAGGGCAAACAGAGAGCCCCCGGGTTTTACCGTGGATTGTGGAAGTCTTTCCAAAGGAGGTGCATCAGGGGCTGGGTTCCAAAGTGGTGTCACCCGTGCCTGCCTTTGTCTTTATGGATGGTCTCTGCAGCAGCTCCATCTGGCACTGAGCCTCAGGAACCAAGACTAAGAGACACTTAGATCTGAGAGTGCGGGGAAAAACAAATGAGAAAGGAAAGAAAGGCGAACAGATAGAAGATGGAGAATGATTGGAAGAGAGGAAAAAAAGTAACAAAAAAAAGCAATCTAACGGAGGGGAGGGAGAGAGCAGGTGAGTCGGAGCAGAGGCGAATGTTACCAGGAAATCTCAGGCTATTACATGGGCCTGAAGGACTGAAGGAATTACAATAGCAAAGGCAGGATGATATAAAAATATATTGTGTAATTGTTAGTATGATCACATGACCCTTTTGACAAGTGTCCTTTGACAAAAAAGAAAAAGCGGTAGCACTTTAAACTAACATCCTGTTAATAAGCATTAATTAACTGTTAATAAGGCACTTAAGTCCTTACAAGATGCTTGTTAACCTTATTTGTTAATAAGGCTATTTAAGTCTTAATAATAGCATTGTAAACATGTTTATTGTTAGATTATAATACATTTATAAGCGCTTATAAGAAACCTGTTAACAGTTTATAGACTGCTTAAGAACATTAACAAAAGCATTATGATTATTATTATTATTATGAGTTTATAAAAAACCTTTTTATGATGGCATTAGAAACACATTTATTCAGTCTCACTAACCTATTATGTCTTTGTTCAACCTTTACTCAATACTTAGCTGTTTTGTTGCTTTATTCATATTAAAACATAGTTTATTTTGCATTTATTAGCGGTTAACTATGCACTTATTAACAGTTTAAGTAAGATTTTTGCATCACCTGGTCTAAAGTAATCTCTCAAGAACAGATTCTGAGCTGCGCTTGAATCTGTCGGGAGCCTCGTTGATGCACATTGGCTACAAGTGGGCGGGCCTTCAGATCAGGAAGCAGGCCACGCTTTACCCAATCAAATGTAGTGGGCGGGATTTACATCTGTGCGCTCGCTTCCCACTGGAAACAAACCGAAACTCATTTAACAATAGCGCCCTCGAAGCCGACAAAACCACGGAAAGTTAGTAACATTTTAACTTGCTCTTTCATCATAGAAACAAGTGGGCTTATAACCAAAACGATCCATGTTCTCTGGGAGAAATGGTGTTAGTGTTCCGTGGAGAAATATTGTTAGTGGGAATGAAAACATAGGCGCACCACCGGAAGTGGAGGGCTGAGGGCAGACCAAAACCCCGGTTTCCAGTCAGCATAGGTCTAGTTAATCACTCCTCCCAGCGTCAAATCAAAGGTAAAAAAAACAGCAGAGGGTGCTGTTTTTCTTTTTTTTTTGACGATGGGTTCCCAAATTGGTCTGAAGTGGTAACATTGCCTTTTCAGATACATTTTCAACTTACATGAATATAATCATAAGTATAAGTTATAATAAGATCAAACAAGTAAAACACTGCAATTTGTTAATGAGTCCCGAAACCTAGCAACATCACTGCAAATACTACTCAGCCACTTGCATATTCAACCCACTTTGAAAACCAACTGAACGCATTGAAATCACAGCAAAAAAAATGTGTAGGTAGTAAAGTCCTGTTTAAAAATATGATGGGAATAATGGCAGGAGAGAGGAAATGCAGGTGGATTGGAGGAATAAGAAGAAAGAAGAAGAGCATTAGTGTTGGAGAGAGGATTGTGTGAGGTTAAAAGTAGAGCTGGTAGACAGAGATAATGAAGAATTATTATTAGCTACTGAGGAGGCGAAGAGAGGCAGAGGAAGAGAGGCGAATAGCAACATGGAGGACGATGGAAAGAAACTTTGTGAGGAGGAAGAGAGAGAGAGCCAAGTGGCAGGGATGATGTGATATATTATAACCATGAGGCTAGAGGAGTTAGATTGTGGCCAGAATTGCTAACATAAATTCCCAGACCAGACAAATGTGGGCAGATTAAGTGAATGAATGTGTGAGAGAGAGAAACCCTGAGTCCCTGTGCAGCTACCCTAGACCATTTGTGAGCGGACAACATCCAAGCAATTTGACCTTTCTAACATCATCAACACTGTTTACTTTTAATTAATTCTCTATTCAGAGATGCTGCATTAGCATGCAAGGCTCTTAGCTGTTCACTCAGGGAAAGCTAAACATAATGCTTTAATGATAATGTGACACAACAATACACTAATGGGGAGAGCAGTAGTGAAAACCCAATGACCTGAAAAAACTATGGAATAAACCCTCACAACTGTTTTGAATGGCATGGAATTGATTTGTCATAAATGTTGTTGCCTTTGTTGTTGTCAGCAAGTGCTATTTCTCTTTGGCAGAACAAATACATCCTATATTAAAATTGGCTCATGGGAGGACCGGGCCGGTGGGCGGACCTCTGACGTCGCCATAACCATAGAAGGAGTTCCCAATGCAGCTACGCCCAAATATTGAGTGTGTTGTCTAACCTCAATGTGTCGTCATGGCATCAGACGCAAACAAATCAGTCAGCTCCATATATGGGCATATCATCATGCCCATATATGGGCATATACTAATGACATCAGGGATCTCCATATATGGCCATAAAAGGGGCAAGGATTGGCAGATACAGAGATCTCCATGGGCATAAAAGGGACAAGGACTGACAGATACAGAAATCTCCATATATGGGCATATCAGTCGTATCACCGGTGCGACACAGGTGTTCCTCTAGAACCTCTAGTTTTAAATAATGCCTGTATTATCTCAGGCAACAGGCAACCTTAATACGTTAACGTTATTCTGCAATTCAAAAATAGTTGATTTTCATTAATATATATTTTCTGTGTGCTTGAGTCAGTCCACCAGTTACAACGGCACATCATCAAAACAAGCAGCAAACTAGATTAAACTCAGACGGAGAAGCGGTGAACAAACATAAACAAATAGGGATTGTGACAGATATGTGTGTTGATGACGGTTGATGATCGTCAATCGCACGATTATGAAATAACCCACTTATTTTATGTTATTTAAGTTGGCATGCCGTAATGGACGGAATCGTTTATTATGTTAGTCAAAACACAAAGCCAATCACAAGCCGTGTCCCCCCCAACCATAGTAGGGAAAACAATATTGCGTACAGTACATTAGTGTCATGGCCTGCTGTTCCACAAATCTCCCATGAGAAAACATAGTTTAATGTTAACCTAGAGGCCTGGTTTTCCTCCAAGATTTGTAATCTTCTTTGAGTTGTCACTTGTCAGATCACAATGGTTCTGGTGCTGTGTTTGCCTGCTTCCATCTGGAAAAACCAACAAACACACATGCAAGTACACACACACACACACATGATGCCACTCACTTCTTGACCCCTGAGGCACCTCCTTTAAAAACAGCAGGGGACACTATTCATTACTACAGTGTCAAGTATGTCAGATCACAAATTGATTCTCACTCGTTATACTCTCTTAGTCTGCCTCACTCTGGAAAAGCTGCAGTCCAAGGACACACACACACACACACACCCCCACACACACACACACACACACACACACACACACACACACACACACACACACACACACACACACACACACACACACACACACACACACACACACACACACACACACACACACACACACACACACACACACACACGAGACAGAAAGACAGACACACATACACCCAGTCGCTCACATCCGTTTAAATTCTACCAGCGGATAGCTGTCTGATGTCTTTAATTGGCCACTGGAGGGCTGCGAGATGGATCCTTTTTTCTCACTCTTTCCCTTTCGCTGGATCTCAGCGATTCGTGGCCTCGCCAGCACACAGCATGCCCTGTAGTTCCCGCTTGACTGCTTATTAAACCCCTAACCCTCTAAGAATAATGATACTGGCTTCAGATTTGTCATTGACAATATTCCACAGCTCTACAGAATAATATGAATTTAAATTGCTTTATGAGCAACAGCAAGTTGGCATCTTGAATTAATTTCCCTGCTGTGCACCAAAACGTCTGCATTGGTACTGGCAGTATTATAACTTTAAAATATTTTAGCCGCAAACTGCTTGGTATTCAGTTAAGTCCCATATCCCTTTCCAAATCCACACGCCTTTTAAAACAGTCCACTTATTTACATCATTTTATTTCGTCTTTTATAACTCTCTTATAGCCTATATATATATATCTGTATTTATTTCTTCTGATAAATTCACAGCACAGGGTTGTCCACATGGCAGTCAGGGTTTCAATGCTTCGCTCGAGGGCACGTTGGCAGTGATGGTGCTGGGCACCAGCCACTTTCCAGCCACCACTTGTATATGCCCTCTGGTTATTGGGAGACATTGTTCTATTTTCTCCTTTGCCACTGGTACAATCTTCATAAACACATTCTCCAATATACAGTGGTACTCAACCCCAGTACTTGAGTCAAAGTATAGATACTTCTGGTCAAATATTACTCAACTACAAGTGAAAGCTGCTCAGTTAGATTTGTACTTGAGTTCAAGTACTGGAGTACTTGCTTTTAAAAATACTTAAGTATTCATAAGTTCATGCTTTTAAAAATAAGTATTCAAAAGTACAAATTACAAAGTACCTTTTCTTTAGTAGTGAAAATAGCAGATCTACAATACTATACTATAGTGGAGTCAAAAGTACAATAATTTTATCCCAAAAAACAAATACAGAGTACAGATACTAAAACATTTTACTTAAGTAGCCTACTGTACTCAAGTAAATGTACTTACTTACTGTCCACCACTGCCAATATGATGGGAATATTGTGATATGATATCTTTTCAACACCTCACACCTTTATTCTTCTAGTGATTTCACCCCTTATTACTAACTTGGGTCTGCGTTGGCCTCCATGTTACTTACAATAATATCTTCATAATAATTTATATTATATAGAAATCATGTTTGATTCATCTGACCTGATTTCTTTGACTCTTGATGACATCTGGCAGAGTATCTGTTATACTGACAGCATTGCATTTTAATTTCCAGGTCAGAAATATCCATTTATGTTTCAGCTTTAATAATTCAACACGTAACCATACAGTTGTTTTGTGTGTGTTTGCTTCAGGTCAGGGGATTCAAGTCAGAAACCACCCACTCTTGTACCATGGCTCTCATTAAGGCACATTAGCACTCTAGTCAGGTAGGTGCTCACCAGCATTAGGCTCATAGATAAAGAAACCACGCTGCAAGGGTCAACTTATTATTCTGTTTTGAGGTGTGCAGGAATCCAGTTTAAAAAACACCAAGAATTAAGCCAACCTAGGCACATTGCCTCGGATGTTAAAACTTGCATATAAACAATCTACCGTAGGTACCGTAGTGTCTGAGGTGGGGAGATCATTCCACAGCTTGAGCCAGAAGGGAGAAGTGTCAAGATCGGGGGTCCGCAACCTCTGCAAACTCTTGAGCCACATGCAGCTCTTTAGCCCCTCCCTAGTGGCTCCCTGTAGCTTTACAAAAAAAACATGGAAATTAACAATGTTTTTTTATTTTATTGTTGCTGTAGTATCCAAAGTTTCAACATTTCTGTCAAAAAAAGCTGCGTCATAGCCAGCCAGGTGGCTTGTGTAAACAAACCGGTGTGACAATTGAGGGAAACTGAGAATTTAATAGTTTGTGTACAGAGTCGTTTGCTTTCACTGCCAATGCTGCTGGATTACCTGTATGTTTGATCTGCTGCAAGAAGTTATCATATTTAATGAATTCTGGTAATCATACATATTCGTATTTTATCATTTTATAGGCTAATAAACTTAATAGCCTGAGTTGCCTTCATTATAAGGCTCAATTATGTTTGCGGCTCCAGACAGAATTTGTATAATACTTTTTGGGTCCAAAATGGCTCTTTTGACATTGAAGGTTGATGCTAGATGCTTGAAGCGTTGGCCATGGTGTCGTAGGGAAGGGAGGGACAGATGACCTGGGTTAAGGGCTGATCTAGGTGTGTGGGAAGGGGAGTAGGGGTGGATCCTAAGGGCCTGCCATGCCCTTGATTGCCTTGTAGGTCATCACCAGTGTTTTGAAAAGGATGCGGGCAGCAAGAAGCAGGAATCCATTGAAAGGAAAGCAGAAGGGGGCGGCGTGAAAATGTAGTAGGGGGGTTGAACGTGCGGCATTCTGGATCAGTTGTAGGGGTTTGAGTGAGCATGCTGGCAGACCAATGAGGGGGGAGTTGCATTAATCAAGCCTAGAGATGACTGAGGCTTGGAAAAGGAGCTGGGCAGACTCTTTGGTGAGGAAGGGTTTGATTTGCATTTCAATCACAAGAGATACAAGAGGAGAAAACAAATAGCAGTATGATTGATTACTTCTAATAATGGGATTTGTTTGTGAAATATTAGTTATTTTCAGTTCTTGCCCTTATCAGATTGATATGCGATTGTGTCTAACCACATACAAAACAAAGTGTAAATGCACCAAAGACACATTATTCAATCTGTTCAAACGACCAGAGGAAGTTTGAGCAATCAGATTTGAATATGTCTGTAATCTGTCTTTGGTACATTTACGAAATGAAAGAATGGATCAATGGTGGCTTGAGTGGAAACGATAATCTATTTCACCTAGATAAGTATACCTTTTGCACCTTTTGTGTTGCTGCGATATTGTCGTCGTCAGACACCTCACAGCTCCATGTCGCTCAGGGTAGCCCTGCTACCATCGGAAATGAACAACTTCCAGCCACTTTGTCGCTTGTTGTCACTGCCGGTTGGAGCGCACAGTGAGACAGCTGTCATCTGCAGTTCCTCCCTGAGGATTCCTGACCTGACAAGCCTGCCATCAACTCTATGGCTTTAATCCACTAAACCTCATTGGATTTGATTAGTCTGCTGAGAGAGAGAGAGAGATCTCAGATAGCCAAGACATGGCTTACAACAGTGTTTCGCAAACAGTGGGTCGGGACCCATTTTCAGGTCACGGACCCTTTTTTATTTTTAAGTTTCCCCTTTTTCTAGACACCTGGGGGACTCCAGTCAACTAGAGTTTGAGTTGTTAACTAACTTTGAACTTATGAACATGTTGAAACTTGATTGACTGTTGGGTTTTTATTGGTAGTTCTGACAATAATATTGATAAGACAATATATTTCACATTAATGAGATTTAATTAATAATTAAATAAGTTTATATAATAAAGTAATAAGTTTGTTGGCCAGCAGTTGTTTTAAATGAGGTTGTATAATATAATCAAAATTTGGTCTTTACATTAGAGACCATTAGAAACCCACTTTGCACTGATGAATAATGATTAATTATTAATTCATATGCATAGCTATTAGGCACTGAATGCTCTATAACCATTCCTTAGCTTAGATAGAACATTACAAATGTTGCCCCAAGTAGCTATCTATCATAATGCATCAGGTGTTCTGTGGCGATCCCCACTGCCAGCAGGAGTGAATGATAAATGGGGGGTTGCACTTTTTGGACAGTAAATCCAATCGTTCCCTCACACCAAGCATAATCAATCAGTCCCTTTAGATACAAATCTGTGCTGTTGAAAGAGAACCACCTACTGCATAGCATGAAAAGTGAGTGGGTTTGTGAGTCCTGAAACTTTGATCAACCTAGACTTAAATTCAAATGTCATGCAGTCTTTCCCGTGGCTCAGAAAACCAATTTTAGACAGCATTCTGACAGTAATCTATCCAATAGATTGTGTAAAAAAGGGCGGCTGTACTGTGTGACACAATTGAATGAAGTGTAGAATGAACATATTATATTATATTCTCATAATAATACATACACAATATATTATGTATTATGTATTTGGGAAAATATATTCTCTCCCCCGAGAGTCAAGACCGGAGAAGACAGATTTCAAGTTTCCATGACGACCTGCAGCACAGTGGCAATGCATTGCTGTCTGGTAACTAACAGTTCATGAATCCGGAGACTCTTCAGACACCAATCTCAGACAACACATTATATCCCTGTCAAATGAGCTCTTCTTTGAGTAGGGCTGTCGCTGCGATCACTTTCTCAGCTTGCAATATTTCATTTACAAGCTTTGTCTCCATGTTTCCATGTTCGTATTTAACTGTGATGTTAAAGGCTGTCTGTCTTTTTCATGATGTGAGGCATTGCCAACTTTCATAATTACGTAGGGGTCTATGTAGGCTGGGGTCTATACTGGCCCCATTATTTCGAGATGGGAAATGTGGCTGACTTCACTTCCTTTCAAACTAGAAAAGTGTGATTCTCGGAGCGCAGGTCCGAGCGCAGGTCCGAGAATTCCTATTGCAATGGAATCTGAAAAATCTGACTGATACATCTTGATCACATGACTCCAGAGATAATGCGTTATGATTTATGGAGCGTTGGACAGAATTTGTTAGAGTAGTAGTAGCAAAAAGTGTGTTTTGAAGAAAACGCAAAATGGCGGAACTTGTAGTTTGTCACAAATGGCCGGGGCCTGTATGGGGAGTTGCCTTTGGCCGGGCGGCCGGCCTGGCGGAGGCAATAAAAAAGGATAAGGGAAATCCCTAATGTCTTCATCTGAGATCAGCACCAGTCCAGCTGGAACTCGGACACTGAAGGGAAATAGGTGGGTGTGGTTTTGGCCTCTATAAGGTTTTCAAGTGTCTATCTCTCCTACGTGAAACCTCTGTCGTGGAAGATCTCAGCAACAGAGATAATGATATGGTCTGAAGCCTCGCTTTTGTTGCATTCAATTTTCTAAATACAGTTTGAATATTCATTGTATCCAAGTGTTGCAAAACACTTTTATTTTGTCAGTTTGATACGGTAAATTGATGTATTAAATACATTTATTTGTGTTCCAAATACAAAATGATGTAAATCTATACCACCCTTTGAGACCTATGATTCACACTTTAGCCTGCAGAATACTACTGTACAAACAAAGCCAAACTTTTTTTTGGCTTGGGCAGGGCTTCCCGAGCCAAACTAATTTAGATGACGACAAAACTGTTTTAAACTTGATGCGACTCCGATCTGAGTTCTGAACGTTACAGTAGATCCACCCACTGTATACACTGCTAGTACAGTCATTTTACCACCAATCTTTGCTGTTTGTTTACATTAACCTCTGACGTGCTTTTACATAATTTGTCTCAGAGATTTGACCATTTCTGACAACAGACACAGTGGACAACCTGTGCTATCTCTCTCAGCCAACCTTTTTTCAAAACTGTCCATGGTACGGGCAGATTGTGGAAATAAAACAAGTGTCTGACACAATGTTTGGCTAGCGGAGGTGTTCAGCTAGATAGAAAACCTTGGAGGTGCAAGAAAGGTTCATCATAATTTTGTTATTGATATGCCAAAGCTGAAGAAAGTTAGAACTAATACACACATTTGTTTTTTTTAAACATTTTTTGGGGGGCCTTTATGCCTTTATTTGATAGGACAGTAGGCTGACAGGAAATGGGGAGAGAGATGGGGAGTGACATGCAGCAAATGCCGTCGGGATCGGGAGTCAAACCTGCGACGTGCTGTCAGGTTACATTGAGCCTAGGTGCCTGGACTGCTACGCCAGTGGTCCAGAATAAACACATTTGTATTCATGATTTATGCATCATGATAGACTGAAAAGCTTCAAAAGATCACCATTCATCAGATGATACACAGATTAAGAAGCATCCTCAATCAGGACAAAAACAACATATAAAAATCACATAGCTAGCCAGTTTGTCTACACTCATCTCTTTCTATGAGAACCAGTAAAAGACAAAGGAAGAAGAGCCAATCCCCTAACAAACCAACAAACACAAGAACCAATATAGCTGCAAGCAGCGATAATACGGGGCCAGTGAATAGAGAGAGAGAGAGAGAGAGAGAGAGAGAGAGAGAGAGAGAGAGACGGATTAGATTGAAGAGAGAGAGAGACGGAATAGATTGAAGAGAGAGAGAGAGAGAGACGGAATAGATTGAAGAGAGAGAGAGAGAGAGAAACGGAATAGATTGAAGAGAAAGAGAGAGAGAGAGAAACGGAATAGATTGAAGAGAAAGAGAGAGAGAGAGAGAGAGAGAGAGAGACATGGAAACGGAATAGATTGAAGAGAGAGAGAGACATGGAAACGGAATAGATTGAAGAGAGAGAGAGACATGGAAACGGAATAGATTGAAGGGAGAGAGGGAGAGAGCGAGAGAGACATGGAAACGGAATAGATTGAAGAGAGAGAGAGAGACTTGGAAACATAATAGATTGAAGAGAGATGGAAGCGGAATTGACATCTCAACCTATTGCCATTAACAGGAATCGAACCCTGAACCTTCGGATTGACAAGCTGCAACACTACCTATAGTGCTATAGCTTTGTACAGGCTGAGGTTGTCTGTTGAAGATAAAAGTGAACCAGTGAAAGCAGCCGATCTACAAGCTCAGAAACACGTTGCTATCTGAAAAGTTTTGAGATTGTAGATCGGCTATTTTCAGAATGAACTATGTCATACATTGAAAAGACATACTCTCAAATAAGCATTTCAGGTTATCTTTAACAATTGCACTTGCATTAATTGACACAATCATGTTGTGTGCAATGCAACTTAAATGAAGTCTGCATCAAGTGGGGCTTGAACTGGCAACCTTGAGGTTCTAAGGCACACACTTAAGCGAGAAGCCATTGGACCAACAGACCTGACCTGGTGAATATGAGAGAGAGAGAGAGAGAGAGAGAGAGAGAGAGAGAGAGAGAGAGAGAGAGAGAGAGAGAGAGAGAGAGAGAGAGAGAGAGAGAGAGAGAGAGAGAGAGAGAGAGAGAGAGAGAGAGAGAGAGAGAGAGAGAGAGAGAGAGAGAGAGAGAGAGAGAGAGAGAGAGAGGACATTTTACATCCTGCCAAGTGAAAAGCAACATGTGGTTTCACAGTGTCTGAATTAAATATGAGATTGTAATGTCTTAAAAAATTGCACATGCATTATTTGATGCAGTCATGTTTTGTGCGATGCAATTGAAAAGTGGAATGACCCACCTACAGACAGAGCCAGATAGACAGACAGAGTGAGAGAAACAGACAGCTCAACCTATTGCCATTGACAGGAATCAAACTCTCAACCTTCGGACTCACAGAATGAGACACTACAAGTAGTGCTATAGCTTCATCCAGGCTGAAGTTGTCTGTTGAAGATCATACACTTTTGCCTTCTGTCATGAACCAAGCCCCTGTTTCACTAACACTAAGATCACTCGTTCACAAACCATTTACCAATAGAGAAATTGTATGTCTCCTCGAAACCGAAACCAGTGAAAGCAGCCGATCTACAAGCTCACAAAACGTTGCTATCTGAAAAGTTGTGAGATTGTAGATCGGATATTTTCACAATGAAGTACGTCATACATTGAAAAAACATACTCTCAAATAAGCATTTCATGTTATCTTTACCGTTTGCATATGTATTCATTGATACAGTCATGTTTTTTGCAATTCAACTTAAATGAGTCTGCATCAAGTGAGGCTTGAACCGGCAACCTTGCGGTCGTGAGGCACTCGCTTAAGGGAGAAGCCATTGGACCAACAGACAAGAACCTGTGAAAAAGGAGATCACACAGATGATACAGTTTCACGCAAATAGCTGAAAAATCCTGGGTTTAAGTGTTTTTCAAACTGCTCAAAATTGCAGACAATCTAAGGGCGGAGCTTACTGGTTAACGTGATACATGTGTTCCTCATGAGTCAAGGCACATGTGTAAGTAGGTTTAATGGCTGTCGGCCAAACGAGGCATGACTTTTGCCTGTTTAAAGTTTGCATTTAAAAAAAATCACTATAGCGCCCCCCTTTGACCAATTGGAGTAAGATTGGTTTCAGTGATATTTGGAATGACCCTCAACATTACCGCAAAGTTTCAAAGAAATGTGAGTCTGCATGTATGTGTTAGGGGCAGATGAATAATTGTCATAAAACTGCAATATTCATTGGCTCATTAAAGCTTCATTTTTTCACTTATGGAAAATCTTTGCTGCTTGTTTGTCGGCATAGGTCCAAAGTTCATGTGTAAAACGTTTCGTGCAGATTACTAAAAAATCCCAGGAGGAGATAGGTTTTAACTGTTTTTCATATAATTCAAAATGGTGGGAGATCTAAAGGTCAGAGGTCAAAAGTCAGAGTGTGAAAGTTGTTCATCATGAGTAGACGCATGTGTGTATTGAAGTTTCATGGCTGTAGGTCAAACAGGGCATGAGTTGTACCTGTTCAAAGTTGGCATTTTGCTATAGCGCCACCTTTTGACGAAAGATTGTGAGAATTATTTCTTGATAGTTTTTCATGACCATCTACCATATGGCCAAGTTTCGTAAAAAGCGTATGCACGGTTCAGCCAGAACTGCGAAAAGTGGCAGAAGAAAAAAGAGGGCAACATTAAAACAGGTCCAGAGCTGAGCTCTGGCCCCGTAATGACCCACCTACCAGAGCCAGATAGACAGAGTGAGAGAAACAGACAGCTCAACCTATTGCCATTGACAGGAATCAAACTCTCAACCTTCAGACTCACAGGCTGAGACACTACCTGTAGTGCTATAGCTTCATCCAGGCTGAAGTTGTCTGTTGAAGATCATAAACTTTTGCCTTCTGTCATGAACCAAGCCCCTGTTTCACTAACACTAAGATCACTCGTTCACAAAACATTTACCAATAGAGAAATTGTATGTCTCCTCGAAACCGAAACCAGTGAAAGCAGCCGATCTACAAGCTCACAAAACGTTGCTATCTGAAAAGTTGTGAGATTGTAGATCGGCTATTTTCACAATGAAGTACGTCATACATTGAAAAAACATACTCTCATAAGCATTTCATGTTATCTTTACCGTTTGCACATGTATTCATTGATACAGTCATGTTTTTTGCAATTTAACTTAAATGAGTCTGCATCATGTGAGGCTTGAACTGGCAACCTTCAGGTTGTGAGGCACGCGTTTAAGGGAGAAGCCATTGGACCAACAGACAAAAACCTGTGAAAAAGGAGATCGCTCAGATGATACAGTTTCACGCAAATAGCTGGAAAATCCTGGGTTTAAGTGTTTTTCAAACTGCTCAAAATTGCGGACAATCTAAGGGCGGAGCTTACTGGTCAACGTGATACATGTGTTCCTCATGAGTCAAGGCACATGTGTAAGCAGGTTTAATGGCTGTCGGCCAAACGAGACATGACTTTTGCCTGTTTAAAGTTTGCATTTTCAAAAAATCGCTATAGCGCCCCCCTTTGACCAATTGGAGTAAGATTGGTTTCAGTGATATTTGAAATGACCCTCAACATTACCGCAAAGTTTCAAAGAAATGTGAGTCTGCATGTATGTGTTAGGGGCAGATGAATAATTGTCATAAAACTGCAATATTCATTGGCTCATTAAAGCTTCATTTTTTCACTTATGGAAAATCTTTTGCATCAGTTTTTCGGCATAGGTTCAAAGTTCATGTGTAAAACGTTTCGTGCAGATTACTAAAAAATCCCAGGAGGAGATAGGTTTTAACTGTTTTTCATATTATTCAAAATGGTGGGAGATCTAAAGGTCAGAGGTCAAAAGTCAGAGTGTGAAAGTTGTTGATCATGAGTAGACGCATATGTATATTGAAGTTTCATGGCTGTAGGTCAAACAGGGCATGAGTTGTACCTGTTCAAAGTTGGCATTTTGCTATAGCGCCACCTTTTGACGAAAGATTGTGAGAATTATTTCTTGATAGTTTTTCATGACCATCTACCATATGGCCAAGTTTCGTAAAAAGCGTATGCCAAAAGTGGGAGAAGAAAAAAGAGGGGAACATTAAAACAGGTCCAGAGCTGAGAGCTCTGGCCCCGTAATAACAGCCAAACAAACCAAATCCTTTCTCAGCTGCTGGAAGACATGCGTGCAAACACACTGGAGATCAGGTGGCAGCAGGTCTTTAATTCAGTACAAGATTAAACTCATGGTGTGTGTGTGTGTGTGTGTGTGTGTGTGTGTGTGTGTGTGTGTGTGTGTGTGTGTGTGTGTGTGTGTGTGTGTGTGTGTGTGTGTGTGTGTGTGTGTGTGTGTGTGTGTGTGTGTGTGGGGGTGTGTGTGTGGGGGTGTGTGTGTGGGTGTGTGTGTGTGTGTGTGTGTGTGTGTGTGTGTGTGTGTGTGTGTTGTGTGTGTGTGTGTGTGTGGGTGGGTGTGTGTGTGTGTGTGGGTGTGTGGGTGGGTGTGAGTGTGTGTGTGTGTGTGTGTGTGTGCGTACGTGCGTGCGTGAGATAAAATGTTTTTCACCCTGCAGTTTTATATTGTTGGCTGCTTGCACCTGTGCTGTCACAGTAACTTTACAGGACAAGGACAAATGGGGGTGGTGGGACATATAGTTTTAGCTTTAGAAACCTGTAACTGAGAGTATCAAACTTACATTGTTAGTGTGGTTGCCCGAATGGGCAACCAGACTATTGTTTTACAGAAACTTTATTCTTTCTAGATAAACTTTATTTCGGGCTGCATCTCCTCCCACAGTTTATTTTTCCCAATTTAGTGCCATATGTCAAAATGACCGGCTTCACCGGGAATCGTGCACTTGTATTTTGCTAAGAGATTGGTTAAATAGTTTAATTTATATTGATTTATTAGTGCATTAAATTTCCCCATCCACTTTAATGGAAAAGTGAAAAAACTCAAATTCAAGTATTTTTTGCTCTGAAACCGTAAGAGCTAGAGTTACCAGATTTGGTGGCGAGGTTCATGATTTAGTCCGAAATTATTTTTTTAAAAAACATTACACCAGTCGGCCTCATGGTGGCGCTATAACAGCCCACTTTACGTTTTGGCCTTTAACTCTTGAACCGTAGGTCCTAGAATAAATCTTTTTCCCCCTAGATTCCTTGGGTCATGACGCAACTCCCCATATAGGCCACGCCCATTTGCGTCATGATAGATTTTCCGCCATTTTGAATTTTCTTCAAAACACACTTTTAGCTCCTCCTCCCACATATTTTCTTCAAATTTCACAAAAATCGGTACACATGATCTCTGGACCCATGCGATAATCTGGAGTGAAACAGAATTTTGATAGGTTGTACCGTTCGTCCGTAAATGGCTTCCAAAGTTAGAGGGAGGGGCCCGTTTTACAAAAAAGCCCACAAATCACGAACAAAACGTCCAGTCAATCCCAAATTTGAATCACATGTCGAGGGTGGTTTACTCAACGAATCCCCAAAAGTATTTCCACTTTGACCCATAGGGGGCGCCACAAATGCACAAAACGTAACCGTTTGATGCAAAAATATGATTTTTGGGGGGATCAATCCTCTCAAAATGAAATAAAAGTGATATCAGGAGTGACGTGACAATATGATTGGCCCGTTACATTTGTGGGAGGGGCCTATTTCCTAAAATCAAAACGGCACGTATCACGAAGGCAGGATCCGATCGACACCCGATTCGAATGGCACGTCACGCGGCCTCCGACGGTATTCCAATCGTATCACAGCCCACAGTTTATTTTTCCCAATTTAGTGCCATATGCCAAAATGACCGGCCTCACCGGGAATCGTGTGCTTGTATTTTGCTAAGAGATTGGGTGCATAGTTTAATTGATATTGATTTATTAGTGCATTAAATGTCCCCATCCACTTTAATGGAAAAGTGAAAAAACTCAAATTCAAGTATTTTTTTCTCAGAAACCGTAAGAGCTAGAGTTACCATATTTGGAGAGGAGGTTCATAATTCAGTCCAAAATTATTTTAAAAATAATCACACTATTCGGCCTCATGGTGGCGCTATAACAGCCCAGTTTACGTTTTTGGCCTATAACTCTTGAACCGTAGGTCGTAGAATAAAAATCTTTTTTTCCCTAGATTCCTTGGGTCATGACGCAACTCCCCATATGGCCACGCCCATTTGCGTCAGGATAGACTTTGCATAGTTTTATTGATATTGATTTATTAGTGCATTAAATGTCCCCATCCACTTTAATGGAAAAGTGAAAAAACTCAAATTCAAGTATTTTTTGCTCTGAAACCGTAAGAGCTAGAGTTACCAGATGTGGTGGGGAGGTTCATGATTTAGTCGGAAATTATTAAAAAAACACATTACACCAGTCGGCCTCATGGTGGCGCTATAACAGCCCACTTTTAGTTTTGGCCTATAATGGTTCTAGAATACAAATCTTTTTTCCCTAGTCCTACCCCATCCCATTCAGCTAAATTGTCGAATGTTTATGCATGTTCTAATCATATAGACTTTACTTTAGACCAGGGGTCTTCAACAGGGGGTCCGGGACCCCTAGGGTCTAGGGTCTACAAGCTCACAACGCCTCGCGCTGCAAGGCGTAGTGAGCTTGTAGATCGGCTATTTTCGGCAAAGAGGTTTGGTGTAGGGGGGAAAAGGAGCAAATCAAGTACTATTAATTAGACTATTGAAGGTTTTAAGTGGTTAAATGTCTGAAATTAATAAAAAACATTAATTTACACAACACTGATGACAGCCTAAGCTATCTATGACATCTATGAAAATGTTTAATCTGGAACACAATTTTATACAATAGTGGGGGTCCCTGCTTCATCTCTCTCAGCTAAGGGGTCCCTGCTTCATCTCTCTCAGCTAAGGGGTCCCTGCTTCATCTCTTTCTCAGCTAAGGGGTCCCTGCCAAAATTAATTTTTCCCTGGATTCCTTGGGTCACTACGCATCTCCCCATATAGGCCACGCCCATTTGCGTCAGGATAGATTTTCCGCCATTTTGAATTTTCTTCAAAACACACTTTTTGCACCTTTTCATATTTTTTTTTCCCTAATCTCACAAAAATCGGTACACGTGATCTATGGACTCATGCGATAAACCTATCCAAACGGCATTTTTATAGTCCTTACCGTTCGTCCGTAATTGGCTTCCAAAGTTAGTGGGAGGAGCCCGTTTTACCAAAAAGGCCAAAAATCACGAACGAAACGTCCAATCGATCCCAAATTTGAATCACATGTCGAGGGTGGTTTACTCAACGAATCCCCAAAAGCATTTCCACTTTGACCCATAGGGGGCGCCACAACTGTGCAAAACGTAACCGTTTGATGCAAAAACATGATTTTTGGGGGGATCACTCCTCTCAAATTGAAAAGCAGGTGATCTCAGGAGTGACATGACGATGTCATTGGCCCGCTACATTTGTGGGAGGGGCTTATTTAATTTAGTGGGAGGGGCCTATTTCTTCAAATAAAAACGCCATGTATCACGAACGCAGGATCCAATCAGCACTAAATTCGAATGGCAGTCACGCGGCCTCCGACGGTATTCCTCCAAGCATATTCCTCGCGTCCCGGCGGCAACGACCCGCGACCGGCGTCGGCGCAACCACACTTTGCAATTTCCCAGAATTGCGACGCGTCTAGTTAGAATTGAGCCAGAGACAGAAATACAGAGAGAGGAATAAATTAAGGAAAGAGGATTAAGAAGAAAGGATGCCACAACGCACACAGTGATGGAAGAAAAGAAAGAAAAGACTGTGTGAGGGAAGGTACTGCTTTAAATCCTATATAATTTGGTAGAGCTCTATAGATCTGTTGTAGATCAGCCTTGTAGATCTGCCATATTTTTCAGAATAATTATCATGACATGCCCAGAATAGGGACTCTAAGGATCAGGACACACACACACACACACACACACACACACACACACACACACACACACACACACACACACACACACACACACACACACACACACACACACACACACACACACACACACACACACACACACACACACACACACTTGTGCACCTCCAGATGTCCTGACTCTCTGAACTATAGTTCAGATAGCCTGTCCGAACCCCTATGTTGGAAGGAGTATGTATTGCACTTTAAATTCATACCGTGTAACCTTTTCAAACTCATTCTGTGCCACATGACGTCAAAGACGTCACAAGGCCTGACGCCCCGTGTGCCACATGACGTCAAAGACGTCATGAAAAAAAAAAAATGTTCAGAACCCAAGATATGATTTGAAGATTTGCTGCTCCATTCACTTCTTGTTTAACTTTTTACTGAAAAAGGCTGTATCTCGGCTCAAGCACTTTTTTTTTACAATTAATTTTGGTTGTGGCACTCAGAACCAAAATTCCATAAATAAGCATGGCACTGAAAGAGTTAAACAAAAGTTATTTTTGATATAATCTTTCATTGGTATATTTTTCACAGTAACAATTCCACATAAATGTGTTTTTTGACACCGTCTCTAAACAGTAGCAGCTTCTCAAACTTCAGGTCAAACATTACCTGACAAAGAGCAGAGGCGTGAAACTTTGTCGGTAAATAATACCGTAACATTGGATCATATTCAGGGCTCTATTCTTTCCTACCGTACCCCAGCATCCCAACAAAAGATGTGCATATTCTTTCAGCTTCTCAAACTTCATCCACAACATCCACAACAGCAGAGACTGAATGAGAGAGAGAGAGACAACAGAAGACAAAGTAAAATAAATGAATATTAATTAGACAATAGCACACAACAGGAAGTTAATGTGGAGAAGATAGAGAAGATAGACAGTGTGCAGAACTGCCTCTTTTAAGATTACATCTTACTACTATAATTGACAAAGCCTCCGAAGTAATCCATTGTTATAGAGAGACAGCAGAAGCAGGAATGGGATTATAATTGGTACTGATAAAGAATCAGATAGCAACACACCTCTATTGTGATAGACAGACAAAAGCCAAGTTTAATGCAGAAAGTGATAGACAGAGAAAGTCAGAGACAGTACTCAGGGGACATGTGGGTGGTGATTGACAGTTAATATGCTGTTCTTCTTGTTCAAGTCAGCATGAAATCAACATGGGAGACATTTTAGTATTCAAAAGGCAATTTCATACTTAATTTGTCCGTGACATATTGCCACACAAATACTGTGGGAATTGAGTGTGTGATATCCTGTGAAGCTTAAATTCTCATCACGCTTCCATTATTACAAGCTGTCTGTACTGCTAGCGGACTAAGGTGATATTGGGTACATTGTGATGATCATATCAACATTGCTATGTTATGGACAATGGCTTTGGCAAGGATGAGATTGAGGAGAGAGGGCTGGAGAGAGGAAGGATGAGCAAAAGAAGTATCTACTCAACTAAAAACCACACAAATTCCATTCTTCTCAAGGTCTGAAATCCAGAAACAGAATAAGAATGAATAGAAGGGGTTATCACAGTTAAAATGGATGTTTCATGGCCACAGTTTTAAAAATGGTAAAAGGCTATCTACCAATGGAATGATGGGTACCCATGTTGTGTTAAATCAGCCCTTTCTATTTCAATTATTTTGTGAGGGACAAAATACAATTCTGAGAACCCATTCGACCCTGTTATCAATTTAGCCTACAAAAAAGTTATGTTTCATGCCCTCCTGTCATTTAATGGTAGCTTAAACAGTTTTTGGCTTTCCAGCCAGTCAGTAACACTGATTGAAGTTGAGCAACAGAAATCACCAGAACGTAGCACATCATGCAGAGAGCTGATACTGTTGTCTTATTAATGAGAATTTCTACACTTTAAGAGCCTTAAAAGTGCTGTTGTGTTACCATGGCAACTGCATCATTTACTATAATATCACATGGGGAAATGGTGTGTGGACTGGTAAGAACATTATGAACGCCACAGTGGATTATATGAGCCTGTTGAATGGAAGCATCTGTGCAAAAGGAAAATCAGTTTAGTCCATCTTGCTGTCATAATAAGTATTCTATTTTGTCTGTTTATCATAGTCTTAAGGGAATCATTTGAAATGATTTCTTAATATTACCCCATAACCCCGGGAGAAAGTTTTTTTTTCCTTTTCCTTTTCCTAAAATGACTTGTTAGCGTAGGTAGAATACATCATTAAATCCAAGGAGCTAGCCACACGAGTAACCTAATTATATCCCTTGGCGTCAATGAGGTACACCAACAATGCAAACCAGCTCTTTTAGAAACTATGAAGGACAAATGTAGAAAAAAAGTCTTCCCATGCGGCAAGTTTCGGGTGAGGAAAATAACTTGTTAAAATTCACATAGTGAAAGCATCCGTTTGATTTTACCTCCTGATTTACAGCCTGTAAAGCCGCTCATGGAAGTACAGCCATATAATCCAAAAAGAGACAGCAACACCACGATAACAGAGTGTAGCCCATAGATAAACTATGTGTGTGTACGTGTATGTTTTGTTACTCATTGCAGGATCACACACAGATTATGGTTTCTAATAGTGAATAGTGACTTACTGTATGTGACGGTCTTAAACCCAGAGGAACAACACTACTAACAAACAGACTGATTGGGAACATATGCATTGCACACACACATGCAATCATGCGTGAATGCATGCTCAACAACAATGACCATGCCAATAGGGGAATGTACTGTATGTGTTGCCAATATTTGGTAACACAAGTAAATGGCAAAAAAACACATGGACAATTTCTCTCTCTTGCCACCCCTCCCTCATACACACAGGTGTACAGAGGAAACAGGCAGCATGGCTTACACACACGCACATGCACACGCACACACACGCACGCGCACACACACACACACACACACACACACACACACACACACACACACACACACACACACACACACACACACACACAAAGCAAAAACGCATCAACAGGAGATGGAGAATACAACATGCATTTCTCTCTACATTGTTTGGATGGGTCAGCGTGATGGGGGGGGGGGTTGAAGTTTCTCTGTTGCCTTAGCAACCTTGCATCATTTCTGGCTGCTATGGAAATGTATCAAAAGACATAGCAGGATATAATTATTCAAGTGCTGGGTGGGGAGGTTAGGGGGGAGTCTATCTTTGGACCTGCAGTGCCAACTTGTCCAGCAATCGCTCTCAGTATTTGTTTGCGCCTGAATTAACAAGCTGCTGGGTGTGGCATGTTACAGTAGTTGGCCATGTTTTTCTAGTGGCATATTTTTGTTATACCAGTCTAGTTTACTATAAGCTTAATATATTAGCTTATATTATCACTTGTCAGGGATGTTCAAATGATTTTGTTTTGCAGAGGTTTTCCAAAAGTCTCAGAAAACCAAAATATCTGAGGGTATAGCACAACTACCGTCAGTCCACACAGAAAATATTTAACAGTGCTTTTATCCATTGTAAATGCTGATTCCATAAGCATCCTTAACTGGGTGTGGTATGCGTATGCACCTGCAATTTTAGATTTAAAAGCATCTACTGTACAGTGCAAAATGGAGATTTTGTTTTGGACAAAGTAGAAATATAATATGCTGATGGTCTGGACATGTTATGATGTTGTGCATGTTATGATTTTATACACATGCATCCTGAAAAGGGGCACAAGAGCCAGAATAACACCTACAACATTCATGACAATGGACCTCCCTTTCTTTTACAGTAGGTATAATTTGTGACACATTTTAATTTATAATATAAATGATCACAAAATTGTACTTTGAAATTGAAATGTCATAATTAAAACATAGTGGATTTTAGAGTGCAGTGTTGTGTGCAGTTTTAAAATATTTTGTAGTGTAGCTGTGTTTCTCTACTGTACTCGCCAAAGGCTAGACAGCTGTGCAGACAGACACTTTGTGAGTATAAAAGGTGTAATTCATGAGCAAGCACTAACAAGAACTTTAGGGACAGAATGAATAATGTGTGAAAAGAAGAAGATTTAATCAGCAGAGAGAAAGAGATGGTTGCTGGAGTCAAAATCAGAGGGGGGGGGGGAAGAAAACAGGAGCGTGTTGGAATGAGGAAGAGGGGAAGAAAAAATAAGAAGTGCAAGAAGGAAGGAAGAGGAGGGCAACAGCAAATATCACTATCCTCTCTCTCTTTCTCTCTCTCAATCTCATCAGGTTTCCAGAGGAACACTATGACAGTCATGACGGCACTAAGAAATCCCTGAAGAACACACACAAAGGCATACACAGGAGCTTGATTTCCGCCTGTATAGGAGTGGCTAACAGCACCCCTCGCTTGGGAACTGCCAGTATCTGAGCACAAGAGGACACACAGACACACACACCCAGGGTCAGGTACTTGGGACCAGTATGTGTTTGTTGATGGTTTTGTGAGCATGTGAATTTCAGGGCTGTCTGGAGGGCGATCAGATTGGAGGATCAGGCAGACAGCTGCCAGGTGCACGGTAAAGGGCACACACTCAGATTACAGTTCAGCAGATTAGAGAGGGGCAACAGCAAACCCGGACACAGAATCAATGAAAACCACCAAGCCATGTGTACACAGACACACACACACACACACACACACACACACACCCACACACACACACACACACACACACACACACGCACGCACGCACGCACGCACGCACGCACGCACGCACGCACGCACGCACGCACGCACACACACACACACACACACACACACACACACACACACACACACACACGTCACACGCACACGCGCACACACACACACACACACACACACACACACACACACACACACACACACACACACACACACACACGCATACACAAAGACAGCCACACAGATACTGCTCCCTCCTTCTCTTCCAGTCCTTTCATAGCCAGCTGGACAGAGGATGATATTTTGACATTGACTGGTTTGTTGTTGTTTTCTTTCTAACCAACTCTCTCCCTCTCTCTCTCTTTCTCTCTCTCTCTCCCCTCTTTCTCGTTTGTCAGGCGTTTTAGGGGGCAGAAGAGAAGCCTCATCAGGGAATCTTCTCCTTTCACTGGACGCTATCTCTTGTCATGTCAGTATTGACACTGCAAAGGGACAGAAACAGCAGCGCTGGTGTTTTGAAAGTGTCTGTCTCATCATTATTGAGACACGTACTGTACATCTGGTGCTGAACTGTCTCTTAATAATTTCCAACAAAGGATGTGAATCTTTTTGAAAAACCCTCATAGAAAAGGAAGAGAAAACAGGAAATGAATGAGAGATGAGAGCTTTGGACCACTTCAAGTGCTCACGAAGTAGCCTTTGAAACAGGCAAACGGACAGAGAATGGACTGAAAGAACCGAGACAGGAGGTTAGAAACACTTGACAGGGAGAGAGGACAACCAGCGCAAGGAAAACCGTGAGAGGCAGAAAGCAAGAGTGGAAACTGTAGTGAGAGCAGACAAGAAAAGCAAAAGGAACTCAGAGACGGAGAGAGCTCAAAGAAAAGAGAAAGAGCCAGAGGCGTCATTTTCTAGAGAAGTGATGGAACACCTCTCATGCCAGACCACCTCCCCTGTACGCCTCCCCCGCCTCCCTCCTTCCCTCTCTCTTGCTCCTGCTCTCTTCTAGTCTGCACACTTCCTCTGGCTCCGTCGCCTCAGCAGAGCAACAGAGAGACAGAGAGACTCGGCACGGAGAGGCTCCACCGCAGAGCTGGAGTGAACCGTTAGACGGACGGCCGTGGAAACAAACTAACTCGCTTACGTGAGGCAAAATTTGCGGAAGATGGACAGTGTTCCTGTTCGTGGGTTGGGGGTGGGGGACAAATAGACAGACGGACCAAAAAAAGAGAGGAAAGTCAGAGAGGATTGAAGGAGAGGAAAATGGGGAGAAAGGAAAAACGGAATGAGCATGGAGCAGCGAGGGACCATCACTGAACTGAGGACAACAGATATTTCCTAACCAGTCAAGACAACAGCTGTGTGTGTGTGTGTGTGTGTGTGTGTGTGTGTGTGTGTGTGTGTGTGTGTGTGTGTGTGTGTGTGTGTGTGTGTGTGTGTGTGCGTACTGTCCCATGCGTGTCGCATGCGAGACGACCACAGATCTGTGTAGGAGGAGCGCGGAGAGGGATAAGAGGAGTTGGAGCAGGGAATAGACCGAAGGAAAGAAGCATCCAGCGGGAGGCAGACAGACAGATAGAGTGTGTGGGAGCGGCGCCCGTCGAGAGCTACACAGTCTGAATGTGAGACGGATCAGTTGTGACTTTTCGTCTCCTGCGTTCCTTTTAAACCACGTTGGTTTGTGCCGGCTCATAGGCAGAGGAGGGCCGGGGGGATCCCAGTGACCCGGCTGTGTGCTCGTCAGGAGGACACGCTGACCAGCCCCGTGTGGTCGCTGCGTGGGGAAGGAGGTAGGGGAGGAGGCAGAGGTGGGTTTGGGACAGTGGCAGGCCCAGGCGTCGGGGCATGGCCATGGGGGGGCCGCATCCCTTCCTCCACCCTGCACCGGGACAGGCGCTGGGCCTGGTGGTGGGGGGGCTGGGGGCCGTCCAAGGCGGCCGGCCGGCTCACAGAGCTCCGGCCCTGGCTGAGCGGAGGGGCGGCCGGGGCGGCCGGGGCGGCCGGAGGAGGAGGAGGAAGCGGTGCCGGGGGAGGAGGAGAGAGAGGAAGTGAGAGAGGGGGAGGAGTGAGGTGTTCCCTGAGAGTCTGGGTCCTCCTAGGCTCGCTGGCGCTCGTCTTCCTAACCTCGCTCTTCTTCTCCGTCTCGCTCCGCGGGGGCGTCGGGTTCAACTACTTGGAGCCCCCCGGGTGGGAGGAGTCGAGGCGGGTGAAGCTGGTGCCCAGCTACGCGGGCGCCCACCGGCTGTCCGTGCCCGAGAGTCCCCAACAGAAGACGTGTGCCTGCCCTCGCTGTGTCGGAGACCCTGGGGTTTCCGAGTGGTTTGATGAGAGCTACGACCCAGACATCTCCCCTGTCTGGACCAGGGACAACATTCAACTGCCCTCCGATGTCTACTACTGGTGGGTGGTAAGTAACCCCAATCATATGTTTTCTATTCATATGTGTATGGGAGTTCACTTTAAACCAGGGGTCAGCAACCTTTTTGACATGAAGTGCCATGTTTTTATTTTCTTGATCAGTCAGTGTGCCTTTTCAAATTTGCGTTTAATTACGACACCACATAAAAATACAATATTTCAACAAATTCTGATTGTCTATAAATAAAACATCCTTTTTCCTACTTCTTCTTTGGAAATATTCACATCAGGACATTGTATTGATCATTAGACTCAGAACAATAACCTCATCTATCTCCCAGACTCCCTAACCAGATTTCAGAGTTTGAATTATTGTAGAATTATGTGCAGGATCTAATTTGCATACAGATGTGAGGAGCTTAATTTACATTGTTTAAATATTTTATTTTAAACCGAAAACACACTAATGCCAGTGTGCCAGTGATTACGCTCCCCTGTGCCAATGTTGGCACCCGTGCCTAAGGTTAGGCCTACCCCTGCTTTAAACTAACAATGTGTACACTTACTGCAAAAATAGTATATTAAAAGATTTGATTAAAAGTGTTCACTCAAGGGTATATACTTTAAACCAATCTAAAGAATGAAATGTAAAGAATATTTGCGAACGCGGAAGGAGGCGAAAAACATATGATTGGGGTTACTTACCACCCACCAGTAGTAGACATCGGAGGGCAGTTGAATGTTGTCCCTGGTCCAGACAGGGGAGATGTCTGGGTCGTAGCTCCGTATCTCTGTGTGCAGTATTTGGCTCT
This sequence comes from Gymnoscopelus braueri, assembly GCF_963280865.1. Lineage (NCBI taxonomy): Eukaryota > Metazoa > Chordata > Actinopteri > Myctophiformes > Myctophidae > Gymnoscopelus > Gymnoscopelus braueri. The sequence goes on along the minus strand of NC_137610.1, from coordinate 38,313,328 downwards.
GTATCTCTGTGTGCAGTATAGATGGGTTTCCGCGCGACGTCATCACAGAGCAGAGTGTCCAATCTGCGCATGCGGGAGGTAGAACGACCCGGAAGTGCCATTCACTCTATTGTTATTTTCGGGATTTAGATAGGCATAATGCTGCTATTATAGGCATAATAGGCATAATGCTGCTATTATATACAGACAGATCCAACTTCCGACAAATCATTTTTATTGAGTAAAGAAGATATTACAAACTGCATCATTTAATCTACTTTCATTAAACCCGGTGAAGACCATTTATTTTATCAATGTACTATGGCCAGAGCTGCTGCGGGTAATAGCGCCATCTACAGGCTCTTCCCTCCACTGCGCGCGCATCATCCTCTCATGTTTACCAACGGGAAACCCATCTATTTGGCTCATGCCCCCATGTGACTCACATGCGTGCACTGCCTGTAAGCAGCCACCCGAGTGCGCCAGAGTGCAGGAATTTAGACACTAATGCTCTCATTACAATGCACAACACACACACACACACACACACACACACACACACACACACACACACACACACACACACACACACACACACACACACACACACACACACACACACACACACACACTTCTCTCCCCATCACGGTGAAATAACACGGATTACAAGTCTGTAAATACACAATATTTTCGAGCTGCGTTCGCTTCCAGCGTTCGCGCGTCTTACTTGTTATTATTTCACTGAATGTGATGACAACATCGTTTAGCCATACCAAGGAACAAGTACTGATCTGAGTACTGTATTGGTCTTACTGTCGTGATCCTATAAAATGTGATACTGCGCGTGTCAACCCATATTCACAATACACATACATCTATTGCATGAAAGGGAGCTACCATACAATTACCACAAACTGTTGTGCATTCCTGTTGGATTTTGCAGAGTGGGCTGCTGGGCGTTTTCTTAGCTTATGTTGCGTGTGGCCTGAGAAGCCAAACTGAACATGTCATCAGAGAGAGAGAGCACTTAATGAAAGTACACTGTGTGTGTGTGTGTGTGTGTGTGTGTGTGTGTGTGTGTGTGTGTGTGTGTGTGTGTGTGTGTGTGTGTGTGTGTGTGTGTGTGTGTGTGTGTGTGTGTGTGTGTGTGTGTGTACGCGTGCATGTGGGTGAGCGTGTTACAGTTTACATGCACCCATGAGCTTCTTTTAGCATATTCATTAATGAGCAACACAGTGTTTGTGCACTAAATGATTCCATACACTCATGTGCTGTATGCCTGTGAATGAATCTCAGCATACAGTATACACTATACACCGGTATTTGTATTTGCATGCGTGCGTGTGGCCGTGTGTGTGCGTGCATGTTTAGCCTATATGCATGTGCTGAGTGCTGTGACCACTGTTCTATAGTTCTGTCCTTGAGCTGCTGGCCTGGACTTCTTTCCAGCACTGAAGCCAATGACCAGCTCCGTAATGGTAGAAAAGTGCTAACACAGACCAACAGATGCCAAGCCATTAGGTCACACTGCAACAGGGAGGTGAGGTGAGATGATGCATGGGTGGTTGGGGGGAGACAGAAAGGGAGGAAGAAGAATAGAAATAATGGAGGTTTACAAAGAAGTGGGGAAAGGAGAGATGGAAGGAAAGGTGAGTCAGGGAGGGAACGGAAATGAGCATAGTTAACAACTTTAACCCTGGCATCCCTATTTTGGGCATGACATTATATTGTAAAAACATTTCAAAAATAGCTGATCTACCAGCTCACAACGTGTCACATTGTGACGTGTTGTGAGTTTGTAGATCAGCTATTTTTGCTATTCACCATACGACAAAGTGTATAGAGCTTAACCACATGAACCCTAGCATTTCTATTCTGGACATGTCATATTAGGTTAAACCCTACTGGATATACTTGGTTGACCGGAGTTCCCCAGGGGTCTGTACTTGTATTTTTGCCGAAAAATAGTCGATTTACAACATGATGAGCTGTCTATCCTGTTTACTGTCAGTCTTGCAGGAATCCTCTGTCAGTTCACATTCCAAACACAGCAGCTAGTTTCCAGTAAGGACGTTCATTAAATATAGTAAACATGTTGTGTTGCCAGGAACTATTAACCCTATAGTTCTCAAACATGTTCGTGCCAATCTCAAACATGTTCGTGCCAAGGACCCCCATAATTATATGTATTTGGACGTGGACCCCCGATCTGAAAATGTTTTGTGCCAGGGACCACCAGAAGAGAAGATTTGTGTTAAAAAATATATATCAAAATCTCAAACAAAAATGTTCAATAATAGCAGATGTACAAGCTGTTGTACAATAGCAGATGTACAAGCTCAAAGCGCGTCACTTCGTGCCACGCTGTGAGCTTGTATATCTGCTATTTTGTAATAGCCAATGATAAAATCGTTAAAATGACACAGATGCTTATCCGGTTTTAACGAGTTGAAGGATGTTTTTCTTTTCACCAAGCTCTTATTCAAAATATGAATTCACATAATGCATAATCGTGTATAGCTTTATTACTGACAGACTGTTTACACAGAATCCTAGACAGACGGTCATGCATTTTTATGTTTATTCAGAACAATAATAATAATAATAATAATGTAGTCTACACACCTTTGTGGTTTTTGTCACTGGATATTTTGGAAAACAACAGTATCTGCATTTAACCCATCCTTAGTGACAGGAGCAGTGGGCACTAGGGGGCAGTGTCTCGGGGAGCAGTTGGGGGTCAAGTATCTTGCTCAGGGACACTTTGACACATTGCTGCAGGGCCTGGAATTGAACCTGTGACCTCTGGGTTCCAAGGCGGGCTCTATAATCATTCAACTATGGCCGCACCTTGAGCAGCGCATGCTTTGAATAATGTGGTTGGTTGGTGTGTGTGTGTGTGTGTGTGTGTGTGTGTGTGTGTGTGTGTGTGTGTGTGTGTGTGTGTGTGTGTGTGTGCGTGCGTGCGTGCGTGCGTGCGTGCGTGCGTGCGTGCGTGCGTGCGTGCGTGCGTGCGTGCGTGCGTGCGTGCGTGCGTGCGTGCGTGCGTGCGTGTGTGTACTATGTAACAAAAATGTATAGGCAGGTCAGACTGGTCTGGTGACAGAGTACCTTTATCTATCATACGATCTCTTTGGTGTCAATACGTCACCATTCTTAACTATAAGAGAAGGGTCCCACACACAGACTGCATTGAACCTTCTACTGGAGCTGAACATACACTCAACACACTCAGACGTCCTTTGATCTGAACAACAAGCTACAACTCAAAGACTTCAAGATGATACTTGTTGCTGCAGTTCTGTTTCTGGCTGTAACAGTCCACTCTGCTCCTCGTTGTGGAATCAACCAGGATCAGGACTGTGAGGAAAACTACAACGATGGTGATCATGGTTATCACAAGCTGGTTCTGGACTGTGACGAAATCTACAAAAAAGTCTCCACAGCGAGTGGTGTGTACACCATCTACCCCACTACTCCACCTGCCAAGGTCTACTGTGACATGGACACAGATGGAGGGAAGTGGACAGTCATCCAGAGAAGAGTGGACGGCACTGTGAACTTCTACAGACCCTGGGCAGAGTACCGAGCTGGGTTTGGAGACGCATCAGGCGAGTACTGGCTGGGACTGGAGAACATGCATCTCCTTACCAAGGACAAAAAGTTTCAGCTGAGGGTGGACATGGAAGACTTTGAGGGAAACACAGCGTTTGCCTCTTACTCCTCTTTCTCTGTGGGTTCTGAGGCTGATGGCTACAAGCTGCACATTGCTGACTTCAAGGATGGGGGAGCAGGAGACTCACTGACCTATAGCAATGGAATGAAATTCACAACCTTTGACAAAGATCAGGACACGTGGGCCAACAACTGTGCAAGTCTTTATTACGGTGCATTTTGGTACAAGTCCTGTCTCCAAGCTAATCCCAATGGTGTTTACCTTCGGGGAAAGACGGGTGATGCAACAGGTGTATACTGGTACAACTGGAAGGGTACTAAATACTCCCTGAAGGCTGTAGCGATGAAGATCAGACGTGTTCCTTAAACATGTTTAGGTTTGCATGCATGTATTTTAGAAAATTACAGCCGTGGTATAAAAGGCATGATGCAATATTTACTCTTTTTCATGGTTTTAATTTGGTTTTTTTCTCTCTTTGGGACTCTGTTTAATCCTAAACTCATACAGTAGATATCTGTATTGTATTACATATTATTACAGTGGTGACCTGTCAGGGCTTTTAAATGAATACATAATCCAAGATGTTGTAAACATCGTCATGAATAAAGATATGCATACAAAGACAAAGCAAGGTGTATTGTGTAATGCTTTACTTAAAGGTCGGGTCTATAATTCATTATAATCACATTTACAATTCATTGAATGGCTTCATAACACTCGTTATAAATTTAAAGTTTATAATGATACATAACAACTTATAGCAAGGTTTAGGCCAACATTTGCCAAAATAGGTCACACTTTTGGCAAAAATAGAAGATCTACAAGCTGTTAGGTCACATTGCGATGTGTGAGCTAGCTTTTAGATCGGCTATTTTCGCCAAGGACATTTGGTGTAGAGGAAAAAGGTTTAGACCACTGGGTGGCCCCAGTCAATGAAATTTAGGGTTACGTTTTTAAGAGGGAGAAGGAGATCAAGGAGGCAAGAAGGAAGAAAGGGAACCAACGGTCAAGTGGGAAAGAAACGACAAGATAGAAGGGAAGAGATGGAGGAGTAACAAAGGAGAGGAAATGGGGTAAAGGTATGAAGAAAGCAGAATAAATAATACTGATCCCTGAAAAGCCACTGAGTCAGCATTCTCGTTGTTTCTCATTTTTGCTTAGCCTTGGTGATCATATCAGGGTCTGTCACATCCACAGCTCCACTGCCTGCATGTAGCCTGGTTATACTGAATGTAACATTAGGCAATAGGCTTTTCACATGATTCACGTAGAATGGGATGCTGAGCAAGCTCCTGGGAAGCGATGTGGATTGGATGATAAGAAAAAGGTATCGTTGGAAGAAGGGATGGAAGGGGGAGATGAAAAGGAATGAAGGAAAGAGTAGGGAACGAGAAGGGATACATCGTTCACCAGCACTTGACACCTCAACTCATATGAACCACCACCTAATCTCTGGGTTTCATCTAATGAGAAACAACTGTTGAAGAGAACCGGTAAGAAAGCAATTCACGAGAGTTAAGACATAACTGCTATCAGGAGCTATTGGCTATTTGATGGCCATCAAGAGTCAAACCTCCGAAAGCTATTTTGTCCTACAAATGAAACACCAGCCAGGCCTGTGATTATGTAGCATGTACACTGAAACAAGGGAGAGAGAAAGAGCTGCAGAGTGTTAAGAGGCTTTGGAATTCAGAGATGTCTAATCAACAGTGGCTTAGGAATTCTTTTTTTCGTTTTTGTGTTTTTGTTTTTTTTTAGTACTGAATTATTCTTATTTTTGTAGTTGTCTGACAGTTGTCACAGGCACAGCATGCATTTCAATAAGTGAATTCATCAATATTCAACTAATCTAACAACAGCAAAATAATAAAAATACTAACAAAAATACAGGAATCTCCAAAATGTACCCATGTGTTTCTTCCATTGGTCATTTCAAGAGCACATGCCTTATCAAAACAACCAACGGCCATTCAAAAAGAACGGAAAGGAACTGTCAAATACAGGATTGCAGTGCATGTACTATTACGTTAGGCTACAGGTGCCTCAATAAAGAAAAGAATGAAGCATTAAACAAAAGCAACAACAACAAAAAAGGTTTTAAAGACAGAATGGTCCTGGTAGAAAAGGACGGAATTTAATTTAAGGTATGTCCCACGCAGTCTGTAATTTAGGAAGCAAAAGGCAGCTGAGAGAGGGGAAAACGTTTGGCATCGCTGCCCACTGAAACATCTGCCAAGAATTAGTAACCCCTGAACAACAGTGATGCACTGTGCCAGCCTGGCACTGGCATCTAGCAGAGAGAGAGAGAGAGAGAGAGCAGGAGGAGGGAGATGGAAAGGTATAGGCAAAAGAAGAGAGATGTTGAGAGAGAGAAAGAGGGAACAGTGTGAGGGAAAGAGAAACGGAAAGAGGAGGAAAAGGTATGAATGTGCAGGAGGGAGAGAAGGGGACAAGGGGGAGGAGATCGGGGACAAGGTGGAGGAGGTGGACGGAGAAGGGTAAAGGGAAATGGAAAGAGATGCCAAAAGAGAAGCAGCCATTAGCAAGCAAGAGAGAGATAGAGAGAGTGAGAGAGAAAAAAGAGGAGTGCAGAGGGGGAGGAGAAAAAGAGAGATTTAGAGAGACCTCTGATCAACACTGGTGGTGAAGAGTGCTAGATCATATCGTCGCTGTCAGATGGAAACCTTGTATGTCCGAAACCGTTCCTTTTTCATTATTATTTTAAAAACATTTTAAAATAGTGAAAATAGCAGGTCTATAAGACGCTTTGTGATCTTGTAGATAGGCTATTTTCACTCCTTGTGTGATACTCTTTGTATGACGAAGTAGAGCATTAATGTGTGAAAAAAAACATAAAAAGTAGAATTATGGAGATTCTTCCCGACAGCGACGATACGCATCCTGGAGAGGAGGGTATGGTGGAGAGACAGAGAGGAATGATAAAAGTGTGTGGGGGGCATTGTACATGTGTGAGGGAGAGGAAGCGTGTAAATGAAAATGAAAGCGAATGAGAGGGCCTGTGTTGGGAAAACAGAATTAAGGCCAGTGGTGGGTGGAATGCAGTGGTAACAGAGAGAGAGACTGCTGTGTAGAAGACAATAGAAGGAACAAAAGAAAAAACAAAAAGGTTTGATGGAGAGAACTGTGCTTTTTAAGAGGCTACCTGTGCCCTGATAGAAATGTGTGTGTGTGTGTGTGTGTGTGTGTGTGTGTGTGTGTGTGCGTGCGTGCGTGCGTGCGTGCGTGCGTGTGTGTACGTACATTTGTCCACGTACAGTATGTGCATTTTCTTTTGTTTGCAGGCGCTCATGGAAAAACACGAAAGTAAATAAAACACGTTGTCATCGACCATGTCGCCCATTCTCTTTGCAGCTCAGAGCTGTCCCTCTTACAGTCAAAACCAAGATCCAAGAAGAAAATGCGATTTGCCAATTTTCAACAGCAGGAACGCATGTTGACACAGTTAAGCGCTTGTCTGTGCCCAGATTTAGAAAACGTGGGCTCACAGACAGTGTCATCATTTTGGCAAGAACAGGGAATCTCATAACTGCGTGTCTAAAATGTCAAAATATGCCTTTTTTTTACTCTTTGTCGCTGATAGAAATTATGATCAAAGAAATATGTTCAAATATGTTCAAAGACCTGCTTTTCTTCATCTGTCTCTGTGAAACACAGCATACAGTAACAGGTCATCAAAATCCATGTTGGAGCTCCGACACAGCCACTGATTACAGAATCATCGTTTCTTTCTTTCTTTTTCCTTTATTTATTCAGGGAAACCCATTGAGAGCAAGCTCTCTTTTTCAAGGACGCCCTGATAACAAACATTTGAATCACATTACAATGTCACAACTAATTTGACAATAAAGCAAAAAAGAAAAGCAGAAGCATAAAACAACATTAAAATAATCGCAAAAGGCGGTGAATCAGACAATACAGTTTTGATTGATTGATGTAGTTTATTTAGAAAGACATGAGAATAGTACATGACAGTACATAACAGTACATGGAAGTACAAATTCACAATACAAGGTCTACTAAACTGGAAACCCTCATTAAGCATTACGCTTGTTTAAGATGAGAACCCCATGCACACAAATCATGATGAAATATAAGAGGCAGGCAGATATACACACTACTATACAGAATGTCATACAATCAGCTTTCAGGTTACTGGTATGACGAGAGAAAAAAATATATATATATATATACAAAAGAGGAAAATGAAGGAGGGGGGGTAGGGAGGGGTAGGTTAAGACTTAGACAGGGGCCATTTTCGAATTGCAGCCTCCTGAAGGTGTATCTTTAGGGCAGTTTTGAAAGTGAGTAGGGTTTTACACTCCTTTACTCCTTTTGGTAGGGCATTCCACATTTTTGATGAATAGCATGAGAACGAGTTCATACCCTTAGTTGAGCCAAATCTGGGTTGAACATGATCAGTGGAGCTGCCTCTGGTGTTATGATCATGGACTTCATTAACATTTTTGAAGTATTTTGACAAATACAGGGGGATCCCAATGTTGTGGTGTATCTTGAAGACCAGGCCCATAGCAAGTTGCTGTACTCTGTCCTCAACCCTAAGCCATCCAATCCTAGCAAAATGAGCAGGGGTTAGATGGGTTCTGTGATTGAGGCCAAGAAGTAGCCTTACAAGTTTGTTTTGGGATGTTTGGAGCCTTGTTTTTAAGGCCTTGGAGGTGTTGTGATACCATGAAGTGCATGCATAATCATAATGACCTTGAATGAGGGCCCCTGCAAGAATCTTCAGAGTATTCTTACTGACTAGGCGATCAATCCTCCACAAATAGCGTGTTGTTCGGTTGACATTTTTGATCACTTTTTCTGCGTTTTTGTTACCAGAGAGGTTTGCCTCCAAGATGGAGCCCAGGTAGGTAATTTCATCCTTTCTTTTGATGACATCATCACCCACTTTGATCGTGAAACTCTCTGCCTTGCTAAGGTTAGGACTGGACCCAAAGAGGATGGATTCAGTTTTACCCAGGTGTAATGAAAGTTTGTTGTCAGAGAGCCAGATGCAGATCTTGTTGAGTTCGGAGCTGAGAGTTTTCTCAACCTGCAGCCTGTCCCTGTCCGAGACTAGCAGGGCCGAGTCATCTGCGAACAGGAACAGCTTGCAGTCGCAGGCCGATGACATGTCATTCACATATATCAGGAACAGTAAAGGTCCTAGTATACTTCCTTGTGGGACACCACAAGTCACAGGGAGGGGGGGGGGACTGGGTGCCGTTTACTTCCACCACTTGCTCCCTCCCTTCCAGGTAGGATCTCATCCAGTTCACTGACGTATCATCAAAACCTATTGCTTTGAGCTTATTGATCATAATTGGGTGATTGACGGTGTCAAAGGCCTTCTGGAGGTCCAGCATGACCATGCCGCAATATTTGCCCTTGTCGACATCTTGTTTGATAGAGTCGTTCAAATAGAGAAGGCATGTGTCAGTGGAGTGGTTTGTTCTGAAACCAGATTGGAATTTGTAAATTAGATTTTTTTCGGCAAGATACTTATCGACCTGTTCATAGACTATTTTTTCCATGACTTTCGAGATGGAGCTAAGAATAGAAATAGGGCGGTAGTTGCCAGGGTCTAATTTGTTTCCTTTTTTGTACAGAGGGGTCACCCTTGCTTTTTTGAAATCGTTAGGGACCCGTCCCTGTATGATGGAGAGGTTTATTATGTGGGTAATGATTGGAGCAATGGAGGCGGCCGAGTCTTTTAGAAATTTGGCGGGGATATTGTCGAGGCCTGTGGCTTTGTGTTGATGAAGAGCACTCAATTTTTTAAACACCTCTTCTGTTTTCACAGGGGAGAGTTTAAAATCATCTTTCCGTACACCCTGTTTTTTGTAAAATGAGTCAACATGCTCTTCACCATAGCACCCAGAGTGAGGGGGAAGTTTTTCAACCAAATCTGAGGTTATGGTCGTGAAGAATATGTTGAGGATTTTACTCACTTCATGTTTGGATGTGATGAGAGTGTCATTCACCTTGAGGCTTATGTTTGTAAACCTGGTTTTCAATTTCTTGCTGCAGCCTAGTAGGTTGTTGAATAGCTTCCAAAGCTCTCGTGGTTTGCTTTTATTTTCCTCAATTTTGTCATCGAGGAAGCTTTTTTCTGCTAATTCGAGCATGCGATTAACCTTGTCCAGTGTCCGATTGTCCGAGTGTCCTTGTCCGATTAACCTTGTCCAGTGAGGACATAGACAACAACACAGAGATTAAAAAATCAGATACAAATAAACAGTGTTACATCATGAAACACACATATGTAGTGTGTCCTCAGTTTAGTGGATGCTCATGTCATTATCGTTATAAATTTAGTTATCGTCCTAACATTGTCATGTGTCATGGATGTCTCTTGGACTATGATGAATTACTGTACAGTATGCAGAGCTGTACAGATGTTACGTCCATGTCATGCTTTAATATGTGGTTTAAATAAAGAGAATGAGCATGAGTGATTATTAAGTTGTTATGTCAAGATATCACAGATGTCTTGGAATTAAATTAGGACACATTACAGGACGTAGGAAGGCGTGATTCATCTGAACATGCGCAAATACACACAGCCGGCAAAGCTGGCTCTTAAAGGGAGTGGGAGATGATACTTTGCGCCTTATATTGAACCCAAATTATGCACCATTTAATTAGCGAAACTGGGGTTGGACACACTCAAATGCACTTGTGCTATGCACTTTAGTCCTTGTACCGTAGATCATTTTAATAGGGCCCTATCTCTCCCTCTGTCTCTCGCTCTGTCTCTCTAACTCAATTTGTGTCTCACTCTTATCTATCGCTATCTGTCTCACTCACTCTCTATAGCTCAACTGTGTCTGTCTCCCTCTCTCATTCACTCACTCTATAGCTCTACTGTATCTGTCTCCCTCTCTCATTCACTCACTCTTTCTCTCTCTAACTCTGTTTTGGTCTCACTCTCTCGCCTCTCCTCTCATCCCTCTTGCGGTCTTTTCACGTCCCTTCCTCTAGCTGTTTATGCTATCCATTTTAACCCATCCAGCCAGGAGAGAGACTCTTCCTGTCCTCTGCTGTCACTTCCCAGTATAAAAGTAGTCTTTTTACACATCTGAAAGTTGCTGATGATGACAGGTGTGCAGCAGAGGACGGCTGGTGGCCTGCACAGTATGCAAATAAACTCAGGTGCATGTCAGGTGAACTTAGCACATTTAACTGAACAATACACAGGTGTACCTGCCCGTGGCTGGAAATGTTTTTTTTTTACTTGCAAGTAAAGGTTTTGCTGGTTCAGCTTGTCTTTATAGGTCTTTATAACTTTTTATTAATCTTTGCCAAGCGAGAATTGTCCTCTCCTGGCCTCTTTCTCTCTTTTGATCCTCTATTTAACTGCCTTAAAGCTAGTGTAAGCGATATTTTTTTGTTGTTGTTGTTGTTGTTTTGTTTAGTTTTTCTGTTAAAAGGTTAAAGCTCTATATATTCTGATATTTTCTGAAAGTAATCACTGCTATAGTTTTTGTTCAATACACACACACACACACACACACACACACACACACACACACACACACACACACACACACACACACACACACACACACACACACACACACACACACACACACACACACACACTACTGTCTCAGACTCAGACATGCATGTACAGTACATCCAGACCAAAAGTTGGAGTTGTGAGATGTATTCTCTGCAATAGACTGCACCTTTCCTAACAATACCCTGCCTCCTTCTATGCCCCCCCCCACACCCACACACACACACACACCCCCAACCCTTTCCCAATCTCCTCATAGATGTTGCAGCCCCAGTTCAAGCCGCACAGTATTCAGCAGGTGTTGCTGAGGTTGTTCCAGGTGAGTAGATATATATTTTTTATTTATTATTTTATTTTATTTCATTAGTAAGACTTTCTTTCCTATGCACTTCCTCACTCGCTGTTGAAGGATGGCTGAAGGGAAGAGAGAGAAGATAATCTTCATTGGTGTGACCCACCTAATTTCCTTCAAAAAAAACTACTCACAAGCTTTTCTATAAAAATGGCACAGTGGTTCTGCATAAAGATGTTCTTTTCAAATCTCCCGGCTTAGCTCAGGGGAATTACTCCAGGACAGAAGTAGTATCAGTAGTATCAATTATTTCCCTTGTAGGGTAACATGAAGAATTTAGGACTATTATGGGCAGGATGTGTTATTAGGACTGTGCTAAAGGTCAGGCTATCACATGTCCTATAATAGAGTTATAGAGGTAGTTCACATCCACTATGACATTTCCACATTTGTTCTTAAAGGGAAGTTGGCACTGCGTTCCCTGCTGATATTGTTTCATTCTCAACAGGAATTTGGCACTGCATTCCCTGCTGGTATTGTTGTTTAATTCTTAAAGGGAAGTTGGCATTGCATTTCCAACTGGCATTGTTTCATCACTGAGACTGACAGATGGAAAGGTTAGAGAGTAGCTCAGGCTAATGCTATCACATGTCCTATAATAGAGATATAGAGGTAGTTCACATCCGCTATGACATTTACACATTTGTTCTTAAGGGGAATTTGGCACTGCATTCCCCGCTGATATTGTTTCATTCTTGAAGGGAAGTTTGCACTGCATTCCCTGCTGGTATTGTTTCATTACTGAGACAGACAGAAGGAAAGGTGAGAGAGTATCAGGAAGCGAGGGACACAGACACCATTCAACAATAGCCCAGGAAGATGCACATTTGAGTCTGGATGGGTAAATTAATTGGCACTCTCTAACAGATAAGATTGTACCTAGCCTTTGTATAACTAGCAGTCATGTGATGTCACTGCTCTTATTTGTCCCAGGTGATTCCGGGCCGGTCCCCCTATGGGTCGTGGGATCCAGGCCGCTGCCTGCGTTGTGCCGTGGTGGGGAACTCTGGAAACCTCCGCGGAGCAGGATATGGACCAACGATAGACGGACACAACTATATCATGAGGTGTGACATGGCGGTGTGAATGGATAGATGTATTGGTGGAGGGACGGAGGAAGAGATGTGAAGTCTAGATTCAGAGTGAAGGAAGCGGGGAGAGAGGAAGGGAGAAACTCAAGTGGAGTGGAGGCTGGATGTGCAGGAATGGTGAATAGTGATAGAGGGCAAGAATGAGCAAGCCCCCCCCCCCTCTCTATTGCAAAGTGACATACAGAAGTACTGTAAGGGAAGGATTGAAAAGAGGAGGAACACATTGAAACTGTGAATGGGGAGCAGCCAGGTAGATAGCAGAGGGAGAGGCAGGAGGACAGATGTATGCTGAATCCAAATGTCTGCAATTCCCTGCACTTGCAGAAAGTGTAGAGCAGCTAGGGCTGGCCAATTCTACAGTTCATCAAGTCCATATAGGGGGGCTCATGCAGACTTCCAGAAGAAGTTTTGGTGCAGTCTTCACAAGATGTTGTTAGTAGGATTGCCCAAACAAACTTCATTGCAAAAAAAAAAGTACAATATAAAAGACATCAAGGAAGCGATACTAAAACTTAGAAAAATGGCTGATAAACAACCACAGATGGTCTTCTAATGTAAGTGATACACAATTCATATAGTCTAAATGTGATTTTATTTGCGTACACTGATTTATTTATTTTTTAGCCCTGCTAGTGGCTCGAAGGATGCCAATGTCAGTCCATCCAGCACTTTGGTCCCAAACAACATCTTCTTACTACAATTAGCCAAGGGGGACAAAGGGGCAGAGTTTGGGTATTATTATTTTTTCTGCTATGTTGTAGCTATGTTGTAGCAGACCACCTGTTCAATTTCCTACACATTTAGCCTGAGTAGTGCGCTCAGTAGCGCAGTACTCTATCGTGACGCATATTACGTCACCGACCATCGCGTGATGCAGATTTCGTCGCTGATTTTTGCCGGACCCAGGGGGGTCTGGCTTACATGAGGCTTTGTACCTGTTTCGTCCATACATGGGCATGGTCACTTTGTCCTCAGGCCCCAGCCATAAAAGTCTGTCCCCCTTTCGTCCATACATGGGCATGTTTTGTACCTGTTTTCTCCATACATGGGCAAAAAACAGGTTTTGGTCACTTTGTCCTTAGGCCCCAGCCATAAAAGTCTGTCCCCCTTTCGTCCATACATGGGCATGTTTTGTACCTGTTTTCTCCATACATGGGCAAAAAACAGATTTTGGTCACTTTGTCCTTAGGCCCCAGCCATAAAAGTCTGTCCCCCTTTCGTCCATACATGGGCATAGACACAGGCTGACACGTCATGTGAAGTCTGGGTCTGGCAGAACCAGGTCTCCTGGTCTTGTTCCCAGTAGAGGGCGCATGTGTCAAACCCCTACATACAGTAGCCACAGCAGTCACACGCAAACTGCTTTCAAGTCTTGAAGCAGTTACCGCGATTATATCATATTTTCAGAGGATGCTTTAGAGACCATTGCAATCAGCTCAACACTGCATTTCAAATATAACATTAACTTACCTCTGTGACAAAGTTTTACTGTTGTCATTCAGCAACAGTGAACAAAGTGTAGCTCGATAATTAATCCATGATTATGGAAATCCTTTTATGTGATTTTACATTACAGTAGCTATAGGCAGGCTATAGTCATCACGCAGTGGACAGATGTTCAACACAAATGCCCTGCATGCTGCCTTGATGCGACGACTGGCTTAACCTTATCGACCTTCATTGATAAGAGCTGAGGGTAACCGGAACAGTGGGTACACATATAATACATAATACAAATACATATAATACTCCCCCCCCCTCCCCAATATTTCGACACATCTTCCTATATTAAAATTGCCTTACGGGAGAATGGGCAGGGGGACGAACCACATCGTCAAGCTCATGTCACCATGATCAGCCATAACCATATAAGAAGTTCCCAATGCAGCTATGGCCTGTGTTGTCTAACCTAAATGTGTCATCATGGCATCAGGCCCTAACAAATCAGTCAGCATATATGGCCATAAAAGGGACAACGACTGACAGATACAGAGATCTCCATGGGCATAAAAGGGACAAGGACTGACAGAAACATCTGACATATACAGAGATCTCCATATATGGGCATAAAAGGGACAAGGACTGACAGATATAGAGCTCCATATATGGCCATCAGTTGAACTCTAGATGTGAGGGCACCGTAGCGTATCTCAATAGACTGGCTGGATTGTCATGGAATTTGCTGTGCACTTCTGTGTTCCCCAGCAGATGAACCCTGATGATTTGGCGACCCCATGGCTTTTCCTCTAGTGCCACCCTCAGGACAAAATGTCAACACAGCACACATCATTTGTCTTCATCTATAGGCACATTTCAGATGTAAAATAGCAAAGAACAACATGGGTACTGTAAATGGAACTATATGGTACTGCATGGACTCTAGGGGCTGGTAGCAGGGTTTTTAGACTTTTAATCTTGTTTACTTCGTTTATAATTGTACTGATGTAGTGAGTTTTGATATTGCACTCATACATAATAGGCCTAATCATTTCTTGACATGGTTATTTGCATGTTATAACATGCAGGGTCACTTGAACAAACATCGGTTTTCATCTAACTAAGAGGAAATATTGTTGCTTCCTGTGGCAGATCTTGTCACTGGTCATATCCTCTGCAAAAAGTGAGGTCTGAAATCCTGTCTCATTAGCAAAATTGTGCCCTTGCAGACTTGACATCAGTCAACGTCCGCTAGTCTGGAGTGTTGACATTTGGATTCAGTAACAGATGAGAGGAAAGAGAAAGGGAAGCATACATTACATTTGACAGGGCCTAGTGATTATGTTCAAGTATGGCGCTGCATATCTGGATCTAGCTTGGATCAGCGGGGATCGCGCCGCCATCATTGTTGTTTTGTCCTCCTGCGCGTAGCGTGGAAAAAAAGCTGACCACAATCCAGCTCTTGTCGCCCGCGGCGTGTGCATGAAACGAGCGCGAGAATTTCACGGGACCGTGCCGCTCCGCCCTTCAACTTCTCTGCGTGTCCCAAATAATCGCCCGCCTCTCATTGAAAATTAATTACTGAGGCGCGTCAATCGCTCCCCGTCTGAAACATCCTAGTCCTTGTCCACTACATACATTACATACATACTGTTTATATGTTAATTTAAACATTTAACTCGGAGTTAATGGATTTAATGGTTCCATTTACTTATTCCTCACCCAATCCCTACCCACAATGTTGTTGTTTTTTTGGTCTTTTTGGTCTATACACTAGGCATAAACTAAACAAAAATTAAAACAACATTACATACACTCGCAGACTATGGAAATCAACTCAATCAATTCATGTGCTTTTTTTCTGCAAACTTCTAATAAAGTATTCAATCAATCAATCAATCAATTAATCAATCAATCAACAAAGCAAGGACAAAACTCACAGAAATAAATAATACCCCAAAATTATGGTCTACCAGACTATTAGCACTTACAAAAAACAATGGGCCTCATTCACCAATAGTTTTTCATTCAAATTGTTCTTGAGAAATGTCTGAAGAAAAGTCTACATCGGATTAATGAAGTGTTCTTAAACTGCAGAATTGTTCACATTCACTCAGTTCTAATAATTTGTCCTTGTAAATTGAAAGCACATGGCTATTTATCCCAATTAGGTAAACATCCTGCCAATCCACAAAATAGACCTGTTGGTCTGCATAGCAGGTTCGCTGTGGTCTACTTTTGTCATTTTGTGGGGACAGAGATACAGACAGACCCTGTTCTGGATGGACGGCCCCTTCAGCACCACACTGTAAAAATAGCTTGATGTCAAATCTGAGGCCAAAATGATACAGTATTTTGCCAAACAGAAGAGAGATACTGACCACTGGAGGGGGACAGGCTTTGCTCAGAGTTATTTGAGCCAGACCCGCGCATAGGGGCCATTATTGGAGAGATACCGGTCAGTGGTTTAATCTGCTAGGCCATCTTCTATCTCAGAATCAGACAGGAAGCTCTTTTATTTTATGGTACATTTTATCTAAAACATTCAGCTGTACCATGGACCATGTGACACATCAACGCCAGTCTGTAAAAACTAAAGGCAGGTGATTATTTTTGTGAATAACTGCTGTTCTCTTCTTCAACATGTGTTTAAAAAGCGTCACTTAAAAAAGAACTATAAATTATCACACTGTAAAAGTCAGATTAATTTAAAGCTACATTATTTAAAAACACGCTATTACTTGCTGTCAGACTTGTTGTGTCTGAGGCAGAAGTGGTACACCATGCGATGCTGTGCAAGACGTAGGCCATCATTATCATCATTAAGATGCCCAAAGATGATAAAAATGCAAAACTCCTTCTCAGCTTTTCTCTTTATCCACCCACACCTTCCCTGTTTTGTAAAGCAGATTGCCACCTGCTGTTTCTAAACACATTCAGTGTCCTTTTAAGATGCCAATGGTGCGCTGATGGTGAAGTACGTCCATGCTGCTGATTGAAGGACACCTCCTGCTGAGGGGTATCATTAACCAGGGGGCCAGGACAGATCCTCGATCTCCTAATAAAACGAGTTATTGTAGAAATAGAAGCCCACTGTTGCTAGAATGTATAATTACTAATGAGCTGTGCGTCTCCAGCAGCTCCTTTTATGTGCCTTGAACAAGGAGCTGCTGGATACGCACGGCTCATTGAACGGGTTTGGAAAAACTGTTTTGTAAAATGTGTTGAGTTTAAGAGTTGTGTGCACGATGTGAATCACTGGCTTCTTTCAAAACTAGCCTGAAAAAACATATATCAGGAGACCACAAGGGGAGGTAAATGCAATTTCCCATAGAAAGGAGGTGTCATTCACTGCCAACGTTTTTCCATTTTCTCTTTTGTACATATAGTGTTTTTTTGTATTTGTTGATGACATGTATTATTGTGTTATTTTTTATGTTGATGGATTGAATACATAGGACCACAATGGAAACAAGTCCCCAGGACTTTTTGGTGTTATCCTTTTAGCCTTAATGTCTGACTCTACCTCGTGCTGTTTACATTTCTGACTAATGAAGTATTCAATCGATCAATCAACCTCCTGGAAAGCAGGAGACAGCGCTCAGAAGGTGGTTCTGGGGGTCGCACGAGTTGTACATTCATAATAATAATAAATAATAATACATTTTATTTTCATTCACAAGGAATTTCAGAGTGCCATTTATGCCATTTATGGAGTGGTTTTGCTCGCGGTTGAGATACGGGAACGGATCTGAATAGGGTGCCTGGGCCTAGGCTACACGTATATGGATCTTTTACTAAACGGATATTTTAGTCCTCCGTTTTTAAAAAGAATCCCTGGCCACATGACAAAGATTTTAAAAAATCCCTGTCCACACGTAGACGCAGAAACGCATTGATCAGCTGCAAGTTTCAATTTTATATCAGATTTTATATTTACATTTTATATATGAGGGGCCAAATACATATAGCCTATACATATTTTTAATCACATGTTAAGGCCCAATACTGCAATAGATGCATTATTTTAATAGCATCACCACTGAGCATACGTGAACATAAACGAAAACAACATTATCAGGGCGCAGCTGCAGCGCAAACAGTAGCCATGGTTCACATGACGCTGAGTCCTTGGTTTATAGTGGTGTTCAATTTGTTTTACATTGCCAACTCTCACATGTACATAAACGTTCAGATTTCAAATATAAAGTGCTTACCCCTGAGCCACGGATGTTACAAGGTGATCCGGACCGCGATAAGTACCCGTATCTCCCGTATTGTTCAATAAAAAGCATTTTAATCCCATCGCCGGCCATTTTCTTTTCTTTTTTTCCTTTTTTTGGTAATGTATCAGAGTGCAATACACCCCCCAACCATTAGTGTCGCATTGTTGAAAGCATCGGAGAAAATTTGGAGAAAATGGCCGGCGATCGGATTAAAATGCTTTTTATTGAACAATACGGGAGATACGGGTACTTATCGCGGTCCGGATCGCCTTGTAACGTCCGTGGCTCAGGGGTAAGCACTTTATATTTGAAATCTGAACGTTTATGTACATGTGAGAGTTGGCAATGTAAAAAAAAATCGAACACCACCATAAAGCAGGGACTCTAAGCACCATGACTGTCATGGTATGACAGTCATGTTTCAGGGCTACGCAAACAGATGAGTTTTACTTCATCAATTCATTCCATCGTCCCAAAACTCCCCGCCCCACGCACCTTTTGAGCGGGCCAACCGCGGCCGCTCCATGGTCGCTGGATTTTGACCCGGGGCGATTGTGTTTTAGGACGACAGACCCCACATTCAACCCGTGTGCGTGCCGTGTGTGCTACTCGGCGCAGAGAAAGAGGGTTTTCATCACACAGTGAATGAGCTACTTTTCCCACCACTGTCTTATTATTAATTATGACATTATTTTGCCATAAATGAGCGTGCCTTGTTTCATAGACTGTAAGTGTTGCTCTCTCTCTCTCTTCATTTATTATTATAATGACCATGAGCGGTCTGGTGTTTATGTATTATTATATTATTTATTATTATAATGACCATGTGCGAATGCGGGATGACGTCATCGTTTCTCAAAATCTCCGGATTACATGTCCACACAGATCCACTGAAACGCATGTTTTGGAAAACCTTCACTTATTTATCCGTTTACAAAAATATCCGTTTTAGCGGCCAAAAACACAGTTTGCGTGTGGCTGAAAGGCCCAAACGCAGACAAAAATGTGCGTTTAGAAAAAGTTCCATGTACGTGTAGCCTAAGCCTTAATGTGCACGTGCGTGTTGAGTAGACCAGTACTGGAATGGAAACCTCCGTTGACTGGGACCTGTTCTGCTGCTGTATTGGGGAATTCTATGTATTGTGTGGCTAGTTGAGTTATTCCATCCACGACTCACAGAAGAGCGTGGCCGATGGATGCCTTTGGTATGCCTACAATGTCTCCTAGCACCCTCTGAAATGTCCCAGTGGCTAAAAAGCCCAAGGTGGAAAGTACAGGTTTAGACCGTTCTGGATGGCTCCGCAGTGCTGGCTCCAAAACTATTGCAAAGCTCTATGAGGACAGCTCTTGGTAGCCTAAAGAGGTACTCTTTACTCTCTTCAAATAGATCTGCATGGTCCTGGAAGATAAGCTCTCTCCTCAGGGCCTGATCTGCAACTTCTTACAGCAGCAGTAAGTGCAGAAGTAGGCCTACTTTGTGCCTATAAATAACGTGACTTGGATGTCTACGACCACATGTGGGAACAGACATGGGCCAATTGAACAGATGGAGGTACAGTACTGCTGCAGGATGGCCCCATTAAAATAATTTATGTGAACTGAAGTGTTAATGTAGTGTTTATTTGTTTTAAAAGATCATAATGCTTTGTAAAATATTGAAAATAACTATATTATTATTATATATTATAAGAAAATATTATAAATGATAAACATATTGTTATTTAAATCCTATATTATACAACTGTAGAATTGAAGAAAACAGCCAATTATTTTGCACAAACATGTCAACACTCAAATGTACTTAAAGGAGGAGTTCACCCAAAAAATTACTTATTTTCTATCAATTGCACACCCTATGAAACCTTGAATCCATGGATTCTTTTTTGTTTTTGTCGCATTCTTAAGCTAATAATTTGATTCCCGTCTCCTACCGGCTAATGTATCCGGTAGGAGACACAAAGTAGATTATTTGTGTCTCCTACCGGAAATACACACGGTCATCAAATTATTGTCTTAGGAATGCCACAAAAACTAAAATAAATCCATGAAATCAAGGCTTCATGGTGTGTGTAATTGATAGAAAATACGTAATTTTTTGGGTGAACTCCTCCTTTAACTCTTTCAGTGCCAAGAGTATTTTCATAAAGTACTCCCCCAGTGCCAGCAATTTCCTTTTTTTAAATTTTTAAATTTTGTAATTTTTCATTCAAATAAATGATCTGATTGGGTTTTTAAACCCATAATACAGTTCTACCAGTAGAGAGCAACAAATCGACACATTGATGATCTCGCTGGCTCACTCGCCCCCTCCCAAACAGGCTCACGTCATATCCGGTCATAACCGGATGTTGACATTTTTGACAATCGTTGATCGGGCTAAATTACGATGTGATACACGACTACGATGACTGATCGTCACCCAGACCAAAGAGAGTAGACGTGGACCTCTCCGTTTGTTTTTTATACCGTGTGAAAAACCGTGACTTTCCCTATTCTGGCCGAAAATGATCGCGGGAAAGAAATTAGAACCGGAAACGGAATCTGCGTCATGAAACCGGAACCCAATGAGTCTGAAGGAGTCAGGAAGCGAAAGTGATCATGAAAAATAAACAGCATAGCGCGACCACAGTCAAAAGTAAAAACTCGGGATTTCTCGTGCTGGCACTGAGGGTACTCGGGAAAAACTCGGGATATCTCGGGGCGTGGCACTGAGAGAGTTAAGTGTGCTCTTGAGTGTTCATAAATCCTGTTCTTCCCTAAGAACAAATAAATGATGTCAATAATGTCAGAATCCTCTTGGGTACTTACTGCGCAAGTGGGTTTTAACTTTTAAGATGACATTTCTTCTTAAGAACGGTTGGTGAATGAGGCCCAATAATTTAGAAAAGAAAAAAACAGACTAATTACAGCTACACTGACAAAGATCATCACTGAAGAGACTTACAAAGATTAACAAGCTATCAAAGACATCATTACTGTTTGCCTACTAAAGGAATGCAGAGATGTGATGAGGGCAGGGCTGCAAAAGAGAACAACAGGGAGAAAGAGGGAGGACAAGCCAGCAGCTGGGAGTTGTCTAAACCTGTGTGTGTGTGTGTGTGTGTGTGTGTGTGCGTGTGCGTGTGCGTGTGCGTGTGCGTGTGTGTGTGTGCGCGCGCGTGCGTGCGTGCGTGTGTGTGTGTAATGAAAGCAGCAGGCATTGTGCTTGTATTGAAGACCTGTATAGGCAGTATCTCATCTCTTTGGTTTGGCTCGGTGTTCTGTTTCTCTGACTCTTTGCATTTGTCCATTTGTCAGTCACCCTGTTCATGCTGATATTGATCTGTCAGTCAGTGGTCTCTATCTCGGCTGCTGTTAGATCAAGACCAGAATGGTGCTTCTTGGCCCCTGACTGGCACTAGGAAGAGGGACCACATGTCCCCCTCTTCTCTGGTTGTCTGTCAAATACAGAATTGAGTATACAGTTCTTATTATACATTTTCAAAGCACTACCGGATTGGCATCAAAAATGTATGTATGTATGTATGTATGTATGTATGTATGTATGTATGTATGTATGTATGTATGTATGTATGTATGTATGTATGTATGTATGTATGTATGTATGTATGTATGTATGTATGTATGTATGTATGTATGTACTGTATGCCTATCACTCCACCTGATCAACTACATGTACAGTATCTGTGGTTCATAATCTCTCTGTCTCTCTCGTAGGATAAACCTGGCCCCTACAGTAGGCTATGAGGAGGACGTGGGCAGCCATACAACACACCACTTCATGTATCCGGAGAGCGCCAAGAACCTGGCAGCCAATGTCAGCTTTGTCCTCGTTCCTTTTAAAACGCTGGATCTGCTTTGGATCACCAGTGCCCTGTCCACTGGCCAGATTCGATTGTGAGAGAACACACCGACACGGACATGGGCAGCGAGCATGTAGATATACTGTATAATGCATACCAAAAAAAAAGACACATTGTCAAGGCACACGCACACAATTGTGAAGGGATAAACATGGTACCACACTCGTGCACAGTAAAAGCATACGATTAGGAAACATGTCGTACATTCAAGCACCAGTGAAGAAACATTTGGGCACGCATTCTTTCAGACATATAAGACACAGAAAAGCATGCATAAGCAGTTGTTTGATTGATGCTCAGCTCCGAGAACCCAGGGAACCAGACAGCGGGAACAGTCAGTCATCCCTCATTCAGTTTAAATTTACAACCACACAGCAATCACATAGAGTACTGGCTCAATGTCACTCTCTCTCTCTCTCTCTCTCCCTCTCTCTCTTTGTTACCTTCTCCCTCTCCCTATTTCACTTTTCCTCTCTCAGTACCTATGCTCCGGTGAAGCAGTTTCTCCGTGTGGACAAAGACAAGGTATAATGTATACCTACTGTATGCAATACATACTATATTTTGTATATGTACTTCTAGGGCTGAACAGTTGGTCAAAAAATACAAATCACAATATGAACTACTGCAATTTTCAAATTGTAGAGGCTACAGTTCATTGCAATTAGACAGGGGGTCCAAAATGTACTTTTAAACAAGGTATTCTAGTGCTTTGGGTAATATTTGCTCCAGAAAGTCATTGAGTACAGTACATTATCTTTTTTTTTTAATGCAGTTGAGGGCACAGATTAATTTAAGAAGTCTTGCCGAAAAAGATGCAGAAAATATTCTTTTATGAACGAAATTCAAACATCCATGACTTCATCAATGCAACATGAATATTATCCAGGGGGTTTATCTCCTGAAAATATGATTTAATAAAATAGGGAAATCTGGTGAACATGCAGTAACACCGGTATGGTCCTTTAAATATCAGTTTATATGTTGACAGTATCTGGTGTTGTGGTTATACTGTAAACCAGTAAAACTGTAATTGAAGTTTGACTAAAAAAGATTATCGCAAAAAATCACAATTAAATATTTTCGCATAGGTCAACCCTAATATGCACTGCACTGTATGTCTATATACTATTACTATTATTACTATTATTACTTTTCCCAAATCTTTTCTCTATGTTAGTCACACACACACACACACACACACACACACACACACACACACACACACACACACACACACACACACACACACACACACACACACACACACACACACACACACACACACACACACACACACACACACACAGTACAGTAGAACTATGAACACATACTGTAGTGACCATGCTTTGCTGAAATCATATCATCTGTTCCCTCTAGTTTATGAAGGATCATAATCCCTCCCTTTGTTTTTAAACACTCTTCTGCTTGCTTTTTAATCCATGAAAATAAATATACCCAAACTAATCTCTGCCACCAATAGATTTGGCCTGTTTAAAAGTTGAAAACGTCACTGGAACAAAACCCCCAAATAGATTTAATCCACCAGCACCAGTGCCATGTAGAAAACCTATTAGTCAAGGACTCAGTATTACTCAAGTAATAGGGAAGCGAATACATTTTGTAATTACTTGAAGGTTTGAAGTTGTTGAGGTCACATATTTTAGTCTAGTAGTCCAGTGATGCAATTCAATGTAAAGTAACAAAACCCTTGTAAAATCTACTCAAGGGTAAAAGGACCCTTGGACACTGCAGAGGTTTTAAACACTTCAACTCCCAATTTAAGGTTCAGGACAGTTCAGAAACCTACAGTAACTACCAATGATGATGGGGATTCCAAGCTAATAGAAACTATAGCCATTCTCATGTAAAGTTAGCATGCGGAAAATAGAAACCATTGTTGTTGCATTAATTAAAACAAATTAACGTTTGAAATCTTATTTGAAATGACCAAACCTGCCTATAGATATCACTGGTAGGCATATTTCTAAACTGTCCACAACCGTTCTCTGAGACACAGGGCATGTAAACAAAAAAAGGGCATTAGTGAAGACCAATTATATGAAGATAGGTTGAAAATGGGTGGAGTGGTCCTTTAAGGAGTAGTTATCAATCATATCTTCTAGCCAGCTGAGTAATGGCCTTTTGGAATGCCTGGGATTGGTTTAACAAACATAAAATCTATGGTGGGTGGGGTGGGGGTGTAGGTGCGGAGAAAGAAACTTTCCCACTGGTGAGATTAGAATTAATTCCCTAGCTCTGCTGGAGCACAGGATAGGTTTGAGATAAATTGAAATGCTAATTCATAATTACCCAAATTTGGCTCTGCGTAGCTCAGATTAAAACATATTGTAAATACCAGTTATTAAATGTTTGTGTGTCTGTGTTTGTGTATTCCATCCAGGTCCAGATCTTCAACCCAGCATTTTTCAAGTACATCCATGATCACTGGACCAAACATCATGGACGTTACCCCTCCACTGGCATGCTGGTGTTGTTCTTTGCTTTGCACGTCTGTGACGAGGTTAGTAACACTTCAGTTTGTCTTGGTTCAATTCAATTAGTTGAGCTTTATCTGCATTAACTGATTAAACCCTATATACTTGACCGGAGTACCCCAGGGGTCTATACCTGACCCACTCCTTCTTTCCCCTTGATCGCTTTGCCAAAAATAGAAAAAAATAAAATATATAAAGAATAAAAGCTCATAACGCGTGTGCTGTGAGCTTGTAGATCTGCTATTGTTGCTGAAACTGGAAAGTTCTAGAAACTAGAACATTCACAAAATGTTAAAAAATATTCATTTAATAATATAATAATAATAATAATAATAATAATAATAATAATAATAATACATTATTTGTCACTGCACATTTTGAGATACTTTTCTGTCCACTGCATTTACCCATCCTAACTATTAGGAGCAGTGGGTGCTATTAAATTAAGTAGTGGGTGCAGAGTGAGCAGTAGAAGCTTTTCTACCATTCATCTATGGTCGCCATATACATGTGAAAAGTATTCAGGGTTTTAATTCCATGGCATACTGGCAGCATGCGCCTGAAATTTGCTGCTGATCGCCCCAGTGGTTTGCGAGATTAGCTGAGGACACTCAGACAGGGAAAAAACATAATTCCCCCCGTTGCCTTCGGCCTGGTGGAGATACAATACAAATTTAATAATATTGAAGAATGATTTCTCTTTATTTCTTTCATTCACACACACATCTGTCCATACTTTTTTGCGGTTACACAATACATAATGCATGAAGACTCATTCGCACGCACACACACAAACACATCACGCTCATCTCGACCTAATTTTCTCCTTTCCATCCTGCTTCTGTAGGTGAATGTGTTTGGTTTCGGGGCAGACAGTCGGGGTAACTGGCACCACTACTGGGAGCAGAACCGCTACTCTGGAGAGTTCCGCATAACTGGCGTCCACGATGCAGACTACGAAGCCCAAATCATCCAGCGTTTGGCCAAGGCTGGCAAAATCACTGTATTCCGTGGAAAGTAGCCAACACGTCACCTCAAATACCTTAGATTTCATGTTAGAATGCTGGCTTGGCTCTGGGATGCTATACAGTAGATGCGGCTTAGAGTGCATTGTATATTCTTCCTTTCACTTTGCAGCAGTTTGTGAACTAAAGTAAAGAAATTAAGTGGAGAGAGGAGCAATACAAACTGCTGCTGCATAAATGGAATCTGTGCCAAGCGAAAGAGAAGTTGTATCTTTTAAACGTTCAACTGGTAGTGAAAAGTGTTACAGCAGAGAGATCCCTAATTATCTTACCTGGGGAAGAGTCTAACAGCCACAGCTTTGATGGGAGAATACACTTTTGGAGCCACAAAAATTGAAAACAGCTGTTCCAAATGTCTTTCATTACTGTGGCACATAAAAGTCTGGGGGAAAAGGTGGAGGGAGGCCTGGTGAATAGATCTATAAATCAGCAATTAAAAGCATTTCCATTCAGGAGTGCTAAAACGATAACCTAGGTGGTTATCGTTTTAGCAGGGGGAGGAAAAATCACCACACTGCCTCGTTTTAACCGAGGAATGCACTGAAACCACTAAAGAGCGGAGTGCTGTGAGCAACTGAACTGAAGGTATAGGTAGCTATACTGCTACACTGGCTTGCTCACACCAAGGATATCGCATCTTGATACATTGATAGCAGCATTGCCAGCAGGCCCTCCAAAGGAAATCAATACACAGAGGAAAACACTGCATTTGCTACTGAAAAGGACACAGAAAGCAGGTGCTGGATCAGCTGTCACTGAGGCCATTGTTTTACAGTCATGTGTAATGTGTGAATGGCAGACTATGACAATGGCATCGTTAAAATCTAAGCTGGAGTTGTGGATGTTGGTGAGCAGCAGGGACTCGGTGAACTGAACATCTGCCAACATACAGTATGGGCAGTTGGGCACATAAAGGTCAGGGCTGAAGCTCCCCTTCCCTCCCCTGCCTATGCATTACTTTATTATGCATCCCTTGCAGGTACTTTGCCCTGGACAAAGAAAGAGTTGTGCAAGATCAACACAAATGTAACTTTTTTTGTTTTGTTTTATCAAAACGTAAAAGTAACACATTGAGATAATAAAGGCTCCAAACAATGACATTCTTTGTGCAACTGTACTGGTTTGTAAAATAGAGGTCTTTGCCCACGCTGGTCTTTATCCTCTGCTCTGTTCAGTATTCTGCACGGTGCCACAGAGACACTCTTGCCCTGGCTGTTTTCACTTGCAGGAGGCTAACTGCAACCCTAGCTGGCGTCTCAGCCACCAATAGAGCCAAACCCTACCACATGTCTGCATCCTGTCAGAGTCTATCCGGCCGCCTAAGACTGTAGTAACAAGGCCAAGATTCCCTCTCCTGGGATCCCTTGTCAGATGCTGCCAAGGCTTCACCGCAGGTATATAACAATACAACCACGTCCCCCACAGATCCACATCCACAGTTAAACGTCTGAGCTGAGAATGCTTTGTTTTCTGGACCAGAATTCAGTCGGTCTGGCAAGGTTATGACTGAGGAAGACGGGAGAGAATAGAGTGCCTGGACGTGAGACTGGTTTGCTGCTGCATTTTAAGATGGATGGAAATAAAAGACACCTAACCAAAGGAGGAACATCATCTTCTACTTTTTGCCACTCTTCAACCTGAACTTTGCTTACCCAGCTACTTAGTTTGGGCATTTCTCTTTGGCAGCCCTAAAACTGCAAATTGAATGACTCCTAACATACTATACCATTACCACTTGTAGAGTGAAGATTTGATTGGTTAATTTTATATGCCGCTCTAAGCCTAAAGCCTAGACTATCATACTCTGGATTTACACTTGTTGCTCAGATCAGGATTTTTTTCTTTCTATTCTGTAGTTATATATTTACAAAAAGATACATGATGTGACCCCCAGTGTTTGTTTAAAATCATCAAACCAATACCTAGTGCACTTAAATCAGCTACTTACATTTTCACATAGACACAAAAGACGTTCATGATGGAATCACACAGTTTCACACAAGTAGAGGGAAAACATGAAAATTAAAAAATCGCTTTGAGTGTCAGTTGTAAATCCATCCGAAAAGGGCATGAGAGTTGTTCAAGAAGAGCATGCTTGTGGCTTATAAGCAAGTGTTACTATAAGTGGAGTAAACAATGCCTATGAGGTGTTATTGTTTTGTGTATGCCACTAAGTCCTAGTGGTGTTATAAGACTATGTTCAAAAGTGTAAAAGAATGAGCAATCAGGCTGTGTGGTCTAAAATCTGTGGTCTAAAGAGGGAATGTTAGAGTACAAAATGTTTATGAGCCAAGAGTGCTAGAGCAGTGGTTCTCAACCTGTGGTGGACTGTGAGGGTAATGATAATAATATCTCAAATATATTTACTGTAGCGCTTTTGTAAGTACCCAAAGAGGCTTGGTACTGCAAGTGGGTCCCCAAATAATTGGCAAAACACTAAGATTTAAATGATAATATAAAACATTTATACAAATAATGTATTTTCTTGAAACCCTTGAAAAAAAATGTTTTCATAGTGATACTGTACCAATAAGAACTACAGTATGTATTGTGTTAGTTCCATTGATACAAGCCAGAATAGAATTGATCATTAAAATAAACATGCTCTGAAAATAGCACATAGTTCATGTTAAGTGGTCAGATGGGTGGGCCGCAAACGTTTTCACGATTTTCAAGTGGGCTTTGATCCAGAAAAGGTTGAGAACCACTGTGCTAGCGGAAACGTGAGAAACATGAGCATTGGTGTTGTGAAATAGCATCAGCTTAAGATCAAAATGTCTAGCTTGAAGCACATCGTTCACATTGTAATTACATGAGTCATTACTAAAGGTGAGACCTACAGGGATACAACCACATAACATTAGGAGGCTGTTGTTATTAACAATGATTTAATAGTTTTTGCTTGTGTTTTTAACCATGATTTTAGCTGGCTAACAATCCTGCTAAATAATTGAGTAGACAAACACATACTGTACATTCAAATGACTGGACTTGATGTTTGAATGGCAGTCAACAGTAATGGGTCCTACTGGTGATGAAGAGATATGTATTTCCACTGTTCAGATCAGCTCCATCAGGATGTGTAATATTGTATTATCTACAGTATATTGTATAACCACACGTTGACCCTTAACATAATCGTCACTGTATTTCATCTGCTTTCAATATTTTGTATCTTGTTTTGCACATAATGGCATTTATAGGATGCTTTTGCATTGAGCTGGACTCATTTTGAAAATCAGACTGGCTGACTCCAGTAATGTATATAGATTGTGTCATATCTCTCTCTCTCTCTCTCTCTCTCTCTCTCACACACACACACACACACACACACACACACACACACACACGCAAAGTCATGCTTTTGTGCCTTGTCCTGCTTCTGGACGCAGTTCTCCTACAGCTTGCCCCATCAGCAACACACACCTGCTACCTTAGCTTTTTCTTAGTCTGCAGAAACACACACACAAACACACACACACACACACACACACACACACACACACACACACACACACACTTCGGCCTGGCTGAGAGCTGTGCCTTGACTGCCTTCTGAGTTGTACACACCAACACACAGATACATACACAGATACAAACATATTTCTTTCACAAGAAGTATAGTTGTCTCAAATAGTTAACTTCTTACTGCTTTGTACACAAACATTGTTATCCACACACAGAAAGCTGTAGGCGCATGAAGGGGATGAAACCTCAGAATGCAATGTGACTCGTTATGAATTGGTGCTAGGCCATTTGCTACTAAATATATCTATATATTTTTAAGACGTTTATACTTAACTGGGTACCACAAAACAGAGTACAATGTGAAAGGAATCTTGAAGATGGGAGAAAGGCTCAAAGGTCACACAACAGATTCAGACACCACAAGTACACAGTATCTGCCTTCTTCCCCCACAAAGACGCAGGGACTGTCCAATTGCTACTTAAAAAAGAAAAGCTTCAACTTTCTGTGTGATTTCAGAACTGCTATGGAACACACAACAGTAATGATAGTGATGAGTTAAGAGTGTTTCAGTCACATGAAACACTTCTAAGTGCAGTTTTGGCAGGTAATCATCATTTTACTGGAATGGACAGGACATTATGTTCTATACTTGCAGAGAATGATAACATAAATAATCCTGAATGATATATCTTCACCAATCGACACAATTTAATGCTGCATCCAGTAAAAAAAAACATACCAGCTTCTGTGTATACTCAGAGCTACATACAGTATGGCCATGGGCAGGGTTAATCATAACATCATGTACACAATACAGCTGTACACAGGAGTTGTCATACAGTTTCTCTCACTACAGGTTAAATGGAATTGCAGTAGGTTTTTTTTATTCTCGAGAACCTCCAAAAACACCTTGTATGACTATAAAAAGCATATTTTGTCAAGAGTTTGAAAGTAGGCAAATTGACTTTCTTGGAATGTAATGTTAAAAACAAATCAGGGTGTATATCATTTTGATATCCCGCCATTACAATGACAAACCGCAGACAGTGGGGCTTACAGTCATAAATGTGAGAATCAATAAAACCAATAAATAAGCCATTGTTCCCATAAAGTAGTTGCTGTTTATATGGTCTGCTCTTAGCCTGCCGACCTTTGCTCTTCAGCAGGAGGCTCAACTACAGCACAATTTGTCATTTCAATGACTTCTGGTAATTTAGACTGCTGCTGCCACACTGAAAATAGAAGTGACGGAGCGAGAACGTGAGAGCAAGAATGACAAAATTGAATGTGTACGACAGAAAGAGGGAGAAAGAGAATGTGTGTTAAACAGAGAATGGAGAGGGAATAGAAAGAGAACTTCTACTGTTCTGTCCTAAATTAGATTGGAGTTTCACTGCAGCTCTAATGTGATGTATTTCACTTCATGTGGCACACATTGGTGAGTTTTTTCCTGAGGCGTTCATAACATTAAGTAGGTCTCATCTCCTCTTGCTAAGCCAATACATCTCTCTCCCACGACTGTCAAATGTCTCCTTTATAGGGAAATGGAGTCAAGCATTTGCGGCCCTATTCTGGGTGCCGCCTTACCCATTATCCCTAAACTTCTTTGCCATTTTTTACTATTTTGAAAAACATTTTCAAATAGTTCAACTAGCAGATCTACATCGACACGTTGTGAGCTTGTGGCTTTTTGAACTATTTGAAAATGTTTTTCAAAATAGTAAAAAATGGCAAAGAAGTTTAGGGATAATGGGTAAGGCGGCGCCCAGAATAGGGCCCTTGGTCTTTATTGTCATTATTGCCTCATGACTGTGAAATGACTGCTACACTTTATAAGGAAACAAAGAACTGACTTTGGTTGTGAGTGTTATTGGGAATACCCGACTTGGGTTGTGAGTGAGCCATTTCCCATCTCCCTGCATTAAAGAATCGATTCCTGTGACCTAAGAACAAATGACTTTGATCAACTGATTTGCAAAATATAAACTGAAGTAGGCTGCTTCATGTATACAAGACCAGATCTGTACCAGTTTAAAAACACCCGGCCATGGATTGCAAAATAAGCCAATGAGAGTTCTCCCAAGTATTATGAGATCTGTCTTAAATTAGATCCACTTTAAAGCTACTCACTGGCTCACTGTTCTAAATTAGAGCAGCAGAGAATAGAATCCTTTGTATAAGTATACCAATAACTCTGTGACCCATTTATGGTGCTGCCTCGAAGCAGTTGTGCACCACCACCTGATGCAAGAGGGATTTAAAAGCATACTGGTGTAAGGGTGACTCCCTACATTACTTTTCAAAGTCAGGGTTCCCTATACTATCACAACAAGATCATCTTTGTCGTGCTGGTTTCAATCAAGATGAATTTTCGTTGAGATGTTTTCACATTGTGCTTACACTCATGCATTTGATCGTTTTTGTGCCCTCTTTTCCAAAAACAAAATGGGATGGCACCCCAAAAACAACCCGCATCCCTTTCTCTGTGTGAGAAAGCCACAATATGAGCCACTGAACTTGGCTGTGGAAGAAAAGATGTAGTTCAATAAATGTAATTTTAGTCTGAGAACCACTATCTTATAAAAAAATATCTGCATTTGTGTGCCTCGTTTACATTTGACATTAAAATCCTTGTGTCAAAGTAAGTGGATCAAGAGCCTATATTTAGACAGGTCAACAAGTTCACTTTTAGCAAAGGTCAACACTTGAAGGATTGTTATTAAGTTTTTGTTTAGCCACTCTGGGTTGAATTGACAAAAATCTGATGCCAAACTTGTGCCTTGGATGTTTGTCTACACAATTTCTAGCATCTTGTATCTGCACTGGGATTTTAATACCAAATGTAAAGGAGTTCTTTATTTTGTATTTAGTTAATTCAGGAATAATCAGAGTCCATCTCCCCTTGATGTGTCATTTAGAAGAAATGTAGCTCTCTGCCACGGGGCTAAATGTCACATTTCTTGTAGTTGGATGTACCACTTAATTCTCAACCCACTGATGTACAAAGCTGATCTTGCAGAAATAAATGGGCTTTTTTTTGGTAAGTTGATATGGGCAATACAGCCTGCAGGGGAGATCAAAGCTAATAACTGGGACAAACTGAACATAGGAAGATGGGGGGGAAAGAAGTCTTAGTATATCTGAAGCCATAATGCTTCAGAGGTTGCCAGCATATCCTTAATTTTAGGGCTGTGAAGTTGTTCCATTAGGACAGTCTCATGTATTTTTCTTGCATTAGATCACTGGTTTGTGTTGAACGGTAGATCTGATTTATACTTGGTTGCTGGCCATGTTGCACACCAAAAAGTGCAGATCTACATCTACAAGCTCACAATGTGTCACACTGCGAAGCGTTGTTGTGAGCCTGTGGATCAGCTATTTACAGTGCACAACACTGGTATGCAACCAAGTATAAATCACCTTAAACAGTTCTTAAGTGCACATAAAACACCACCAGTTTACTACCAATTTGTTTACCCAGCGATACTGCAGACTGCACATATCAAAAAGACTTTTAAGTACTATAAGGCTACCACATGCATACAATAGAAATAATGTATCAGTGAACGCATCATCAGCAGTAAAAATGTATTTTTAATTATTTAAACTTATGTGGTACTATCAATACTACAACTACTGTACAAAATACTTAAGTACGACTCTAAAGTTGCTTGGTGCATAATTTTACCTGTAAGGGATCTATACCATCTAAATTCAGTGGAATTGTCTCATAATGCTTTTCAACAGAGGACAATAAAACAAGGAGTGGATAACAATGTCAAGTGAACTATGTCAAAGTATCAACAGCCACACAGTTACTGCTGTATGGTGTTATTTTACAGTGTCAGTATTAAAGAACATTGTCTCATTAAGTGTACCCTTTCATTTTGGGTGGTTTGGGTCAGTCTGCATCATTGTACAGTCCTTGCTTTGTTGGTTAGTAACGACTGATTTATGCTTTGGTGAAAAAGCACTTGCGACATGTCATTCGACAAGTTTCTACTGTTGGAAATTGTATTTTGGTCGTACGACATGCCACACAGCACTTTGTTACTGAATCATACATCAGGTTGAAGATTACCACTGGATTAAGCCAGTGCACTTGTATTTACTACATTGAACCTGAATCTGTATCATTATGTGATCATCACAGACTGTATCTTATTATGCTATTGAACAAATAAATGCTTCTTTAAACATGACTTGGTTGTTAACCAATTAACTCTACAGTTCAACTCTCCACAAAATGTTAGGGCCAGAAAGATTATTAGAACAGTGAGGACAAAGTGAATCAATTCATGGGCTGAAAAAGGAAGCCTTTCAACTAACTATGCTCCCTTGTATTGAGTTGATGTCACATTTTGATTGTGATGGGTGGTGGGATTGGTAAATCATCCTAATGGAAATATTAGGAACTATTTGTCATTTTAGGATTTAACCACAACAAAAATCACACTTAACTAAATGTTATTGAAGCAGTCTGTACACATACTGTATTCATCGAATAGTTACAGTATTAGAGGAAAACAGAAGATTTTTTGCATATTTGACATTTATCAGTATTTATTCAGTTCATCTATGAACTTCTCAGACATGGAACAGCTACAATGATAAAACAAGTCTTTTCAGTGTCAGGACAATGACTTTACACAGAATTATTACAAGTTTGTGTTAATATGCATTTATTAATGAGTTACCATTTACCGAATAACATTACAGATAATGGCTTGATGTCTGGACAATGCGACTATGATACAGCTAGTGGCTCAGTCACTAACAAGAACGCAGCACCGATTGGCTTATAACTGTCGCAGGGCAACCAATCACAGGAGAGAACACAGGCTTTCACAGACAACGCCCCTCATCCACACCCAAATTGTTTACGCTTGTAAGCCCATGATGCTTTTGTTGATCGTTGAAGAATCGGACAGGTACATTATCAGTGGAATCCTTGATTACATTGGTACACCTTTCCAGTCCTTTCAGCTTTAAATATGTCCAATTCAGATTGTTCTTGGACCTTGCTAGCTTAATTAGTGTATCTGTGAGCAGAAGCCGAGCAAGGCATGAGATACCAAAAAAATGACTTTTTAAAATTCATCAAAAGCATCGATGGCAAACTTTCCAGGGAGTTGTTTGAGATGAGAAACAGATATTGAAGAGCAGGAAGTAAAAAGAGGGAGAGACAAAATGGACAAAAGCTTCCAAGTTTGTGACAAAGGACCATCACTTCCCCATAGGACGGGTGCTACTGAACATAATTAGCTTTTATAGCTGTCTTATATAGACCACAAACAAAATTAAGCTACATGCACCCATTAATATGAGAAACTAGGTTACCATTCCCTAAAATTACCTGTCTATGTTGTCGTTTCCGTTTTTAAAACCGTTTGTTCCTAGGCAGGTTTTTCTTTTCTTTTTTGAGTGATGAGTTCCCACTTCCCAGAGAGGAGAGGACCATTTCAATGTAATGAGTCTGAATCATCTTCCTACTCCAACAAATCTGTCATCATGAGTCTGTTTTACTATTAGGCACAGCGTCAGTGGTCATATTTCAACAGCCACGGAGGGGAAAGCCACAATCTCATTCTGTACCAACCACAGTATCAGTGATAACTAAAACGGAAGCAAAACAAGAATGGTGGAAGGAAGAAGGTAAGATTAGAGGAAGAATAAATGGAAGGTCCCCCTCTCCTCTATCCTTCTTTCCTCCACCGCCACAGATCCCACCATTCATTCCGACTCTTACACCCAGTCTTGCTCCACCCCTCTCTCCCGTCTCTGCGCCCTCTCCTTGTACTCCACACCTCCTAGTTCTCTCCCAGCTTGAGCCGTGCAAACTCGTTGGCCATCTGTAGCGCCTCCTGCATGCATTGCGTGTTCCTGCCGGTGGCCTGGGCGGACATGTCCTTGCCGCCCCCTTTGCCGTCCAGCAGATTGCAGAGCTCATTAACCCACTGACTGGCCTTCAGACCACGGTTAGCCACATCCTGGCGATGGAGGAGAAAGATGATAAATATCGACAGAGAAAGAATTGAGAGAGAAAAAGAGAACAGAGACATAAAGAGAAATAAAAATGTAAAAAGGAGAGAAAGGTGAAATTGAAGAAGCTGTGCATTGATCGTATATACAGTTTGTGTGCGTGCGTGTTACCTGTGGGACTTGGCATAAACAGATGATCTTGCCAGCATCCGGGTCTACAGTGAAGAGCATGGCAGCAGTCTGTGGAGATTGAGTCTTCAACATCTTCAGTGACTCATTCAGAGCCTGAGAGAGATGAGGGAAGGAGGAGCAAGGTGAAGGAGGGATTAGCAGACAGGTTGGGAATGCAGTGACGAATGGCTCTTTTCAACCACAAGAACTAAGTGAACCGCATCGCACTGATGGGGGGAGGGTTAAGTATTTAAGTTTAAGGGTTAAGTATTTAAGGTTAAGTATTTCACGGGTTCTGGGTTTGTTTCTATACACTATGGCTCGGTCTCCGATAAGGCTCCGAGAACCTAATTTGGGCCCTGCTCCAGAGGTATATTCTAGTAGAACTCAGAACTTGGAGTTTTAAAATTGTATACGTTTTTTATAAGTTTGTTTTATGATTGTACCTCCCCCTTCAGGGATGGTTCTGGTTATAATGGAAGCGTTAACTAGAAAAAGCTAAATCACAGGTTCTATAAAGTTTCAGGTAATGGAAGGTTCTGGAATACCGTACCCATCATAGTTGTCAAGAGTGAGAAGACACATGAGAGAATGATTGGAGGGAGTGAGAAGAGGGAGTGTCTGTTTTGGGATATGCTGTGGGATCAATACAATGCTGTACAGCATTGTATTGACTTTAGAGCTCCACGTTGTGATATGACACGATATAATTAGCCATTTCTGAGTTCACACACGATTCTTAGAGCTCCGTCTGGGGACACACGCTCTCCATCACTAGACTGGCCAGTCAAATGGCAAGGTGAGACAACTTCAGTTGCGGTCTAGAGCTGCACTGTGTTATGGTCATTACAGTACAATAATTAATTTAATCACCAATTCATTCTGTGAATCATCAAGAGTGGTTTTAATGTCGTTTATAGCAACATTAACTATTTTATAGCGTCTATCAATGAAAAAGTAAAAAGCTGATCAAGCAGCAGTTGTTCTGGGGGTATTTTACAGTGTAGACTAGAGATCCGTCACGGTTTACAGTTTCAAATGGAAAGACTGAACAGAGCATTTGTTTGCTGAAGAACATGCATACTGTACATTAACACCTTTACCGCCGGGCCCGTAGTTCTACGGGCCGTTAAATCCAACGGTTAAGCGCCGAGCCCGTAGTCCTACGGGCTGCGGTCTTTTCGCGCATGCGCGGTCCGGGTGCACTTTCGGAATTTTTTTGATCCACTTCCGTTTCCGGTTTGATGACAGGAAATAGAATTATTTGGGATCCGGTTTCGACGATCACGCCCGCTCCCATTCTACAGACGAAACTGAAACTCAATTCTCTTCCTGTAGTTTTTTCTCCTCGCATTTCACTGTTTAACGTAATCCGCTCTAACTACAGTCATGGAAGTCCGTTTGACATGCGGTCTTCACTGGGAGATACAGGGAGATCACGCGGATGTAAACAGACCGTTCACGGCTCAATCTTAAGGATTTTAACAAGATCTATGGCGACATGAAAAAAACAAAAAAACAACAAAAACACCTTGGCAGGTGAGTACATTATTATGAGATTAACCTCTGGCGGTGGATGTGTTAACAGCATCCATTACAAAACCTTTATTATGAACTGTTGATGCAATCCCCATCCACCCCTCCTACTTTCTTTGTATTGGAAGATAATTGTTAAAATCTTATTGTGACACTTACCTTGGCGGAGGCACCACTCTCCATCTCCATGACTAGCAGCGGTTGGTTGGGGCTGCCGTCAATCACCTCCTTGGTCTTTTCCAGGACCCTCTTCTGGACTTCGGCCTTGCTGGCACGGTCCAGGTCGTCCATCGTCTTCTTCAAGCCCTTCAGAGCTTCTCTCATCTCGTCTTTCTGCCACTGGGAGATCACTGCTGTGCCTAGGGACTACACACATACACACAGATCAGTTATGTGCCTATTGACAGACATAAATTACAGATGTATTAATATCACAGACCTACATTTAGAACTGAAAGGCAACACTTCACGTCCTTCCTTTCAGAAAATAAATGTTCTCCTAAATTCAGGAGCTGGCCATTGTGTATATCTCACACACACACACGCGCGCGTGCGCCCGAAATCGAAAAATGTCCTGGTCTTGGGACCGAAGAACCCTCCCCCATCCCTAACACAAACACAATGAGAGTCTTACTTCTGTCATGTCAGCTATCTCTTTCTGGACGTCCTTGTTTGGAGCTGTCTGAGCCTTCACCTTTTCACCTAGCAACGACAAAGACTGACGCAAGGCATCAGCTTTCCTCTGGGCCTGGAGAGAGGGATGGTGGAGGGAGAGAGGGGGAACAGATGGAATAGATTAGAGGGGAGAGAGAAAGACAGAGAGACACAGAGAGATGGGGGGGGTGAGGAGAAACAGATTGGGAAGCAGTGAAAGTTACAATAAAACTGCAGCTGCAGATTCGAAAATACAAGTTAAATTGTGTTTCATGGCAGCTTGGATAAGTAGAAGATGACCTGTATTTGAACTAGGGCTGGGTGATATGGACAATATCAACATTGAACATACAAGGTCACCTAGTCTGACGATAGTGCGCCTTATCTCAAGCACGGACCTGCCTCACACAGCAGCCAGTTAGAGAAGGAGGAAGCACAGCCATGGACAGTCACTGAATGATGAACATTAGACACAGCTACAGTACGATCATGACAGAACATGTAATGCAGGGCATGTGCAGTCCAAGGCTGTAACGTGTTTTCATCTGTACTGTTTATGGATGCAACAGTTAATCAAACAAATCATCAAAATAATTGATCTGAATGAAATAATCAATTGTCCTAAATAGCTAAAAAATAGCCTGTCTAGTAGATTGGCTATTTTTGCATGACACCATTGTACGATGAAGTATAAAATGAGGATTAAGTGGTTAATCGGACTAATCGATTTACTCGATTCAAAAAAATCTATTAGAATGTTTTAACTTCGATTCATTGATAAATAAATAAATACAAAAATCGATAATCACTAGAATAATGACTAAGAAAATAATCTATAGTTGCAGCCCTTGTACTGCGTGCAAGCAAGTACACGAATGAGCTGGTCTCCGTGAGGCTGTGTCTGTGTGTGGTTGTGTCTTGTTTTGTGTAGTCGTGTGTGTGTGTGTGTGTGTGTGTGTGT
This sequence comes from Gymnoscopelus braueri, assembly GCF_963280865.1. Classification (NCBI taxonomy): domain Eukaryota; kingdom Metazoa; phylum Chordata; class Actinopteri; order Myctophiformes; family Myctophidae; genus Gymnoscopelus; species Gymnoscopelus braueri. Next base: position 38,274,865 of record NC_137610.1, on the reverse strand, counting down.
GTGTGTGTGTGTGTGTGTGTGTGTGTGTGTGTGTGTGTGTGTGTGTGTGTGTGTGTGTGTGTGTGTGTGTGTGTGTGTGTGTGTGTGTGTGTGTGTGTGTGTGTGTGTGTGTAGGCATGTCTATCTGTGTGTGTCTGGTGTGTTTCTGACCTTCTTAGCCTCATCTCCCGTTACAGCAACGATGCGTCTGATGCCCTTAGCGATGGCCTCCTCTGAGACGATGACAAAAGGTGCAGCGTGACTAGAGTTCAGCAGGTGGCTGCAGGAGGTGGGGGGGGGGGGGGATAGAGTGGGGAGGAAAGCAGATGGGAGAGGAGGAGAGGAGGAGAGGAGGAGAAGGCAGTAAGATACAGAGTGTAAAAAATACCTGTACATAAGTATACAGAGTTCTTGACTTTGCTCAAGATCAAACAGCAAAGACAATATTGTGAAAGCATATTGTGTACTTACGCACAGACAGATAGTATGTTCAAATAAATATAAAGGCTGTGCCTGACTCAGTTGAATAAGATTCTGCAGTTCAATATGACGATTCAACGATTTATTGCGAACGCCGCGCCTCCGACCAAGTGGAGCTTACTATCAAACCGTGCTCGGGTTGTGTCTCTGTATCTCTGTGTGCAGTATTTGGCTCATGCCCCCATGTGACTCACATGCGTGCACTGCCTGTAAGCAGCCACCCGAGTGCGCCAGAGTCCAGGAATTTAGACACTAATGCTCTCATTACAATGCACAACACACACACACACACACACACACACACACACACACACACTTCTCTCCCCATCACGGTGAAATAACACGGATTACAAGTCTGTAAATACACAATATTTTCGAGCTGCGTTCGCTTCGCGCGTCTTACTTGTTTTATAGAAGATCTATAAGACTTTCTTGCAAAATAGTACATCAGCATTAATTTCAGTGCTGATTTAGACAGACCGTCACCACTTAAGTCTAGATTTGAGCTAAAATAATTAAAAAAGCATAATCAATCAGTACTGTATTTGTTCTTAAAAATAAGCTTTGGGTGGTTTTGGGAGAGTAGTGAAAATAGTTAATTTTAGTACAGGGTGTCGGCTTTGAAATAACTATCTACAATACATTGCTCATAAAAAACAAACCACACATAGACGGCAAAATTGCCACGTGAAAACCTTGTACATGTATAGTGTATGAGAAATGGCTTGCTCTATTGTCTGGAACAGACAAGAGAGGAGAATAGTGGTGAGACTTGCAGACAAAAAAACAACTTATGCAGATGTGGCTCCTCCATAATTTAAAACATTTTCATCAAAGCCAACTCAAAAAACATGTTGCTCTTCTCTTTTTCCAAAAACACAAACAGCAGCTGTAAAATATGTAGAACTCATGCTACTTCACAACTGCAATTTGACATTGAAAATTCTTTCATCTAAGAAATGTTTTTAAAGAAAAGAAAGAGAAAAGAAAAAAAAGAAAGAAAAGAGACCTTGTTCACATGCTGTGGTATTGCACCAAACTAAATGAATAGTGAATACAATATCTCAATCCATTCTGAAGGCTTTTCTATCAATAGATCCTAGCACCCCAAGCTAGGAACTCTAGCTGAGCCCAATATACAATACAAATAATATGCAAATGACAGCTGAACCAAACCTTTCATTTAGTTTGTTCTTATTTCTAATTACTGTATTTTCCATAACACTTGAGGCCAATACTCTTAATTGTTCTGTTGAATTCTACAAACCAGAAAGTAACCTTTACTGACATTTACCCTTAGAACAAAATACAATGACAGACCTAATACTCACGCACGTGCACGTGCACGCGCACGCACACGCACACACACACACACACACACACACACACACAGCCGTCTTAACTAAATAATTGTGCTCCAGAAACCCATTTACCACTGTCCACATGACGCAGCACAGTCGCACAGCTGTGCGACTGTGATCCCTTACTAAGCTTATTGCTACTGTACGTTCAAGCGCCAGGTAGATGGACAACCAGCTGGCAAACCCATTTTCACTGGTGATATTATTCAAGCCATAGGGACAAGCACAATGCACCTGCACATTCAACTTCAATCAGAGAATGGCAGGAGATGCCAAGTAATCACTGACAGCTGTGCTGGAAATGAGTAAACAAGAAAAGAGTATTCAAAGCAGACACACAGATGGATGGTCATTAAAAAGGCAGAGGGTTATGTATGAATTACCCACTGCGGCAGCATGCACTGCAGTAACTTTCTCAATTTCCTGTCTTTTTTACCGACTCCTCTGTGAAACTTGATTCAGTCACATGGCTGTCAAACAACAAAGCCAGGATGAAAGACACTGTCATTGTCTCTAATGGTATAAATATGGACCCGAGTTGAGTATTTGGCAGGCGGGTTCAGGACATCACCAGATTCACCATGTGACAGGATCACATTTTAACCCACTGGAGTATTGTTCTCCATAATAGCTACAGTGAAACTTCAGAATCCTGAAATGTCAAACCGAGAAGGAAATAGCAAATGAGGCAAAACAGTGAAAAGTGTTGTACTTCACGATCTGTGGCGTTTCTTGTGCACACTGGCAGGCACCCAGTGGCTCTGTGGGCTGAGATACATTCCAGGTACATGAGATGTGTCACATATTTAAATGCCAGCTTACCACCTAGGCTATCAGACTTGCTGATCTGCTCAGTGAATAAACAGAAAATGCCATAAATAATATGAAGCATCCTTACGTTCCTCCGCAAAACTCAATGGAGGTGAGTGATCCAGCAGCACTATTGGGGTCACCTAGCAGGTCGTCGATAGGGATGCCGATAGAGACAACCCGCACCGGGTCAGGGTAGGTCTCATCAAACACGGCACGTAGGCCCTGGATCGCTTTGGCTTCAGCCAGAGGGGTGTCCTTGTAGTACACAGCCTGGAGGAAGGTACAGAGAAATGGACGTTACTCGTTTGTAGGAGAAGACCCTGTATAGTCAGGGGATATTAGCAGAAAAATGTCCAATCTTGGAATAAATTCCTTACCAAAAAAAATCTTCACCTATGTGTTTGTAAAAGTGTCTAGTAACACAACTCACAAAGACTGAAATGCAGTTTCCCTAGGGGAATTTTTGACAGCTGCTGAAAGTTGGGGTACCCACCATAACCTTATGCAGGGGAAAAAATCTAAATTTAATTCTGTTTTAAGTAGCATGTGAGGGGTCAAACTAGGGTGTTTTTATGATTCTGAATCCATTGCAAGCATTTGTTTTGCACCAAAACCACTCCTTGGGCTAAAAACGGCCCAATCTCAATGGGCTTTTTACACAAAAAGTATACCTGGAAAAGGATGGCTATGGCCGTTTTTAGCCAAGGAGTGGTTTTGGTGCAAAACAAATGCTTGCAATGGATTCAGAATCATAAAAACACCCTAGTTTGACCCCTCACATGCTACTTAACTCATTCCCTGCCAAGAACGTAATTATATCCAATTACCAATTCTGCCAAGAACGTAAAAAACATATTTTTTTTCAATTTTTTTTATTTTATTATTTGACCCAAAGACCAAGGAGATATGATTTTTCGAAGATTTAAGGTCCTTACACACCGGGGCGATTTTTTTTCATGCGAATAATACGTTTTGTTTTAAAACCTTATAAAGTCAATGCAAGCTTCCACACCAGTTTCGCGGAGCGAAAAAAGCGTCTTTTAATTATTCGGAACGAGTCCGAATTTTGCGTATATTCGCATATTCGCCGGTGTGTAACCGCCTTTAGACTCCTATCCACTTCCTTGTTAACTTAAAAAAAAACTGTATCTCGGCTCCTGAGTACTTTTTTTTTTTCAATGAAAAATCTCTGGCAGTGGGCAAACGCGGCCAGAAATAGTTCAGGCAGTGAATGAGTTAAAACAGAATTAAAATTAGATTTTTTTCCCCGCATAAGGTTACGGTGGGTCACAAATTCTCCTAGGGGAACTGCATTTCAGTCTTTGTGAGATATGTTACTAGACACCTTTACAAACACATTGGTGAAGATTTTTTTTGGTAAGGAATTTATTCCAAGATTTTTTTAATATCCCCTGACTAGTAGGAGAAGACCCAAATTAGCAAAATTCCAACTACTTCTTTCCAAAAACAAGACTTCTTCATGATGTGCCTAGTTGAACAATAGTGCCCTCTGTTGGAAATATTTATGGACAGTGACATTGCCAGACATACATTGCCAGACATATGTACATTCAATGCACTCAACTAAAAAAACACACATCCAGTATATTTGTTCCTCATTATAATAATTTTGTCGCTGTGGCCAATCACAGCTATCAGGGGTAGAGTATCCCATTACACTGCCATCAGAGAGGGAAGCCATTGAGATAAAAAACAATGACCATTTTACAGAGAACAGAGACTAGAGAATGAACCATTCCAAAATATTGGGCTGGAGCAATGGCAGGTAGGAGGAAGGGTGGGAGAGAAAGATTAAGATGTTTCTGGAGGCTTGTCATCAGATTAGTTCTAACAGAGCATAGCTCAGTCTATCCTCTGCCAGAGGCAACATTTGCAGCTGTATGGCAATTTGGATCCAGACATATTTTCAACCTGACAAACCTGGTTTCTAAACTGTCAATATGCGTCGTCGTCCCCACACTGACCTTTGCATCTCGAATCAGGGCACATGCAATCTCCTCTGTGCGGCGGACTTCACCAGTGCTCAGGGCGCCCTTGGCGGTGAAGTCGAAGCGCAGGCGGTCAGCGGCGACCAAGGACCCCCTCTGGTCAGCCTCACCGAGGACCCCACGCAGGGCGAAGTTGAGGATGTGGGTGGCGGTGTGGTTCTTCATGATGGGCTTACGACGAGCCTGGAAGCAAGAAGACCACGCTGCAATGTTGTAGTGGGCTGCTGATCCATTTGTTCTGCTTGTGTTCAAGTGGAACAGTGCTGTTCATTCGTATGTTGTTTGCGAAATGTTCGATACTGGGATATTATTACTATCAGTACATTTTGTACAATGTCTGCTATTTTAAATGGTGCTTTCGTGGAGCAAGCAGTGAAAGGCGTGTGTGTGTGTGTGTGTGTGTGTGTGTGTGTGTGTGTGTGTGTGTGTGTGTGTGTGTATTTTACACACATTCTCACCTCATCTATGCGCAAGGTGACCTGGTCTCCGACCTTCAGCGTTCCATAGACTGTCCCCACGTGAAGAACATAACCTCCTCTCACCTGAGTGTTCTTCACTGTAAACTCCATCCTCTAGAGAGAGAGTATCAGTACTTGTATCAAAACAAGCTCCTGCAATCCTAATTATACCTAATGATTACCACTAGCTAATTCATTTGTCTGGGGTTTCAATGAGGAACAGCAACAATAACAAGGCTATTCTTTGGCTCATGACATTTGTTTTTCCTGCAGTGAGACATGTACAAACTCAGTTTTTCCACTTACGTCTTCTGCGTTGTCATCGCCCCTCTGCATGTAGCCCTCGTCAAAGGTCTGACCTCCTTGCTCAGCATAGAAGGACGTTTGGTCCAGCACTACTCCACACTCCTGGCCTGTGGTCACCTCCTCACAGAAGGCTCGCTCACAGCGCAGGGCCAGGACTGTGGCGGTAGGCGTCTTGAAAACTGGAGTGAGTGAGTGAGAAAGAAGAGGGAATATCATCACGTCTCAGGCTGTTTGGACAGCATTGACAGTCATTAGTCACACAAGCACGGCTACCGTGCACAGCATCTACTGTAGTTGGAACCTTGCCAGTTAGTGAGTATCAGCATGTGTCACACTTGTCCTCCTGAACCAAGTGAAGTGTGAACACCAGAAACATGCGTTGGATACTTGGACACATGTTCTGACAAATGTTTACTATAGTCATAAACAAACACATAGTACTATATACAGTTCGGACAAAACACCCCCATTAACCACTTAACACATTCACTGCCATTGACGTAGATCTACGTAATTTCAAATCCAACCGTTGACTGCCATTGACGTAGATCTACTATAAATTACGCTAGAGGGCGCGCAACCTATGAATGATCCTTTGACTGCGAGAGAAGGCTTGGACGGATGTGACGTCATCCCAAAAAGATTCACTTCCGTCCACTCTTATATTATGATATATATCATTTAGCTCGGATTTCTTCTTTTTTCGGTGAAAACGAGCCATATTCAACTGCCGATAACAACAGACTGGACGATCGCGATAAAAAATGTTTTTGTTCCGGGGGATAGACGAGACCCTCCGCCTCCCCCAGACAGCCTTTGTTTATATCCGTGTCCACATCGTGGCTTCCGTGGCTCTCTGTGGATTGTCAAAATAAGGTAAAAACCGCTGGCAGCAGCGAATTAATTAATTAATTCATACCTGGCAGTGATTGTGTTAAATACCTCATCCAAATCATGTGTCATGTCATGCGTCTTAGTTGACCAGAGTGAGTCTATACTTGGTCTGCTCTTTTTTTCTCCCCTACACCAAATCACTTTGTCAAAAATAGCCAATCTACAAGCTCAAAACGTCTCGCATTGTGACATGTTCTGCAAATGTTCACCCCAGGATGGGGACGCTAGCTCATGGGCTAAACAAATAAAAATATATTTACTGTGCCTTCTGCCCTACTCTTTAATTGTTCTAGGCACTGGTAGTATTGTTTTCAAACCATATCCAAATAACATGTCATATAATGTGTGTCTTAGCGAAGACATATAGGCCTCACCATATTCGCCTTTGTTGTCTAATTTGTAGTCGTACTTGGGCGAGTCATCGGTGGCAGGTACACTCTTGTTTCTTAGTTCTTCAATGGCGTAGATGTCCAGCATGAGGTGGTCTGCACAACCAGCACCCTTACCCTGGGATTTAAGCTAATGGACACACATTTGTATGCTGATGAAATTCCTGTGATTTACAAAACCAACAGGGGTTCTGGTTATGACCCACCCAAGTATCGTCAGTTTGGAAGGTTTCCCTCAAATGTCTCTTTTTTTTTAAGGCCATTAATCCCCACCAAAAAGTTTTACTTCAGAATTTGACGTGCCTTCAGAATTCCACAAACATGCTGGCATTATTGACATTACATTATAATATTGGCATTATCACATTTTCGTATAGGAATAGAAAACACAGGCTTATTTAAACAGCAGGTGCATGGCTTCTTGATTCTGGCTTGCAGTGCAATATTGCTGAATGCTGAGTGCTGAGTGCTGACACAGGGGGAAGTGGTGTGCAGTGCACAGAAATGCTTGTGCTCATTGAGTTTCCCTACCTAGTCAGGGCCTAGTCCTTAACATAATCTACTAATAATTCAAACTAATTTAACATCCCACCCCCACCCCTTTTGTTGACTTTTTAAGGTTCAAGGTTTCTTTATCGTTACATCTTGGGTAGGGGTACATGACGGTAAAAAGTATTGTTCTGCTTCCTCAGACATTGTAGCAGCAATAATAGTAAACATACCGTATATACTACAAGGAGAATAGCAAAAAAGGTGAATAGAAAAAAGAAGAAACAAAAGAGAGCAATCACTAATCAGAGAGTTCCAGCATTGTCAAACACTTTGAACATTGAGTTCTAGCTTTTTATGGTGCTGGTGTCACACTGGCTTCCACTAAGGGCAAACTCCATCCACCATTAACTGTAACAGTATTTCAAAGTCCTATGGAGAAAGAAGAAAATAACATCCATCTCTTTCCCTCACTGCAAATCCAACCTCCCTCATCCCTCAATCTCCACCTCAATGAATGCTTCTACTCATTCCGCTGCGTACATCTCATTCACTGCCTCAAACTCTGTCACCCCACACTCACTACTTCTTTCTTCTCCAAAGACCACACTATGACCAAAAGTCAGCGGACAACCTGTTAGTGTTTCTAATTAGTGCCTTTTGTTCCAGTGAATGAACATCTTAATGTTACAGCTAATTTCCAATTTTGTGGCCAGTTTGCAGAAGGCCATTTCCTGTACAAATTGAAGCCCAATTCATGTGCCGTCACACATGGCGGAAATAGCAGACCTAGAGGCGATCAACGTGTCGCAGGGAGCTTGTAGGTCGGCTATTTTCGATGCGTGACACCGGCATAAGACGAAGTATGAATCGGTCTGCCCCCAAAGCTCCCTCATATAGATTTGTTGGTTGAGATCAGTGAGGAAGAACTTGACTGAACTGCACAGAGCCCTGACATTAACCATATCAAACACCTTTGGAAAGTATTGCAATGCCAAATGCGAGCCAGACTTAATGGCATGAAGTGTCCGACCTCACTAATGCTCTTGTGGCTGAATGGAAGCAAATTGCAGCCGCAATTTCACCAACTAGTGAAAAGCCAACTTCCCAGAATAATTGAGAATGTTTAATTGTAGCAAAGGGGGGAAGCAATTCCACAGATTTAATTCCATTTAACCACAAGACCATTAATGAGGTCAGAAAGTGATGTTGAGCGATTAGGCCTGTCTCACATTTGGCTTTCCAATTAATTCCAAAGGTGTTTGATTCCATTATTCTGTCTTCTTGGTAGGTTTATAGTCAGGGCTGTGTGCACGCCAGCCAAGTTCTTCCTTACTCGTCCAACAAACCATTTTACGTACAGGGGAGCGTGGAGGCACTGGGGAATTGTCATTCTGAAACAGGAAATGGCCTTCCTCAAACATTTGCCACAAATTGGAAGCACACCTTGTCTAGAATGCCATTGTGGCAGTAGCATTAATATTTCCGTTCATTGGAACAACATATATTAATTAGAGACACCACTGACTTTTGGTTATCACGTTCATCCTTTACTCTACACATCACTCGCCCCCTTTCTTTTTCCCCCATCCTTAATTGCACTAATACCATCCATTTTGCACCCCACATCCCACCCATTAACCTCTTCTTCCCTTACCTGTGCTGCCTTCTTCTCCTCCTCAAAGGCAGCCAAGTCGACACCCATGCCTCTCTCCTCAGCGATGAGAGCAGTCAAATCCAGAGGGAAGCCGTAGGTGTCGTACAGCAGCCATGCTGTGTCACCTGGAATCAGGGAAGAGACGACTTTCTTATATGTGCCACAGCATTCCGCAGATAGATACATACACCGAAAGATAGATACGTAGATAGATAGATGTAGGACCCATGCACACAGCACCTAACAAAGTAACATTGTGAAATTGTTATTGTATATTTTTTTGTTGTATTTTTACTAATTTACTAGGGGTGTCGGAAAAAATCGATTCGAATCGCGATTTTACTGTTGGACGATTCAGAATCAATTCTCATTTTTAAAAAATCGATTTTCAAAAAAAATAAAATATATATATATATATATATATTTTTTTTTTAGGATCTTGGATTTACCTTTGTGTGTTTACATTATTATCAGTTGATAAAACCTTTACAATTGTAAAAGCTACATAAATGTACTCTGTTCTCATGCCAGCAGATTGGAGTAGATCCTGAAATCCTATGTTTTGCATCAAGAATCGTTTTGAATCGAGAATCGTTTTGAATCGAGAATAGTTTTGAATCGAGAATCGTTTGAATCGGAAAAAAATCGCTTTTGAATAAAAAAAAAACGATTTTGAATCGAGAATCGTTTATTTTGAAAAAATCGATAAAAATCGGAATCGTGACCCCAAGAATCGGAATCGAATCGATTTGTGAGATAGCAAACGATTCACAGCCCTATAATTTACTATTGTTATTTTATTGCTGTGTGTGTGTGTGTGTGTGTGTCCATCTCACCTGGAATGGTCTTGCTATCTCCCAGGCTCTCGATCTTCCTGTCAAGGATGCGACGACCCCTTTTGAGCGTTTTGAGGAACTGCTCCTCCTCTTCATTGATAATTTCCTTCACCATGTCTGGGTCCTTTCTCAGCTCTGGGAACGCATCGCCCTGGAGGGAGAGAGAGGGAGAGGGGAGAGAGAGGGAGAGGTAGAGAGGACCCGAGAGAACAAAAAGGGGAGGCGATTAGTTGGAGAAGGAGAAAGGACAAAATTGGGAGAGGCCAGTATTAATGATCCCCCTACCCAGGAACTGAGGGAAACAATGAATCACAGATTTGCTGACTTGCAAAGAAATCTCACCAGGGATTTAACCACCACGTCCACCAGAGAGGCAAAGAATTTTCTTTCAGCTCCCAGCTTCTCATGGGAGTAACGCACAGCACGACGCAGGATTCTCCTCAACACATAGCTACACAGAGTGGAAGAGAAAGATAATCTTACTATACACACACAGTCACACACATGTACTGCACCTCCCACGGTAGAGCCGAGTACACACGGTCAAATGTATGTCATTGTAAAACTAATTCACACACACATTAGGAACGCTGTAAATTTTACTGTAGGAACTTAAAAACTTAAAAAGGTGTAATGAAACTTTTTATATCTCACCCTCGTCCTGTGTTGTCAGGCCTTCCTCCATCTGAGAGGGCGATGGTGATGGTGCGAGCGTGGTCAGCCAGGACACGGTAGGCCATGTCGATACCGTCAGTATCCTCAGCACCTACCTTACCCGTGTAGGGCCTGGCGTTTGTACCCTGAAATATACACACATAGTCTGCCTTTAGCTATAATATCAGCTAATACCGTGAACACAAATGCAGTATTGGGATAGTATTACCAATCCCCATACAACTACATAATAGGGATGTGCATGACTGACCAAAATCAAAGTCGATTATTCTACTGCTATAAATAACGAATATTCGATAATGTTGGGAGGGGGGGGGGTTTGTTTGGGTGAAATTGTTCTGGGGATTTGTGAAGTTTTTTTCATCAAATGACCATCCTAGGTTACAATGGCACCATTGCATTGGCCTATAAACTGGTTTTCAGAAATAAACAAAGACAGTAGCATGTGCATCTTTTATATTATTGTAACTAAACCATTAATATTATTAAAAAATAATTAAATTAAAAAAAGCTTCAACAGTTAGTTTATTCTGTATCCTCATGAATTTGCTCTTGTATAGCCAAGGCTACTAGCCTTGTACATTAGGCTAACATGACAATGCAGAAGAGAATAAATAATAATATTATACACATACTAGGTATACTCTAAAAATGTAGTTACTGTGGGCAGGGTTTGGATGACAATATAGCCTTTGCAACAAAAGAAAAAGAAAAATACAAATAAATAAAAGAAAATTAAAAGATTATAATCATCTTTTTTTTATAGATTTCTATCCTCCAACGATTATTTGAATATTCGATTATTCTGATCCATCCCTAAAAAAAAGGTGCATACATAGAAATGTAGTCATATAATATGATTTTATGTTGCAACCAGCTGTTGCCCCATAATTAGCTCTCGTTAAATGTAGCATTACATCACTGAGATTATTTGTAAAATATAATGGACCCTTCGCTAAGCCCCACCCACTCCACTCTGTGACTGGTGGTGCGAAGTTAGTCACACCCAGGCCTGGCAGCGCCTGGCAATCTCTGCTTCTCACCCATTGACTTGCATGTTAAATGACGGCTTTTCCCCTTAAAAATAATCGATCATTTCAGCAGCAATAGCTTCAAAATCTCTTCTAAATCTAGTCAACAAGGCCTGCAGTAGGCTATGCACTGGACAAATGTGCATGACATTATTTCAATACACTAAAAACACGGGAAATGTTAGAGGGAGTAATAGCCATGGATACACGACGGTCGTCTGTCTCGACCGTCATGGATGAATTTCAACCTGGTGTTTACACTTTCTCCATTATAGCCCGTACATCTACAGAAACGTTCATATTTCAAATATAAAGTGCTTATCCCATGGCCGCGGATGTTATATTTATGTACGGGCTCTCAAAAGTACCCGTATCATCCGTATTGTTCAATAAAAAGCATTTTAATCTGATCGGTGGCCATTTTCTCCATATGCTTTCAACTAAGCGACCCTATCGGTTGGTAGGTGTATTGCACTCTGTTCAATTATAACTCTATGAGAAAATGGCCACCGATCGGATTAAAATGCTTTTTATTGAACAATACAGAATATACGGGTACTTTTGAGAGTCCCGTGCATCATTTTAACATCCGTGGCCATAGGGTAAGCAATTTATATTTGAAATCTGAACGTTTATATATATGTACGGACCGTAAATGGAGAAAGTGCAAACACCAGGTTGAAGTTGATCCATGACTGTAACAGGAGTTTTCATGTACCGCAGGGTAAGACTACAGTAGCAGTTAATAAATAGACGAACAAATGAATGAATATACTTTAACGTGCGGAATCCGAAACAGGCAGCGCTGTGATTCTGAATTTTGTTACGATTACGGTGATTAGTAGCCTATTATTGACACCAACTGGGCGAGTGAGTTGTGTCGTGTAACTTTCCTGACGTTAAGCTGTGTATATGTTCAACAACACAGCCATATTCAGCCTTGCAGTTTAAGTGCAGATTTCAGCTTGGGAAAAGCAGCCTCCAACGGGTTTGGGTACGTGGTTCATAGTCACCATTGCGTTATCGTGGTATTCCTATTCTTGCTATTATGTTGCAAATGATTGTGTGTGTGCGGGCGAAATAACATTGACAGCTATGGCAGGTGACGAAAGCTTGCCAGACCTATGCCAGGCTAGCAACGGTTGCTAAGCTGGCATTGGACAATCGCTTTTGGGGTGGGGTTTAGCGAAGGGTCCATTAAACAAAACCTGTGAAGGAAGGACAGGCAACATTAATTTCTATTGCCGACTTTAATTTATTAAGCCCAATCCAGACCAAATATTCAACCACTTACAACAGAATCCTAAAACTGGGATTTGCAACTTGACAGTCCACTTCCAGGCGCTGAGCTGTCACCAATTGCAGTTTCCACAGCAATAATTAGCCTATGTTATAAACAACATAGGCAACATCCCTAAACTGGAGAGTGACAGATGGTGACAGGTCGCATCGCATTGCATTGGTTGTCTGGACTGGCCTTTACAGAGCTCACCCCCCCTTTTTCATTCATGCACAACCATTCAGTTACACACATTCACACCAGTTCCATTTCTTTATACCTTCTGAATGGCTTCAAAGTAAGGGACGAAGAGGTCAGTGTCATAGTTGGACATCTTGTTCTGCAGTATGGAGACCAGGCGCTCCAGACCCATGCCTGTGTCAATGCTTTTCTGAGGCAGTGGCTTGAGCTCTGTTTCAGACTCCCTAAAGGTTGCAGAGAGAAGAGAGAAGGCTATGGGTTCAGACACTGTTTCTGGTCAACTTAAGCAGGAGAAAGGCTAACAGTGTGTGGGTGGGTGCGTGCGTGTAACCTTTACATTGTCAGGCATGCAAACAGCCCCGAGGTGAAAAAGGTGACAACATGTTGTTTTCTTTCGGGTCAGGTGTCACACAATTGCCCTATTTGGGTTCAAAAAGGTGACTGTAGCTGAAAAGTGACACTTTTGCATGTCTGCATTGTGTATATGTACAGTACATGAGTGAGCATCAGGGGAAGTGTGTGCACTCTTTTCAGGGGGTGCCCTTTACCTTTTGATACCATACTGATAAAGAGACATCTAGAAAACCACAAGGCAGTGGGGAAAACAACACAACACATATGCAACATAGAGAGGGTTTGTCTTACACCCCACTCATCTGACACATTTTATGCCCAAGTAACATTACTGGGTGTGTAAGCATTCAGGGGCTAAACCACTTTGACTGAAAAACGCTGCTGATTAGATCTGCAAGCTGCAGTGCTTGATCACGTGACCTCAAGTGCAAGTCTATCTCAAACTAGAAAGGTACAGTGTTTACCCTAGGACGAATGTTACAGCAGCGGTGAGTATTTGTAGCGCGCTCTAACTATTATATATATGTTTTCCTTTTATTTTGCACTACCCACACCTCATAAATCATCCTGCTGTGTATTTTGAGTGTGTTACCTATTGAACTGAATGAACACCAGGTTCCAGATCTCTAGCACATTGGGATCGTCCATGTTAACCAGGTGAGAGGCGTCTCTCCCTCCTATGCGGTCATAGTGGATCTCACTGCAGGGGCCGCATGGACCAGTGTCCCCCATCTCCCAGAAGTTGTCCTTCATACTGCCAGGCAAGATACGGGCCTCATCAATTCTGAAAGAGGGACAGAGTGAAAGAGATATCTTTATTTGAATCCACCACTAGCATTAATATTGTCACTATGACCAGCTACACCGATCCTACTGTATCTGCTGTGGAAAACGAAGCTGAGCTTAACAACACATTCACTGCCAGGGGTTTTCTAAAACCAGCCAATGCTGCCAGCATTTTTAAGCATTCTGACTAATCTTTCAAGAACCACAGAATATTTATCTCCAGTATGACCGATCCCCTGATGGTTGCTAATCACGGAGGGTTTCACTGTGCTTCCGTGAAAGAAAAAAAGAATATCATCGCGACCTCCCGTTTGCTTGTTACACGCCGTTGACATGTTTCGCCAAAAATACATAGTAAAACACAGGAGCCGAGATACAGAATATTTCCCAAATACTTTAACCAGGAAGTGAATGGAGCAGTAAATCTTTGGATCACGAGTAGACGGCCGTTTGCCGTCAATGCAGCATTAGATGTAGAAGACCTAGACTCACCCCAGGTCCATCCAGATTTGCTTGCACTCGAGGTCGGGCTCCAAGCTTGCCTCAGCATGGCCCCCAAAGTAGGTAACATACAGACGCTCGATGGGGATTCCAAACTCCTGGGTCAGCAGCTCTAGGGCCATCTCACAGGCCAGATGCTGCAGAGGGGAAGAGATGAGAGCGAGAGAAAGGGAGAAGGGTAATGTTCAGAGATAGTTACAGAGGACAGAAAGCTACACTGCTTAAAACAGAATGATCCAGGGCCGGGTGACTGATTTGGGCTGCACCCGAATGGGCCGATTGTGATTTAAATGCAAGAGACAATTACTAGGCCATCTACAGTAGACTATCGAGACCTAAACCCAAATTCCATACTTTTACACACTACAAGAACTCACTGGCTGATATCAATAGTTATCAGTTGTTTTTTAAACCGTTTAAATGACAAAAGTTTAAGGGAACGTAGAGAAAATATCCCAAACTGTGCACATTTCGATCTATATCATGGCCAAACATCATCAGAATAATGTGAATAAATGATGAGTTATAAAAGCCTTTTGCGTATCTTAATATAATTTATATTAAAATAATCAAATCTTATTTTAAATGCTGCAGAAAAGTAGTACATTTGGCAACAATGCTTCATGATTATCCTACAACAAAATGCATGTAAAGAAATCTGATTTGGCAAAATGGTTAAAACAGAAATTAGGAAATCAATGTCTTTCTCACATGAAATCAAAAGATTGGGAAACAGTATGTTTGCCTCCAGTAAACACACTGACAGCCATTATATATCATTATAGCCATCATATGCTGATGTTATGTTGTGGAAGGTAGTTTTTCCCAAAATGTACCCACGAGGCAGTCATCACATTACAATGCCTTAAAGTAATGCTGGGAAATAGGTTTTATGCTCTACAACCAAATCTCTTCGTCGCCAGAATAGGGATGCTAGGGCTCATGTGATTAAAAAGAACTATAAAACAGCAGCAATCTAAACCAGTGTTTCCCAAACAGTGAGACGCATTTTATTATTTTATTTCCTACAAATTTCTTTTCATAATTATGTCAAAAGATTTTCTAAATTCTTAAATAAAAAAATATATAATTTACAAGCCCACACAACGCGTCCCATCGCTTGTATTTTCACTTTTACATGGTGATTAAATAGTTCATTCAAAATAGATTATCCTTCTATAATTTGACAAACCTCTGTGGTCGACCGTGGTGAGGCCAAAACTGTGTGCCAGGTTCTCCTCACTGGCTGGAGCAATTGATCTGAATTTTCACACAGCCATTGACCATTACGATCTGAACGCAACTGCGAAGCCCGTTTCTCAATTTCATCAAATCTGAGCTGTAAAATTCTTTTAAAGCGAACATTTTTAACTCAAATCTTTGCTTCTGGGGGGTCCCTGGAATCAAATATTTTGAGATGGGGGTCCGCGGCCAAATACATATGATTTTGGTGTCCTTGACAATTATGAAAAAGTTTGAGAACCACTAATTTTTAGAAAACTGTTGGTATTTAGAAGACATTTGTAGAATCGGCTTCAGGTCTTAATGGGTTAAGCGGTTATATCGACACACACACACACACCTTGAAGTAGTCCCCAAAGGACCAGGACCCCAGCATCTCAAAGAAGGTATGGTGGTATACATCTTTGCCCACGTCATCCAGATCATTGTGTTTTCCACCGGCGCGGATACACTTCTGTGTGTTGGCAGCACGACGCAGCCGGGCCATGGGGTGGGAGGGGTCGATCGTGTTCAGGAATATCGGTTTGAACTGGGGGAGGAAGTTGACAAGATATTCACTTTAATTTGGTTTAAATCACATGGGAATGACCTCCCATCAAAAGGTTTGTGCCTGTTGTGGTTGGCAAAATGCCAAAGATATCATACTGGGACAATGGAGGAAGCTAGGTTGTAACAAGGAGCTATAAGGTTACATTTAACTTTAATTATAATATCATGCTAATTAGTACAGATATAGACAATTTAAATGAAACAATTTCAGTAAACTGGGATATAAAGTGAAGTGAAAATAGGGTTCATGCTTTAATTCTATCCAACACCTTATTAGCATTGTAAATATCAATACAGGGCGCTTGGCCCTTTCCCAAATTTCCAAAAGGATATATTTTTTAAGAAGTGCATTTTTGTTTGGAATCTTGACCTTTTGATCACCAGCAGTGATCTCAAAGCACTGGCAGCGAGGCCTACATGTTTTTGCAGATGGCTGACCAACACTGCCTCTCCCATGCTGATGATTTTTTTTAAAAGGCAATTTATGCTTTATTTCATGCTCAATGAAAATATGGTCTTTGCAACCACCAAATTAACTAGTGCATAACTTCACTATACCCACACCTGAGGCTGGCTATATGAATGGACAGACCTGATTCATTCCAGCATTTGCAAAAAGCAGTGTGGGGTCGTCAAGCGGGACGGTCGCTGAGGAGTGGACATACTGGTGCTCATGGCGACGGAAGTAATCAATGAACTTCTCACGGATTTGAGCTGCCGTCATTGATGCATCCATTCTGGATCAGCTTTCTAGATGGGACACAGACACACACACACACACACACACACACACACACACACACACACACACACACACACACACACACAGATTTTTAATTAATCAGGAAGTGGCTCAGGGGCAGCAGGTGTTTTATTATACAAATAAGCTACAGGTGCAATTATTTTTTTATGGATAGCTGATTTTGCTCCACAATGAAAACACAAGGTAGAGTAAACAACATGCCAAGTGAAACACAGAAAGCAACCAGCTAAATTATAGCACATAACGGCGTCGGAAACCAATAATTACCTTCAATGTCAAGCAAAAGGCCTGAAGGCCTAAGGGTGAGACCCAACAACCAGTTAAACTAGCATTAGGTTCTTGTAAGCTCTGTCCCCCAGAGTTTTCTTTCAGGCCTCTATGCTACAGTTTTTAACCACGACATACCATAACCTGTTAAGGGAGAAAATACCCTAATATCATGCCCCTAACTGCCAAAACACCCCCTAGCTCTGTTCATTCCATCTGATTGAAAACCAATGCCATGATGTGGTCTGTCTGATCGCATATATGAAATGGTTGATTATAAATAGAATTTAGGATTGAGACAATAAAAAAGGATGCAGTAAAATATGATTACATTCTTGTAAGCTAGCATTTACACTGAAGAGAGAAAATGTTTACGTTGCTGTTATTTTGTCTAAAATTATACACTATAGCAATATACTACAGTATAGCATGCTGCATTCATAAATATGTGGAATTTACCAGATGTGCTCGAGCCTGAATGGAATGCAGGGCTTATTATACAATATTGCACACATAATAGATACATTTATAAAACATTAGCTAAGTGTTCAAAGTGCCAGCATGAGGATTCTGTGATGTTGACGTATTCAAAACTGTAGAACCCCATCCGTTTATTTCCCCAATGCTTTTGTCTAGGTGTTGAAATAAACAGTGACAATAAGTTTCAAATGAGGATGAGAGATGCATCACTCTCTAGAAGAGCGTAACAAGTAGGCCTACACTAACTAACAGTGTTAATAATCAAGTAATAATAATAAACATAAAAAGCTACTAGATCACAATCAATACACCCCAAGCAAAGTCAATAACTTTAATTGGCTTAGTCAAGAACTAAGAAGTAAACATTTGGCTGAAGTGGGAATTTTCTGTTTACACATATAAGTGTTTATAAAACCAGTTTATAATGTACGATAAGTGTGTCAGAGAGAATAAGGAACAGTGTGTGTCACTGATAATTAAAAGGCAGTGGCCTTTTATTCCCACTGGTGGCATTGTTGGAAATCTAGATGGCATAGGAAATCCCAGGGCTGATGCCAAAAGCTCGCTGGGGACAGCAAGCGGGCGGTAAACAGCCCCTGTCCCACTCCTGACTACCACCCTGTTAGCAACCACAGCACAGGTGTTAGTGTTAGACAGGGTGAGACGACGTTCCAAGTCCACCATGCCAGAGGAGTACCTAGATAAGGGGAAATTCACCCTATCACAATGCATGTTATTACTGTTCTTTGTCTCCCCATACCACAATTATGACAGCTGGGTAGCCTGCTCACTGGCTCATATAAAAAGGTATATGGCTCCAGCCTATACCTTTTTGGTCAGAAATGTGGTTATTTTCTAAATGTGTTTTTTTTTGTATCACCTATGAAATGTAAACTATGTTACCACAAAATTGACTGAAATAAACTAAACTAATACGTCATCACACTGGGGTTGATCCAGTATGGTCATTATATACACTGAGGATGAATGGAGTCACTTTGACTGTAAAAGATTTTTATCATGACTTTATGAACATGGAATGATGTGGAGTTTGAGTTACTGTCAATTTCCACATTTTCAACTCTGCAAAAGTACACAATACTATTATAGTAAACGGTTATAGGGTATTGTAATTATGTAATGTCAGGAATCGATAGCCTACCCACAAATCACTGAGATTTAATGAAATAAATAAATGTCATCTTCAAACAGGCATATCGTGTACGCTACTGACAACAAGACAAGATTATCTGATTTTAAATTGCTAACATGATGAAGTGGCATCAGTTTATGAGCTAGCACACGTTAGCATAACGACCGTTAGCCGGTGTTTCTGTGTTAACGTGTCGGTCTGTTCAGTCAGGAGAGATAGATTTGAGCATATTGCTCAAAGTAAGACAAACTCTTATTCGACCCAATGGCACTCTTAACAATGAGTAACTAATACTCACAGAAGTCGCAGAATGCTGCAGAATGGTTCAGTCACTGTCTGGCACTGCTCCACACACACAGTGCTTACTCCACGCTGGTGCAACGACAGGGGAAGCGCAGAAAAGGAGGGCGGGCTGAGACTGGTCATCAGCGACTGTGATTGGTCTTCCAGTACCGGCACGGCACTTAACGGCCACCCTTATTGGTTCAGACCTGCTGTCCATCTTAAACTACACCCGCCACCGTGTGGCTGATGCAATGAAAAAGAAAGCCATGACAATGTACTGAGTAGGGGTAGGGCCTATATTTTTCTGCTTGATATGAGAACGAGATCGAGATGATGATGAATTAATTTAATGATTAAAGTTAACAGCAGAAAATCCAACATTCAATGCAAAAATGGAAAATTGTGTAATCTCTAGATTATGTTTGCTTTTGTCCTCTGAGGTAGTTGCATCAGCAAGTTGTGTTTGTCTGAGAGGCAAAAAAGGATATTGATATTTGAGGTAGTATTAAGTGAAGTGAAGGCATGGAAGGATTATAGACCGGGCTAGCTCTGGTCCATCGCGTTAGAAGAACTCCTTCTAATGCTATGGACCAGAGCTAAAACCGGGTAATGGGGCCAGGGGCCCTTACAAGGCCCCTCCTATATGGCCGTAACCTGGCCCCAGGCCCTCCTAAATTCCTGTAAATCCTGTAAATAGGTGTTTTCTAGACCCACAAATACCTTACAATCTGAGTACTGTGTTTGCATGTGACCTGACTGACCATTCTGGGTTGCGTGAGAGGTCCTTGGCCCAAGGGCCCCTGTGAGTCTTAATCTGACCCTGAGTGAAGGCCATTTTAAATAACTATACTTACTCTGGAACCACTCTGTCTGGAATGAGGCAAGATAGGGCATAGGAATGATGCAAGTTGGGGATGCATGTATGATGCAATACCCGTTGTAGCCAACCCGTTGTCACTCAGAGAGTATGCTACCCGTTTTACCTGTCTGTTTGTGTATGTCCCTTTTGTGCCCATATGTGGAGATTTCTGTATCTGTCTGTCTGTGTCCTTTTTATACCCGTAAATGGAGTTGTGGGAGGGATGGCCAAATATGGAGTCTAGGCCAGTCTATGACGTCAGTAGGCTTATGACACTTAGGTCACCTTGATGACATCAGGGTACTCCATACCCTGATAGTCTCCATGTATGGTAACCTCCATGAGCTTGTGATATCACAGACAGAGGGATGTCAGAATGTGACATAATCAGTGACACCACACACCAGCATGGTTTATATAACTGTTAGAAGTATTTTTAATAATGGGCATATTACATTTGGCCTCCACCTGAAAGCCCCCAATACCCCCATGTAACTTAAACCCCAGCATCAGTATTGTGGGGAAAGCTTTAGAATTTTCACAGGCGTTGCGTCGCGTTGTGAGCTTGTCGATCTGCTATTTTCAGCGAAAGCTTTCCGAACAATTACAGAAAACAGATAAGACACTAGTATAGAGCCCTGGGGATTAAAGAAGTGGTTAAAAGACATTCTGAACTCATTCCTGTACTTTTTGACACATGTACAGATATTATCCAGCAGGTGGCAGTGAATGCAGACCAGTCGCCAGCACCTAGACACACAGGGTGGCGGAACTATTTATTCTCAGTGCTGTTTCAACATCGGAACACATTCTGTAGTGGACCATTTCTACAGCCTAGCAAAAGTCTACACGCGGATCTGAAGAATTAATATAATATTTCATCTTCAAACTACATCACGAATCACGATGCCAACTGATACTAAAAGAGTACGGGGGCCAGAAGTAACACAAAGTCTGTCTCTCTTTCGCCCTAAGCCGGCGATAACGTCGTCATCCTCCGCAGATGGAAAGACAACACACGGTCAGTGGTGTAAAGTAACCACAATTCTTTGGTATTGTTTTGTTTACTGGAGTATTTACAATGTTCAATACTTTTACTTCTACTCCACTACGTCTCAGAGACAAATATTGTACTTTTTACTCCTATTATTTGATAACTTTAGTTACTAGTTACTTTGTAGATTTGTATTATTATTATAAAACATACATTAACCAAATAGCCGATCTACAAGCTCACTATGAGTCAAGATGCGATGCATTGTGAGCTTGAATTCTGGACTTTTACTTGTAACAGAGTATTTCTACATTGTATTAAGTATTGATACTTTTGCTTAAGTAAAAGTAACATTTGAGTACTTTTTCCACCACTGCAGACGGTAGACAGCGCGATCAGGTCGACGTCCGACCCGTGTTCGTTCGCTGTGGGCTGATCAGCCAGGCCAAAGGATCAGCGTACATTGAAGCTGGAAACACCAAACTGATGTGTTGTGTGTATGGCCCACGAGAGACAGAGCGCAAAGACGAGACTGATATGAAGTGTGGAAGGTAAGTTACTGATGTATGTATGTATGTATGTTTGTTTGTTTGTTTGATTGATTACTTTATTCAGTGGTTCTCAACCTGGGGGCATGATTTTGGGGGGTCCCCAGATGACAGTAATGACAAGCTAGTACCTTTAAAAAAAAAAAGACCCACAACGCCTTGTAGATTGTATTTTCACAATATTTATCTGTTGAACTGAGTCAAACTAAATGTAATGCCTTCAATTCCAAGTGCTTGTCAGGGTGGGGGTCCCCAGTTCAAATATGATTATTTTGGGGGGTCCTGAAAAGGTTGAGAACCACTGACTTTAACAGTTTGCAAATGGTACAGTGGTACGATTATACAATGGTGCTAAAACAATAACACAAAAATCCCTGAGGGCTTATATCCATTGTGGTCCTGTGTATTCAATTCATAGAGACATTTAAAGACATACAATAATATACTAGACAGTATGTGTGTGTGGATATAGATACATATTTATGTTGCAGCAGCATGTAAACCTTTTCAACAAGCACAAATTGACTGGTGTCATTAATTAACCTGCACCAACACACATAATTTTTTTTAAACTATCTCTTGTTTTGTCTTTCTCTCTTCTATCTAGGTTGATGACTGACATGCGGTTCGCTCCCTTCTCTTGCCCAGAGAGGGGTTCTTGGATACAGGGGAGTGAGGAAAAAGGCCTCTCACTGATGTTGCTTGAGAGTCTGCAGCCGGCTGTGTGTCTTCACAAATACCCCCGATCACAGATCGAAGTCAACGTGATGGTTCTGGAGAACAACGGTTCAGTCCTGGCTCATGCCATTACCTGCGCATCCCTCGCCCTGGCAGATGCAGGGATTGAAATGTACGACCTGGTTCTCGGCTGCTCCCTCCGGCAGGATGGTGCTTCTTATGTGATTGATCCTACTTACTTGGAAGAAACCGGCTGCAGTTCAAGCGAAAACCAAGGCAGTCTGACCATTGCTTTCCTCCCCAGCTTGAACCAAATATCTGGGTTACAGTCAGATGGGGAAATGATGGAGGAGACCCTAACAGCGGGAATTCGGACCTGCATTGAGGGATGCTACAAACTGTACCCTGTCATTCAACAGGCTTTGGCCAAAGCTGTACGGAGGGAAGCCCCACCACCATCAGAAAGCTGAGACTGATGGGACATTCTGATCTTGCCTCTTGTAGCAGAATGTCTTATATGTCTGCTTTTGTAAAATGTTACATGAATACTGATGCAATTCTTTTTGACCGAAATGTAAATAATTCATGCAAATGATTTGCTTGACTCATGTCAGTGATGTGGCCAATGTTTTCTGGTCTGTGGAAATGAACAGTTTAATAAAAAACCTACCTGATTTAACAACCTGATACAGACATTAAAGCAGTATTCCTCAGATCTGAGGGTTTGGAGAATTTGGTTCCTGACCAACCAGTTTACAACTTAAAGATGCAGTGCAGTGACATATTTTTGAAGATTCAGTCTGAAACGTCGTCTCAACCAATCGGAAGGTCCCTAGGCTATGGGAGGTTGGAATCTCAATCACTTTGCTACTATGTGGCTTATTTCTAACCTATGTTTTTAGATACATATTTTAGTGTGCAGATTGGGATATGGGAATCAAACGGATGCATGTAATCAAGATTCATTTATATTCATGAAAGTTGTGTTATGTCATCCCACAGCACGTTTTTGTTTACAGGAAGTATTTAAGATTGGCTTTTAAGGGACCTTTGATATAAAGTCCCTTTTTCCCCAATTATTTTGGCATCTATTGTTAGATATGCCCATATGATGACCACGGATATGCTCTAAAAGTGTGAAAAACATATTTTTCATATTTCACTACACCTTTAAGCATACTAATATTTCTTTTACAGACAATGAATGAGACAAAAAGATAATTTGTGAAAACTTTTTTAATGTAAAGTATATGGTATGTTTCACATCGGCATGATATTACATAAATAACTTATGGAAATACATATTTGGAAAGTAGTATTTTATGCAAAATTATTCTTTGTTTATAAATAGTACTGATTAGACATAATTGTGTACGATAATTATTTTCCCCATCTTCGTGATAATGTGAATGGACAAAGTGCAAAAAAGTTAAGTCCAGGATCACCACTTCTCGCACACAACCAAAGTGGCTAATCCCCTCACAGTAATGGAATTTTACACATTATCTAACCTTAAAGGTCCAGTGCAATTACATTTTTGGTCATTTTATTTTGAAGTTTCAGTCTGAAACGGCCTTGCAACCAATCGGAAGGTTACATCCCTTCAGGCTATTGCATGGTAGAACCTCACTCACATGGTGCACAATGTTATTGTTTGTAGCCTGTAGGAGGGGGCTGGCCAAGGAAGACAGTGATGGCTACTGTGCAGAATGTTTGTTACCAAGTTGCTTATTTCTAACCTAAAATGTTTTCAGATACACATTTTAGTGTGCTGATTAAGTTAACAATGAGTAATACACCGTCTGGACGTCATCTTGAATGAGATACAAACTTAGTAGTTCTGTAATTGAAATCAGCTGTGTTTGGAGGAACATGCAGCTTTCATGCAGTATTATCTTGTGTCCTTGCTTACTGTAAATTCATGAAAGTTGATTTAAGTAATTAAGATTGTTATTTTATCCCACAATTTTTTAACCCATCTTTTCCCCCCAGTGCCAATTATCTAAGTAATCCTGAGCGCTACACTCCCTCTGCCAGCCTAGGGAGAGCCTCCTTCAATGCATGAGAGCTAGCAAGCCGCTTCTTATCACCTGACAGGTGGGAGGTTCCCTGGTTAGACTTAGCGCGTGGAAGGAACGCGTTATTCCAACCAGTTCCTTTCCCCTCCATCAGGCGCCCCAGCTGACCAGGGGGAGGCAGTATAGAGACCAGGATTACTGCATGTTTCTGTAAAGGTACCTACCCTAAGATTGTCTTTTTAGGGACTTTTGATATAAAAATAGATCTACTGTTTGGTATGCCCAAATGATGACCTCTAAAATTGTGAAAAACATATTTTTCATTTCACTAGACCTTTAAGTTTCAGTCGAGAGTTATCCGATATCAATATCAATATCTTCTTCTTCTTCTGTGGACAAGAAGGGTGGCAACTCCCTTCACATCCTTTAGCCTGTCTGAGTCAAAGTCCACCATCAGCTTTCTCACCCCTGTCCTCGTGGGCTTGAAGGACAAATTGACTGTCACTCCGTGACCTGGAGCAATATCATCACTGAAAAAGACATGGAAACAGGAGGAATGGAAAATGATAATATGTTCATTTTTCTTTTATATTTGAACATCCAAAACACCTTAACAGATACCTCTGCATAAGGGTCACAAACACAGTGATGGAGAACATCAGGGATAGCAGGGAGAAAGAGTGGGTTTTGGTTCAGTGTTATTGGTAATGCACTGGGTTCATGATCAAATTAGGTAAAACATTTGATTTGCTGTTATTAGATTTTCGTGTCATGTCATTCATTTCCATCGAGACCAATTGCAGTCACTAAAGAATAAAGACAGTACAAACTATTGTACTGGCTAATAAATTGATGCTCAGGAATCAGGGTCAGATACCCACAGACATTGTGTGTTGTGTATGTATGCCACATGTACTTAGTATGTTGAAGAAACGTATGTGTGTGTTTGTTAGAGCTATGTGCATTTATGTTTGGACTGTGGTTCTCCAAGGGGAGATGTTTAGTAATGCTAAGTTGGGATATGCATACTCTGTCCATCTCTGCCTTGCAGTGCCTTGATATGTGGGTTTGCAAGCACAAATATGTTTTGGCATTTTGTGCAGATTTTGGGGTTGTGTGCGGCACGCCATGTGCACAGGGAAGACAGAAAAGTTGAATGTGTTCCTACTCTAGCAATATGAGCAGAGTTTTCTGTAAGGAAAGTTGGTATACTATCACAACCATTCACATAATCTACAATCTCTGACTCACGCACACATAAAAAAAGACATCATTATTCCTTTTGAAAATCCTTAATATTCGGACAGTTCTGCTAGATAGATTAATGACAATGGGTTAAGACAAAACATCCTCATGGGAGAACCATAAGATGGGACATGGGAACAATCAGAGGTACTCTTCTCCCCTTAATGGCGTTACGTTTTGGGGAAATCTTCACTTCTGATGTAAAGACAAACACTGAAACATGCGCCTGACAGGTTGTGTACTGAAACACTGACTCCAGTTAAAGTACATTTATTTCTGCTTCATACTTAATTAACATGGTTGATTCTAATGATTCCAATTGTGTCCACTGTCCAGTACTTACATGAGAGGGATCTCTCTAGCGTACAGTAGTCCTGCCCCCTCGACAGTGAACACACCTCCTTTCAGTGTGACTGGCAGGGGATTGTTGAAGGAGATTTGTGCTGTTACTTCTTCATATTTAATTACCTTCCCGGGAACCTGAAAGGGTACGACAGAGTTAGGGTGTGTGTGCAACAAAGGGGTTCTGTGCAATCGAATTTACTCTGCTTGGTCAGTGTGTCAGAGACAGAAACCATTAGTGTACATCACACTACTTCCAGTCTCAAAATGATAAAGGAGTCAAAAATAACACTTTTTCTTGCTGGAGTGGAGATGCTTGATGGCTGTGCAAAGATGGACCAGAACAGCTAAGATGATATGGTTGAGTTGTACACCATCACAAAACATATGATTTGCACTTATTTACGACATCATGAATATAATTGCATTTCTGTATGGACCCGGACAATACACTTGGGACCTGATTCAATAGCCATAAAAAAAATTATATACTGTATGCGTGCGTGCGTGTATAAATCTAGTGTGTGTGAATGACAACCATGGAAGCTAACTATGGTTAGAATGTACACACCTGAACATGGAGTTCTGGCATAATGAGTGGGATGTTAGCAACGTCCAGGATGGGTTCATTCTGGCCAGGGGCTTCCAGAAGTGCGACCACCCTCAGCACATGGTGCTCAGACACGCATGCGGCGTAGTGGTCATAATGCAAACGCAGTACCTCTTTATGGGCTAGGCGTGGAACACACACACAAACACACACACACACACACACACATGGTCATAGCATTATTAAACACATAATGGGAGGACTGAGGAGAAAGTGTAATAAAGAAGAGAATGTGTAATACCTACACCTATAATAATAATAATAATAATAATATTAATAATAGGTGTAAGATATTGGGACAGGTAGCCCCTGCAGAGTATCTCTACTATTTACCTTTATGTGTTGGCACTGTGACACTGACTGTTCTTTTTTGGCACTCCCCTCGATGAACAGAGTTGTACGTGACAGCCGTAGACATCAAAGTGAGCTGAGCTTTGGTGTCCTGGCTACCTGCATTCTTCACCTAGTGACAGATGAATGAACAGGAGGATAGATGAATGCATGTACGTACGGGTATAGGTCAGGACAGCTTATACATATTAAGATTATTTGTTGATGCTCTTGTTATGATACTGTCTCAACACTTGTTCACATATTGAAACAGAATAAAGTAAAACAACATTTTAAACCCAGTTTTGCATAATTTCATCCTCAGTTCATAAAAACGCATAATTCAATCGTCCATTCATCCATGCATCCATCCAGGTAACTTTTACAGTCTGTTATATACCTCAACAATCACGTCAAAATCTGTCCCAAATATAGGCTGCTGGGCATGTTTGATTGACAGCTGGAGGCGCTCTGGTTCTGCCACCCCATTGGTCAGCTGGTTAACCCGACGACCCGCCTTCTCGTATACCTCTCGCTCCTTCTTTGAGCCTGTAGATAAGACAGGAAAGGATTAAAGGAAACTCAGAGGTGTCTTAAGCTATGTTCAGACTAGCAGCCTATTTTTGACCTATCTAGATTGGAATCAGATTGGTTTGATCAAGTTTGAACAACAAAACAAAAAAATACATATTTTTGCATATCAGATTTGAACCACATGCTTCATGATTTAAAATGCGATCTCTAAAGATGTGTATCAGTCTGAACACTTGCACACTAAGACTGGTTTCCTGTGTTGTACAACAATGTAGGCAGTCGAAAATATGTCAGCTTGTAGATCTTTTATAAGTTTTCGACAATAATAAGTGAAGCATTACTCATGCCTATGTCGTTATGTCAGTAGGCCTACAACAGCAACCAATGCAGATGGGTCTGGATGACAGAAATCCAATCTGATCACTTTCAAATAACAACGTGGACAGTCAGTCCTAAAGATCGTATTTGAGAAACAAATCAAATTTGCCTGCAGTCCGAACAAAGCCTTAAAGCTTTTCAGACATGCCCCCCACTCCTCTTTTCACCTTTTATTCTGCTTAACTGTGGTAAACATTTCCAACCGACCTTCAGGATATTTGTAATGGTGGGTGACATCTTCTCTGTAGTCTCCGTAAACTTCAGCACTCTTTGTGCTGATGTTCCGTCCCACGGCGGTTTGGTTCACTCTGGCCTACAATAAAAAAAGATATAACATTGTTGTTAGAATTATAATTCATAGCATTAGTAGTTCTAATAATATGAATAATGTATTGGAATATTATACTTTTTTTTGTACTTTTCAGTCAATAAAATAAAACAGAAGCACACCTGCCGCCTTTGACCATCTGCGTTGACAATCCAGTGGACGATGTCAGCGTTGACCTCAGCAAATATAAACGGAGCATCGTACTTGATTCCCAACTCGCCCTCTTTTATGGCCTTCACTGGGCATGGACCACAGCAATACACACCTGGAGAGGAGAAAATGTATATGTTCCAAACATTACTTTACATTACTCATCTCGTTTCATATTTAAGTAGATAAAGAAGACATAATGATGTGGGGGGGAGCAGACAAAAACAAGAGGGGACATTTGAAGAGAGTACTGAAGGGAGAAGAAGATAGTACCTTCACTCCGTTCCTGAGGCGTGGGGTCCAGAACCTGCCAGCCATCATTTCCGACTTGGAGGTCCTCTCTCTTCATCCACGACTCCACCCAACAATGGAAGTTCCTGTAACCATGAGGAGAGGAGAGGAGAGGAGAGGAGATAACCAGACATGAGGTCACTTATTTGTTAAGAATGTGTGTGTGTGTGTGTGTGTGTGTGTGTGTGTGTGTGTGTGTGTGTGTGTGTGTGTGTGTGTGTGTGTGTGTGTGTGTGTGTGAGAGAGAGAGAGAGAGAGAGAGAGAGAGAGAGAGAGAGAGAGAGAGAGAGAGAGAGAGAGAGAGAGAGGGGTCTGGACATGTGTGTATAGTAGTCCTACCAGCTGCTGTCACCCCTGACATCTTCTGTTATTCTCTCCAGGTCTTCATTCAAAAGAATATCGATGGAAAGGTTCCCATGAACGTCATGGGCAGAGGCAAAGTTGGTGATGCAACGTGTTGGAATTCCCAGGCAGCGTAACACTGTGAAGGCAATGGCCATTGAATAACATTACAATAACATAACAAATCAATAACAAATGACAAAAGCCAGTGATGTTTCACCACTTTCCACTCCGGCATCCCTATTTATGTCATTATGTGAAAATGAAAAATTTACAAAAAATAGCGAGAATAGCACCTCTACAAGCTTGAGCTTATAGATCTGCCATTTTAGCTATTCCTCATGAAAACTGAAAAGTATATAGGGTTCAAGGGGTTAACCCATTAATGCAAAGTGGAGAGCAACAGAAAGACAAACATGTGATATAACTCATCACGACTCACATTCAAACCCAGAGCATTGCAAGTATGTGACATGAGTAACTGAATCATATAGTAGGCCTAAATGCGTGTTCTGTGGTGAGTGGCATGTTTGAGCCTCACCTGTGCAGGCCACACCAGCGAACACCCAGCACTGGCCATATTTGACGCTCTTAGCCCCTGCCTGACTCCACTGCTGAAGAATAGGCACACTGCCGGTCCATTTGGTTGGTGAGAAACCGTCAGTGTACGGCTCCTCCCAGCGACCAAACAGCACACCATGGTCATCATTAGAGTTCACCTGGACAGTTGGACACAGATGACACAGGTTTAAGACTGCAATTCAGAAACAAACATGCTCCTGTGCAGCACAGTTTTAATCTAAATGGACCTTTTCTGCATGTGTTTCTCCCCATAAATATTCAATTCAATTCAATTCAATTTTATTAAAGTGTCAAATCACAACAAGTTGTCTCAAGACACTTTACATGTAGAGAAGAGACCCGACATCCCACCCTGAGCAAGCAATTTTGCGACAGTGGCATACAAAGAAATGATGGACATCACTCCAGTAGATTACCACCCACACCAAGATAAGTAAATGCCAAAAGGTTGGTCTCTGAAGTGTTGGTCATGTGCTTGCTAGTTTTGTCATCGTGATGATAATGTGAACACATGGATTTTAGGACTGTGGTCTGGTGTGTGGCTCACATAACCATGAAATCCACATGTCTTCTCTCATGTCTAGATTAAAGGTGCAATCCGGAACTTCTATGTCACCGATATTCGAACCCAGGTCTCCCTCATGAGAGACCAAATCCCATATTGGCTTAATCAGGGGAGATGTTGTGCTTCTGAACTTGATGCAATACTACTTGTCAACCAACAGGTATACTACCTGACATCGAGGTCTAAATTTACCAAAGGAAAATCAGGGAGGAGTGGGAGACCACCTCCAACCACTGCAGATGTACTACTTCTTAGTACTTACTACACTGTATTTAAATACTTACAGATTGGCTAAAATAAGATTTTTTTAAATTAAAATAAGTTCCAGATTGCAGCTTTGAGCCTACATACTGTATGATTAAATATGTTTAAACATTAAAGAGATCTCACCATGCCAGTTATTATTCGGCTGACGTAGGCTGGGTCAAATCTGTTGTTGATATCCATTTCTGGGTTCTTTAGAGCTGCATTGGAGTGGTCAAGAATCTCAAAGCAGATGTCCACTACGTTGTCTTCAAACTGCGAGAAAGACACATATTGGACACAACAACTTATTTAAAACAATTATTATGATAAGAGTGAGAAGAAGAAGAAGAAGAAGAAAAGTCCTAATGTTTATATCTGTATTCTACACAGTATTCAGTAAATCAGCCTGAATATAAAGAATGTCTGTCTGTTATTCAATCTATCAGTCTTTCTGCCCTCTGTCCGTTTGTTTGTCTGCCTGCCGGTCTGCCACTTGGCTGACTGCCTTTTAATCTTTCTCACTATCCTCTCACCAGTCCCTTGTTTGTGTGATCTGGGAACATTCTGACACCTACCATATATAGAGGAAAAAAAAGTTCCTGGTTCAGCCGCATATCCACTGTCACTCTACTGTGACAATTCACACGGGCCACCCGCCTAGAGGACAGGGAGATACCTGACCTAGCCATGCACCCTCCTCACCCTTCATCAGACAAGCTTCGTATCTGTGTGTGGGGTGTCTGTACTGTGTGTGTGTGTGTGTGTGTGTGTGTGTGTGTGTGTGTGTGTGTGTGTGTGTGTGTGTGTGTGTGTGTGTGTGTGTGTGTGTGTGTGTGTGTGTGTGTGTGTGTGTGTGTGTGTGTGTGTGTGTGTGTGTGTGTGTGTGTGTGTGTGTGTGTGTGTGTGTGTGCTACTACCTGTCCAAAGTTCCAGGGGAGATTGTTGATGTGATTCCAGCTCCCTGTATAAATGATCCCATTCTCATTCATAATGTACTCATGCAGCAGACCCTCATCTGAGAGGTACACAGCATCATCTGGGAAACAAAAACACATGAGAGAGCTATGGGCATATCATTTCGTAACACTAATCAAGCCAATGACCAATATTAATACATTTGGGCTGTACTGTTATCTTTAAGGAGACAGTGAACCAGGATCAAAAAACTAAACCCCACCCTCAGTCTAGAACACATGAATAAAGCTTGAATGCTTATTTGCGTTGTGGATTGGTGTTTTTAGTGCAGAGCTGCATCCTGATAAGCCTTGGGAAGCCATTCAGAGACACACAACAGTGATGAATTCCCTCCAGATTCAACATCAGTACACCTAATCAAAGCCAGTGATTAGGAAGCAGAATCGTTTTCATAATACTTTCGGGATCTGACACAGTGTCTGCATTTTTGATAAATTGTAGCCATGGGAGCATTTGCTCCTGAGAGAAAGTGCTGTGTGTGTGTGTGTGTGTGTGTGTGTGTGTGTGTGTGTGTGTGTGTGTGTGTGTGTGTGTGTGTGTGTGTGTGTGTGTGTGTGTGTGTGTGTGCGTGCGTGCGTGCGTGCGTGCGTGCGTGCGTGTGTGTGTGCGCGTGTGTGTGTGTGTGTGTGTGTGTGTGTGTGTGTGTGTGTGTGTGTGTGTGTGTGTGTGTGTGTGTGTGTGAGAGAGAGACAGGGAGGGAGAGAGGGAGGGAGAGAGAGAGAGAGAGAGAGAGAGAGAGAGAGAGAGAGAGAGAGAGAGAGAGAGAGAGAGAGAGACAGGATGGATGAGTGTATTTCTCCCGTTACCTTTGCACCAGGGGTTAAAGAGTAGAAAGAATTTGTGGTCGCCTGTCTTCTCTACAATGTGACCATCCGAAGACATCAACAACACAGCCAGACGGTACTGGCCAATCGGAGCATCTGCTGGACTGTGGAGAGTGAGTAGAACTTCGCCCTGTGCCCTCTGCTGGTGAAACCACCACTTATCACCATCTTCCCGCTCAGTCTGAACCTTGATCACAACCTGGTCCTTCTTCCCTGCATGTAGAAACAAATGGCTGGATGAGATGAGCACATTTTCTTTTTTCTGTCTGAGGATTCATACCTTAGCACGGTGGTTCTCAACCTTTTTAGGCTGTGAGTGACCCCCCAAAATAATCATATTTGAACTGGGGACCCCCCAAAATAATCATATTTGACATGGGGACCCCCCAAAATAATCATAGTTGAGTTTGACTCGGTTCCACAGACAAATATTGTGAAAATAGTGGATCTACAAGCTCGTTGCGAGGTGTTGTTGTGGGCTTGTAGATCAGCTATTTTCAAAGTGTTTGCCTCTCTTTCTTTGACAACTACTATTTGTCAAAGATTTTTTATAGTATAG
The DNA here is from genome assembly GCF_963280865.1 of Gymnoscopelus braueri. Lineage (NCBI taxonomy): Eukaryota > Metazoa > Chordata > Actinopteri > Myctophiformes > Myctophidae > Gymnoscopelus > Gymnoscopelus braueri. The sequence goes on along the minus strand of NC_137610.1, from coordinate 38,242,230 downwards.
TTTGTTGATTACTTTTGATGCAGTAATGCTCTTTTTTCATTTATTTTCCCTTTTCTTTTGAGGTATTAAAAAGGTCTAAAAAAGTCCTTAAATTGTCACTTTACTGTCATCTGGGAACCCCCTCAAAAACCTTCTCAACCTGTGTGCCGGGATCCCCCCTGGGGGTCCCGACAGACAGGTTGGGAACCACTGCCTTAGCACCTCAACCTCACCTCAACACCTCATTCGCCACGACATTTCATATAGTTTTGACCCCCCCCATCCTGGAGAGTTGTACTCACCCAAGTGAAGCACCAAAGCCAGGTGGTGTTTGGTGGGCATAGAGTCAGAACATTGCATGGTCAGGGAGAAGGGCTGCCCCCTGCGGACAATCAAACGCTCCCGATCTATCTCCTCTGTGCGGTGAGCCCGGTTATTTTCATGACTTCTCATATCCATACCAATGATCACACCTAACATACAACGAACAGACATCATTCATCAATGAGACAGTCTTTGATAAACAATTTTCTTTGATCAGCTTAAATATCATCATTTTATAAAATAATGGGAGAATTGCACAGCATGAATTCCATGGAGGTTTACACCGTCCCGCCAGACGACCAAACTGTCCTGGTATTTGTTGGTGGGATTTAATCTGGTTGTATCACACTCTAGTGTAGACTCCTACAGCATCACATTTCTCACAGATGACATACTCGCTCACAGCATTTATTATGTGTAGAGAGAGGCCAAAAAGCATGTAAGAGAGACAGACAGACAGACAGACAGACAGACAGACAGACAGACAGACAGACAGACAGACAGACAGACAGACAGACAGACAGACAGACAGACAGACAGACAGACAGACAGACAGACAGACAGACAGACAGACAGATAATGTTCTGACTGTTTACCTGTCTGCTTACAGTACACTACAGACACAAGTGTGTGTGTGTGTGTGTGTGTGTGTGTGTGTGTGTGTGTGTGTGTGTGTGTGTGTGTGTGTGTGTGTGTGTGTGTGTGTGTGTGTGTGTGTGTGTGTGTGTGTGTGTGCGCGCACACACACACACACACACACACACACACACACGTGCGTGTGTAGATAGATAGACATTGCTTCATTTAGAAAAAAACGATAAAAACATTTGAAACAGAACAGAATAGATAGATAGATAGATAGATAGATAGATACTGTAGATAGATACTGTAGATAGATACTGTAGATAGATACTGTAGATAGATAGCTAGATAGATAGATAGATAGATAGATAGATAGATAGATAGATAGATAGATAGATAGATAGATAGATAGATAGATAGATAGATAGATAGATAGGTAGATAGATAGATAGATAGATAGATAGATAGATAGATAGATTGATAGATAGATAGATACATACATACATAGGTACTGTACATAGATACATACATACATACATAGATAGATCGATATATAGATAGATTCATACATACATAGATACATAGATACATACATACATACATACATACATAGATACATACATAGATAGAAATAGATAGTTCACCTACCATTGTGGTTAGCCATTGTTGTACGCTCTTGAAATAATAGTTCTTGGTATCGTCACTCTCTTTAAAATGTTTCACTGGCCCTTTATCCCTCTGTGGGTCTGAAAAACTCTGAAAGCTCTGAGATGTCTTCACACTGCCCTGTGGTTGAAGTCTTCTGCTTTTCTAACTCAGTCTCCATCACTACCCTATTTATACAGAAGCACCCTGGCCCCAACCCCTCTGATACACTCATCACTCATCAGCCAAACAGACACACGCACGCACGCACGCACGCACGCACGCACGCACGCACGCACGCACGCACGCACGCACGCACGCACGCACGCACGCACACAGACACACACACACACACACACACACACACGGTCATAGCATTATTAAACACATAATGGGAGGACTGAGGAGAAAGTATAATAATCACCCCTCTTGATGTCGAAAGTAAAGACTTGATTGATAGATGTATTTTGACTTGATTGATAGCTGTATTAACCACTTTCACCCTGCACATCCCTATTATGGCCTATAGGTCTATAGGTACGTATACGTATATTGACTATTTCAGATTTTTTGGGTGAATTTGAAAAAGTGGTGTGTCCAGAAGCCAGAATCTAGTGCATATGTGCATTTGTGTGGGTGGGTGTGTGTATGCTTGTGTATGTTTACTGGTGTCCCATCCGATACAAGTGCATACACTAGCATCTTTGTTCATCTGTGCGGGTGGGGGGCTGGGGGTAGTGACATGAGTGGATGCATGTTATGTGTATTTAGGGGAGAGTGCTATATCCATGGAATCCTCTGCTGTCTCACCACTGTTCCAGTAAGCTGTATACAATGTCCATGTCTGTGGCACTTGTTGAAAGGGTCAGGTGACATTGTATAACTTAATACTGGAAGTTTGACTAACTTGAGACAAACAAGTCTCCCCATGGTTTACAGTGTTGTGGATATGCGTGAAATTCTTTTGCAGAATAAATCAGCATAAGTTTTGGTGAGATGGCCCTTTAACACCAGAATGATGTGTCCTTTCCCTAGTGCTTCTCTGACAGTTGACGTACTATATAATGTATGTAGGAAGGTGTGACTATCGGGAAATCAGTCAGATTTAAGTAAACTTCAGATGAAAGTCAAAAGTTCACTTCGAGTGAAAGTTGTGGACAGCACTGACTGGACAGGACTCTTATGCTGAGTAACAATGACAGTATTTCACCACAGCAGTATGTGTGGAAAGCTATGATGAAATGTATGAGTGCACATTAAGTGCAAGCATATAAATAGAAGTCCTTTTAGTTTTTTCTTTACCTTTGTGATACATATCTGAGTATAGACAGACAGCTGGTGATGGTCACCTTATTGTCTGTGTTTATTGAACCAGGTGAATAATCTCTCAAGACAGATTCTGCTAACAGCAAAAACAAAACAAAGGAAAATTATTATTATTATTATATTTCTCATAATGATTTTTGGGAAGGTATACACCCCTAAAGCTAGAAAATATGTAATAGCATTGCAGCAGTGGTAGCTTTCTGTGTGTTATCATTCCATTCATAACCCCATACCAAAACACACTTTTCAAGATGATAGATAGAACCGAATGAGGCATTCCACTGAAGAACTGAAGATCTTATCATATCTTATTATTGACCCTCTCTCTTTGGAAAATGGTGGGCATAGCTCAGTATGTTTTCAGAAAAGTTGTTAAAATTAGCAACTCTAGAAATGTCATCTATTTCTGGCAGACTGCCAATGTATATATATTGACTATACATTACACAATATGTACTTCTGTTTTCATGAAAGATGTTGAGGCCAGTCCACACCAATGCAACTAGTCGCAACATGCAACCAGTTGCAAGAAATTGCAGTGATCTGGACTGACCAGTTGCAGGCCGGTGCCTTTGGGGATAATGGTTGCAAGTATTGCAGTTGCAAACAGTTGCGTTGCGATTGGTGTGGACTGGCCTTTATTGGAGTTTCCACTGTAAATAATTTGCTGATGATTGGCATCCAGCACTCAGTAGATGGGCAGCACCTGGAATTTACCACACCCACTCACAGAACCACTCTCTGACACACACACTGTACTGTCACTCTCTGATACTCTTCCACAGACACTACTCACACATGTAACATGGACAAAGGTGCGAGGGCCCGGTCATCGCTGCTTGCAGCTTTAAAGGGACTACACCATGAATTTGAACGTTTTCTTCTTTTTTGTGTGTTTTTGGTCTCCCCTACCTCTCTTCTACCCCCAAAAATACCCCAGTTTGAACACTCAGGCTTTTCTGGGGTTTTCTGTAAATTGATCTCAAAACAGGCCAAACTGATTTGCACCCTGACGTGACGTCACGTCAGGGTACAATACCCCTTTTTTTTTTTTTTCATTTTTCTTTTTCTTTTTCCACACAGAACCAGGAGATAACATGCATACAAACTGGCTCAATAGCGCCCCGTGCCAAACAGGACAATGTGGTATTGCAGGTGAAAGTGCTTTATAAGCCAGAGAGAAGTTAGTTGGAATGAGTATATCTGAGGCTTGATTTAGGCTCAAACCTTTTGAAAAACGTTTGAGGGACATAAACAATATGATATTAAATATATATATTTTTTAATTCATGGTGTAGATCCTTTAATTCATTCTTGTAATTCAGTTGTACTGCTTTGGCCCTGTCTCGGCCAGGTCTCACTTGCAAAATAGGTTTTATACCTCCATCTGAATAAACGACATACATGTCTAGATCCACATTATACCACCTTGGATGAAAATTCAAGTAGATAAGGTGTTGCTCTTGGACAAATAAAACAAAAGTCTTCTTCACATAAATTTGCTCATGGTGTGACATGCTCACTTTGAACTGATGTCAGGGTTGGAAATACTCAGGAAAAGACTACTGACTGACTCAGTCACACACTGACGTATCTTGGTTATCACTGCGTGAGATAGACTCAGATAAATTCCTTTATAAAGTCATATGAGTTATTCACACAGTGGTATATTCAGTAGATTGCTGCTGTCACATTTTGCAGGTAAGAAGATGCTCAAATCTCAGTGCAAAAGGTAAAACAAAATTATAGTAAAATGTGCTTGTGCTTATACTGAGATGTCAGGTTTATGTCCTATGACTCAGTCACTCAGAGGATGTATGAGTTGTATTATTTTTTATGAGGCCAGAGCTTTTGTGCAACCCTGTAGTGACTGGAACGGGCAGGGTGAGTAGATTATTCTTGTAACAAATTCATTATGATATAAATACATTGTTGATCGGCCAATTAAGTAATATAGTATATAGGCCAATATAGGTGAGCAATAGAGCAATGAGTGTAGGTTCAAAAGGTTCTGAGTAAATATGTGCATTTGACTAATACTAATACAGGTTACGCTTAGTAACATTTTAACGCCAAGATGAGGAATGCTGACACAGTCATGTTTGGGGAAATCGGGTCAACTTCCCTGACCTCAGCCCTCTCTAGTCTCACGCGGATGTTAATAGAGTGACTAATACTTCGCAGTAAAATGTAGGTACTTTACTGGTATCTCACAGCAAAAGAAGGAAGGAAACTCTCTTTTTGTATTCCACTGTACGCACGCACGCACGCACGCACGCACGCGCGCGCACGCACGCACGCACGCACGCACGCACGCACGCACGCACGCACGCACGCACGCACGCACGCGCACACGCGCACACACACACACACACACACACCACACACACACACACACACACACACACACACAGTCACACACACACACACACACACACACACACACACACACACACACACACACACACACACACACACACACACACACACACACACACACACACACACACACACACACACACACACAATTTACGCAAACCAATAACATTATAATAATTATCTTGAGAACAAATGAGGAGACCTGATTAACTTTTGGATCAAATAAGTCAAGGTCACAAGGTCAAGGTATGTTAGGCTACCTCAAGAATGTATGGGTGGAATTAATTATCAGTAGGCTGTCCTGAAGAGATGACTAACTTTTGGGTCATAAATGTCAAAGAACAAGCATACAATCAAATTACGTATACAATCATATGTCTTTTTCAGGTATCACTGACTGCACTCAGTAGTGTGCACATGCTGTACCACTGCCAACACTATACATATAAGTGTGAAGATATGCCATTTCCACCTTAGATGACAATCACTCACATCATGTAAAACTTTAGTGCAAAGTGTCCAAAGTGCCTCATATTTTATTTGTCACTCAGAACCATTTGTGGAGGCTCTTCCCACTTGTCATCTTTAGCAAGTTAACACCCGCAAACTATAACACGCTGACAAGGCGGGGAAACTAACACAGTGACAGCTGTTGTCATGAGACGAGTTTGTGTGTGTGTGTGTGTGTGTGTGTGTGTGTGTGTGTGTGTGTGTGTGTGTGTGTGTGTGTGTGTGTGTGTGTGTGTGTGTGTGTGTGTGTGTGTGTGTGTGTGTGTGTGTGTGTGTGTGTGTGTGTGTGTGTGTGTGTGGAAGTGAAGAAGTGGGTTTACAGCATATAACTTTGTATATCCTACACTACACCACTACCTGATCTCATACAGATTAATTCATCTTTTTCCTGAAGAGGAGTAACATTACGGAGCCCCTGAAGGGACATTACTAGGTAGATTGTTTTAAGGGTAGGTACATATTTTTAAAGGGTCACTTTATTTTTAAAAGCTGGCGGTTTATGTTTTGTGGTATGGGGGGAAAAAATCATATGTTGGCAGAAAAAAGAGGAGGCTATAAAAAAAATGTTTTAGGGGGTGACTTTTTTTAAAAGGGGAAGGATTTTTTTGGGCGGTTAACTTTTTTTTTTATAGTTGCTTTATTATTAAAGGGTGTATAAAATAATCTTATTAGAGAATGACATTTTTGTAAAGAGGAATGATTTTTTTTATTTAGGTATTTTTTTTTTTCAAGTATTGTTTCATCTTCAAAGTTTTTTTTTCAACGGCTGGGGGTCCACAGGGGTCCCCGTGGCGGGGGTGGTGGCCGGGGTTCCACCGAGGTCCCCGTGGCGGGTGCTCAGCTGCCCGACCCGTCTGAAGGGCCACCCTTCCTGGGTACCAGATGGGACGAGTCCCCTCCCTGCCCTGGAGGTGCGCCTCGGAGCTCCGGGTGGCCCGTGGACCGTCTCTACCCGGCGAGCCTGGGGTCCCCTCTTCCCCCTCTGCTGAGTTGCTCCGGGGCTCGGGCAGGGACAACGGGGGACCCCCCCTGGAGCTCGGAGGCACACCTCCAGAGCTGGGAGGGGGGCACTCGTCCCATCTGGTACCCAGGAAGAGTGACAACTCTGAAACTAAAATAATTCTGTCAGTTTGAAAAATACTGACATACTGTATGACCCAACATTTGCAATCCAAAATACTTGTTGGGTTGCCATTTCTCACAGACTTTTTTTTTTTTTTTTTTTACCAGAATGCTGGTAATCTAATACACATTACATTTATGCATGTAAAAAAAAGTTATTTATGTGGATCTCGGGATCCACATAGAAATGGCGTGGCTCCAATGTGGAACTCGGACTCAGACTTCATGTAGCCTCGGAAACCCAGGCTTTTTTTTTTGTTACAAAAGAAAAAAAGCCTGGGGGAGCGATGCAGGAACGATGGTCTTGGACCTTGTTATCTCCTAACCAATCAGAGTGCAGAGGGGCGTCGCTCTAAATTTGGTGACGTCAGCGTGCTCCGTGCACAGGCCGAGGGGGGGAGGGGAGGGGAGGCGGGGACATAGATTGGTGAAGCAATAGGAAGCCACGCACAAATCCAGGCGGCTGTGTTTGGGTCCGCCCTTCAAGACCATGGATTGAGCTCGTAGCCTCAGGCTAGACTTCATGTGACTAGCCTGTGGCGTCAGTCATCTATGACGTCAGTCATCTGTGGCGTATCAATGATGTACTGTATGACTCCAAATTTGGCCAAGGTTTTAGCGCCATCACAGCCCTGTTGACTTCAATGATAGAATTTAAGTTACATATTTCCAAGTATAAAACATGAAAAAAGGATTCGTGGAAGTACTTCTGTGGAGCGGGGAGGGTGATATTTGTCACTACAAGTATTCCTACGGGCTGGGGGCGGGACCTGTCAGCGGGGAGTGTTGAAGGCTCTAGTCTACGAAGGCTCTCTAGGCTACGTCCTCCGTGTGGGGGCTCCTCTCTGGCAGGTGAGCCAGTAGGTTACAACAGCTGTGACAACACAGAAATGTGTGTGGGGAGGAACCAATTGGCATAACAACTAAATTGAGGAGAAAAAGGGATAAAAAGCTAAATAATAATAGCAATATAATAATAATAACACAGTAATCAAGCCTAATCAAGTGGGACCTGGAGAAGGTCTTCCACATGACAGTGTTCAGGGCAGAGCGTTTCACTTTGCAGGTTAACGTGGAGACACGACAGGTGGCATGGAGGCGCACCGCAAACAAGACTGATAGAGTCAGTAAGTAAAACACTCACACACATGATGGTGTGCTTGAGAAAACACATGGCTGATAATGAAGGTTACACAGTAAAACCTGGAGTCAGACAGTGAAGATAAATTAAACCACATACTATAAATCTTATCTTTGAGACTCGAGACAACAAAACATTAAAATAATCCTTGACCCTGACTCCCTCAGGTGGGTCATACCATGTGCCTGAGCAAACAGCAAGTCACAGATCTACTGAACTCATGTTGAACAAAGTCTAACACAAGCTCTCTTTACTTACTGTTTCGCATCTGTCTGTTTTTTAAATATATGAACTCCTTGACAGCAGAATAAAAAAATATTCGGAGGATGCAGACAAATGGGCGTCAGGACTGGAGTTACAGACTCTGTGCCTCTCAGTCTTCCTCCAGATACTCTGGGACCTTGACTTACAATTGAAATGCAGAATCCAAGTTGGCTTGATGGTGTCATGGGTGCCATGTCATCATCTGCTGGTGAACAGCAAGTACTGTGGCTCACTGTGTTAAGATATGTTCCCAAGATTGTTGGTTCAAACCCAACAAATGTTGTCCTACTCTCGAGTCCAAAGCACGTTTTACTTTTGAAGGCTAACACCCAGAACAACATATAAAGCTCTAAAGAAACCTGCATAGCCTTTGTTATGAAAGTACCCTAGGGCAGTTGTGAGTAGTGGTGGAGTAATACCGTAAGTACAAGTGGCGTGGGCCACAGTGGTTGGCGGCAATTGGATAACTGCTCTGCTATGAGAAGGCACTGGACACACATACAGGCTGGCTTGAGGCTGGCTCAGGTTAAAGTAGTGAATAAGTGAAGATGAAGATTTAGAGCTAAAATATTCTACTGAACAGAAGCGCAAAGACTTAGTCAGAATTTTGAACTCCCAACTTCTGCTATGAGAGGCATGTACACGTGTTTCATATTTTGTCTATTGTCTTGTTTGGTCTTCAGTGAAAGATTAGAGCCAAGTACAACTTTAGAAAGAATCTCATCCTTGGTTTTGAGCACATGAAAATGTTGCTCTTTGTTGCTCTTAATTAATGAAACAAGAGAATTCGAACCACAGCCTTTACAATGCATGTCTCTTAGTCCTGACATATCTCCATTTATGTATTGATTAATAAATGCGAGAAATACATTTTTTTAAATGTTTAATTAGATGGTGAATGACAAAATAGCATATTTATATAACCCGCACATTATTTTTGTAGTCATGAATCAAAAGACACCTACAATCAAACAAGCATACAAAATCATGAAAATCATACAATCATATACAAAATGGAATATATTGGAGTCCTTTAAAGATGTCCACTGGTTCACTTCACTAGCGTGTCCCCTGAAAAAAAAATACAATAACTTAGTAAACTTTAACATAATTGACATGTCAACAGATCCTTGGATTTCATAACATTCTGTCTTTCTTAATGTTGTTCTTGATACTCACAGGTGATCGGCCCAATGGTGATGGGTTTGAGGGGTACAGATCTGGGAGCGGAGCGATATGCCCTCCTTGAGCAGGCCTGTCAATGGTAATAGGGAATAGGGAATAGGAGTAAGCACACGGGTGAATAGGAAACACAACAGACATCCTAACATGTCGAGTATATTCACACTTCCTGAACATCTGCAGTGCTACTGATTTAACCACTTAAACCCCATATGGTTGACCGGAGTCATCATACATACAAAAAATGTTCTTTACTGGCCTTATTTTAATGTTATATATATTTTGTGTTTGTTTACATTTTCTCCAAAGTCATTAAAATGTTACTAAACCCCTAGGGTAGGTACCCTCACAAAAACATGCAGTAATCCTGGTCACAATACTGCCTCCCTCTGGCCAGCCGGGGCGCCTGATGGAGGGGAAAGGAACTGGTTGGAATAACGTGTTCCTTCCACTCGCTACGCCCTACCGGGGAAGCTCTCCCCTGTCAGGTGACAAGAAGGTCAGTTGGCTCTCATGCATTGAAGGAGGCATGAGCTCGGCCCTGGCCTCCCTAGGTTGGCAGAGGGAGTGGGTGCCCAGGATTACAATTGGCACTGGGTGTAAAACAAATGGGGTTACAAAAAAAGTGGGATAATAATTTAGGGGATTTTTTTTTTTTTAACTAAACTGACCTAAATAATAGAGTCAATATTGGCTAAACATTACTGAGCTGTTAAGAAGGTTTGAATTGTGTATGGAAATCAATCTTTTGTCCAGGGGCTATTTTCAAAACGAGTGTTAAAATGCGTTAAAACGCAACATAATAAAACCGTGTCAGATAATAACGCCATAGCGGAAATTCTGTGTTGGATTACCTATCTAAAGCAAGTTTCCAAGTCTTTGCAAGTTGATTTTCATACCATAATAAAATGAATGGAAAACACTGGCTTCCTCAAAGACCAAACAAACCAACAGTATACTTTGTAATAGGTTGGCAATAAGTCAAGTATCTGAAAAGGCGCAGTGGGAAACTTACAGGAGAACAAGAGGAGGTTGTCTGGTCACACAGGTGGAGGCTACAGTGAAGGAAGATATCGCTGTAGTCCTGGAACAGGAAGAGCAGGGCAGAGAAACAAGCCTTGAGGGAAGAGCCGTTCTCATCCACTGTCACCTGACGAGTGTCGCTTGAACACCTGGGGAAAAAAACGGTCAGGTTGTAGACCCATGACACATCCCTCATTATTTTCCTTTCCTTTAATCACATGAACCCTAGCATCAACAATTCGTTTTTGCGCAAGCTCCATCACTTTTGTTGTTTACAGATAGGGCGAGATGGTTTACCAGGCTAGGGTTAATATTCCGCGAAAATACCAGATCGACAAGCTCGTAACGCATTGAATTGCGGCGGATTGTGAGCTTGTCGATCTTCCATTTTCAGCAAAGAGATTTGGTGCATAGGGAAAAAAGAGCTGCCCAAGTACAGAGCCGTCCTCTGTCAACTAATTATTAGTTTACTATGTATAGTAGTTAAATGACTTTACATTCATATAAAGACATTGAACTACGGTAATAAACCAAATCTTCACATTATAGATTCCACCACACACACACCATACCCCACCCCGACCCAACCCTCTCTTTCATTTATTGTTTATTGTGGACACAAACCATCTACTGAGACTGAGGAATTACACATACATGTTTTGAATGAAGAAGTATCGCTTGGAGTCTTCAGGGCTCGGCGAGTGAGTGGCGTAGCAGTCATCCAGAACGACCACAAACCTGTCATCCATTTCCTCTACAGACACTTTTACATACAGGGCAGAGCCCAATGCCAGGGTGACTGGGCCTGCTGGGTAAGGCTCTGTGTAGTTGGGGTTTTGAAACAAGGACATGGAGGCGCTGCCTTGTGAACCCACAACTGAAATGTCATCTTCCATCCTGTCAAGGAAACATGGCACTTAAAGGATCATACAGTACCAGCAGTATGACAAGTGTTAAAACCATTGGTATACTTGACATTACCGTCCATTTTCCAAGGCATACCGTGGTTTGTTTGATTTTAGAGGAAGCCATTGGATTGAGTTCATTTCAGTACAGTTTGAAAATCAACTTGCAGACTTGAAACTTGCTTAAGATACTGTAGGGAATCCAATATGCTGAATAAAATTCCACGGTTATTAGCTGTGACCATGCAGGTACTGGTAGTCGGTCTGATGGTCGATCAGTCTGTCCAAAATTTTCAAACGCAAACTGAGAGCTGACTTGAAGAAAAAAAAAAAGATTTATGTTTTCTGATTTGTATTAACCGCGCAAGTTTGGCCAACATTGACTCAATTATGTTTTCCTGCATACAAAATGTGCTATACAAATAGTTAGGAATAGAAATATGATGGTATGGCAGCAACTAGAGGCCATTACAACAATGGCTTGATTATTTAGAACATGCATGCACACTCACACACAGAGATTTGCGTAATTTAAATGTTTAAATGTTTTATAGATTTGTTTTAACTGTCGGATGTCTGTCATTACAGTTCTGTATTGTGGATACCAATTTGGTGCAAAGTAACTGTGTTTTCACTATCATTAGCAACTTTGAAAATAGGTTACTTACTGAAGTTGTGGTCTGATAGCTGCATTTAGGCTAGTCTTTATGTACAAGGGATAGGCACAGGAGAAGGGGAAACTCATAGGTGTTGATACCGGTTCATCATTTGCAGGGTAGAGGAATAAATTGTTGGAGTAGATGGCATGGGTGCGGTTGGTCTGTAAGACAGAGGTTACATGAATGGTCAGTCGAATGAATATCTAGCCAGCTTGAAACAATCTACCATTATCGACAGTATGGCTAAAATATAGCATATCAGTCATACAATACATCAGAAGGTAATAAAATAACAAGACTATAGTTTAAAAGCCTTGCTAGTGGTCAACCAGGCCTTGTGAGTAGTATTTGAGATATTTTGTGTTGATATTTTAAGTGTTGGAGGACAGACATCACATGTTTCATGGCAATCTACCCATTACATTTTTTTTTAAATATTGTGTGGACATTTTGGATTTAGGGTGGGGCTGGAAGAAAGGACACCAAAATAGTCACTCTTGCAATTTGCTCATTATAGTGCAAAGTTTCCATTTTGGCCTCAGGGTGGCACTAGAAGAAAGGACATGGGAGCACGCAAATAGTTGGTGTAGCATGCATGTGCTCAATCAAGTTTTGTGGCAATCCAGCCAGAGATATCTTATTTTGGATGGACAGATGGACCAATGAACTCACAATTTGCTATCTTTGCTTCTAGTTGCGCTAAGAACACAATGCATGGTTTCACATCAGAGTGCCTGTAACATAACCTCTGTCAAACCACAAAAAACTTAGGATTTTCCAACTCCAATGTGCTGTGCCTAGCTGTAGAATACAACTCTCGTAGACGTATTTATGATTCTGACGTTTTGAAAACGTCAGAATCATAAATACGTCTACTAGAGTTGTATTCTACAGCTATGCTGTGCCCGAGAGCATCACCGACATAGCCTCCTGAGCTGTATTATACATAGACCCAACAAATTATATTAGAGAAGAGGACAGGATAAGACTTTAGTGTCTATTGAGAAAATCATTCTTCACAGTCAATAAAGATAGTCGACAACAGCACAGAGTTGGCGGACAAATGCTCACCGTCAATATGTTCCCACAGATGTCAGCCTGACGTTCCACATGGTACCACACTGTCCCATTACGCTCTGTGAAAGACGAGCAGTCCTGATCGACCAGGTGACCGGAGGATACATTCAAACCAGAGGATTCCTGGCTAGTCAGTCGCAGGCCAATTTCCATTTGACTATGGCCACATATAATTTCAGAAACTGGAGGACGATGGGTCATAGAGGAAAAAGATAGGAAGGTATGGGGCAAAGTGAAAAGACAGCGAGGAGAGCAACAGTAAAATAAATTCAGTAGCCGGCTGCCTAACAATATATTGCTGTCTAGCCTATAATGTTTACCTTTATCACAGACAACGCCAGCATCTTCACCGTGACCACAGTTTCCGGTTCCAAAACCATTATGTCTGCACTGTGCAAGCTCTGATTCACTGCCTGTGCAGCCCACATCGTCCAACCAGATGGGCATACTCTCACTGCCCTTTCCAAAACGTGCACCGCTTGGTGCTGACAGCGCCCTGCCACAGCCCAGTTGTCTACACACCACCTGGGCATCCTTTACGTCCCAGGCATCGTCGCACACCGTCCCCCACTGTCCTTGGAAAAAGATCTCCACTCTGCCGGAGCAGATATTGCTCCCTCCATTTAAGAGGTGAATCTCCCCCTCTGGTATATGCATGTCAGTGAACAGCGGAAGGGCCTCTGTTCCAGGAACAGAGGCCACTGTTCCTGGAACAGGGGCCACTGTTCCTGGAACAGGGGCCACTGTTCCTGGAGGTGTTGTAGAGTTTTCTGTTGAAAGTGGAAAACAGCAATCAGGGCTTCAGAGCCACCAAACAATTATAATATACCATAATATTATACATAATAATGGCATATACACTATATAATCAGTTTTCTGAACATGAATATATTACCCTAGTGATAATATATTTTTAAACTGTATTCACATACATTACACACCCCATGAAGCCTTGAATTGCGGAGGAGACTCCGGTCATCAAATTATTGGCTTTGGAATGCGAAAAAACAAAAAAATCTCCATGAATTCAAAGCTTTGGGTGAACTACTCCTTTAAATATACTGTTGTGCACAACTCTTATTGCACAGTAGGCTATACCAAATTGTTAATTTAACTAAATTCTAGAATTACTGAGTATACAATTACTCTACTATAGATATGTTTGTTGTAAATTTTTGTCAACTTAGTAGTAAGTACAATTCCTAAAATGTAATAGTTGTTCCAATATAACAGAAAAGGCTATACTAGGCTGGCTGTAAGTTCACTTTAACATTCTGTAGCCTAGTATGCAAACATTTAGGAAGTTTTCTATTTATAACCAGGGTAAGCATGATGCAGTATAAAATATTAACTTCATACTACGTTTTCAGGACCGGGTCCTACAGACAAGTGACAATGTTTCAATCCTCAATGGGTTCTTTCTCTGACCTGATAAACAACGATAAACATGGCAGCATCTGACAAGTGTTGCAAGCCATTTTTGTTGTTTGACTACCTGCGACTGATATAGTTTGCTAACTCACCTCCAGAAATGGGGATTTGTTTAATAATTACCACAGACAAGCATCATATCTAGCCCAATAAGAAGACAATAGAGTCAGTTTACCTGGGTAGTCTTCAGTCTGTCCAGTGACGGTCTGTATGAACAGGACTAACAGAAAACCTTGCACTCTCACCATGGTCCACATCCTGGAGATCAGACACAAACCTGCTGAAAATATACAAAAAATAGTTTTTGACAGACTAGCATCATAATGAAAACTAACATACTGTAACTGGTTCAATGCAAAGTTAGCATTTGACTTACAATATAATATGTTACCACACCTGAAAATCACCACTTCAAATGTTTAGGGCCAGAAAATAGAGAAGCTTCTTTGACTGATCCCTCTCCTTTTACCTTGCAGTGGTCATGTAAGAGAATTTATAAGCCTATGTTGGGGGTAATATACGTAGGTACCGTTACACATGACTATCAGTAAAACATGGAAATGTTCGTTTGATATAATGGTTACTATAGGCTATAATAATAACAATACACTTATTTGTTAAGCAGCTTTCAAAACAAAAACAAGGTCACAAAGTGCTTTTACAGAAAACAGCAAGACAGATTAAAAGAACACAGTTACTTTTAAGACGCCATACAGTAAAAGAGATTAGATAGATAGACTGCTATTGAACCCACAGGAGAAATTCAGTCGCCAGAGGCGGCACAATAGTTAAGGTACAGATACAGAGTATCAGAGAAGTACTGTAAGATACAGCAGAGTAAAACATCACACACAAAAAAACACTGTCAATAATGAACAATAGTGTACGACAATATACACCATATACAATAGAATCACTACATACAATATATACAGAATGATCTTGAAACCTAATATTTCTATTATTTAGTATCTTGTACTTCAGGAAAGCTGTCAGGAAACTGCTCTGTGTTTGCCCATACCATTTCCTTATTTAATATACAGGCCTTGGCAGCAATCAGCCAACTAATACATTGCTGAAGCAGTGTATTAGTGAATTACTGTGTAACCAACAGCAGTACTATTGGTTACTCATACAAATACAAGGTAATGATAAATAATAAATATGGCACCTTTACTATTGGCCAATAAGCTTCTTGCTTATTGTATGTGTTTCAAACTCTCTTAAAATGTATGTCTGTAAGATAAGCTCAATAAAGTGTCCTTTAGTCCAGTACCTTAATAATTATTTAAAAAAATCATTGATAGATTCTGTGAAAAAAGATTCTTATATTCCTCTCTTATAAGTATCTGTCCTAACACATGCATCCAAAGCCGTTGGGTAGGCACAGACAGTCTCCAGTATAAATGTCTGGCCGACGTACAGACAGGGGACCTTGATGGGGTTACTGATCTAACATTAGATTAAAGGTTCATAAAATGTGTGTTCACACTGATAATCTATCTTTAAGAAATATCTTATAGCCTTAATATGCTTATATTACTGTAGACAATAAATAGTATATACATGATTTCTGAATATTAGAATTGAGTATATTAGTGTGTTTGTGTATTTTAAGTTTATTGCATTTACTGCTTATGAGAGATCTATTGTGCCGTGACTTGTGTCTCCCGGATGCCAAGGTTGGGTCACACTGAACCGATACCAAGGCAATACTGGCTCCCCAGAAACCATCATGACCTCCACCTCCCTGAGTCAATGGCATCATGATTGCTGATAGTACAGCTAAAAACACAAGTGATATTTTCAGGGTCCCTGCTGGAGTAGAATTATCCACAATAAGCTCAGGCTCAGGACGGAAAATTTTGAAACGCTAGCATCTCTTCTCTGTCCTTTTTCTCTTCACTAACAGTGGAAAGACTTCCGCACACCCAGTCAGTCTCAGAGCAGGTGCGTACTATGCGACAAACAGTATAAGATCAAAAGGGAAAGATACCTAGTGCACACTGCCACTTGCACGTTTCAAGAGAATAATTTATTAGATGTATCTCTGCACTAACAGACATCAGAAAGATCTTAAGACAGTCTGGGAGCGGAAAACAGGTCATTTAACATACTGCAGTTCTTTAATTATAATTTTTACCAATTTTCCACACAATTTAGTCTTCATGCCAATCCCTGATTTCCCCAGCGACAAATAACTCCCTCCCCAGGCCAATTGTTCGTTGGAATGCCCAGCCAAGCCGGATGCATCGCTGAGGATTCAAACCCCTAGTCTCCGAAGTGGTGGGCGGGAACTTTAACCTCACGCTACCGGCCACCCGAGTGCCCCAATAGTTGTAGTCTATGTACAACAGATGAAATAAAGTTTATTATTATTATCAATACCAGACATTGGTGGTGAACCATAATCTTCTTGATGCGGAGTGTTGTGTGTGTGTGTGTGTGTGTGGGCATGCACAGCTGCTTCTCCACCATAGATTTGGAGTGAACGAGGCAGCAAATATGACCCATTGATGGGGTGTCTAAGATAAAGTGTTGTACTGTATGATATTGTGCTTTTGTGTATTTTAGGTAGTGTGGTATTGTGTTTCATGTTGTATTGAACTAACTGAGCATACCCCCTGGTGAGGAAAAGTCTTTCAGTCCTACAGCCGGTGGACTTTCTGCAGGTGGTTGAGGTCAACCTCTTCATTTCAAGGTCCCCCAAATGAACATGTATTTGGCTGCGGATCCCCAACAAAAAATATTTTGTGCCATACAAGATTTAAGTTATGAATATTTTTCGAAAAAATCTTTTAAGTCTTCAAGATTCTTTTAAAATAGCCGAACTGAGCTCATATATCTAGGTTTAAAGTGGTTACACTGATTTGATGCAATATTAACTCATTTTGCTGGGGACCCCCATGGAACCCTTTCAAGGACCCCTGGGTGTCCCCGGACCACACTACACCGGCATAGGTTACCTGCACCATCTGCTCTCACAACTTGCCCAGCTCATGCTTTACCTGGAACAGACAGTGAGATGTCAATCTAAACCTGGGAGGAAGAAGAAGGAAAACAGAGGCCCGAGAGAGAGAAGAGGCTAAGAAAGCACAAGAGAAAAAGGGTGCAAAGAGCAGGAGGGTAAAGGAACATGGGAGAAGAGGAGATAGGTATTTTTGTTGTAGACATGAATCCGCTATTTAAACAAGCATGCATTTTTGTATTTGTATACTCATTCACGCTTGTGTATGAACATGTAGTTAACATGCCCTTGTTACTTACTAGAGAAAGTAAAATGGAACCTAAGCGAAATTAACTAATTTTAACCCAGATCTGAGGCCCATTCTACAAATGCCTTCTAAATCAGTAGTTCTCACACTCAAGATTTTTCAAAAATGTAAAAAAATAGCAGATGTACAAGTGACGAAGACACGCGCTGTGAGCCTGTATAGCTGCTATTTTTGAATAGCCAACACAAAAATCTAAAATGACACAAATGCTTTCCCGGTTTTAATGGATTCATCCAGTTGCATGTCAATGCCCCTCTACTTCATCTTTCCTGTTGGTTTCCACTGTGCTATCTAACAAAGCAGAGATGCGACCACAATTATCTTCATACAACTATTTCCGTCCAGACAAAGTCGTATCTATTCTTGTTTTGAGTCCTTGACAGTTCTGTAGCTTGTCCAGGCGGATAAGGGATGTTAAGTGTGTTTATTTCAGTGCAGCAGTTCATATTATTATCCATCATTTGGTCATGGTTGAATTTGAGGTAATAAAAGATTACTTTAAGGACAAGAATCCTCCTTCTAAAAAATGTGATATGGATTATTGTCTCAGATCTACCTGACAAAAGTCAAGAAACCATTTTCATTTTACATTCATATACGTTTTTGTACAAGCCACTGCCAGGGCAATCTGATGGATAGTTCCTCCACATGTGTGTGTGTGTGGGGGGGGGGGGGGGACCAAAAACACGAGGGATTACAGCATGAGTAACATTTAAACCCTGACACTTAAAAGGCTCTTTCAATAGCTAACTTCTGAAAAAACTCAATTGCAAAGAAGTAAATGTTTATTACAATAAATCTGGTAAACAGAGTAAACTCGCATCCAATTTAATAAGTCAACTTAACAATTGTCCTTTGAAAGTTCTCAATCAACTTTACATTAGAAACCTGTACAACTCAACACCAAAGTTACCAATTTATAAGAAAAATATGAAAGGAGATCTACATCTATGGTTGAGTCAAGTTCAGAAGTAACAGACACAGTGGGAAGACAAAAGACAAGCAAACTCTAGGTTGTTGATTCAATCTACGTTAGCACATTCACTTTGTTGTACTCCTTTGAATAAAAATGATTTGGCTGGTCCCTGCAAAACATAAAGCCTAGAGACAAATGCTGGTCCAATCGTGGCCCTTGTACTTCAGGAAAGCTGTCAGGAAACTGCTCTGTGTTTGCCCATACCATTTCCTTATTTAATATACAGGCCTTGGCAGCAATCAGCCAACTAATACATTGCTGAAGCAGTGTATTAGTGTATTACTGTGTAACCAACAGCAGTACTATTGGTTACTCATACAAATACAAGGTAATGATAAATAATAAATATGGCCCCTTTAGTTGTTGTAGGGGTATTGGCCAAGTACATTTGCACATACTTGGAACTTGTCCTCGGCCGGTCCAGGTATGTACTGCTGTTAGTGCGATTTTAATTGCTCATTTTAATTGCTCAAGTTGTACTGTATTGAGCTGAATCGTGCCTAAAACACAGAGGCCTGTCTACCAGACCCAGAAGCATGCAGAGCAGTGCCACGGTCCACCAGGTGGCCTAGACTTTTGCTTGGCTCTATCTGTATACACTAGTATAAACTAAATTGAAACATACTTTATTTGCTCAAAACAAAACAAAACAAAAATCATAATTAAAAACGTCAGCGCATATGCAATGGTCGTCTTAAAAGACGACCAATGAATCAGTTCAGTCCTGTGTGATTTGATATCACTGTCACAATCATACTTTGCTTCGTTTTGCATGTGCCTCTACTGGCGGGGCAGCCCTTTTGTTGCGGTGATGAGGAAAGGTTGGCATAAGTTCAGGCTTGCAGGCTGGAAAGAGCAGAGAACACAGGCTGACTACCAACACACACTGACAACTAGGGGTCACCTTTTGTATATGAGCAAACAACAGGTATCTTTATTATACTTACGTAAAGGTTTCTCCTTGAAATAGGAACTCTCTAAGCACTCTTTGGCAGTAGCCCTGAATTTAATAAAAAAAGACATGGTCAGGATTTTATCTAAATGATAACATGTTTATACAATATGCAACTGCAACCTAATATGACCACCTAGATGGTAATAATATGTTCGTGTGTGTGTATGTATGTGTGAAGTTAGTTGCTACCTGCGCTGTGGGTTGAACATGAAGAGCAGGTTGAGTAGTCGGTGGCCAGCTTCAGACAGCCAGGTGAATTTGTTCTTCAGATTGTTGTACGGCTGCTTCCTCAGACTGTACTGTTTAACAAGAGGGAGTCGAGAGAAACCCTGCACACACACACACACACACACACACACACACACACACACACACACACACACACACACACACACACACACACAGACAGTATTTTTACAGCAAATATCAGACTCAGTGCCTTACATTTATTCCTGAATAAAAAAAGAATATGGATAAGGATAATTCCTTTTAACAGGACGTTCATGAAAGTCCTTGCAGGAAATGCATCTATCTACCATCATAAATATGAAAGCTTAGGGGTGCTAGGTTAAATGATTTATGTTCACTGATTTATGTCATTATTACACAATAATTATTACACAATAATACATATTCAGAGGTTGAATGCTTACAGGCCAGATGCTCTCATTGGGTGTACCCAGCAGCTGAACGATCAGGTCTACCTGCTGGATCTCAGAGCCACCAGGCAGCAGGGGCTTGTGCGCCAGCAGCTCAGCCACGATACATCCTACAGCCCTGCAGACAAACAACATCTCAAATCAGCTAACAGATCCTTGGTGTCTTTCTAAAACAAAATCTAAACTAAAACTAAACACTAAACAAAGAAAGAAAGAAAGATAAAACAACACCACCCTAAGATTAGGCCTTCACAGAGTCAGAGATGTTTATTTGAAACAAGTTCTTCTCAAGGCCATTTTAAGTCAAAAGATACAGTATTTGTCTATTTTTTAATCATGATCCGTGGATCCTCACCACATATCCAGTGCTGATATCTGTGTCTTGGTCCCTAGGAGGAGCTCTGGTGCTCTATACCTGGTGAGAAAGAGACGGACAGATAAAACCTAAATTATACTTTGTTGTACGACTCACAAGAAATAACTGATGGGTCAAGTTTTTCAGTTGAAAATCAGTTCTCGACGAGTGACATGGCCGGTAACAGCGGGGTCAAATAACAGCGGCACGGCAACTCTCCTACCGGATCAATACCGTCAGGAGAAGGCGTGCTCTACTCAAGGGGAGTCTTGAGAAGTAGTCTCTTAGTTTAACTAGGTGCAGATTCTTGAGGATATATACAATGAAAGGATTATCCTCACTCTCTTCAGTTGTTTCATATGTTCTTTCTTAATAGGTTCACAACAGCAGCAGTAGTCTATCTAGAGAAACGGACGCGTTTCAGCACGTCGGCCTTCCTCAGCGTTTCAAACTGAAACGCAGCCCTTGTCTGTCACACACACACACACGCACACGCGCCACTCACCACAGTGTGACCACTCTGGGGGTCATAGGCAGCATGGGTATGCCGTTCAGACGGGCCAAGCCAAAATCGGCTGTTAAGAGAAAAAAGTGAGAAACCTTTTAGTCAAGTCAAGTTTATTTGCATTGCCCATCATCACTGTTAACAGTGTCAAAGGGCTTTACATACCCACATTTAACAAAGGAAGCAAAACAACACCCCTGTCCTTTGACCCTCAATTGGGCAAGGACCGGTGGTTAAGTGATGGTGGTAGTTATTATGTTATAATGATGACTCACCTATCTTTACACAGCCCTTGTCTGTCATCAGCAGATTAGACACCTTCAGGTCCCTGGTAACAAGACATACAGTACAGAGTCATTAAAATCATCATGGAGGCACCGGATAGTGTCAACCACATACTGTAATCACACAACGTCCATGATGTGATTCCACTAATTGTCCTGTATAAATAAATTAAAAAAATATATTATGGGGCAGCTGATAATATCAGTTTTGCCAATTATGCAGCCGATGTGACCCAATTTTTAACCACAGAGTCAGAATATACAGTAAACTAGCCTACAGAAAGAAATGTTATTTCTTGACTTATCATTGGTTTTCCCAACATTTTGTAATAATTTGCCTTCCTGTGATCCACTTATCTAACATTTCTAATAACAGTCACATATATTCACAGCACAGATAATTAACTTTCTTTCTACAATTGAGTGTCAGAGTCAGAGACCAACCTGTGTATAGGCCTGTCACAATTACAACATAATCGCCTAAATACAATTATTTGAGGTAATTGCAATTCATAATCGTCATAATCATTTCCATGTTGATTTTTTTTAAATAAAATTTGAAACATTTTCAAAAATAGTGGAAATAGCCGATCCACAAGCTCACATGCTTTGATGTTTTATACATATAAAGTTATTAAATCATGTTATTTGTCATATCTGCCCTGTGCACCTTTTGTTTACGAAGTCTAAAAGCCAAACAGAAATGTATGTTTTATTCATAATGGTCCAATGTTCAATAATCGTCATGTAAAATGTCATAATCGGGACAGCCCTACCTGTGTAGAATGAAGTTATGGTGGAGGTACTCTAGGCCCCTTAGCAACTGAAGGACAATACATTTCACCTGGCAAAATCAAAGTAAATTGAGCATTAGTCCACAGAGGACATCGAATGAAAGAATCATACATATTGCACTTTGAGGAAGGGTGTACTGTACTATATACTGGATTATTCAAACCTGAGTCCAATCAATGAAATATCAAAGAACAAGAGATCACAACCAAACCTTAGATGACAAATTTCCAAAAGCTATTACGGTAATGCCATTCAGCCATGTTTTTGAGAATATTAAAATATACTTGTGGAACTGTTAAAAATTAATTGTGATTATTTCAAGAAAATAACTGATTTTGATTGGTCATAATAAGCATAACCGTGGAACTGAACACAAAGACCAAAACTAAATGTGCTCTTAAGACCAAGGACACCCTCTAACACCAGCTTTTAAAAAGGAATACCTCTTGAAAGACATTGAAAGAATATGAGTTTTTGTCACTTCTAGACATACATTTTCCACTCTGACATACCTGAGCCTCAGAGAATGGAGTCGTCATGTTCTCCAGTAAACTGGCCAAGTCTTGTTCACAGTAGCTCATTACCAGAAACAGGCTGGATAAGACAGAGATATAAACCAGGTAAACCATTTTTTTTATTGTTTTCCTTTTAAATCTCAACATGCAAGTTAGATTTGATGGCAGATTTTGTGCAAGCTAAAAACAGCACAACTCTCACTGTTACCAACAAAAAACTAACATCATCAATCTGCTTTCAGGGGTAGACATTAAAAGGGGCCAGTGACTTTTCAAGTTCACTGGTTCACTTTCCCTAAAACAAAAATCCCTAAATATTCCCTAAAATAAACAAGCAAAAAACGGTACAACGGTGAAAATGCCGATCTACAAGCTCACAGCATGTCACAAATGCAACACATTTGCAACACAGTGAACTTGTAGATCAGCGTTTTTGAGTCACACCGTTGTATGACGAAGGCATATACATAAGTCTCGCCATTGTGGCTGAAACTTTCTCTCCCTCTTTTTCATCACTACCTTTCCCTCTCCCTACAATCGCCCGGTGACTTTCATTTCTGTTTGGCCGGATACTGGTGGTTTTAAAAAGATTTGGAACTTAGAAGATGAATGAAAAAGACGACAGGAACGCCAGGTGGAGAAAACATAAGCACGCAACTGCTTGCACTGAGGTCTGGGGGCAGAGCGCTGCACACAGACAGCAGATGGCTCTGTCTTTGATCCAATATGACATCGGGCTCACCTTTTAGCAGTAATTAATGAGACGACTTCACAGAAATCATTACAAAACACGGTACCACTGGGATATAATGTTAAATTAGATGTTAATATTTGTATTTTATTTTCAAGGCATAATTTTCTCATTTAAAATGAGCAGCGTAGGCCTGGACCGCTGGCGTAGCGGTCCGGGCACCTAGGCTACAATGTAGCCTGACAGCGTGTCGCGGGTTCGAGTCCCGATCCCAACGGCCTTTGCTGCATGTCACTCCCCATCTCATATACATGAAAATGACCAGATCTCACAAAAGACCAGTCCCACAAGCCCTGGCATATAACACAACACACACAGACAGCAGTGTGCACAAGCTAAAACGAGACAACGCTCCCTGCTTACTTCCAGCTCTGTTCCGGTCAGATTGGCACTGAAAACCATGACTGTGGAGGGACAAACATGCAAGCACTTACTGCACCCACCCAGCCACCCACTGCTCCTTATATCTAGGATGGGTAAGGACAAATCTCACAGATGTGCAAATCTACAAATACCACAACAACTGCACAAGCATGCACAAACACTCTCTCTCTTTCTCTCACACACAGACATTCAGTCACATAATTATGTGACTCACAGATTTACTTTGGAATCGCTCTCACTGAAATACACATGCATGCTGTGATCACGTGTTCTGCATGTGTCTTTGTGTACAGTGTGTGTGTGTTTTACCTCTCCAGCTGGCTTCCTATGACTACCTCCTTCAGCTCCACTATATTGGGATGTCTCAGCCTCAGGAGCAGTGTGATCTCCCGGAGACTGCTGATAGGGATGCCTGCGAGAGAGAACGGAAATCCCAAATATCTCACATAGACAATAACACACACATAATTACACAATAGGGATTAGGCACACACACACACACACACACACACACACACACACACACACACACACACACACACACACACACACACACACACACACACACACACACACACACACACACACACACACACACACACACACACACACACACACACACACACACACACACACACACACACACACACACACCTCTCCATTGTTTGTGTGAGCATCAGCAAACAGTTGTATCTTTGTCTATTTGTCTCTTTTGCGTTTGTATGTGCACGAGAGAGAAGAAGTGATAGAGAAAAATAAAAGTAGAGAGAGCCCCAAGAAAAAACATACCATATCGTACAAGGTCAAGTAACTCATCTCCCTCCCTTCATACCTCATTGTCTACAGCAACAGAGGACAAGAAAAGACTAAATTAAGGAGAATATGGAGAGAATTAATGGAAAAGTCAAACCAATTTGGACAGTTGAAATGCATGCTAATGCCAAGGTTGTATCGCTATGCACCTTTCTTGCCACATAGAGAACATGAGCAAAGGTTATTGTTAAGAAATCTGAGTTTACAGCAATAGTCTTACCATCTTTCTCTTTGTCCATGCGGACTTTCTTCAGTGCTACAATCTCATCTGACTTGGTGTCCCGGGCACGGTCTGTGAAAAATGGAGGAACACGTGTGTTATCTAATGAACAGTTCCAAATCGGGCAGGTCCAGTGAAGTTTATGTTGTACGCTAATTTGACCAGTAATAACTTACAAACAATGCCATAGGTTCCTTCGCCTATTCGGTTCAGTTTCTCAAATTCTTTGACACTCCTGCAGTTCCCAAACTGAAAAGGGAAAGGGAATGGAATTCTTAGTCTTGTTACAATTACAAGAATGTACAGGAAACTTAATAATAAATCAAACTTTAGGCTAGAACATGTAGAATAATGTTACCCACAAACAACGAGAAGGGCTTCCAAACTGGCCCCCCAAAATGAAAAAGGCTAGCATCTTAAAAGCAAGGAACACATAGTCTTGTCAACATACAGCAAATGGCTGTACACGTGTTTTGAACTAAATAGATTTAGATGAACTGTGCACTGTTAATGTTTTCCTGCATTCGAGGAGCTTATATCTTCATTATTATAATTATTTCTTCATTAATGTTGCCCAAGACTCTAGCTTTTCTTTAGCACCTTTTGGGACCCCGATTGCTTTTTTTGGATTTGAGAAATACAAAAAACTGGTATTCAGAGTCCGAAAGGGGCTAGGCTTTTCTTTAGAAAGCACATTTTAGTGCAAGGCAACAAAAAAAACTCCAATTAATCCAGGTCAGGTGCTTTCAGCCACGTAGTCAGTGATGTTTTTGACCCTAGCTGAGTTATGATAATATTATTATGCCATGGCACGTGCATGTCCATAACATATCTATGACACCCATTTAAAAAAAAAAAAAACTTTCATAGAATATAATCCGAAAAGGACCACTTGGTTGGTAGTAGCGTGCTAGCTGGCTGCGGTACTGATGGAACAGACAGTTGCCAAACATTCAGAGTTTGCTCACAGCTAACGGTGGCAGTAATTAAAGCAATTTGTTATCTTTACCCTATCCTTTTGCGGGACGGTAAATTTTCTGTTGTTCTTTATGGATTTCAGTCTTATAGGGTCCGGTTCGTCATCGCCAGCCTCCATTCTCAGCTCTGAGCTAAAACAGTCAACTCAAGGCATGACTTAGGATCTATGGTCAACAAAACAGACTGTGGGTGCCGCCATTGATCGTGTTCAGTTGAGCTGCAAAAAGGACAACCATATGCTTTACCGGAGTTCGAGTAGTCGTCCTGTCATTTCACTTATTAATGACAGGCTGTGTGGAAATTAAATAATGATAATAAAGAAAATAATAATAATAATAATAACAACAAGACTGTCCTCGGGTAGAAATAACGCATAATAATATTATTAATAATAATAATAATAATAATAATAATAACATGACGCTTAGACAGTCATGTTTCAGGGCTAATAATAATGATGATCATGAAGAAGTCAGGACATATAATAGTTTTTTATATATATATATATGTCTACTACTTTCATCTCAGAATTGTTTGTTCTGCTCTTATTTGTGCATAGAGACACACGGCCGGAAGCGGAAGGCCTACAAATCCACGCCCACTTTTGACACTCTGGGTCCGTTAGAACGATGAACTGCAGCTCTCAATGCAATCTCTATGAGAGGCATTGTAAAATACCGTCATTTCACTGGTTAACTACTGAGGCTGTAGCGATTTTTTTGTGTTCTAATAATCTGTCCCATTTGTTTAATTTGTCCTTTTTAATGTCCCATATCTTTCATCTCGATATACTACCCACAATATACTTAGCCATGGTTCACATGACGCTTGTATACAAGCGTCATGGTGCCCTGTCCCCCTGGTCTAAAGTTTTGTTCGATTTTTTCAGATTGCCATCGCTCACATAAACATAAACGTTCAGATTTCAAATATAAAGTGCTTACCACCGAGCCACGGATGTTACAAGGCGATGTGGACCGCGATGAGTACCCGTATCTCCCGTATTGTTCAATAAAAAGCATTTTAATCCCATCGCCGTCCATTTTCTCCAAATTGTCTCCTATACTTTCAACCATGCGACACTAATGGTTGGGAGGTGTATTGCACTCTGATACATTACAAAACAAAAAAAAACAAAAAAAGAAAATGGCCGGCGATGGGATTAAAATGCTTTTTATTGAACAATACGGGAGATACGGGTACTCATCGCGGTCCGCATCGCCTTGTAACATCCGTGGCTCGGTGGTAAGCACTTTATATTTGAAATCTGAACGTTTATGTTTATGTGAGAGATGGCAATGTGAAAAAAATCGAACACAACTTTAGACCAGGGGGACTCGGCACCATGACTGTCATGGTATGACAGTCATGTTTCAGGGCTACAATATACTATAATATACTCCATCAGTATGTCAAAACCGCTAGCATCGGAGATCTATATCGCATGGTATATACGTCACGGACGCATCCCTTGAGGTTTTCAATACCCAGAAAACTGGCGAAAGTGGCCGTTTTCAATAGGTTTTGGTCATTATCTCTGGAACAGAAGGTCCAATCTGCTCAGTTCAAAGCTTGTTGGATGTGTGACTTTGAGGACATTAAGCACGCAATGACACATTTTCGTTTTTTTTTTATTTTTTTAGGGGAGGCGAGATCTTAGTTGGGCAGGCGACCGCCTCTCCTGCCTCTACAGTGCGTACGCCACTGGTCGGCGCTCGGCACTCGTAAAGACAGTGATGTCACTGAAATGCCCGTCTGCTGTCTACCCTCTGCTGTGTTAGCATTATGGGTAACTCGTTAAAGTGGCAAATTAAATGTGAAACACATCAACTATTAAGAAAACAAGAAGATATGTTGACAAAGACACTCCATACATTTGGAAACATATTTTTATTTAAATCAATATCGTCTTCAGTTAATGCAGGATAATTTTAAAAGTAGGCTAACTTTCATATCCTCTCAATAGCGAATGCATTGGCAGCTGCAGTTCATCGTTCTAACGGACCTCGAGTAGCGGCGCTGTCTCAAAAGTGGGCGTGAAATTTGTAGTCCCCGTGTGTCTCTATGTAGCTAAATTACTATTCTCATTTGTAGTAGGCTAATTAGAATCAGTCAGCATAATTGAATTGATTATTGAAAGAAAGAAAACACATGGTACTACTCAGACAGTTTACACACATTTGCTTTTTTGGTAGGCCTATCATTTGACAGATATGTGCAAATATACAATGGTTATGTACATGTATGCATTTGTGTCAATAAAAACAAACACAAGCCATAATGAATGCATCTTTGTTAAAGGATGTCACGTTATTGCATACTCCGTTTGGTTTGCAGCTGTATCATCATGTAAAGTTACAAATATGCATGGTGTTCAGGCATGGTTGGCCAACGCACTGTGCAGTAGCCTATGTTATGTTTTCATTGGGGTGGGCGGGGCTGCCTCGTTGTGTTCGGCTCCACCCAGGGACTCGCTCTGGCTCCACCCCTAACCACGTGACCGCCGCTGAACCAGGAAGTGTAGAGTCGGATACAGGAATCAAAATAACAGATCAATAACTGTTTGCTGTCGAAGTGAATTACCTAATTCTGTGATCGCTCGAAATTTAGCAACACCTCGACATGGATGGTATGTATGGGATTACCTCCGAAGTGTCAATCTTCTACTGTTCGCCTTTGTTTTCGAGCTATCAGACTAGCGTGACAGCTAGTTAGCTAACGTTCAGCTACATCTTACTTGTCTTGAACGTGAACAGATTTAGTAGAGGTACTCGTTGATTTCGTGGCTGTTTGTGTTGTGTTATACGGTCAATCACTACCTCTCTGATTGCCTTGGGATTTCATGTTACTTTCTAACCTGTTTTACTCGAGCTGGCCAAAGAAGAGCCTTGACACCAGCATGCAAGTTCTTTCCACAAGCGAGGTGCACCCTTCTGTCAGACAAGCATGGCCTACTTTGGCATGTTTTTGTTGTGTTTAATATTGGCATAATGTAGACCAGTGATTGTCAACTTTGTATTTAAAGGACTCCCAGTTTAGTATGCTTTAGGCCACGGACCCCCATTTGATTCGATTGTATATATATTCCTCTATTGGGACCCTAATCTATTGATTTAACTCTTGAGAGTGACCTTTAATGGGTCCATTTGTACACTCTTTTAGACTCGTAAAAGTCCAATTGGTTCCTATCAGTTTAGCAGGGTTCCTCCTGGAACCCATCCAAGGACACATGATGGGGTCCCTGGATCCCACATTGAGAACCAGTTATGTAGACATTAATATGTAGGCTAAATATTTAGCATAGGGACATCAAATACATTAGGGAACAGAATTAGTGAGGTTACAGAATGATGGAAAATCTCGGTTCCTAATTCCTTTTCTCTCCCTCTCCACAGAAACGCTCTTCCAGTTGAAGGTACATTTCTGAGAAACAGTCTGGCTGATCTAAAGTTTGATAGTCATATAAACCATCTTTTTTTTAATTTGTTTTAATTGAGTTTGTGCATCTCAGTTTACAGCTAAGCAGCTGGAGAAGCTTGCCAAAAAGGCAGAGAAGGATTCAGAGAAAGAACAGGCCAAAGTCAAGAAGGTGAGTGAAACTCCATTTATATTCCATTGTGTGATGTACAATTAATTAAGCTGTAACAGAAGCCAATGGGCGTTCTGTGGTTGGTTGTCAGGATGTTCTCAGCATGTTAAACTAAATGTATTTTTCTGGACCACCACATGTAAAACTGTTACATCCAAAGCCCATAGATGACACGCTAAACTCTTTCTATAAAAGTCTTCTTCGTCTTAGGTACTTCTTTTGTGTGCGCGCATCTTACCTTTTGGTTTTTGTTACTATTGTGACTTGGTGTTTGGTGTCCGCCCTATGCCAAATCACATAGTTGCTGAGGCATTTGGGTGTGGCTGTATTTTGCCATTGAGTCATTCATCTATTCTTTAGGACCTAAGCAGACTTGACTTATTTTTAATAATCAGACAGTTCAAAATCAAATGTTATAACCCAAAGATAGATATGACAATTTGTACTTAAAAGATCTCCAGAAGTCCAGATCTATAAATAGTATGTTCTGCTAGCACCCAGGTGTCAGGGTTAGAAGTGGCAGGCGTTAGCCAGCAGATGGCAGTCAACGTTTATTATTGAACAAGGAGCCCACTAGTTACTGTTTACTTTATGATACCTTGCTTTCCTGACATTGGGTCTAGAAAGCTTATTGTTTCATATGGAACTATGATTATTGAGAATGAATGTGCTGCAGTGAAATTGCGTTTCCAGCTGATTTGTTTATCAGTATAGAATAGAAAGTTGAATGACTTCACTTATGTAGCAAAGGGGTGATAAAGTAGCCCATCCCTTCTTGTTTCACTGGGTAGATATGTCTGTTGAATGTGAATGTTTGAATTCACTTACTATATATATATATTTACATTTTAAATGTATTTTAATGTGGGGGGGGGGGTGAAGGTTGTATCATCTGTCTAGATTAGACTCTAGAGTAGACTGTAATATTATTTTGCACTTTTCTCAACAAATAAGAGCCAGGTTAAGATTTCAGACATTAAGCAGACATGAATTAAAAAGGTTACAAAAGATTGCAAGGCACCAAACTGCTCATCAGGAGCAGTTAGGGACTCAGGGTCTTGCTCAAGGACACTCCCAACACAGAGCCAGGAATTGAACTTCTGGCTTCCAGGCTGTTTCTTTACCATTACAATAGTTTTGCTCGTCACTGTGTGGCAGCTAAAATTGTATATAAAATATGCATACAAAATGAAATCAACATGTTCTTAAACTTGGTGAAATGAGAAATAATAAGCAAACAATAATTTCAGTAAATATGAAATGTAGAACAGTGGTCCCCACACTTTTCTGGATCAGGGACCACTTGAAAAAATTAAGCGTTCGCAGCCGAACACGGCAGCCGAATCAGAGCAATCAGAGTTTATTTTAATGATTAATCGATTGTGTTTCAGCTTGGATCAATGGAACCAACATAGTATTCTTTAAAGTTCTTATTTATTGGTATCACTATGAAAACATTTTAAAGTGTTAAAGAAAAAAAATACCATGTCATTCTGGTAGCCCTGCTGCTAGCAATCTCAAACAACACATCTCGAAGCTACCAACTGTTGCCATGGAATTTGGTGTGCATCTTCATGCTCGATAGCATTGGATCAAATTTTGATGCCCCTATGGTCTTTCCACTGGTGCCACCCCTAGGCCAAAATCTCCACGTGCACACTATCTCAGAATCCGATTGGAGGATTGCCATGAAACTTGCTAAGTGTATTAATACTCACTGCAGCCTTTTTAGTTACCCCATGACCTTTTCTCTATCGCTATCCTCAAGACAAAGTGTAAACTTTCCACACAATATTTTGACAGGATAGAATCAAAACCCTGACGAAGACTATCCTGTAGAAACGTTGGCTTCTGTATTTTTGATAAATAAATATTGCATCGGGGCTACAAGCGATTTTGTGACACACCCACAAACATTTACTTCCCTCACAGTGCTTGTTGGTAAAGAGTAGTCCTAACTTGACATCATGGTTGCCCTAAATCATTCACATTTAGAAACACACAAGATATGCTAAGGTCACCGTTTGTTTTTCCCATTGCAGGCTCTCCAACAAAAGAATGTGGAAGTTGCCAGAGTTTATGCAGAGAACGCCATCCGGAAGAAAAATGAGGGCCTTAATTGGCTGCGCATGGCGTCTCGTGTTGACGCAGTGGCATCTAAAGTTCAGACTGCTGTCACCATGAAGGGGGTAAATTACTATTTTTAGATGGCGATTGTGCCGCTGTCCTGCACATCTGCTATGCTCATTTATATTTTATAGGCCTATGTCATACCAACAATGGCATATAGAGAATCAGCTAGATCATTTTGATCATGACCCATTTTCAAATAATCCAATTACATAATCCCTTCCATTCCCTCTGAATTACATGTTCTCTTTTGTTACATCCCAGTCTAGGAGGGAAAGGGAATATCCAGTAAACTAACTGGAAAAGATAACTGATGGACATAGTGAATCTGTGCTTATTTACATTGTGGCCCTCACTGAAGCTACACAAAAGGTGGAAAGCCAAACCAAAGAAAAGGGGAAAAGACTGGTGGCGCAAGCAAAAAAAAAGGGACAACAAATGCATTAAACAAAAGTTACAATGGGTGGCACTCACCTCTAAGCCTAGTGTGTTTAACAGAAAATACTCCACTAAAGTGGTCGAAGTATAAGAGGGTATCCCCCAAACCTTACCTAGTATTTTAGTGTAATAACAATAATGGCTTAAATGGACAGAATATAACAGACTTGACAGATAGTTATACTAAATTAAGGTGGGAAAAGGGGACACTAACAGGTGCTTTTTATTAGAAGTGGCTGGAGGTGATTGGAGGACCAATTGGGTGGTGAGGTGGAGTTTCATTGGTGGTGGAAAGATAGATGGGCTGAACCTGAGTTGAGGAGGGACGGATGGGGGGGGACTCAGCAACCCAAGTGCATGCATAAAAGCATACACGTTACATCTTTGATAAAAGAAACTCTTCCTCTCTGTCCTCACCTACAATTCCACACTATTGCCTAGAGAGGCCAACAGAATGTAAACTGTTGCACTTTCATAGAATGTTGTTAGGAACTCAGGACAAACACTGTGAATTCAAACTTTTTCTACTATCTGAATGGAATATTCATTCTGTGTTTCACTATTCAATTTTCCCCCTCTCCAGGTGACTAAGAACATGACACAAGTGACAAAGGCCTTAGACAAGGCTCTGGGCTCTATGGACCTGCAGAAAGTCTCTGCTGTTATGGATAAATTTGAAACGCAGGTTCAGAACCTCGATGTCCACACTTCGGTGAGTGGGGACTGTCTCCCCATCAGTGTCATTGTGTTTGTCTGTGCATAAGAGTATGTGTTGTCATTGTACCAGTACAACAGAATTGAGTTTAGCACCACTCTGGGCAAAAAATAGACATTGAATGAATACAAATATGTACAAGGGATATACTGTAATTGTAGGTCACCACATTTTATATCACCTTTGGGTGGTCAACTGCCAGGGGCTATGTGCTGCTTTATTTACCCTACTCCCTGCTGACTATTGAGGTTTTTACATTGTTGTTCCTGTCCATAGAACAAACAAATCGATTTAAAGGCTTGATAATTTGTGTCGATTAGATTTCGGTTTTTTTTCTTCCTATAGACAGCATCAAAGCTCCCCTTTCAGCACAATTGTTTCTGTCTTCACATGGTGAAATCCAATTTCAGCTTTCTATTTAGATTTTTATCCCCACTGGCCACAGGGCTCTGAGGTTGACTGTGTCGGTCTGTCAGTCTGTTAACACCTATATCTCGAAAACTACTGGATGGATTGCCATGGAATTTTCTGTGCACCTTCCATGAACCCCAGATGATGTTTTGGTTCAACAGCACCCCATGGCCTTTCATCTAGCGGCGTCCATCGGCCAAACATTCCACTTGCACACAAATTATTTCATCATCT
Organism: Gymnoscopelus braueri; assembly: GCF_963280865.1. Lineage (NCBI taxonomy): Eukaryota > Metazoa > Chordata > Actinopteri > Myctophiformes > Myctophidae > Gymnoscopelus > Gymnoscopelus braueri. Next base: position 38,208,699 of record NC_137610.1, on the reverse strand, counting down.
ATCTAGAAAAGCGCGCTCCTCGGATAGCAGATCTCCACCAGGCCTTGCTTACCCAGGGCTGTGTCAGTCGTGGGGTGCTGCCATCAGGACACGAGGAAGCTGCGGGGGGAAATAAGAGTTTTTATGACAGATGGTTTGTGTTTGTGGCACCCCTATAGGCAGAAGTGAAACGGCTTTAGGAGGTGCGCTGTATAGAGGCCCCTCAACATTCGATTCCAATTTGGGTATGATTGGATGTTGCGTGCATTATATATGCCATTTTTGTAAGAAATGGAACAACTTTGTGAAGGACCATTTGTACGTAATTTGGTGTGGGGGGTGGGAAAATCAAGTCTCTGGAACAAAAAATGTCATTTTAGCATTTGTGAAGCCCCCTAATGTGTGTATGTGAAATTGCTCGGTGTTGTTTAAAGGCCCCTTGATGTGTGATTCAAATTTGGGCCAGATCGGATGTTGCGTCCATGATTTGTGGCATCCTTTGCTAAACGGGCCCCTCTCGCAAACTTTAGATGCCTATCATAGCTAATCGTAATGGACCGACAGGGCCGAAAACACAATCCCCGCCCCCAGATAATTAATCTATGGCAAATTGCCATTAAACTTGGTCAGCGCTTTCATGCTCCCTGGAAGATTAACACTATTGGAGTGACCCCATGACTTATCCTCTAGCGCCACCCTCAGGCCAAAATATCACCTTGATTCAACATATCTCATAAGCTTAAGTGGAAGATTCAAGGATGAACCCTACTGATATTGGTGACTCCAAGGCTTTTCCTCTAGCGCAGTGGTAGCCAGCATGGTGCTCGTGAGCACCTGGTCGTCTGCGGGGAGCCAATGAGGCACCCCCTGCGCATGTTCTATAAATAGCATGTCACCGGTAGAGTGCGTTCTAAAAATAGCCTAAATGGTGTGGCAGAGATAGAAATTGCCCTTTGTGTCTAATTTTATATACAGGTTGTGTATGCGTATTTTTTTCTAGACCATGTTTAAATGTTATCACTTTAAAATGTTGAAACAGATTTATGCTGAGATAATCATTAAACTAGGATGTTTAAATATATGTTTTCCTATGATCACTTGGTAAAACATTATTAATAATGATTGTGAGGAATCAGTAATTAGTGAACGTAATAGTATCCTATTAGGCTATACTCTTACTCTATATTAGCCTGTTAGGCTATATACTATTAAATAATAATTTAAAGGTTAATTGAGCGAATGTATATCATTCAGGCGAAGGCGATTTATATCAAACAAGTAGCCCTTCATATCACTCTCTACCGTTCAGGGAGCCTTCAGCCTCAGAAAGGTTGGTGACCCTTGCGCAGGAGCAGCACAGACTCTAGTGGACTCCTATTGGACACCACCGTTCTACTATTTCATGATCAACTCAGGCAATTCTCGTCTCTGTCTCTCTCAACACTAGGTGATGGAGGATTCAATGAGCTCGGCCACTACGCTGACCACGCCCCAGGATCAAGTGGATGATCTGATTCACCAGATAGCAGAGGAGGGTGGTCTGGAGGTGATGGACCAGCTCAGTCAGCTGCCTGCAGGAGCCAGCTCACTGGGTGGTGAGTCCTCACGCCAGCAAGACAAGGAGGATCTGCTGTCCCGAAGGTAGGGAGCCATATTTGTATAATATTTAACATGTATGGTGCATTTAGTGCACTATATATGTGTGTGTGTATATATGTATGTATATATATGTATGTGTGTGTGTGTGTGTGTGTGTGTGTGTGTGTGTGTGTGTGTGTGTGTGTGTGTGTGTGTGTGTGTATATGTATGTATGTACACACACACACACACACACACTGTATTTTGTTGCTGTCATGTAAATGTAATTTATTTTTCGTAAATTAATGTCCTACTCCGTGAGTGTCGCGTAAAAACAAATGTAAACATTTTGAAAGTGAAAGAGGTTGTGTGTCTTGTCTGTGTGTTTCATAAATACTGAACCAATAAAAAGTATTAATAGCTTTTGACTATATAATAACTATATTGAATCTGTTTTTTTTTTTCATTTCCTGAAAAGTTATGCTTTTGGATGGAAACCATAGGTTTCCATCTGACAGCGACAAATACAATATACTGTATATGATGGATTGATAGATGGATAGCCAAGTTTGTGTGAAGTCTTGTTTTTCAATGCTACGCATTTTTTATTGTCATGCAGGTTGGCCGCTTTACGGAACTGAAGACCGGTTGAAGGATGTGTGGCGAGCTTGCAACAGATGCTTTGAGACAGACAAATTGTAAAGACACCGACAGGCGCTGTGTGTTTGTGTGTGTGTTTCTATTGAACTATTCCTACCTTGAGGAGTTAATGAACCTATTGATTACCATCCCCTGGGCTATAAATACACACTTCATACGCTAGAGGCAACACGTGAGAAGACTTTACCACCCTGTCTGTTCTCTCTCCTCTCTTGTTTTTTTGTTTTACTTTCACACATGTTTTCTTTTTTGGGTTTTCTCTCATTCACCTTCCCCTCACTTATTTGCTGTATCATTTCCTGTCACTCACTCACTCTCTCACACACACACACACACACACACACACACACACACACACACACACACACACACACACACACACACACACACACACACACAGACACACACACACGTCCTCCCACCACCTCTGAAAATCTTCTCATGGTTTCTCTATCTCAAGCCCTTGTCACACACATCTGGATGTGTTCTTTCCTTTGTAAAGAAAAAGAAAAAAACATTTTACATAATGTACAATGGCAAAAGAGTTTTAATAAGTAGAAATATTGATATAAGGGAGTCTGTCTCTCCCTGACACTTAATGGTTGTAGGGTGGGTTGAAGATGTATGGGTTTTATTTTATGTTTGTCAGACTCTTGTGTTTTCAACCTGCTGTCAGACATGATGCAGATTGTGACATATGATTGAGGTGGTTCCATACTGCGCATGGAAATTCTGTGAAGCCCATGCTAATTCTACAGAAATCATATGCAGTAGATGGGGAAAGGGGTATGTACTCATATGCTGATATATGCTAATATGATTACTTGTATTGGGAGCTAAGGCATGATGGCATGTTGATAACACTAACCACAGGAATCGGTAATGAGAGAGAGACACAAGCAATTGCCTGTTTTTCTTCTTTTTTCTTCATCCTAACACCTGAAGGCTTCTTGATGACAAGAGACAAAGGACAATCCTCGATAGTTTTCTGATTTCAACTTTCAAATTATATATTTTCATTCTCATCTTTATTTTTTTGTCCAGCTCTATTGATTATATCCCATGCCTGTGTTCTTCATTTTTGCTTTGAGCATTGTACGCCTTATTTGCGATGCATGTGCTTGCATAGGTGCTTCCCTCTCAGTGCCTGAATGACACTAGTGTAGAGAATGATCAGAAGGTAATGGAACCTGCACTTTGTCATTTCCGTCTTAACCACTTGTAATCCTGTTGTCTATCAAGGTCTGTTATTTATCCAAGGCTCTCCACATCAGACTGCTAATTTGTGAGCTTTGAACAGTTGGTTCTCAGTGGTTCTCTGAACATCTCAGTCTTTATTACCAGAGGCCACCTCTGGTCAAGATTTCTGTTCAGAAGTATTTGAAAAAACTCTGGTTGCCATTATGATCATTGGTGTATATTATTATATATACGTATGTTCTCTAAAGCAGTGTATATCAACCCTGGCAAACGTCCCAATTTTGGGCCGGGGCTACTGCTGAGGTGTGCCGCGCCGTTTGAAGAAGGTTTGAAAAAATATAATTAAATTTAATTTTTTTAAACAATAATAATAATCAGGCATGCAAACAGCCCCGAGGTGAAAAGGGTGACAACATGCTGTTTTTTTCGGGTCAGGTGTCACACTATTGCCCTATTTGGATTAAAAACGGCTAGTGGAAGCTGAAAAGCTACAAGTTTGCATGTCTGAATAATGCAAAAACAGAAATATTTGTTTGCATTTGCTTTTTTTATATATATATATATATACCGTATATCTAGGTGTGCCCTGGGATTTTTTGGCTATGCCAAAAAAGGTTGATAGACACTGCTCTAAAGGGGTGAAGTTGCTCATAGGTGCTGATCAGTTTTTAGTTTTGGGTGTCTGGCTGGCTTGTGGTGATTACAGTAAGTGAAGGCCTACCAGTGACCACATCTCTGCCTTTAAATTTGTTGGTTTCTCTGAAAAGAAGCCATCTTAGAACGTCTGTGATTATCTCCAACCCCACACCCAGTCAAAATGTATTTTGGGTATCTGACAATTGATTCAACATAGATGTGTATAATTTAGCTTTTTTGTATTTGGCAGGGATTTTTGTTACTTCTACTTTACCTTTGTCGTCCCAGGATTTATGTGCAGGGCTTAATGGTTTTCAGATCATTTGAAAACTTAAAGAAGAAAGCATAAAATTAAAGGAATTGTGTCTTTGGGCTTCTGAAGCCTACTTAGATCTCTAATGTGCTCTTTTATCTGAAAATAGAACTGTGGTTTGTATTTTGTATTGATGCTTACTTAAAGCACTTGATTTAGTTGAGGCAGGTCTATGCCTATGATCAACTTCACCCTTAACCCTTTCTTTCATTTTAACATGGAGGGGTTATTTATACTCTAAGGTTGCACAGACTTTGCAGTACTTTTGTTTGGTATATTTATCTTGTGAAAATAAATCTGCCCTCTGATACTGAGGCTGTCATTTGACTTCAAATATTTGAAATGTTTTTATTTATAATTTCTATATATATGTATTCTTTAATATGTGTGTTTTGCGGTGTGTTGACTGTATCATTTTCCTTATGTGTTAAACAATGATTGTGCTTCTGGTGACATCTACTGTTGCTTTAAACTTTAAAGCAATGGTAGATGTCACCATAAGCACAGTCAGTCATGTCAGGTTTAAATGCAGCACTCACACATTAGCAAGGCAATGGAATTTGGTTTTATGCAACTTCTTCCTCTTTTGCAAACATTTTGCTGTTGTTTCTCCATCTGTTTCTTATTACACTTGGTTATTGTAAAAGGGAGGCTCCAATGAGTGAATACAAACAGGTGGTTCTAAATAAGCACCTCATTATTATAATGATCAAGGATGACTCATAAAGCTTACTGTGAATGTTACTCAGATTGAAACTTCTTATTTGAGATATTTTATGAATAACCACCCACTTCCTTATGTTCACATTTTGTTCACATTAAAGGGCAAATACAGGCAACTCCATTCAGTGTTTCACAAAAAAAATGATCATGATAAGAAACCAATATTGATTTTATTCCAGACTGTTCACAGTTAATACAATATCTTTGCCTTAAGATTTGCCTTTGCAAGTTTTCCTGTAATTTGTCACTGGGGTGTTAGTGCAAAAGTCAAGTCAAATCAAATCAAATCAAACTTTATTTGTATAGCACATTTACAACAGCCCAAAGCCGACCAAAGTGCTGAACATGGTTAAAACAAGGTAATTCAGACACAGAAGCATCAACAAATAATATGTACACAGGACAAAAAAGAAAAACAAAACAATGCAGTTAGGTAGGTAGGAGTGTGAAGAGTGAGAAGAATATGTTTTTCCTCTTCATCCTCTCCCCATTTCTTTTATATTTTTATTTGTGTGTGTGAAAGGGGTTGCCAGTTAAATGAACATACCACAGTCAGTCAAATAAGTACCCATGGGGTACAGCAAAGAAATACCAGGCAGGGCACTTTCCTGCCTCACAACCCCATAAGGGCAGTACTGAATGCCCCTCCAAGTTGCCTTGGTGTGCACACATAAGTGTTTCCGCCTCCTCTCTTTAGAACTGAGCCATGGTGACAATGTAGGCCACACAAAACAGCAACACAATACATGATAAACTACTTGACCAACGTTTGTATTTACACTGAATAGTGATTCTGGATAAGCCTGGGTGCTTTGGCACTACAAAAATACCAAGTGACTCAACTTCACTGACCTTACACTAGTGAAGAAAACAAGTGTGTCTACCTTGAAAATGTGTTTTCAATGTCCAAAGGACATCCATGATCAGTCTGTCTAAGCATATCCAGATGGATATGCTGACAGAATGGCGTTCCCCTGAGGTTACATCACAGGGATCAGTATCAAATTTCACTGTTGTATTTGTTGTGTTTGACAAATAAGCAACAACCTACTTGGCAAGTGACTGGAAGTGGATACTGTGACTCTACATGTGTTTTCTCTCAACCATCAGAAAGGTTAATAGCCAGTGGGCCGAAGGTCAGGTGTGACAAACAGTTGCAAAACTGTCTTAGTGGGTTTGTAAAAATATGTTACAGTAATCAAATAGACCACTTTGCCTAAATAAATGTAGTGCCTTGTTAGAGAAGCACAGCAATATTTGTTGTTGTTTTTGCAACCCTTCTCCCCCAATCAGAAGAGACAGACAGTAGCCTAAAAAGAGAAATAAAATGAGCAGGGTTGAACAGTAGGGTGAGTACAGTCTCTCAACCCCCATTTTACGCCCTCTGCATAACGACAAAAGCATTTAATGAGCTGTGTTACTGTAATTCCCTGCTTCATATGGCATTAGCAATAATTCATTTAATGTTTATTTTTTAATATTATTTACTTAATTTCCGGGCTTCAGTCTCTAGTAAAAAAAAAACAAGCGAACACTTTTGGTTTGGTTAGCCTTATAAACAAAAGCATATTATTGTGTGCGTGTGTGTGTGTGTGTGTGTGTGTGTGTGTGTGTGTGTGTGTGTGTGTGTGTGTGTGTGTCACGCACGCACGCACGCACGCGCACGCGCGCGCACACACACACACACACACACACACACACACACACACACACGCACACACACTGTGTGGACGTCGGGTAATCCCTTGCTGCTTCCCCATGGAACAAGTGGTGGTATTCCCTGTGTTATCATGAGACTCCCAGCAGTCTCAGAACACCCCCGTTAATAGATTGTCGGCTCTCCCCCCCTCCGTGGCGTTGGGGGGACGCGGAGAGTCGCGCGGCGGTGTCGCGCGCCGAAAATAGCGGATCTACAAGCTCACGACAGGACGGCGAGGCGACGCGCCGCGATCTTGAGCTCCGTTCCGGTAGCAAATATAACACATCCGGTTTCTGAGCTAGCAAATATAAGGTTTCCGGTTGCCTTCAAAGTAAGAGCATCGCATTTAATGTTTTATGAAAGACATACATGCATTTCGAAAAAGACATTTATACAGTGGTGGAAAGTAACTAAGTACATGTAATCAATTACTGTACTATGCATTTTGAAAAATACACGTATACAGTGGTGGAAAGTAACTAAGTACTACTCCACTACATTTCAGAGGCAGATATTATACTAGTTACTTGTTACTTTGTATATTTTTGATTATAATTACAAGACCACTTCAGCCCTATTTAAACTTTGGAAATTTGAAAATAGCCGATCTACAAGCAAAAGATTTTTATATTTATACAAGACCACTTCAGCCCTATTTAAACTTTGGCAATTTGAAAATAGCCGATCTACAAGCAAATATTTGTATATTTAATTACATTTTGATACCAGTACTTTTACTTAATTACATTTAGAATTCAGGACTTTTACTTTTGCAGAGTATTTCTACATTGCAGTATTGATACTTTTACTTAAGTAAAACATTTTAGTACTTTTTCCACCACTGCATTGATGGATGTATTTATAAGAATTAGCCTACGCCCTAACAGGTCGTTATTGAAATTGGCCTTTGATCCACATTCAATGGGCACTTAGCACATTTTCCATACACCCATGTTTAACCACTGTGATTAGACTGTAAACAGGTTTCAGATTTAAATTGGAATGCCAAAGATGGCAATCCCCTTTCTATAAATAATAATAGTAGCTTGTACAGGTGTAACATGTGGGGGGTTTATAAACATATTTAACAATACAATACTGTGTGTGTGTGTGTGTGTGTGTGTGTGTGTGTGTGTGTGTGTGTGTGTGTGTGTGTGTGTGTGTGTGTGTGTGTGTGTGTGTGTGTGTGTGTGTGTGTGTGTCATGGCATGGTGTTTTTTCCCCTCAATTTCTTTAGAGCACAAAGCCCAAATACCATTGAATATAATATATATGTATATATATATATATACGTATACGTATATGTATATGTATATGTATATGTATATGTATATGTATATGTGTGTGTGTGTGTGTGTGTGTGTGTGTGTGTGTGTGTGTGTGTGTGTGTGTGTGTGTGTCAATGCAACAACTACAGTTGTTAAAAAACAGTTTTGTCTGAATCCAGCCACTGTAGTCCACACACTAAACCTATATTTTCTACAGAGGTTGTGAATATTTGATTGTTAGGTTAGTGCATCAATGATCTTGTTGTACAGTATGTTAAAATGTTTTGTTGAAATGTATATACAAAAAATCTGTTATTTCTAATTATGCTGCCGGTATCGTGTCTGTGATTATAATGAGCAGGGGATTTGAGCAGGTCACAGCTGATTAGAAGGTTGTAAAGTAAGGGTTTTTTTTAGGCAAACTTTGCAGCATTGGGTAAAGAGTAAATAATATATATATGTGTGTGTGTGTGTGTGTGTGTGTGTGTGTGTGTGTGTGTGTGTGTGTGTGTGTGTGAATTAAGCACATTAAAATGGAAATGGTCATTTTCACTAAATGTCACTACATTTCAAAGTAAAAATGTTAAATTATAAAGAAAAACATTACTTAGTGATGTGGTATTAGTAATTAGGGCACATATATATGTTTCTTAAAACAAAAGATGACTAATATATTTCAAGTGTGTGTATGTATATATATATATATATATATATATATATATATATATATATATATATATATATATATATATAGGCCTACACTGCTCAAAAAAATAAAGGGAACACTTTGATCCCTTAATTCCTTTGAGCAGTTTTTGTTAGCAGTATGTACTGTACAGTTCATGAAAACATTTCTTTGAGCAGTGTATAAGTGTGTGTGTGTGTGTGTGTGTGTGTGTGTGTGTGTGTGTGTGTGTGTGTGTGTGTGTGTGTGTGTGTGTGTGTGTGTGTGTGTGTGTGTGTGTGTGTGTGTGTGTGTGTGTGTGTGTGTGTGTGTGTGTGTGTGTGGAAGAAGGCCCTTCTGAATGGAATGGAATGTCTTTGTCTCCACTGATTAACGAGCCATAATCAAATCCAGAATAAATTAGCAGGTGCTTCAGGAGATGATCAGGGAGCCATAAGCTCTTGCTTTCGAGTGTTGAAAGAAAAGAAAATGCATTTATTTGTCCCAGCACTTTTGTAAGCCAACAGTTACAGAGTTTTTGGTGTGATGACATCAGTGTCCTCCCAGATGTACCACGAGCATCACGCAATTGGTGGAACTACGAGTTGGTGATATTGCCCGTCAACGCAAATAAGTCCCATTGGGGAGCCATCGCGGTAGATTTCACCAAAAAGACAGTGAATGGTGATGTTATAGTATTAGATGTTGTGATAATGGATTCACTACGTGTGCATGAGCAAGACCTGGTTAAGGCATTTTTTCCACTGCAAAGGTACTTAGCATTACAGTACTTTGCATTGTATGGTAGAGGTATGGGTATTACATTTAGATATGAGTGTTATCACAGTTGTCCCAATTTCATAGAACAAACTGACGGCAGCAGCTGTGGTATTTTCACTTGTTTGTTTTCCAAAGCTGTTCTGTTTGATGTGAGCCTCAACACTTTCAAAAGCCACCGTGAAAAGCGAGATTGTGTTATGCATGAGTTGTCAGGCAAAAAGATATTTATCTGAGTACAAAGTTAAAGCATGTACTGTGATTTACTGTATCTTGGACAAACTACCTAAAAGGCTCTGTTGTGTCTGTTGTAGGAGAACGTCACAAATGGAGGATGCGAGGGACCAGAACTGACATGTTCCCAAGACACCAGGAGGGAACGTCATTTTGGTCTTCCTTTTTTTCCTTTAGGTTTTGATTTAATCAAATGTTTTCTTCTTTTTTTCTTTTGTCTTTGTGCTTACTGTGATCATCTAAAAACAAACATTAGAGCACAGGACTATGCAATGTTTGGACTGAGCTGGTTCTGCTTTATATACGTACATCTATCTATTGATCAATTTGTGTGTGTGTGTGTGTGTGTACAATGTTTGCACTTTAAGTTTACTGTGTTGCACTTTTGAGTGATGTTTGCACTTCAGTATATTGCATGTTATACTTTTTTATACATTTGAGTGATGTTTGCACGTTGGTACATTGCATGTTGTACCCGTTTATTATACATTTGAGTGATCTTTGCACTTAGGTACGTTGCACACAGTACCATTTTATACTTTTGAGTGTGGTTTGCACTTCCTAGAACTTCCACATTTTTACAGTTTTGCATGATGATTGTGTTTGAATAATGTTTGCTGTTATTAACACACACACACATATAGTAAATTGATCAAATCTGTGACTACTAAACTACTAAAGTAGCCTCTCAGTCCACCTTAAGACAATTGGCAATATATATTTATATATATTTTATTTATAGATAAATTGTACACTGTTTTATTAGTAAAGAGTAATTAAAAGGTCTTTTTTTAAACTTTCAAAGCCTGTCTGTATTCTTTTATGGTGTGGGGTTGTGTGGCCACTTGTATACACTATTGGGTTAGGGTATGGCCACTTGTATACACTATTGTCTGAAAAGGGCCCTTTTCTGACCCTTGACCTCACTGGACGGCCCGCCACTTTTTTTTACACCTTAGTGCCGCTTAGCGGAGAGTGTGGCTGTGTAGAGGGGGTCTCCCCGAACGCGTGCGTACCTCAGAAGTTCCGGCACTAAGCACCGTCTCCTGTCCAGTGTCCAATTTGTATAGGCTATGCACTGAAAAGGGCCCTTTTCTGACCCTTGACCTCACTGGACGGCCCGCCACTTTTTTTTACACCTTAGTGCCGCTTAGCGGAGAGTGTGGCTGTGTAGAGGGGGTCTCCCCGAACGCGTGCGTACCTCAGAAGTTCCGGCACTAAGCACCGTCTCCTGTCCAGTGTCCAATTTGTATAGGCTATGCACTGAAAAGGGCCCTTTTCTGACCCTTGACCTCACTGGACGGCCCGCCACTTTTTTTTACACCTTAGTGCCGCTTAGCGGAGAGTGTGGCTGTGTAGAGGGGGTCTCCCCGAACGCGTGCGTACCTCAGAAGTTCCGGCACTAAGCACCGTCTCCTGTCCAGTGTCCAATTTGTATAGGCTATGCACTGAAAAGGGCCCTTTTCTGACCCTTGACCTCACTGGACGGCCCGCCACTTTTTTTTACACCTTAGTGCCGCTTAGCGGAGAGTGTGGCTGTGTAGAGGGGGTCTCCCCGAACGCGTGCGTACCTCAGAAGTTCCGGCACTAAGCACCGTCTCTTGTCCAGTGTCCAATTTGTATAGGCTATGCACTGAAAAGGGCCCTTTTCTGACCCTTGACCTCACTGGACGGCCCGCCACTTTTTTTTACACCTTAGTGCCGCTTAGCGGAGAGTGTGGCTGTGTAGAGGGGGTCTCCCCGAACGCGTGCGTACCTCAGAAGTTCCGGCACTAAGCACCGTCTCCTGTCCAGTGTCCAATTTGTATAGGCTATGCACTGAAAAGGGCCCTTTTCTGACCCTTGACCTCACTGGACGGCCTGCCACTTTTTTTTACACCTTAGTGCCGCTTAGCGGAGAGTGTGGCTGTGTAGAGGGGGTCTCCCCGAACGCGTGCGTACCTCAGAAGTTCCGGCACTAAGCACCGTCTCCTGTCCAGTGTCCAATTTGTATAGGCTATGCACTGAAAAGGGCCCTTTTCTGACCCTTGACCTCACTGGACGGCCCGCCACTTTTTTTTACACCTTAGTGCCGCTTAGCGGAGAGTGTGGCTGTGTAGAGGGGGTCTCCCCGAACGCGTGCGTACCTCAGAAGTTCCGGCACTAAGCACCGTCTCCTGTCCAGTGTCCAATTTGTATAGGCTATGCACTGAAAAGGGCCCTTTTCTGACCCTTGACCTCACTGGACGGCCCGCCACTTTTTTTTACACCTTAGTGCCGCTTAGCGGAGAGTGTGGCTGTGTAGAGGGGGTCTCCCCGAACGCGTGCGTACCTCAGAAGTTCCGGCACTAAGCACCGTCTCCTGTCCAGTGTCCAATTTGTATAGGCTATGCACTGAAAAGGGCCCTTTTCTGACCCTTGACCTCACTGGACGGCCCGCCACTTTTTTTTACACCTTAGTGCCGCTTAGCGGAGAGTGTGGCTGTGTAGAGGGGGTCTCCCCGAACGCGTGCGTACCTCAGAAGTTCCGGCACTAAGCACCGTCTCCTGTCCAGTGTCCAATTTGTATAGGCTATGCACTGAAAAGGGCCCTTTTCTGACCCTTGACCTCACTGGACGGCCTGCCACTTTTTTTTACACCTTAGTGCCGCTTAGCGGAGAGTGTGGCTGTGTAGAGGGGGTCTCCCCGAACGCGTGCGTACCTCAGAAGTTCCGGCACTAAGCACCGTCTCCTGTCCAGTGTCCAATTTGTATAGGCTATGCACTGAAAAGGGCCCTTTTCTGACCCTTGACCTCACTGGACGGCCCGCCACTTTTTTTTACACCTTAGTGCCGCTTAGCGGAGAGTGTGGCTGTGTAGAGGGGGTCTCCCCGAACGCGTGCGTACCTCAGAAGTTCCGGCACTAAGCACCGTCTCCTGTCCAGTGTCCAATTTGTATAGGCTATGCACTGAAAAGGGCCCTTTTCTGACCCTTGACCTCACTGGACGGCCCGCCACTTTTTTTTACACCTTAGTGCCGCTTAGCGGAGAGTGTGGCTGTGTAGAGGGGGTCTCCCCGAACGCGTGCGTACCTCAGAAGTTCCGGCACTAAGCACCGTCTCCTGTCCAGTGTCCAATTTGTATAGGCTATGCACTGAAAAGGGCCCTTTTCTGACCCTTGACCTCACTGGACGGCCCGCCACTTTTTTTTACACCTTAGTGCCGCTTAGCGGAGAGTGTGGCTGTGTAGAGGGGGTCTCCCCGAACGCGTGCGTACCTCAGAAGTTCCGGCACTAAGCACCGTCTCCTGTCCAGTGTCCAATTTGTATAGGCTATGCACTGAAAAGGGCCCTTTTCTGACCCTTGACCTCACTGGACGGCCCGCCACTTTTTTTTACACCTTAGTGCCGCTTAGCGGAGAGTGTGGCTGTGTAGAGGGGGTCTCCCCGAACGCGTGCGTACCTCAGAAGTTCCGGCACTAAGCACCGTCTCCTGTCCAGTGTCCAATTTGTATAGGCTATGCACTGAAAAGGGCCCTTTTCTGACCCTTGACCTCACTGGACGGCCCGCCACTTTTTTTTACACCTTAGTGCCGCTTAGCGGAGAGTGTGGCTGTGTAGAGGGGGTCTCCCCGAACGCGTGCGTACCTCAGAAGTTCCGGCACTAAGCACCGTCTCCTGTCCAGTGTCCAATTTGTATAGGCTATGCACTGAAAAGGGCCCTTTTCTGACCCTTGACCTCACTGGACGGCCCGCCACTTTTTTTTACACCTTAGTGCCGCTTAGCGGAGAGTGTGGCTGTGTAGAGGGGGTCTCCCCGAACGCGTGCGTACCTCAGAAGTTCCGGCACTAAGCACCGTCTCCTGTCCAGTGTCCAATTTGTATAGGCTATGCACTGAAAAGGGCCCTTTTCTGACCCTTGACCTCACTGGACGGCCCGCCACTTTTTTTTACACCTTAGTGCCGCTTAGCGGAGAGTGTGGCTGTGTAGAGGGGGTCTCCCCGAACGCGTGCGTACCTCAGAAGTTCCGGCACTAAGCACCGTCTCCTGTCCAGTGTCCAATTTGTATAGGCTATGCACTGAAAAGGGCCCTTTTCTGACCCTTGACCTCACTGGACGGCCTGCCACTTTTTTTTACACCTTAGTGCCGCTTAGCGGAGAGTGTGGCTGTGTAGAGGGGGTCTCCCCGAACGCGTGCGTACCTCAGAAGTTCCGGCACTAAGCACCGTCTCCTGTCCAGTGTCCAATTTGTATAGGCTATGCACTGAAAAGGGCCCTTTTCTGACCCTTGACCTCACTGGACGGCCCGCCACTTTTTTTTACACCTTAGTGCCGCTTAGCGGAGAGTGTGGCTGTGTAGAGGGGGTCTCCCCGAACGCGTGCGTACCTCAGAAGTTCCGGCACTAAGCACCGTCTCCTGTCCAGTGTCCAATTTGTATAGGCTATGCACTGAAAAGGGCCCTTTTCTGACCCTTGACCTCACTGGACGGCCCGCCACTTTTTTTTACACCTTAGTGCCGCTTAGCGGAGAGTGTGGCTGTGTAGAGGGGGTCTCCCCGAACGCGTGCGTACCTCAGAAGTTCCGGCACTAAGCACCGTCTCCTGTCCAGTGTCCAATTTGTATAGGCTATGCACTGAAAAGGGCCCTTTTCTGACCCTTGACCTCACTGGACGGCCCGCCACTTTTTTTTACACCTTAGTGCCGCTTAGCGGAGAGTGTGGCTGTGTAGAGGGGGTCTCCCCGAACGCGTGCGTACCTCAGAAGTTCCGGCACTAAGCACCGTCTCTTGTCCAGTGTCCAATTTGTATAGGCTATGCACTGAAAAGGGCCCTTTTCTGACCCTTGACCTCACTGGACGGCCCGCCACTTTTTTTTACACCTTAGTGCCGCTTAGCGGAGAGTGTGGCTGTGTAGAGGGGGTCTCCCCGAACGCGTGCGTACCTCAGAAGTTCCGGCACTAAGCACCGTCTCCTGTCCAGTGTCCAATTTGTATAGGCTATGCACTGAAAAGGGCCCTTTTCTGACCCTTGACCTCACTGGACGGCCCGCCACTTTTTTTTACACCTTAGTGCCGCTTAGCGGAGAGTGTGGCTGTGTAGAGGGGGTCTCCCCGAACGCGTGCGTACCTCAGAAGTTCCGGCACTAAGCACCGTCTCCTGTCCAGTGTCCAATTTGTATAGGCTATGCACTGAAAAGGGCCCTTTTCTGACCCTTGACCTCACTGGACGGCCCGCCACTTTTTTTTACACCTTAGTGCCGCTTAGCGGAGAGTGTGGCTGTGTAGAGGGGGTCTCCCCGAACGCGTGCGTACCTCAGAAGTTCCGGCACTAAGCACCGTCTCCTGTCCAGTGTCCAATTTGTATAGGCTATGCACTGAAAAGGGCCCTTTTCTGACCCTTGACCTCACTGGACGGCCCGCCACTTTTTTTTACACCTTAGTGCCGCTTAGCGGAGAGTGTGGCTGTGTAGAGGGGGTCTCCCCGAACGCGTGCGTACCTCAGAAGTTCCGGCACTAAGCACCGTCTCCTGTCCAGTGTCCAATTTGTATAGGCTATGCACTGAAAAGGGCCCTTTTCTGACCCTTGACCTCACTGGACGGCCCGCCACTTTTTTTTACACCTTAGTGCCGCTTAGCGGAGAGTGTGGCTGTGTAGAGGGGGTCTCCCCGAACGCGTGCGTACCTCAGAAGTTCCGGCACTAAGCACCGTCTCCTGTCCAGTGTCCAATTTGTATAGGCTATGCACTGAAAAGGGCCCTTTTCTGACCCTTGACCTCACTGGACGGCCCGCCACTTTTTTTTACACCTTAGTGCCGCTTAGCGGAGAGTGTGGCTGTGTAGAGGGGGTCTCCCCGAACGCGTGCGTACCTCAGAAGTTCCGGCACTAAGCACCGTCTCCTGTCCAGTGTCCAATTTGTATAGGCTATGCACTGAAAAGGGCCCTTTTCTGACCCTTGACCTCACTGGACGGCCCGCCACTTTTTTTTACACCTTAGTGCCGCTTAGCGGAGAGTGTGGCTGTGTAGAGGGGGTCTCCCCGAACGCGTGCGTACCTCAGAAGTTCCGGCACTAAGCACCGTCTCCTGTCCAGTGTCCAATTTGTATAGGCTATGCACTGAAAAGGGCCCTTTTCTGACCCTTGACCTCACTGGACGGCCCGCCACTTTTTTTTACACCTTAGTGCCGCTTAGCGGAGAGTGTGGCTGTGTAGAGGGGGTCTCCCCGAACGCGTGCGTACCTCAGAAGTTCCGGCACTAAGCACCGTCTCCTGTCCAGTGTCCAATTTGTATAGGCTATGCACTGAAAAGGGCCCTTTTCTGACCCTTGACCTCACTGGACGGCCCGCCACTTTTTTTTACACCTTAGTGCCGCTTAGCGGAGAGTGTGGCTGTGTAGAGGGGGTCTCCCCGAACGCGTGCGTACCTCAGAAGTTCCGGCACTAAGCACCGTCTCCTGTCCAGTGTCCAATTTGTATAGGCTATGCACTGAAAAGGGCCCTTTTCTGACCCTTGACCTCACTGGACGGCCCGCCACTTTTTTTTACACCTTAGTGCCGCTTAGCGGAGAGTGTGGCTGTGTAGAGGGGGTCTCCCCGAACGCGTGCGTACCTCAGAAGTTCCGGCACTAAGCACCGTCTCCTGTCCAGTGTCCAATTTGTATAGGCTATGCACTGAAAAGGGCCCTTTTCTGACCCTTGACCTCACTGGACGGCCCGCCACTTTTTTTTACACCTTAGTGCCGCTTAGCGGAGAGTGTGGCTGTGTAGAGGGGGTCTCCCCGAACGCGTGCGTACCTCAGAAGTTCCGGCACTAAGCACCGTCTCCTGTCCAGTGTCCAATTTGTATAGGCTATGCACTCCTTTGAACAGCATCTATCAATTTAGATAAATAATTAATGTTTTAAATCCGTTTTTGTTACACAGAAACATAATATGTGATATATAGCTTCGTTTAAATGCTTAATTTATAGTTTTAATGTGCAAATGAACCGTTTTTCAATGGTTTTCAATGGTTTCTTTTTACTCTAGAGGGTACTCTTATTCTGAAGAGATCGTCCACCGGAAGTCTTATATTTGCTCCGCTATATTTGCTGACTGAACACTGCTGCGATCTTGTAGATCGTCTGTTTTTGACGCGCGGCGCGACACCACCGCACGACGAAGGGTCAGGCTTTAACGCGTCGGGCTGCTCCCATTGGATTAGAGGGGGGGCTTAGCAATTGAGAGGGGGTTGAGAGAGAAACGAACGGGGGGGGTGAAACGGTGGCTACGATGGTGATACTTGACATCAAGCAGAGAGAGAGAGAGACAATACAACCGGAAAAGGCGAGGAGGAGTCGGATTGCCGAGGCGGATATCTTTTCCTAGCCTGGAGAGAGTGAAAATTGTGTGGCGTGGATTTGGCAGGATTTTTGATGGTGCCATTTTTTTGCCGTGGGCGACGACTGAGAAGTGAAGAGAGAAGCTCCAGTCAGTCCGTTAGGGCGGGGCGGGGTGATGTTTAGGTTCCGGTATAAAGAGAGCGAGAAAATGGGAACCAGGCGGAATGGGAATGTGGAGCCGGGCCGCCGCCGACGCAGTTGTTTTGCACCGGAGGATATGAGAAGTTTAATCACTTGTTCCAACAGGGCGGCGGCATAGACCGTCTGGGGAGGCCGCTAGCAGGGGGAAGAAGAAGCGCCCCTCTGCCCCCTGTCCGTCAAACACGATGAGGACGCTCTTTGCATTCTGTTGTCTCTTCCTCATTAGCGGGGGAGCGGATCAGGGGACGACGCCGGGCAGCAGCTCCCTGACGAACGACAACAGCAACGACACGAACGTAACGGCCGACAGCAGCAGAAGGTATATTAGAATTGGTGACGGGTCCAACCAGGAATTCGAGTTCCCCGAAAACACCAACGGCGTGATTGTAATCTCCAGTCAGTACCGGAGCGGTGCTGCGAGCAGGAAGGGCCGAGAGAGCTTGAAGCAGACTGTGAGGGTTCTCTCCCAGGACCCGGAGGTTCTGTCCATCCTAAACGTTACCGACAGTGGGCACACGGGACCGGTAAAGAGTTACATTATCAGCATACGTTCTGGTTTACCTGGCACAGCACAGCTGCTCATCCAGCTCCTCGACCTGGACCAGGACTCGGTACCGTTTCTGATTGAGGAGAGGACAGATTACTCCATCAAGGTGGCGCCTGGTACTGAGGATGACCCAGCCACCCGGCTGCTTCAGTCGGGTGGGCTGTCACACTTTTCTGAGAACCCTGTCCTGTTTGCCTTGCTGCCCCTCATCTTCATAAACAAGTGTGCCTTCGGGTGCAAGGTGGAGGTAGAGGTGCTGAGGAGTCTCCTGAAGAGGCCGGTGCCATTGTTCCTGGGGGTGGCAGGTCAGTTTCTGGTGATGCCACTTTATGCATATGGTGTTTCCAGGCTCACCTCACTACCCAAGGCTCTGTCCCTGGGATTGGTCATCACCTGCTCGGCACCTGGGGGCGGCGGGGGCTACCTTTACAGCCTGTTGCTAGGTGGCGATGTCACCCTGGCCATCTCCATGACACTGGTTTCTACAGTAGTGGCAGCGGCAGCCATGCCTCTATCATCAGCAATGTATGGCAAGTTCCTGGGGGTCCATGCTGCGCTCCATGTGCCATTTGTCAAGATCCTGGGTACCCTCCTTTTCATTGCCATCCCAATATCCCTGGGCATGCTGATAAAGCTGCGGTTGCCTGCTCTTACCCGTGTCCTCCTGGCGCTCATACGACCCTTCAGCTTTGTGCTCATCGTGGGTGGGATCTTCATGGCCTACCAGATGGGTGCATCCATCCTGGCCAACGTCAGGCCCCAGATTGTGGCGGCCGGGGTGACCGTTCCTGTGTTCGGTCTAGTCGTTGGGGCAGTCCTGGCCAAGTTGGCGGGACTGCCGGCAATGCAAAGCAAGACGGTCAGCATCGAGGTAGGCGTCCAGAACAGCCTCCTTGCCCTCGCAGTCATGCAGCTGTCCTTCCGCCGGCCAGAGGCAGATTTTGCATCACAGGCACCGTTCATTGTGGCGCTCAGTAGCACCTCAGAGATGCTGCTCATCGTTCTGGGTCATTTTGCCCACAGGAAGTTTTGTGGGCCCGCTCCCCCCAGCACAGACACCTGATTGTAGCCTGTATTTTTCTTCTGAGCTATTTCAAAAAACAACCCTGTGGAAGGATGCTGCCCTAATAGTCCAGGCTACAAATCACACAGATCAAGGCAAGAGACACAATCAAAAATCCAATCATCACTGTTGTTATACACATGACAGTGCAGGACTTTTTTGGCTTCTTTAATCTTTTGTTTATTTTTCATGAAAACCAAAGGCCTTTACCTCTCTAAGACTTTTGTTTATTTTACAGTATGTCATTTTTTTATCTGATTGTACTGTGAGGTACTACGTGATGTAAATATAAAAAAGAGAAATACCTATAAAAGAAAAGATATTTTTCTACCAGATTTTCTGTTTTGTAATTGGGGGGAAAACAAAGATTGATTTATATCATGTTTACAAGAGGTCCATGTGTCTTAGAAGTGGAGGATCAATTTTTGGAAACATGAGATTGTTGAACTGAATATGAAAATACTGTTCAGTTCAACGGTCATGTTCCCAAAATTAGGAATAAAATATTTTTTTGAAAGTAATTGCTACTGATTGTTTCCTGGAGTTAAGAATCCATGTACTTGAATATTCAATTGAAGAGATGAGGAATTATAAAATAAAATGCATCAACAAAAGCAGTCTTTAGTTTGTCACAGGAGTATTTTTGGAAACCAACCAATTGAATCATATTGATAATTGCCACAGCAAATGAATTCCATTTTGAGCAGGGTGTGTTTTTGTCAATCTGATTCTAGTTCTTAGTTTGCATTTTACATTTGTCTGCCACATCCTGTATGTTTTGCAACTGTAATACAGAGAGGAATGGTTTACAATACTGAAATTCCCAGACCTCATGAAATTAAGGGGGTTTACCACTGCTGCTATAGGTTTTTGTGGTAATTGTGTTCTATGGAAGACACGGTTCCATTTTTTAATGAGCCTACAGTTCATAGGTAAGATAAGAGACAGAATGTCTGTACTTTTGACAGTATAAATTAGTTATGGCTATTATGATGAGGATTTGTCAGCAGGTGCAAAATGAGGTTTATGCACACGCTGAGTCAAGAATGGATTCATGAGCATTTGTTTCGTTGCCACGTAATGGCTTGAGTCCTATGGGAGGAGAGAAGGAAAGGAGGGGCCATGGCAGGGTTTTGTATAGAAGGTAGATTTATGTAAGAGTTGTGTTTCCTGTTTACTTTGTCCATTTTTAAAGAGGGTTTTTAAGAGCAGCAGACTGGTGTACTTTTCATTAGGAAAAGAAAATAGTTTTTGTAGTGGAAACTAGAGGGTTTCAACGTGCTGTTTCCCCCAGTTTTTGTGACTGGATCCTTTAGGAATGTAACACTGCTGTAAGACCCACAGGCTGCACAGTTTGGTGCAAGAGGCTTTGTAAATATTGACATGTTAGTTGGTTGTGAAAGAAGTTTGGTTTCTCAGTATTTTCTTTCTTATAAATGAACCTGATTATCTGAAGAAGAATAAGTTGGGCCCTGATTTAACCCACACTCTTCACCTTTGTATCAATATCACCTTATTTTGATAGTTATTTTTACGTTATTTTTTACTTTACTATTATCAGGCCATCTGTAGGTAGAGCAGGCAGTTGAAACTGAGGAAGTTCTGCAATCTGTTTTGTCATGCTGAGTTACAATGTGGCAGTTGCAGTTCATTGTTCCCTTTACTATCAAGAACATAGTCAATCATTGATTAGTTTGTTCATTCAGCCTTTATACACAACCAACCCTTTTCTAAGTTTTCTTACTGACTCACGATACGTTTAAAAACATTTAGCGTAGTCACAATATGCTGTTGCTCAAATTTGCCTTTCCACTACAGTTGTGTATGCTCTAGTCTGTATTATGTAAAAGGACTTTTACTCTGCTCTGAGCTTGTCCACAAAGTTTGAACATGCCCTAAGCTAAAGCTTGTTCAGACCTGGTGTTCTGCACTTAGATATAGATCCAGTTGAGAGACTGTTTGCTTTTCACATAAAAAAACAGGTTTTATAACATGAAAACAGGTTTTTAAAGAAAAGAAATTAATGGCTTTTATGACACCATTGTAGCCTTTTTTTGTTGTCACTGCCTCAGTCCTGACACTAAATACAAAGGCCTACACAAACGCATACGTACACGTACAAAAGGGTTGTGCTCTATATATAGTTGCTCTTTAATCAAACTGCATATCAGAATTCTGTCAAGCACTCATTCAGTCAGCCTTTAAGTGCCAACCATGTCAGTCACTCTACTGGTGAAAGGAGTGAGACAGGAACAGTGGGCACCTCAATGTCGCTGAATGTTACAATGTTAGCTGAATTTATGAGTATGTGAATATATAATATGGGTTGTGTGGAATAATGCATAGTATGTGAAAGAGTTGTTTTCAACGTGCTGTGTCTCAAATGAGCGAGTGTAGAGCCATGATTAGCCTATACTCTTTAGTATGGCGTTTGCGTTGTGAGCTTATATATATGATCAGATCAGATCAGATCAGATCCTTATCAGCTTATATATATGATCAGATCAGATCCTTCTATATCTCCTTCTGAAGTCCAAACAACGAAATGGTCACTTATGGATCCATTTGGTTCCTGAGGTGCCGCCTCTTCCGGAAATAAATAAAAAATTGTGCCCAGAGTCCTGAGGTGCCCACTGTTCCATTTACGGAAAGGAGTTGCCACTCTATTATGTGTTATGTGTTTGTCTGAAGGGGGAAAGGGCGGTTCCATGTTGTGGTGACAGGCAGGCTGCGCATTGTGCTTTATAGATTTGACAGATGATGTCCTGCATTATGTGTGTGCTTGCCTTGAGCCCCCTCAGCCTGTTTATCAGCAATCCTGTTTCAGACATGCAAAAGTGTCACTTTTCAGCTACAGTCACCTTTTTGAACCCAAATAGGCCAATTGTGTGACACCTGACCCGAAAGAAAACAACATGTTGTCACCTTTTTCACCTCGGGCTGTTTGCATGCCTGCTGTTTACATTTATATTCTGCACATTAGTGGCACAATAGGGAGATGGCCCTTAAAAATTCATGAGACGGATAGCATTAAGTTTTCATGAGTTCCTTTCACCCCCTCCCATGAGATGGATTTCCTGCTTTCTGCTGCAGTGTTTAAAGCTGGAATGTTCAAGAAATGTGCATGGGTTGTGGGAGGGAGATACTCTATGGGAGATTTCAAAACTACTCTAAATTCCCTCTAAAGGTCGAGATAAATTTGAACATGTAGGTGCATTTATTCACCCATTGTGCAGTGAAGAGGAAGTAAACAAAGGTTTGTATGGGTTTCCGATATTTGCAAAGATGTTTCAATACCATTTCATCCTGAAAAAGGTCTCCAGGTTTTACCAAGCAGTGTCTTGACTGCTGTTAAAAAAAAGAAAAATCCATGAACATAACCCCACTGAAAGCACATGCACACACACAACATGCTGTACACATTGATTCTCTGGCAGCTTGTACCAAGGAGTGTGATCAGATCCCCTCAAAGGGATACAGAAGTGTATGATAGTGCGATTATTGCTGTAACAGACACTTCCATAATCGTGGCAATGTGCTTCCCTCTAATGGACTGGCTGGTGCCATTTACCTTCAAGCGATCAATGGTATATGAAAACACCTGGGGCACCAGGCCTGCCAGTTGACAGAGGAGTGAAAGGGGAGGCAGCGCGGGACATTGTGAGATAGGGGCTTGGAAAGAAGGGCTGGTGGGTGGGGGCGCTTGGTGGAATGCAAATATCAGCGAAGAGGCAAATATCAGCGACAGATACAACGTGCACCACACGTTGTATCTGTGTGGTGCAAGTGATGACATTGTTTTGGTGTATGAGTATGAAAAGGCACAGGGCAATGGGGGAAAGGCTAAAGATGCTGGTCATTAATGCCTTGTGTCAATTATGTTCGTACTGGCCAGACTGGGAACACAAATCAGAGCAGGAATTTACAATATCTTTCCACATTCTTTTAACAAATAAATAGTTAGAGCAGGCAGACAAAATGCAGCAAACAGCTTCAGATTTTTTTTTTTTAACCAAATGGGTTCCCAGATTCACTCTGGGTAATGACTGACAGACAGACAGACATGGTGAAAACAATCTCACTGTCTTTGGCCTGGAGTGAGAGCAGTGCAGAGAGGAGGGAGGTGGGGTTGAAATTTGACCCCTGCCAGCTCTGTTATTCATTGATCTGTTTGTCTCTTGTCCTGTGTCTGGCAAAATTGATTTTATCCCTTAAAGTCCTTTACAGACCAATTAGCAACAATCCTTTCGTTTGACTGCATGTTCTAGAATCTAGATCCTGCCTTCTAGTCCTCTTTTATGTTGAAAGTGAAACATGATTTCTGATGTGAATGTTTGAACACAGTATTTGTTTTTTGGTCATCGGTTCAACTATGTAAACAATACACTCCATGTGCATAAAAACAACAATTACACATTTTATATTATTAAAAAGAGAGGAGGAGAAAAATAAGAATAAAAAGTTTCATACAACAGCATACACACATGATCCATCCATCATCCATGACCATGAGACATGAAAGGGAGTGAGAGACAGAACTCGGGGTTAAGTTTTGCTTGGCCGAACGTCTGCATTGGCTCTGACACGGACCAATGGGAGAGTAGAGCGCGAGGAAACATGGAAGTATGGCAGAAATAATAACAACAGTTTATCTTCAGTCCGTCACTTCGTCTGATATAATTCCGAGTAAATGTAACATTGCTTGTTTGCATTTGTAACCAAATGCGGTGTTATCCGTCATCATAGTAACTACAATATATAGAATATATCGGCTTTTTAACGCAAAGCTAGAATGTCCCTGAGTGTGTCGTGTGACTCGGTCTGTCAGAAAAGGACGCTGTCCAGCCTCCTGGGTGAGTTGACAGACAGACAGATGTGTGAATGAATGCACTGGAAACTTCTAAAGTGACACCAAGCTATTTTTAAACATAGACGCTCTGTCTTAGCCTTGATACAAGACTGTCATATGACCGTCTTGATCCAAGGCTAATACTGTCCGCAGTGGTGGAAAAAGTACTAATTAAAAAAAAGAAGTAAAAGTATCAATACTGCGATGTAAAATTTAAATACCCTGTTAAGTAAAATTCCTGAATTCTGAATTTACTTGAGCAAAAGTACAACATATTGGTATAAAAATGTACTTAAAGACAAGTACCAAAAGTAGAAAGTACTCATTATGCAGATTGTTCCGTTTCACAAGTTTTCAAATGTTTAAAATCTAGAACAAATCTTTTGAAATGAGCAGATCTGCAAGCATTGTGAGCTTGTAGATCGGCTATTTTCAAATGGCCGAAATGTATAATAGGACTGAAGTGGTTACTGTATGTTTTGTAATAATAATTAATTATAATCTTCAAAGTAAGTAGTAACTAAAGTTTTCAAATAATTGTAGTGGAGTAAAAGTACAATATTTGCCTCTGAGATGTAGTGGAGTAGAAGTAAAAGTACTGGAAATTGGAAATACTCCAGTAAAGTAAAAAATACCTCAAAACTGTGCTTAAGTACAGTACTTGAGTAAATGTACATAGTTACCTTAGTTACACCACTGGACATCAAGCTATTTTTAAACATAGACACACTGTCTGTGACTAAGTGGTCCCGCCAGTCCTCCATGTCAGACCTATGACGGTATCTTATCAAATCCTATCCCTATAAATAGTATTGTCCATCAAATATTTACAAAATCATTTTTACTCTGTTCAGATAAAGTTACAGTAAGTATCATATGACGTTTCGTTGTACACCGTAACCTGATACAGCAAGAACTAGGGAACAAATACATGCGTCATCATAATAATTGCGTTCCTCCTCCATGTACTATACACCCAGCTGACCGTGTCATCAAGAGACCTAAACAAGAAGATTTGCATCAGCTACAAGAAGCAGCAATCCAGCTGTTGGCCCAGAACCAGAACCTGGCCAGCCTGCTCCGGGAGGTCGGGGTGTGTGGACCAGTGAGACTTTTGTTTGAGTTTTATTATAAATTTGAGGGGGGAAACACCATTATTATTATTATTATTATTATTATTATTATTATTATTATTATTATTAATAAAAACCCTTAAACCTTAAATCTTAAATAATTATATAAATGTTTTAATTAAATCGGGGATCTCGGAATCCACATCGGAACGACGTGGCTCCAATGTGGATTTTGAGGCCTGTGACGCCAGGCGTTTGACGTACCTATGACGTTTTACTCAAATTTGAGCAAGGTTTCAGCCCGATCTGAGCCCATTTATTTACATTATAAAATGTAAGTAAAATATTTGAAAATATTTAAAACACGTGAAAAATGCAAAAATGGTGTTGATTGGTCCAGCGGTATGCAAGATTAGCTCAGGAGAAACACACACAAGGACGCTGACCCTTTTAGACGCTAGCCTCCTGCAGAGCCATAATTAGGCCTACATGAAAGAGCTTAACAACAGCGTGGCTTCTATGTGGATCTTGGGGGTCTATATCGTATAAAAACAGCTGGACAAAATGACCCATTGGGAATCATGGACGGATTACAGACCGGGCCAGTTGGGCCAGTGCCTAGGGGCCCTTGCCCCCGCGAGTCTTAATCCATCACTGTTGGGAATGCATGTCCCTCCTGTTATGCAATACCCGTTGTACCTTTTGTCAGAGTACTTAGTTCAATACTTATTATCATAGTACTTGAAGGCAGATTTATGACATCATATTGATGACATCAGGGATCTCCATATATGGGCATAAAGGGACACAGGCAGACAGACACACTGACAGACAGATACACAGATTTATGGATATTTCTTGACAAATGCTGATACGACCGACTTCCCACTTGGCACTGCACTCCTTCGGGTCCTCAATACACACGCCAAGTCTGAAGCCGATCAGTCGGACTTTTCTCGAGATACGCAGGGGTCGATCTCACAGACACACACACAGATTTTTTTGCATTGATTGATAAATGTCATTCCATCATTATTTTCACTTCGTCCACATTCTTAACTTTCAACTTTAAACCTGGTGTCCCAATTTTGGGCACAAAGGGCAAAAAAGTTCATACATTTTCAAAATATAATAATAATAATCTAAAATAGCTGATCTATAAGCACACAATGCGCTTGTAGAGGCTTGAAGATCTTTGAAAGTGTAAAATTATTAAGGATTTTGGCCATAGCACCTTATTTTGATTATTAGCACCAATACATTTCTTTGTATATTTCAGTAATAAGCTATAAACACAATTCTGTATTTTAAGTTATTTGTCATATCTTCCCTATGCAATTTTTGTTTACAAACCCTAAAAGGAAAACAGACATTTTATTTATATATATTATGTTCCAATGTTCAATGCCAAAAAACTATTATTAATCACTAAATCATTAACCACACTTATTTGTACTAAGACAATGCCAGTTAGGAATGCATGCCCCTTGGTTATGCAATACCTGTTGTACCAGTTGTCAAAGTACTTGTGCCGTAACCATTTTTATAGTACTTGGATGCCAGTCTATGACATCATGCATTTGGCAGGCATGCCCCACAGGTACATGTGGTACCTGTTCATTGCAACCCCTGGTTTCCACATTTGGGAGATGATCTGACACATGGTGAAATGGAGAATGTCACTTTCATTTGTTCTTGAATGTCCTGCAGTATGCATTTTTTCATTCTAAATGTATCCATCCATCCATCTCTGTATAGAGTTCCATTCCATCCAATGTTGTATGTAAGGAGAAAGCAACAGTGGAAGAAACAGCCTCTGGGGGCCTCACAACACCAACTGCAGGATCACTCCTGGGTGAGTCCTTGTAATGCAATAACAATGATGCAACTGAGTTGTTTTCTTACGCGCGTGCGTGCGTTCGTGTGTGTGTGTGTGTAGGGCTTTACGGTGTAACCATTTTGATTGCATGCACTTAAACAGGAACTGTGCAGTCTGCAAATTATATTGTGAAGGACTACCTTGACCACAAATAATGGTGTTGGTGCAGCATGCATCATTGGTGAAATCATCCTGGCTATTGTCTCCGCCAGGCCAAAAGCAATGTTTTCGCCCCTGTCTGTCCTTGTGTGTGTTCATCCGTCCTTCTGTGTACAGAGTATATATTTTGACATTGGCCTGTTGTAGTGCCACCAGGAGGTCGATTTTTGCAAAACACATTACTCGTACAGATTCTGTCCATACATCACGCAAATTGGTACATAGTATAGTCGTGTGATCAAGCCGGATCTGTAAAATGTTTCATATTTCATCCTGATTGGCTAATCTTGGATGCCAAAGTTTGCAGGAGTGGCAGGAGTTTTGAAATAAATGCATCAACACTGATTGCTCCTACAGAGTTTGTCCAAACATCACGCCAATCGGTACACATTGTCTCTATAGTCATGTGATCAATACGGATCTGTCTGATTTTTCATATTCCATCCTGATTGGCTTCCAAAGTTTGCAGTACGGCCCGTTTTGAACAAAATGGCTCAAATAATGAACGCAGCGTCCGATTGCCGTGAAACATTGCTGGGCTGGCCCACAATAAGCTACCCGCCCTGGCGTGTTCTTGTTTGTCCTGTTCTCAGTGTGTGTGTGTGTGTGTGTGTGTCTGTCTTTCTTTATCTGTCCTTCTCTTTGTATGCTTAATGTCCGTGCATGTCATACAGTATCTCTGTGCTCCCCAGTGTCTGAGCTGAGGCGTCAGGCCGGGCAGCAAGGTGTCCCAGTGGTGGCTCTGTCAGTTAAACTGGTGGTAGAGAGACTGGTGGAGATGACTGGAGATGTTGGAGAGGAGGAACGGGTGAACAGCAGAGCTCTGCTCACCTCCTCTCAACGGGTTAGTAGTGTTGTTAAATCTAAATAATTATCACTATTGCTCTTTCATTCATTGAGCATTCCCTTTCACTTTCTGTATGTTTCCCGTCCAGAATCATCTGAATGTTCTGCTGCAGACCACAAGAGAGTTGCTATCTCTAGGAGCTTTCTGCCCCAAGTTGTTTTGGCAGGAGTACTGGAAGGATCAGGTGTGGGCATATGTGCATGAGTACTTTATGAATGTGTGAACAAATGCATGCCATGTGTATATCCATACTATGCATCCAGACACAGACCAGACATGGAAGCAAAACTATCTTATATGATGGGATGGGTGGATGAATGATCTAATTGCACTTGCTTGTTTCATACAGAAGCAGCCCAAGCTGGAGGTGGTACACCATCTTCACTCTTACAACATCCTTACTTTCAAGTACATACTAGAGAGGTAAAGGAGAGAAACATTTCTTCAATTTTATATTTGTATTTTTGTATTATATATTAACTTAATAAGCATTTACACTTAAAAGACTGTTTAATGATCCTGTTCATTCACTTGATATATATCTTTTAGTAGATAGATTAATTCAAATAAGAGAGATACTGCAAAAACGATAGAGATTATTCCAATAATCCCTTGCGTCCTTTGTACTTCTTCATCTTGTTCATTGTCCTCTCTTCAGTGATGAAGGGGTGAGGTCATGGTTGTTGTCTGAGTTGAAAGCTCTTTGTGGTTGGACAGCTCCGGAAGACCAGCAGGAGGGGAGACAAGCTCAACAGAATATTCTGTTATGTAAGACACTGCAGTGTTTTCTCAGATGTCATTGTACAAGCTAATCATTATTATCAATAGAGGAGCTCAGAGGAGCACACTTTTCTAGTCATTATTTTCTATTGACCTTACGTTTGTATCTATACTAGGGCTGATAAAGCATTTTGGGCAGTTATCTATGTATGAAAGGCACGATACCAATTAAGTTAATACATTTTAATAATAGACCCTTGTGGTCCTAACTCTGTGCCACGGCTACTTACTATAATAAAGTTGCCTTTGAGCAAGGCACTTAAACCATTTTTGGTACTGTGTCCCTTATGGCTGAGGAGTCATGAATCTGTGTCTGTGTGTGTGTGTGTCTGTGTTTCAGCCGTGTTAGGCATCTTGGTGGGAACAGCCTTTGAGGAGAGCCAACCATCCGAGGGTGCAACCAACAGGAGGCTCTCCCTGTTTTGTTGTTCTTTACTGGATGACATGCTCTCCTGTGAGTGCACCTTTCTCATTCTCAATCACCACCACATCCTCGAAGTTGAGTGCTAGTGAAGCACTAAAGTGATTTAGTTTGCATTTGTTAAATCCTGCTTTTAACCGCATCATGATGATTATTACCCATCTCCTTCTTCAGGGGTTTTAGACACCTTGGATAACACACAGTCTGCTGGAACTGCAGCTGAGCTATGGTGAGAGAATCATATAGCAGAGGATTTTAGTTTGTTATCATTTTTGTTTTATGTTTGATATGAACCTCCTGTTTGGTAGGGCTCTGCGATATGGATGTATGGACTGACGTAATATCACAATATTTTTTGACCAAATATATTGATATTGAAATTGTTGCAATATCATATTGTGATGATAATATCAGTTTCTTTTCATTATTAACTAGGAAAGTGTGCTCCTCCGAGCACTTGTCTCCGCCAGGCCGGGTTGCCTACCCAGGGCCTGCAAACTTTGGTCATAGCCTCTTGGAATGAGATAAAACTAGAAAATGTGCTCCTCAGAGCACAAATATCCGCCAGCAGACCCGTGCTATTTTAATAGCACAGGTCATCTTGGTAGAACGGGTCGTCTTGGTAGAATGCGCGTGGTTTTTGGTGTTCTGCAGGGGCGACTGAATATGTAGTGTCTGCATCTAAAGAATGTTCTTCTTGAAGCAATGTGTCATATGGGAGTCGTCGTAATTGACTGGTTTGTTCAAATGCTTCATTGTCTTGAACAGTTTCAGCAGTTGATTGGTGTGTTTGATCTATGTCAGTTTTCTCTAGTGCTACATAATGTATTTGATCAAGGTGGCCAATTGTTACAGTATTAAGACTTCGGCCTTGTTGTGGGATCAATTCAACTCTATAGTCCTCTTCTGTGTTACTGTTGTAGATGAGTATGCTTTCTTAGCTTTGGCCTTCTGCGCCTTTGCTTGACCAATGTTAGGTGTTCTCAGAGGGACACACACACACGCACGGACGGTACTGTTCCAATGAAGACTGATTGATCCTGTCTTACCTCACTGGCCTTTTGAAGTGACACACCTATTTATAGGATTTTATTTCGTCATGCGTCCCTCTAGCCAATCAAAGGCATTGGTGTCAACATATTGACACGTGTCACGTGGAGCTTGACCAATGTTAGCTTGGCTAGGGGCCATGCTAACACACGGCGGGACGAAGTGAAAACATACTCTCCACCTCCGGCGGAGACAATACATCAAACTTATACATCTTGATCACATGACCCCAGAGATAATATAATGTGTACCGATTTGTGTGAGTTTTGGACCAAATATGTAGGAGTAGTAGAAAAAACTGTTTTGCAAAGAAAACGCAACATGGTGGAAATGGGCATGGGTTATTTGGAGAGTTCTGTTCAACTGTTTGGACAATAGCAGTGTGAATCATAGATAAACACATCTTTTAACACATTTTATTGTTCTCCTTCTATCTGCCTGTGGCTCTGTCTTCACATCCCTCTGTTCTCTCTTTCCCTCCCACGGACTCCCTGTTTGCACAGGATTCAGTTGTTTGATGCTTCTTTGTGCGGTGTGTCTGTAGCACCAGAAGCTCTACATCGTTTCTTCACACACTCCCTCACACACACTCTCACCTATAAACCTCGCCTCACAGGTAAAAATCAATCACATTTGATGGTGATACTCTGACTCTGTCTACCATTTTCTTTCACAATGCTACTGGCCTTTCATTATCATGGTGACTGTTTGCTGAAGGACATAAAAGTGAAAAAGATAAAATGCAAACCTATTTCTTCAGTATCAGAAGCCATAGCCATGCAGAATGGGTGGAGCTTTGCCAAAAGCAATAGGTTGCTGATCTCTATCTTTCGCAAGGTAAATGGACTTCATGTGTTTCTCAACTGATGTTACCGATGTAAATCACTACATACATAATCTGTGATGTTTTAACTAGTACTTACTTTTTAATATAACTTTTCTAAGAGGCTCTACAGTATACTCCATTGCAGGCCTACAGTGCCAACCTTATGTTATTCAATTTGTCATTGAATATTCTGTCCATATAGGGCAGGCTATTGTCATTCTTACACTTTGTTATAGACAGATGGGAAAGAGTAATGTGTGTGTGTGTGTGTGTGTGTGTGTGTGTGTGTGTGTGTGTGTGTGTGTGTGTGTGTGTGTGTGTGTGTGTGTGTGTGTGTGTGTGTGTGTGTGTGTGTGTGTGTGTGTGGTAGCTGGCTGTAATCTTCAGTGTAGAGAAGCTGCTCTCTCACCTTCAGCAGGTGATGGAGACCCATGAGATCAACTGGCAACATGTCCTCACCTTCCTTTCTACTCTGCTGGTGTATAATCCCTATGCCCAGCCAAGCCTCAAAGGTACAGTACATGCACACACACACACACACACAAATAAAACGTTTGATACTTATCTTAAAGTCTGCTGGTCATTGTGTACCTCCCAAAACACATTTGAATTGTATCTGTAAACTGCACGTATTTACTGTATGACCTGGGAGCATCAATTGAATATATTCGTTACATACTTTTAAAATACATAAAATTGTAGACCAAGCCATTGTCTTTTTTTCCCCCCCTCAGAGCTGTTGTCCAGATTGCTGAGCTCAGCATTTGAAAGTTATGACTTGGAGTACATGATCACTGCATTCCTTCTGGCCCGCCAGGGGGCACTAGAGGGCCCTGCATTCTTCCCCTCCTATAGCGACTGGTTCAAGGTTTGTTTATTTAGTTAGGCTGGAACTGGCTAGACTTATGCATTGAATTATTTTCTTGGGTATAGAGCACCGAAGTCTGACGTAATTTACACATCCTAGGTTTGTCTACCTGGTTCGCGGTTTTCCACCCCCATTCTGAATCCCCATAGACGTATTTAATATCGCGTCAAATAAGAACTATGTTCCAAAAATAAACAAATGAATGACCCCGGTGGTTTTACTCTTATGGATATGAAGCATCAACTGACGGTGAGAAAACGCTAATGTTACTTCCGTTACTTTTTTCGCCAGAAACAGACTGTATCAAATATAAGTGACTGACTAATCATAAACGATACAGAACCTCCTCCCTGACAATATCGCCGAGACAGTTCGTTTATTTTTGGACCACAATTCTTATATGAGACGATTCTATGATGACCCAATGTTATTCTCCATAGCGAAATTACTTTACGAACCTGGGGATGAACGAGTGACGTCAAGACTTCTGTACTCTATTGTGGATTCTCCCTCCTGAAATAAGTGGATCTGGGACAGAGTAAAACTGTTTTCTAAATTGCTCATCTGTGATAGGAATTGCAACTTTATTATTTAGGTTGTTTTGTTTGGTTATGTTTTCTCCCACATCTTTTTGTTTGGTCTCTCTATGATATCTGAAAAACCAATGGCCATATTGCCTTGAAATTTGCTGTGCACAGTCATGCTCCCAAGAGGAAGAAACCTACTGTATTGATTTTTGTGACCCAATGACCTTAGTGCCACCCTCAAGCCCAACTTTAACATTTCAGTTGAGCGTATCTCTTGACCCCTTTTAGTCATACACAGACCAAATTTGCTTTTTGCAACTGTGCATTGATACATTTTCCCAAGATTAAGAAACATACTTATTTTGGTGATCCTTTGCTGATCTTTCCTCTAGCACCACCATCAGTCAACTCGGGAGATTTTTCAGTCTTGATGAAGGTCTATCTATTGTCATTATTGTTTTTGTCTAGTTTGCTGGGTCGTTTTTGTTAGCTTTAAGTGGTAAGATTCAAGTCGTATATACTGTAATTGGGAACCCATATGAAAGAAGCATAGCTAATGCTTTCATCCCATGCAGGTGGACAAATAGAGAAGGCACATATCCTATTTGTTTAACAAAACTACAACTTAAAGTTACTTTCCTTGTAACTTTCCTGGTCTACCTCGGAATCGAGCCAGGTCTACTGCGCAAGTGCTGACACTTTAACCACTGAGCTAATAGAGCCTCCCTGCTTGCTCAGGGGAGAAATACAATTTTGATCGACCACTTGTCAACCAGTCGTGTCCAACCAGACACAGGATCTAAATGGCTCAATAGAAGAGCAGGGAGACTAAATACAACCACAGCAATTGTAATATACTCTATATACAGATTTGACAAGATATCATTGAAATCCCAAAAGTACAGCTTTAAGTATTGGTTGTATAATCCAACCTCTGCTGAGAAGTCACTGGGTTCAGGAATGTAGACAGCCCAGCACTGGTACATCTGGCCTGGATTTGACTGAATGTTCCCTGGCTCTGTGTCATAACATTGATGTTAGCTGGTGTCATCACTTCAGGAGTTGTTGTTTTTCTTCTTGTAAACCTCTCTCTCTCCTGGGCCTGACACACACTTTTATTTTGTACATGATGTTTTATGTTGTTTACTTTATTTAATTATTTTAATTGTAATTCTACACTGCTATAAATTGTATTGTCATGATTAGCATGAACCTTTCCCCTGGATTTTCAGGTGTCTTTTGGTGGGGCCAGTGGTTACCATGGCAACAGCAAAAAATCTCTGGTGTTCCTGCTGAAGTTCCTCTCTGACCTGGTGCCCTTTGACCCCCCTCAGTACCTCAAGGTGATGATCTACAGGTTTATTCATACACATCCATTCATATGAAGAGAGAGGACCGGCCGGCGGGCGGACCTCTGACGTTCCCAATGCAGCTATGCCGAAATATGGAGTGTGTTGTCTTAACCTCAATGTGTAGTCATGGCATCAGGTGCAAACAAATCAGTCAGCTCCATATATGGGCACAAAATGGGAATGCCCATATATGGGCATATACTGATGAAATCAGGGATCTCCATGTATGGGCATAAAGGAACATGGACTGACAGATGCAGAGATTTTCATATATGGGAATAAAAGGGACAATATCAGTCGATATATATATATATATATATATATATATATATTTATTTTTTTTGTGTGACTTGACTTGACAATTACAGTAGAAACATTCACAGCTAACCAGTGATCACTCCTGGTTCAACCCGTGCCTTTATTTTCTTAGAGCAACAATTGTTTGGAAGCTGCAGAGAGATTCAAGTTCAACACGTTATGGGCCCCACTTATAAAAATAATTGCCCTATAATTGCCAATGTTGTGTGGGCTTCTTGTTTCCTCTTTCCTGGGCTCCTTGCCAAGGAACCCAACCCACCCAGAAGCAGTCCTGAACGTTGGTCCTCTGCCCATTTCTGGTGATACTAAATTTCATTTCTTATCATTCTAAATGCTCAGGTTCACATCCTCCACCCTCCCTATGTAGCAGTCAAACACCGGAGCCTCTTGCTGGAATACATCTCTCTGGCTAAGACCAGGCTCGCAGATCTCAAGGTATTGCCCAGAGATAGAATTTAAAGGCCAATTCCACAAAAGAAACTCACATATCTCATATCAGCACATAAGAACTCATATTGCACCATTCCCTATGTCTTTTACAAAATCATGGACACTTGAACAAGAATTTGCTAGAAATAATATAAACAATATCGCAATCTCTGATGATTCAAAGTGACTTTTTCTGAAGTTGTCCCTTTGTCATTGTGTGTGCAGGTGTCGGTGGAGAACATGGGTTTGTATGAGGATGTTTCTGGAGCTGCAGGACCACCAGTGCAGGTAACAGTGACACGAAGTGGTTGCCCTGTGTAATAACATTTTCTCTCTGTTTGGGTGAATAGAAGTACAGTGCAATTATATTTTGTCAGTGTTAGTGACTATTAGTGGCTGGGATGGTGCAAGTGTTTTCCCACACGTGCCTTTGTGAGGACCAAATGTCATAGTTTTACCAAAAGTCCTCATATGGGTAGAAAAGTGAGAAAAAAAGATAACTCGCTATTATAAAATGGTCTGGATTGCGTGTGGACCAGCCATGTACTTGTGGGGGATAAATTTGTGTGTATGTGTGCGTGCGTGCGTGCATCTCCAGCCTGAGTGTCAGGCTCTCCACGATGTAGAGAAGGCAGTATCTCTGTTTGAGAACACAGGAAGAATCTCTGCCACAGTCATGGAGGCCAGGTATTTAAACTTCATTAAATAGCTCATCAGCCAACACTGTGTAATGAAAATAAAATCTTTATCACGGATAGCATTTACTGTAACTATAACTGTAATTAACCTTTTGGATAACTTTGTAACTCACTCTTTGCACAGTATTTTCCGGAGGCCATATTTTCTAACACGGTTCCTTCCTGCTCTGCTTACGCCAAGAGTGGTAAGAGACATAATGCACAGTTGCACACTGTAATGCTGACTCACTGTTCCATTTTTGTTTGTTTTCTGTTTTGTTTGTTTGTTGTTGCCGTGTTTAACACATGTCACTTTGTATCAAATAATGCATTCATGGGAAAAAAAAGGATAACATGAAGATTTGCATAACTTGATATTAATTAACCACTGATCTGTTTGTCTATCAGAGGGCAATTGCTTAACTACTGGCATTTAACTGTACCTCATATTATTGCTTTGATGAGGACTGCAATGATGCACTCTGTCTGTCCATTACAGCTTCCTGTGAAGGCTGATGCACAAATGAGTTTCATAGAAGCTCTGAAAAAGTGAGTGAAATCACAACTTGTAAACTGTGTCAGCTCTCAATGGCACTTTACAATACCTCAATAGAAAGTTGCATACCGTTGCGCTCAGTTTACTGTACCTCTACATTGTCATATCTACATGAGTAATAACAGTCTAAAAATAATCTTTACTACACTTAATACTTAAACATACTACATCTATTATTTTGAGTCTGCCCAGTGTGGATAGAAACCTGAGTCCATGGTTAGTGCCCCGCACGTACATTCATCTATACATGATGAATCATTTGATGTCTGTCTTCACCATTTTGATGAATTCTTCCTTGTTGTGTAGAGCGGACAAGATTCCTGCTGCGCAGTATACATCTTATGTTGATTCCTGCCAAAAACAGAGACAGCACAACAGTGGGTGTTCTTTGTATATTACATTTACCATGTTATAAATTATGCACATATTGGAAAAATGCATAGAAAGAATAAATCACTAAATGCCCAAATCTCTGACCATAGTTACAACGTAGGTCATGTTTCTTATGTTTCATAGTTAGATTGTTACTATATATGATATAATGATAATGACAATACCCTGTATGTGCGGTTTACTTTTATCCAATGTACTTTGCAGTATCATCGGTGTCATAAACAACTCAGTGCCCCCTGTTAATTTAACCTTATTTATTATTGAGCTGTGATTTAATCCCAACAGTAAGGGGTTTCCCCACCCCTGAGTGTGGTGTAAGAGTAAAATAGCTGCAGTGTGATTATGGTCTATGTGCCACATTCCCAGGACTGGGAATGCATGTGGAGAGCAATGATGACCCTCAGGGAGTTCTGAAAGTTCAGCTGCAGGAGTTCAGACAGATGGTCATTGATGGCAATGATGGAGGTACATTGATGGAGGAGTGCAGACATGGTACTCCTGCACCGCCACACAAGTTATATATATTAACATCCACAAAACATTGGGCCTCATTCACAAAGCTGTTTTAATTAAGCCTACTCTTCATGAACTCTGAACCCAATCTATCTAAATCGTTCCAGAAGTGTCTGCTCAGGTGTCCAGGATCTCTCATACACTGGGTGTCATTTTCCCAGACCATTTTGAGGAGCTTATTGTCCAGAAAGTCATCAAGCTTAACCTGGAAGCACCGCTGTCCCCTGATCCACATGTGAAAGTATGAAATATTTTCACTGAACCGCCAATTACTCCAGATTCTCTGTTGTGTAGACATTGACGTTTTGTATCAACCTGTCTCAGTGGTTTTCTTCCTGAAGTCATCATCTCTCTCTCTTTCTCTTTCTCTTTCTCTTTCTCTTTCTCTTTCTCTTTCTCTTTCTCTTTCTCTCGCTCTCGCCTTTAGGTTGTCAATATGATCCTGAGAAACTTTTGTCAATGTATAGTGGATGCTTCCCAAACAAGCCCGCCTAATAAGTAAGACAAAAGTGTAACCTTGGTAGAGGTTTGGGTTGTGTAGTTACCTTGCCATGGTGTAACTCTAAATATTGGCGAGATATCTTCAATGGTTGCCCTGTAGATTAAACATTCATAATCAAAAATATGCTCCCTATTGATTTAATCACAGTCACACTTTTATCACTTTGGATCATACATTTTTAATCTACAGAGCAACTATTGAAGACATCTCATTAATAGTAACCAAAGTTTAATTATATTTTAACTGTGTAGTACATACAGTATATTGAGAATGTCTCATTTGTGACTCAGCCTTGTTTGTTTCCTGTAATCCTAGACAAAGCTTGTGGGCCAGTCAGTTTGTCTCTGTCCTGCTGGGTCATACACAGCTGGTTTCAGCCCTCGTGCACAGACTCTGGGATCTCTTCCATCACCAGGTGCTGCTTACTTGCAATACTTATTTCCCTTTCCCCTGAATTTCTGACTAAATTAACATGCACCAACCTCCGTCCACACACTGTTTGTCCTTCTATTTCCAAAGGGGTCGTCGCTGAGTGGTGCCCACGTGCTCGGCCTGGCAGCGTTTGTAGTCCACCTCCATGCCTCCAAATCCCAAAGTCCTCTGGTGCAAATGGTTCCATCCCTGCTACCAAAGCCGGTACCTGTCACAGAGGCCCTGAGCTGCGCCTTAACCTGCAGCACACACACCAACATGCTCTTCTGTGTCAGGTGAGGGAGAGGCATGTTTTAATCTACTGTCCATGGTGACTCTTTAGAACAGGGGTTTTCAACAAGGGTTCCGGGACCCTTAGGGGGTCCTCAGAGTTGCTACTAAATCTTTGTGTCATAGGAACCTTTTTTTCTTTTTTACATTAACCACATGAACCCCTAGCATTCTTGTCAAACAAGTCTATGAAGCTATCTATGAAATCTATGAAAAAGTTTAATCTGCAACACAATTTTATACAATATGTATGTAGTGGGGGTCCATGCTTCATCTTTCTCAGTTAAGGGGTCCTTGGCCTGAAAAACTTTGAAGGACCCTGATTTAGAACATACAAGATCCTGGTTGGATGTATGACAGACGCTGGTTACGTAGGCAGACATACAGTACCAGCCTTTGTCAACGTTTTGTTGTGATGGCTGCTGTTACTTTTGTACCCTGAGTGTTAATTTAACCGTCAGGGAGCGCAAGTGGGAACTGTTAAGCAGGGAGCGAAACTGGGAGGGATAGCGTGTTATGTAACATGTCATGTGCTGCCTAAAAGGGCATTAAATAACAAAGCTGCAATAAAAATACACATCGGCTCATTGAAGGCTTTTATGAACCAAAATAAGGCTTTTATAAAACAAAAATAAAACTGTATACCTGTCATTAATTAGCTCTCATTCTGAGATGCTCAGTCATTGTCTTTGGTTTTGAAGAATTGGACACTTCAGTCTTATGCTGATTGCATATTTTGTTCTAGTTGATATCATGTACTGTAGATAATTTTTGGCCTTTTATCTACTGTAGGAAGAGAAGGGAAAGGGAGGTTAGAGGTGGGGACATGTAACACCTTTGTCCATTGGTCTGCTTGTTAGCAGGATATTTTCAAAATGTACAAACAGATTTGCAATAAACTTGGGAAAGTTTAAATGTTCATGCTGATTGGCCAAAAGGGGGATGTGGCATTTGCTGTTATTAATTTGTCCCATATGATGTATTTTATTATTTTAATGTGTCTTATTAGGCTCTGTGTGGCAGCAGTGTGCTATGGGCTCTGCAGAGCTGATACACCATCTCAGCTACAAGACTACATACCTAACAGCCTTTATAAGAAGGTATTATTTTATGTTACTCCCCTTTGTAGCATAATATTCCCTGCTATCATGTCATTAAATTGGGCTAAATTGACGGAATAGCTTTCATTTCGTTACTTTGAAGTTATAATCCACATTCAAGTTACCCTATATATCTTAAAAGATAAATCTGTTAATAAAGATAAGATGCACTTTATTGATAAAGGTTTTGCTATGTGTGGGGGCATGCATGGCACTAACGTGAACACCATTAATGCTGAGGGGTTGGGCTTTGATACTCAGAATATCTAAACTTGGATAAACGCTTTCACTATTAAATACATTACATTAAACTAAATGTATGTTCAGCTTTTCTACCTCATCCCGAGACTGATACCTGAGGCTCGAAGGAAACCAATCACCAGTGATAGTGCTGAGGCCTCTGTTTCACCTGAAGGAGTATACCAGGAAGTGGAGCAGACTGGTTTGTGGAGGACTGCTACGCACCCCAGTACGACCTGGAGGAATACAGCCTGGCAAATGTGGATGCACACTGGTTTCCAGAAACTAGTACAACTACCACAGTACCAGGTGAGACAGCAGCAACAAAAATGGGTGTCTCAGAATCTACAGTACCGGGTATGTTTTCAGGTATGAATTACTTAATAAAAAGGAGTCTTATAACTTTGGCTTCCAAACTTTATCTGTTGCTTCATTGACCATTGTAGGGGAGGGAGCCTTCTGAGATTGGAGAATAGTTCTAGCCAAAGTCTAGCCAAAAATAATCCCTTGAGAAAATTCTGATTTATGTACAAATTTCAAACATCCATGACTTAGAAACCATATAATGTGCTTAACCAACATTGACTCATTATTCTGGTAAGTTTGGTCACTTTTAAATGATTTTGGAAAAAATGTAAACAAGTCATTAATGTGAAATGTTCTATATTTATGTAGAATATATGGTCAAAGTTATGAATAGATCATGACATGCATTGACACTGGTATGACCCTTTAAAGTATTGATATGGATGGTATCTTTGTCCAAGTTGTTTTTTACAGAATGGCTGTCCACTGAGCTCAGAGTACAGAGAAATGAAGATGTCCTGTCTGACCCAGAGAGGTAAGGCACACGAATTCATACACCCATGCCCGGAACACAACACA
Source organism: Gymnoscopelus braueri (assembly GCF_963280865.1). Taxonomy (NCBI): domain Eukaryota; kingdom Metazoa; phylum Chordata; class Actinopteri; order Myctophiformes; family Myctophidae; genus Gymnoscopelus; species Gymnoscopelus braueri. The sequence goes on along the minus strand of NC_137610.1, from coordinate 38,168,933 downwards.
TGAACATTGTCATAAGACAAACTGAGTGTTTGTGTGTGTGTGTGTGTGTGTGTGTGTGTGTGTGTGTGTGTGTGTGTGTGTGTGTGTGTGTGTGTGTGTGTGTGCGCGTGCGTGCGTGTATTCTAGGCAGGAGTACCAGCAGTGGGCCTGTTTGGAGCTCTATCTGTCTTGTCCAGTGGAGCGGGGTGGCTGTGGAGGGAACATCAGGACCCTCTGCTCTCATATCCTTAATGCTATCATGGACCAGCAACTATGGTTTGTGTAACTGCTGGACCGCTAGTGAGGCTCTCTGAAGCGTTTGGATGAAGAGTTGAAACTGTATATAGCATATGTTGCATTACCTTTTATGTCTGCAGTGGCCAGAGGCAGGTGGATCCAGACCACAGACCATCAGAAACAGGCACTTGTCTTCCAGATATCCTATCCAGATTACAGGTGTGTGTCTGTTTTGTATTTTTGTTTGTATGCGTCAGGACTTCTCCATCATTTCTCATGATGTCACAGCTCCTATCTGCCACCATATTGGGAACCGAAGCCTGTACTCTAAAAAAACACATCTGTTTCTCAACGTCTGGTCCAGGGCCCACCAGGGGTCCAAGTGGACCCCCTGAGTAAAATGATCGGTGTTAATTTAACTCGGAGAGTGTACAAATGGAACCAAATGGTGGTCCCCGGAAACCGCCGTTGAGAACTAGTGCTCTCACAAATACTTGAGCCGACATGGCAAAACCCCAAATAACACCCAACCACGACAAGTTGCAAGTCAAAAGTACACTGGTGTGTGACAGCGTGTGTATTTGTCACTGTGTGAGTACAGGAGCTGGTCTATGACATGGGACTGACAGGCCACTATAGCAGCCGCGGAGGCAGAGATGATCCATGTCACTTCTTGTTTGAGTTGTTGTCCCAGAGGTGCTCCACTTCTTTACCCTCTGACTCACAAAGCATCAGCAGAGAGCTCAACCTACAGCACACACTACAGACATGGAACAGGTACACACACACACACACACACACACACACACACACACACACACACACACACACACACACACACACACACACACACACACACACACACACACACACACACACACACACACACACAATAACGTATATAAACTCATGCATCATTTGTGCTGCTACCTGCACAACCACTTATGTTAGGGTCTGTCTGTCTGTCTGTCTGTCTGCATGATTTGCCATTGTTTTACAGAGTATTGCTGGCCCTCCCAGCAGTGTTGTTTGTGTCTGTAAGGAGCCAGGGAGGGATAAGAACACTGGACTGTCAGACCCTGATTGAACATGTCAACCAGCATCAGGTGAGTTAATTTGGCTAAAGTCAAAACAGCAGGAATCAACTTCACCCTGTGTTTTGGTCTTCATGCATGCATAATAGTATTTGTATATTTCTCAGTGGAATACATGTGCAATAGATGTGCAGATTTCCATTTTGCCTTTTAGTTTTGAATAAAGTCAAATATGTGCTTGCGCTTGAGTTTGTGAAGTGCTCTTCACATAAAATAAAAAATACACCTGGAGTTGCAAACACTGCCTGCACCAGCATTTCTTGCTCTATGTCTCGCCCTTCCTGAGATACGGCTGATTATGTAATGTTGACCACAAAGACCCACTGAATGACATTAAAATCTATTTTTACGGAGTTCTTTTATGAGATATTTTATTTTACATATTATTATCACATATTTTATATTATCACTTAATGACTGTGACCTTGAACTGGAGTATGACGTGAAAGCCGCTGTGTGATATGTTCAACAATAGGGCATGAACATGCAGTCAGAATATCCCCAACGAACTCTTAATATGACAGCCATTGGTGTTCATTTATTTCCATCTGTCTGTCTCTACTTCCTCTGTTTGTTTCATGCATCAGAGGAAGGTGTGTTCTCAAGCTGGATTGCTACCCTACCACATAACGGCACACTTCTTGAGAGTGAGTTAGCAATTTCATCAAATCTGTCTTCAAGCCCAATGTCACAAGACTGCAATAGTTAAGAATGTCTTCATCCCTCCAGGGTGTGCTGAGTGCCAGTATGAGCTGTGACCATTCATCTGGAGAAGTCAACAAGGCCTGGTCTCAGATCAGTCTCCACTGCCCTCTACTCCTAGTTTCTACAGTGGTATGGTCTGTTCTCTATAGTCTTGTTGTATAATATAGTCTTGTTGTATAATTAACCTCAACTGTGGTTATCTTCAGACCCTGAGGCAGAATGGACATTTAAAGACTAGGTTACATTAGGTTACATACAGCAATTAGCTATTTATACTCCCACAACACATCTGACAGACACTCTGCTCCAGTCTTTACTCTCATTCCTTCCTTTAACCACAACTTGCTCATCACATCTTGACTACCTTGCACATACAGTTAAACAATCCTCTTTAATGTCATGAACTGAAATGCAGAAATTGACCATTATTGTTTGTACTTTATAACAATTTCAACGATACCTTTTAAAAACAAACTGACAAATGTGTACTGTGCGTGTGTGTGTGTCTAGCACTGGTGGAGCGGTTTATCTCCTGTTCTAACATCACTGTGGCATCATTTGTGTGACGGAGAACCTCTACCAGAGCAATTGCGGCTCCTAGCAGACTGTCACCAGTGGGCCTGCAGGTATGAACCGGTATATCTCCTGAAAACCAAGGCTCTTGACTCATGAAATTAAATTGTGTGTAGAGTGCCTGTTTGTTGTGGGCCCCACATGATGAGGGTGCTATATTCTATTGACATGACTTGGCTGCAGTTTAACTGATTTCCACACTTAAATAACAGATCATTATCATCAACTAATATTTACGATTTCCCCCTGCTCTAAGCAAGCAGCTACCCCTCATTAGCTATTACGTTACTGCATGTATTGGGTATCATCATTAGGTATATTTGAATGTTTGTTTAGTTCTAAACTAAAGAGGGAATTTCTTTCTATGTACCAAAGAGTGTGTAGAACAAACGCCACTTAATTTCAGAACTCTCAGTTTCTGCTAAGAATTTGTTTTCTTTTCAACCCTTCCTCCTCTGCAGTTCAGTGAAGGTCAGGCCATCACAGACGCCTTCAGGTCCAGCCCTGCTACTGGCTAGCAGTTTGCACTGTGCCTGGAGAGGCGTTGATGGGGGACAGAAGAAGAAGAACCACGACTTCAGGGCAACCCTGGAGATGCTGGGACAAGTGAAGGAGAGGCAGTACAAACAGGTGGAAACCATGAATGGCTTCTTTTACAGCAAACATTTTTATTTAAAGGTAGGGTAAATGATATTTTCTGATAGTAATCATTGCTACAGCGCGTTTGTTCGGTCACAGGGGTCTCTCCAGCTCTTTAGTAAACAGAATATTGTACATTTTCAGGTAGGTGACAAAAGTTAAGCCAATCAGGAGAGAGCACTGACAATGCATTTTCTGTTTAATAAAGAGCTGGAGAGACATGGGAGACTCCTTTTACTGAACAAACACTCTATAGCAATGAGTACTATCAGAATATAGAGCTATTTAACACTTATTTTAACCAAAGTAAATCACTTACCCTACCTTTCATTTCATATTCATATATTTAGCAGGGACAATACATAACATCAGTAGATCATATAAAGCAAGCAGGTTTCATTCAGTTGTTACTGTGTGCCAGCATGGACAGCTATTGTACAGTTCATGCTGGCACACAGAAACGCCTACATTTTAGTTCACCTATCAAAATGGCTGCATTCAAGGTTCATTCGATGAAATCAATGATGCAAAATGGTCACAGACTGCTACAGATATATTCTGGAAGCAGAAATGGTCACTTGTGACCCTGCTGAGTCTCTCTCAACATGACAAACTATACAGATATACTCTGATCTACTCAGTGTTTGTGGCCAGCCTGGTGAGTAAATCAGCAGATTATATTCTGCATGCTAATAAATAATTGATTACTAAATATGTATTAGCATGCAGAATGACTATTAATAATTAACTTTTGAATATTAAATGTAGTGAATGGAAAGCTGGGGGCATTTGCAAGTTCACTCTGAGGGCATTGGAGCACACCATGACTGCTTTCGAGTTGTTCAGACTAAGTGCTGACAATGTCTGTGTTTTCCACCTTCACTTAGCATGTTAATCTGCTTCTAATTTTTCCTCCCAGGTACTAGTTTTTCTGCTCTTCCTGTGTGTAACTGACCTTCTGTCAACCTTAATTTATCCTCAGGTAATGCCCCATCCCGCATGCACGCACACGCACACACACACACACACACACACACACACACACACACACACACACACACACACACACACACACACACACACACACACACACACACACACACACACACACACACAGATTTTTAGAATAACAAATAGGTGCATATTACAGGATTATACAGTAACTATCCATGTTCATGCAGATTAATTTCCAATAATAATCAATAATAGCCAAGAATCAGTAATGCAAAGATAAAAGATAATCAAACATCTAAGTTAGAGGCTCCTTTTTGTGACGGCTCACACATTCAGTGGCTATAACAACTGTTCTATTGTGTCTAATGGTTTCTGTAGGAGGTGAAGAATTGTCTGGGGACCAGGGAGCTATGTACAGACATCCTGACAATACTGGTAGACTCTCCTGACTGGCTACTCATCTTTAAGTGTCCAACAACTGGTACAGTATTGTTTATAATGTCATGTTATTTGTTTGATCTACTCGCTCACATTTATTCATTATCTCCACCAGGCCAAAGGCAGGGTCAGAGATTATGATTTTACCCATCTGTGTGTTTGTGTGACTGAACTACTACATCGATCAGCGTCAAATGTCTTGTGTACGTTTGGCAATAGGTCAAGGAAGTCAAATCGGCCGTATGATGATGATGATGATGATTAAGTGATTAAGTGGCCTACTATAAGTAACTAGATATAGTCAGGGGATATTAGCAGAAAGATTTCCAATCTTGGAATAAATTCCTTACCAAAAAAAATCTTCACCAATGTGTTTGTAAAGGTGTCTAGTAACACATCTCACAAAGACTGAAATTCAGTTTCCCTAGGAGAATTTTTGACAGCTGCTGAAAGTTGGGGTACCCACCATTTCCCTGCATTTCCATGCAGGGCAAAAGAAATCAAATTTTAATTCTGTTTTAAGTAGCATGTGAGGGGTCAAACTAGGGTGTTTTTATGATTCTGAATCCATTGCAAGCATTTGTTTTGCACCAAAACCACTCCTTGGGCTAAAAACGGCCATATACATCCTTGTCCAGGTATACTTTTTGTGTAAAAAGCCCATTGAGATTGGGCTGTTTTTAGCCCAAGGAGTGGTTTTGGTGCAAAACAAATGCTTGCAATGGATTCAGAATCATAAAAACACCCTAGTTTGACCCCTCACATGCTACTTAAAACAGAATTAAAATTTGATTTTTTTGGCCCTGCAGGGAAATGGTGGGTACCCCAACTTTCAGCAGCTGTCAAAAATTCTCCTAGGGAAACTGAATTTCAGTCTTTGTGAGATGTGTTACTAGACACCTTTACAAACACATTGGTGAAGATTTTTTTTGGTAAGGAATTTATTCCAAGATTGGAAATCTTTCTGCTAATATCCCCAGACTAATAGTAGACTCACAGGTCAACATGATCTCGGGAGTCATGTGAAAATGAGCTGTGTTTTTAATATTCCATATAGTTCAGCTTACAAAAGTTACCTTCCAAAATGTGTGGGAGTAGCCCGTTTCAAAAACATAACAATCCAATTGAGGGTCTTCTTTAGAGCATCAGTGTAGGCTGGTTGTGTGGTTGTTGTTTTAGGTCAAAAGGGGCAAACTGTTTTACTGAATACTGTTCTCTACCTAGAACAAGCACTTTACCAGTCAGTTACCATGGTGACACCAGATGAGTATACAAGGCTGATGCCTTTGGCCTTTTACAGGTGAGTCTACTTAAGGTTTTCTAGTCAATAATCTGTTGTAAAGTGGCCAAGGGCCCTAATTTGTGTGAACAAATTTAGTTGGGGCTGACAGTTTTGGCTTATAACTTGTTATCTATTGTGCTGGTCTGTATATGTACCGTAATGTATATGTATAAGCTAACGGAACAGTTTTCCCTCTAGTCTGTTGATGGAGCACAGTGTTGAGCTGCTAGAGAGGGCTGTCAAGTGTCCAGGCTTCCTCCATACTGCTGTGTCCTGTTACACCAGTCTGCTCCAACTCTTCCTGGATGGAAACCCATCTAGTACAACCACAGAGACGACTGGTGATCAGGTGACTGCGCTCAGGTTGATAAAAGCAGAAACATATGCACAGCTGCAAAAATGGAGAATGATACATTACATTTCTCTAAAATTGTCATATTATTTTCAGATGGATCTCACCCAGATCTTAAGGAGAGCACATCAGTTACTTTTGAGGACGATCTCACAGACCTCCTCAACCGCTCTGTCCTCTAGCCAACTCCGTCAGGTAACAAACATGCACAGACACACAAACATTTAATGCACGCACACAAACGCATCAAACACACACATTGGGAGGCCACAATGGGTACTGACGTCATAGACTGGCCAAGTACTCTTGACATCAGTTACTGCACTAGGTAATGCCATGGTAATCGGACACACAAAAGAAATCCAGCTTGTTTCATCTTTCCTTCCTTCTATGCTCTTTCCTGTAGCTGGAGTCCCAGTGTGCGGAGCTGGACCCAGAACTGGCATCAGCTCTACAGTCACACTTTAGCTCTGACAGCCTCGACCAGGATATGGACTTTCTCTGAAACTAGCCAACGTGGATGTGTGGGTGGGCTGCTTGGGACCTAGTCCAAATCACTATTTTTCCCATGTTATTACCGGTTATATGACCACAACCGATGCTTATCCATTACTTTTCCAACCCTGCATTATTTATTTGAATGTCTCAAACCTGTTATATACAACTCTATGAAAACATTTCCACTCTGTTTATTTACAGTTAACTTGAGCATAATTCACAACAGACATAAGTATACAATAGATGTATATATCTCAAGCCCTTCTCAATGTTTACAATAAAGACTATTTTGCATTGTAATAACTTAATAAAAACATGTATCTAACATTGAATAATTCTGCACAACCTTGTGCACAAGAATATGACATTATAGAGGTGTAATATAAGGAACACACAATTTACTCATTAGGTGGTTTTATAGACCATTATACCTTGCCGGTATCCCTAGTAATGCTTGCTGTAATTACTGTCCATAGCTGAATCCAATTTTAGCACTAACACCTTTCCTCACAAGTATAGGGAGAATTGACAATGACTAGATCAGGATAAAAAATAAAGCGTGTGAAAAATTAATGGACTTTTTAAAATTGTTATCTTTAAGGCTAGGCATTATGGTCCATGTAAAACCACGGAATAGATACATGTCTTTACAAGGTCTGTTGTTTGATAAGATGACAAAATATTCAGTCAAAACATTGACTACAACTCCTGCTAGACCCATGGAGGCTTTGCTTTTCATTTAAAACAATGCAAAAACGTAAGTACACACCTTTTTCAAAGAGTGGAAAATCATACTTTACCATGACTTAAATAAAAACAGAATATTTCCTTATTGAGAAAAAGTAACATACCTAACATACCTTTTATCTTATCAAATGCCTACAAGTTTAAGCAGGCGCACCCATGTTAAAGATGGCATGGGTGTCATTACTGTACCTCGTAATCAGAAAACCTGGTTTAGTTGCTGTTGACTTCTGGTAGTCATCAACAAAAGGGTTCTCTGAGGCCCTGAGAAGAAAGTTTGTTAATACCCATTTGTTTGGGAGGTTTCAAAGCCACTGTCCGAATGATTATGTATACATCTTTGCCGGGCTGGAGGATTAAGTCATGGCCAAGATCTTAATCCAATAGAAAGGGCACTTCAAGTAGGCAGTACACATAATAAAGACCACAAACATCGCAAAGTTGAAGGAGTTCTGTACTGAAGAGTGAGCATAAATTCCCCCAATAATGTAAAAGACTGATACAAGGAACGTCTTTAGACTTTAGTCTGTGCTGTCGCAGGAGAGCATGTGCCATCTTGATGAGTCTGCAACAAGTTACAGAATATCTGAAAAATAGTGCAACACCAGCTATTGAACCTTGCGTTGTACTTATGTTTTATGCCTGAGTAAACCGATTTCTTTTTTTTCAATAATCATGGCAAAGTATGATTTTTTTTTCACTGTCATTTTAGATCACATTTAATGATGAATTGTACTGAAATGAGTATTAGGTTTACTAATTCAAAACAATTGTGACCTGCTTACATGCACCACAGAAATCAAGGGTTCTAACGTGCACAATATACCAAATCAAATACTTTACCACTGGCATACATTTGAAAAATATGCAACTGTATTGAGGGTTGGTTTTCACGGGATGTATTTACTTTTTCACAGCACTGTAACAGCAACAGAGGCATTAGTTTGTAGTTCTACTCCTAGCACATTTATTCTTGCCTTGGAAACAAATAAAACGAGTGTGATGACACTCCAGGTATAGGCAAGCAATTCATTTGGGCTCCTGACTTTAAACATTGCAACAGACTGTAGTCCTGACTGTCATCGGAAGAGAACAAGTGGTTGACATCAACGGAACCATGTCCTCATCCCTCCCGGTGAGCTGTGGGGTTCCTCAGGGCAGCATTCTAGGGCCGTTACTGTTTCTTCTATACATTAACGACATGAGTGCTGCCTGTAACTGCAAATTGTTCCTGTTCGCTGATGACTCTGCACTCCTGATCTCGGGAGAGGACAAGTTGCAAGTTGAGGAGGCGCTCAGCTCCGAACTCTCAAAAATCCGTACTTGGCTTACCGATAACAAACTGTCACTACACCTTGGGAAAACTGAATCCATTCTCTTTGGGACCAAACATTCCCTCAGACAGATGGATGTAAATGATTTCAAGGTCAAAGTCAATGACACAATTATCTCTAGCAAAGAAGAGATTACCTATTTGGGTTGTGTTCTTGACAAATACCTGACAGGTGAAAGCATGGCTACAAAGGTGGTCAAAAGAGTAAACCAGAGAACCAAATTTATGGGCAGACCACTTTTGACCACTTTTTGACTATGCTTGCACCTCCTGGTACTCCAACACCTCAGTGTCACTGAAGACTAAGCTTCAAACCTCCCAAAACAAACTGATTCGGCTACTCCTCGGATTGGGGCCCATGACCCACCTTTCTCCCACCCATTTTGCCAGCCTAGGCTGGCTCAGGGTGGAAGATAGGGTTAAACAACTAAAAATGGGACTGGCCTTCAAAATTGTAAATGCAAATTTGCCCGATATGCCCCCTATTCCCGCATATCTGAGTAAATACCTCCAAAAGGTTAGCAACACCCACAGTCACAATACCAGAGGGAGCGTTAACAACAATTTGGTACCACCCACCCATAAATCAAACATGGGCAAATTCTCCTTCTACAGCACTGCCACCCAGGATTGGAATAGTCTAACTCCATCCCTCAAAAAATGCAGTTCGCTGGGCTCATTTAAAAGAGCCTTAAAAAAATCTCCTTTCAGGAGGCCAAAGGTGGAGGTAGTACCATTTTCCCGTTAGACAGCAGACCCTCCCCCCCCCCTGTTCTTGTACATATTTTGTTTCCCCTCTTTTTTATTTTTTGTTGTTGTACATAGTGTTATATATATTTTTTGGCTGTTTATTTTGTAATGATATTTGAACTGTGGTGCCACTATATATGCCTATGAATTAAATACCAAGGCCCTCATTGGAAACAAGTCCGCAAGGACTTTTATGAACGGACCTGTTAGACAAAGTATTTTTTAAATTTTAAATATTTTAAATCTGTCTTGTTGTATCACTTCTCCGGTTACTGTAATGGTTTGAATATCAGCATATTGCTGTTGCTGTGTCTGGCTGCCACCTCTCTGGGTGTCTCCCTGTGTGAGTGGATGAACCATGGACATGTGAACGTTGAGATTATGGGCCTTCTCAAAGCGCTTTTTACAAAGCAGGCAGGCAAACTCCAGGTCAGCCTCCGCCTTGTGCTTGGTCATGTGGTATTTCAGGGATGCACGTTGACGACACTGAAACCCGCACACCTCACACCTGTAAGAATGGTTAAAATAATGATTATTGCTATTATTATTATCATCACTTGAAGTGGGTCACTAGCTGTGGGGGTTATCTGTGCTTACTGTAGTGGCTTGGCCCCTGAGTGTCGCATCTGGTGGACTGAAAGGTGTTTCCTCTGCTTGAAGGTCTGACCACACTGGTCGCAAATATAGTTTCTCTGGTCTGGGAACACATAGGCGAAAGACATAAGCACACAACTCAAACAGATAAATAATCCAAAATAAACCATACACAGTTAACTACAATTAATGATGAACTCGTTTGGAAACAATGTCTTGGACCATACCTGTGTGGATAAGTTTCACATGTCGCTGCAAGTAACGGTCGATCATAAAAACTTTGTTGCAGCCTGGATGTGGACAGGGTCTCTCCCTCACCTCTTCGTGATGCTCTTTTATATGCTTCTGAAAAACGTTAAGAAAACTGCATTTAAACAGCTAAAGATGTTGCATATTAGTTATCCAAGTGTCTAATAGTAAAACAATGACCAGCTGTTGAGTTGGATGCATTACATTATCGTAATGTGTAGTAATAAGAGATTAAATAAGATACAGTACAGGAGTCCTGTTATTAAACATTGAGATAATACATATTGAGTGCGTATCCACTCCATTATTCTTAGACTGTAAACCCTTTGTTAACAGTAAATTGGTGTCAGTGTATTTCATTCTGACCTTTAAACCATCAGGAGCTCGGTAGACAGCAGTACAACCTTGATAAGGACACTTATAGATATTGGGCAGCTCCTCTCTGAGAATACAAAGATGATTACAGGTAAGAGGAAAAAAAAGCAGGTGCACTTCCTCTGGATGCCTTTTTTGTTAAGGCAGTGGGTGCTCAGCTTTAAATATAACTTGAATCAAATACCAAGTGGAAAAAACGGCACTCCAAAATAAAGGATGCAAGACTGGCTCAGATACACATTCTCATTTGTTGGGAACGCGTACGCGTTTCGTCCTCAGCCTTCCTCAGAGCATATTTTAAAAGTATTTTAAATTTGTCAGTGTAATGCCGTCAAGTCAAGTAAATTGTATTCATATAGCTAGCGCCAAATCACAAGTTGTCTCGTGACACTTCACTTAACATTTAGACTTAGAGTATGTCATAACCATACTTTTACAAATCCCCAACAATTCCCCATGAGTAAGCACTTGGTGACAGCAGCAAGAGGGAAAAAAAACCTTTAACGGTAATAAAGCTCGAGCAGAAGCTTGCTCTAGGTGGGTGGCCATCTGCCTTGACCAGTTGGGTTGAAAGAGAGACAGAGATGTACAGCAACAACAATACAACAATATTAACAATCGGTCTGCAGCCATAATCCATGTAAAAACAATCAGTAAACAAATAATTGATTATAAAGTGCAAAAAGACATTGCATTAGAGAAAATGTGTCTTTGTACCCTTTAGGTTTGAACTTGTTCTTCCAACCAGGCTTGGGTCCTGGTTTCTTTTTGATTTTAGGCTCCTGAGGGCCCTTTGGACTTTGTCTTCTCTTGTTGGAGGGTGTCATCCTGCGAGGCCTTGGAGAGGGGTGCCAATATGAGAAATAATAATTTTCAACAGAGAACAGCTTAATAACCGAATATAGGTGAAGCACAATAATTCACCCAAGTACCACAGATAGGACAGTGACATCAGTGTCTGTAGGTTTAAGGGGCCCATACGTTGTTGCACGACCACTTTGACAAGCGTCACTCGACAATAATTACGTATTCTCAATTGAAAGGTTAACACATTTTTCAGTTAAAAAATACTTCACAGTGCCGGTGCAGCCAACATAGATTAGCAATGAAGCCCGGCGCACGACTCGATTTGTAAACAACCAATGTTAATCACATTATATTGCTTATCACTAATGAAATACAAGATGCATTTAGTTAAGTAAATGCAATGTTGTCGGCACAGTGTCGTTGCAGTCTATTTCTAGCTTGCCAGCAGGTCTCATAATGACATGAAACGGTTCTGTCTGTGTACATATAATAAAATCAGGTTCAATTAATACACTGGACCGGATCGGTTTAACCAGAAAAGAGAAAACCGACCTAAGCCTAGTTCTTTACTGTTGTGAGTGAAAGAGTCATGGTGCAACAAAGTATAAATAAGTCTTAACATGATAATGTGAATCCTTACTATCTTTATTCTAGAATATAACTGAGGCACAATAAACTCACCTTTTGGGGTAAGGCTGAAAGAGTTCATCGTCTGATCCCCTCTTTCTACTGTCTTCAAACTCTTCCACTATCGACATGTCCCTGTGGTCACAGAGAGACAGGTGGATACACAACTATGCACCATGGTACTTGTAGAGGTGTTAAAAACTACTAGATATTGTGAATAGACTGTATAGCGCTAAGCTACCAAATGTAATTTAAGCCTAAATTTAAGCCCACATTTAAGCCTAAAATACAGTATACAGTAATACAGAACATTCACTGTGTGACTGAACCTAGAACAGAAAGGAACCGAATAGAAATTAGTTCACACAAATGATTATACAACTGAAGAGAGAGGAGAAAAGAGAATAAAGAAGATGAGAGGAGAGTGGTGGTGAGAAAAAAGCTGTGTACAGTATGTGACTGACCTGTCAGAGAGGTCACTATCAACAGGCCTGTCCCCCAGCTGTGCAGGAGCAGGGGATGGTGCCTGCTCACGCCACAAAAACTCTAATGATGGGGAAAAGAAACAAAGTCTACTTTGTACTTAGTGTTTTATATTTGTTAGATGATATTGTATTTTGGTGTTATGTTCATGCTACGTTGATGAATTGAATAGAATACATAGGTCCACAATTTAAACGAGTCCCCAGGACTTTTTTTGTGTTATCTTTTTAGATCACATGTCTGAATGTGAAATCTCTTGGACTTGCACCTCACCATCTGTGCTGGTGGCAGTTCCATCGGTCAGTGCAGAGGTCAGAGTCTGAGGTGTCACCGCAGCTGGGACGGGCTGCAGGGACACACTACTTGTGTTTCCTCCCGGGCCCCTAAGGTTTGTCCTGCAGTGTTGTCGTGGGCGGCGTTCCTCGTCTTCATATTCCTCCTCCGTAAAGGGCACAGGCAAAGGCTTGAATTCATCAGCACTCCCTAACAGATTGCCGCTACTTAAACTAGCTGTGTGTCCATGGTTAATGCCTGGCGGAATTTTGGTGGTGCTTTGAGTGTCCAGCACATAGCTGTGACCGTCCACGCACCCCCAGACAGCACGTATAGAGCCCCAGCAATGGCCCTCCAGCACCTCTTTCAGGTTGGGACAGGAATGACAGGCCTCTCCATGGTGGTGAGCCCAGGATACCAGGCTGTGGAGGCATTTGGGGTCCGAGGTGAATGATGATGGTGCTAGGAGATGGAACAGAACATAAAGATAAGCAAGAACATGATCAAAGGGGCACATCTCCCGACCAACAAAGATCTCCCAACAAGGAAAGACACCATTTACAATAATTTAAGATGTGTGAAAACACTAGTTACCAGTGGCACAAGGACACTAGCCAGGACAAAATGCTGGCCTACAAGAAGGCTAGGGCCGGTATGGGAATCCCCCAAACACAGTGGCGGACAGCGTGGGTCCAATATAAGATAGATATGGATCCTGTAAAAAGTGTCCAATTTGGAATGCAACATACATGTAATGTATTCACAAGGGATACAGTCCATCACAATAGTGAGCTTGTAGGATATATCTAGCGTTTTTGGCAAGTGATTCCCACATGCGATGGATGATAAACTAAACTTTTGAGGGAGTGAAATTAAATGATTACACTCATGTGTAAACACTGTGAATAGAGGAAATGCATTTGCTTACTTGTTGAGTCATGGTTCACCATTAACTGTGGAAACTTTATATTCTTCCTGAAAAAGAAACAAATATTTGTTAAAGGCACTGGTAGTAGATTATGTATCTGGAAGCTGTTACTAGGAATCACACCATCATGTCACTGATAATGAAAGATCCAATAGTCAAATCATGTTACCCTCTCTTCCCTTTGATTTCCTCTCAATTTCTAATGTCACCTCTTTGATTTCACACAACAGCATCCCACACAAACGTGTACTAACACCTGCATGAATATTGATTACTGTAACCAACCCCCCAAACTCACCAGCCTCCTCTGGTGTTGTCATCACCAGCTGGCGGGAGGTTGACTCTCTGTAGGAACCTGATCAAGATGCTGTGGCACTTGTAGAAATTGGCATGGCACTTCTTACAGACAAACTCAGATAACTGTGGGTCACGGTCAAGTGGTACCCCGACCAAGCGCTGGAAATCCGTATGGAAAAAAAGGGGTGGCTGAGCCATTGTGTCCGACTCGTCTTCAGCAATCTCAGCTGAACCCCGAGGCAACTTCCTGAAGGCATGACGCAGGCTCCGTGGTGAGAACTTCCCATGGCAGAGCCGACACAGGGCAGTAGGTAGTCTACCTGTACAGACAGAAAATAGAGCAATGCTTCCTGAATTTGTGTTGGAGACTTGGAGTCAGAAATGGATTGTGGTGGGCGGCCTATTTCTAGTGATCTTCTCTCAACAAGGGTATGCCTGTGCCAATTCTAGTTGGTCTCCACCTGAAGAGGGCAGTCTTTTGATGGGCCTGAGTCACTTGGCAAGATTAATTAAACTTCTGCACTGCGACTTTGAAGAAACAACAGACAAAAGATGCCAAACATGACAAAAGTATAAACAACAGGCAGTCGTACAGTATGCTACAATATGCTGCTCTGGATCATATGTCATACTAGCCCCTTTCGGAACCCTGTATACCTTTTTTGTATTTGGGAAGGCGGTATCCAGGATCTGGATACCGCCTTCCCAAATACAAAAAAAGGTATACAGGATTCTGAAAGGGGCTATAATGTCAGACAGGAGCACTTAAAACATACCAGAGGGTTTTGTTCTGTTCTCTGACTGCGTTTGTCGTTGGTCTACTGCAGTCTTCTTGTCTGCTGCTGGTCCAGTACTGTGATGGAGGCTGTCTGTCGGTGGGGTCATGGTCTTTCGAGGTCTCCCTCGATTTCCAGGTGGTTTCTTCGCCTCATCAACGACGACTGTCTGTGACTTGGCTTTCTGTCGCGAAGTATCTGCCAGTCGCACTCGTCTGCCCCTTTTCTTCATAATTCCAAACTTTTGCACACTAACTGCGGAGGACTGCTCTACAAAAGGTGTCTCATTAGCTAACGCTAGCAGTTCGGCTAAAGCAGAGATCAGGTAACGTAACTTGCCTGACTTAAAATAGTGATCAATTAACGTTATAATAATGCAATTGTAAAGGAACCCGCGTGCCTCACACGATTGCGCAGCAGCAAATACTTGTGTATTTAATTGGATACAAAATGTTGTTTAGGACCAGGAATCATCCATGAACATGAACTGTTCAGTGTTTTGAACTGAGCCTGATCTCTCTCTCAGTTGTAAACATTGAAACCCGGAAGTTGTCTGGAAATTGAAAACAAACGCAGGAACACTATGCAGCGCCACCTACCGGCTACCGCCACCTGTCAAAAAACAATGTCATACTGAACTCATTCCGCTTGGAGGTACTACTACACATTAGCGTAATACACATTGCATAAACTTCAAAACAACACATATACAAGTAGCTCCCGTTGCGGCTTCACAACCAGCAGTGTTTACCTATTTCACAACACAAATATTCCATAGCACAAAACATTTTCGTGAAAATATTTGAGAACCACTGGTTAAAATAATATTAACTGGTTAAACAAGCCTAAATAGGCAAGTTAAGTAAAAACGTAACCCGCAACTACCAATTTTCACAAGCAACTTTACAGAAAAAGAAGCCCAAAGTCGCTTATAATCAGCCGACATGGCAACACTGGACTGGGAGCAATTTGCTTTGCTGGTTGCTAATCCGGTCTGGGTCTAGAACGGATACGGAAATGGTAAGAGCATGTAAAATTGTATTTAAAAATTACCGGATACGATAGGTGGGCTCTAGACCGGATCATGCTGGTTAATTCGGAATGAAAACCAAGCTCTCCGTGTTGATCGGTCATTCGAGCTGGCATGCGTTGCGTTTAGCGACATGATGTCACATCCGGACAAGTTATGGCTGCATCTGTCCCAGAGATCGGCGTGAAGCCCCTTCAAAATGCCATGAAAATGGCAAAAATAGCAATCCAGCTGGACGCAGGGAACAGACATAAGGTAGTACGTTGCCAGGCCTTGGATTCAGCTTCGCTGATGTCCACGAAACCGTTTTATAACGCTTAGTAAATGACCGGTTGTTGATGTAAACAGAGACAGACGGGAGGGAGGGCAGGGAGGGATGCTGTGGTAACAGGATAGGTGGGCACTAGGGACATCTGGGCACCTCCATGTCAAATTGGCTATTTTGTCCAAAATGTTGAAAAATATAATAGTCTAATATTTCTACAATTGCTACAAAACCTGTATATCCAGTCATTTTGGGGCATAAACAAGAAGTTCAAGGATAAAATTAAGTCTGATAATGATACTTTACATTACTTAAGACAAAATAGTTAATTTTACATCGAGGTGCCCATGATGTCCCTATAGTGTTCACCTATCCTGTATCCATAAGGATAGAAGGCTGTACACCTGTCTGCCATGGATAGTAGCTACACAGACTAATTCATGTTAATTAATGACAGCATGAAGTGTGTGTGTGTGTGTGTGTGTGTGTGTGTGTGTGTGTGTGTGTGTGTGTGTGTGTGTGTGTGTGTGTGTGTGTGTGTGTGTGTGTGTGTGTGTGTGTGGGGGGGAATAATGGCAGTGTGTAACATACAGTATTTGCTATTTCTCTCTAGGAAGCTTACTGTGAATACTTAAGGAGCATCAACTATATATCACATGTACTTTTGGAGGATGCTGCCCCAAAAAGTAAGATCTGTGTAATATTTAAGTTTCAGGGTTTATGTAAACATTGTTACGGTCTACACATAAGGACTTAAAAGAAACTGGCACGCAATTAATTTGGGAAACTGACTTATCCATTATAGACCGAATCATCATGACATCACCAAAACCCCCAAAAATCCTGGTGGATAATGCCGACAACGTTGCATTGGAGCAGTATAATGCATTAGCCTTATTTCTGGAAGAACAGAACACTTATGATATTGTTACAATACTGACTAATAGAAATATACTATTTTATTCTGGACACTTTATTTTATATTGTGTAAATGTCTATAGACATTCTACATGGAAATACCCGTTTGTTTACAAACATTCTAGGTCTATTCGGCACCTTTATATAATTTACATGATGCAAATGTAGGTAATATGGGAAACACAGAAAATAAAAGCAAACAATTACATGTATTACCTTCCACTTTTATTTCTGCTTAAATCTTGATTTGAGCTTTAGTTGGACATCTGACAGCTTGTGGATCAATGGATGGGACAAGCCCATACGTTGTGAACAAGTGGAGAATGCATTAACGTGTAATCCCTTACCCACATTATGTATCCCAATACAAATTGCATCATGTCCAAATGCCAAGAGAAAGCATTGATATACAGTAATATACCTATCTATTGGAATAATAATGCAGAAGTCACATTTAAAAAACACTTTTCATGATTATGTCTCTCATTTGTATTTTGTGCTAATCTCTGGCCTTAGGGGAAGGAGAGATGGTCGGGGCGGAGGTGGAGAGGATGCTCCGGCTGGCTGAGCAGTGTCTTGAGCGAGCCAAGTCATTCATAGGGAGGACAGAGGAACCGCCTGACCTCTCTTCCTCTACCTCCCCTTCCTCCTCACCTGTCCAGTCTGGAGCCCGCAGTCGTCCTTCCACTGTCCATCCAACCACCGGTATTCAAAACAATGGTGAATACATTTCCTACAGCCTTTCAGTCATCTAATCAAAAGCATCAGCGTTATAAACAGAAAGTAATCGGTGCTAACATGATGAAAGGCCGGTTGTGAATCAAATCCCCTTGCCCTTTTTCCTGTTCTCTTCCTTCATTTCTGATAGTTGCTCCATGTGATCCTCCTATTGATACAGTAGAGGTCAAAACACCTAGCCCTTCAACGCCAGGTCACCGCAGGGTGTTGTCGGAAGGGTCGGAAGGCAGTGGGGAACCGTGCCCTTTTCTCCCTCCTGAAGTCTTCCAAAGACTACAGACGGTGGAGTCACAGGACACAAGCAGAAAGTAAGGGATAATATGTATCAAGGAGGCCTCGCTAGGAGTACAAATATTGCTGCATTCCGCTATGTGACCTGTTGCTCCATAGGGCCTGTTATGATGACACTCAATCTCACACCATTGCATATATCAGAAATCAATATCAATGTAGAATTTTACCACTGTGTCCAAAGGGCCACATCACGTGTGGTAATTCAGGGTTAACATAGATAGATCTTAACGCTTATTCTTTCCTAGTCCTAGCTATTGTCTCTCTCTCTGTCACATTTTTTCTCTCTCTTTTTCTTTTGTTGGTGAGAAAATCAGTAAAAAAAAAACATTCTTGCCTGTAAATGTTACGCCATAGGATTTACATTCTGTGATATGTATTTGGCCGCGGACCCCCATCTGAAAATATTTTGTGCCATGGACCCCCCCAGAAGAAAAAAATGTATTCAAGATTTCTCAAAAATAGCAGATGTACAAGCTCACAGCGGTTCATGAAGTGACCCACTGTGAGCTTGTACATCTGCTATTTTTGAATAGCCAAAGTATAAAATATGGATAAAGTGGTTTAAATTATTGTGATGATATATTAACTCCTTTAGCTGGGGACCCGGGACCCCCTAGAGCGCCCCTAAGGACCCCTGGAGGTCCCCGGACTCCACTTTGAGAACCACTGCTATACACCTCAGTGATGTATTGGTTAATATTGTGTGTGTGTGTGTGTGTGTGTGTGTGTTTGTTAGGGAACTGACGCCCATTGAAGAAGCATCACGCTTGAATCAGAAGTTGAAAGCCAATTATGAAGCTCGGCTGGCAAGGCTCGCTCCTGGTCAAGCCTACCAAAAGACATCTTTGGTTAGTGAGTGTGTCTCGTATGTACATGTACACATGTCCACGCATCCTCTTGACCCAATCCATACAAATTGATGCTCACTGTTGCATTGCGAAACCAGGTCATAACCTGCATTCTGACACAACACACGCAGTATCTCTTGGAGTGCTGCAATTTGTTCCTTCATAGCTCGGTCAGATCACAATGCAGGCCACATTGCAGCAGTGTCCCTTCTTTGATTCCGATCATATGGATTCTGAAAATGAACTATAACTGGGATGGGCAACCATGCCTTTAGATTGAATAGTCAAATCTAGACTGGCTTTTTGGTTTTTCACAGAGCATTGAAAACCCAGACAGAGATTAATTCATGGTATCTCTGTCTGTCTGTCTGAACACGTCTTTCTCCTCAGTGGGTTGAGCAATTGATCTGAACTTCCACACAGGGATTGACCATTTGCCTAGGAAGACAGCCACAAACACTATTTTTCACTTTCCCCAAATTCAAGCTGTTTATTAGTGTTTTTGTGAGTTACAGAGCATGCGCGGCCACAGGCTCTGTTGTCACAGTTACGGTCCCCCAGGCGATGGGACCAGCTCTGTTGTCACGATTAAGGTCCCAGCCAATGGGTGGACTTCGCTACGGGTCTACACAGTACACACACTCACACACAACCCCAGTGCACAGACAAGAACGGCAGCAGTAGCGACAGTGCTACAGTTATAAAGGACTTTGATTTTGGAGCCGTGTCCACACAGCGCGTTTTATATATAGCGTCCATAGCGCACGCACAGAACATATTTTTTTCACAAACGCAATGTTCGCATGAAGTTCATGAACGTCGTGTTATTTTCACAAATGGCTTAGCTGCCTGAAAACATTTAAGCATGGACTTCTCATAGTTGTGGTAACGACTTGCGACTCAACGTCAGGTAAATGACCGGGTTGTTACGCATAGCCAAGATCAAATGAGCAGGCTCCTCTCTCCTAAAGTTTCACTAAGCATTTCAGTGGAGCAGCGCACTTGGTACTCGGCTACTACTACTTTTAAACCACAATTAACGAGACGACTCAACAGTACTAAGAATGAGTTCAGGAAGACATGCCAAGAGACAGAAGAGACAAGTCATTTCTACACAGAATGGGAAGATAATATGTTTTCATGGACGTATGGATATATTTGTCTCATCTGTAACAACTGTGCAGCAATGGCGAAGAAAGGAAACTTGGAAAGACACTTTCTGATTCCAGCGACAGTGAATTGAGAAAGAGGAAGGATTAAAATCTCAGTAGCAGTTTGCTTTCGGTTGGTAAAGTTCATGTGACCACTGCAGCCTTCTATCGTGTGTGTCATGTTCTTGTCAAACGCAAAATCATTTTGGGATGGCGATATATTGATGGATTATATTGATTATACGTTTATACTTGATTATACTTTTCTCACCAGTTAGTCCAAATGTATCTTTTATTACTAATATTAAATCGTTGACTTATTCTGTTAGGATTCAATTATTGACTTGTATTATTCTAATTGGCAGCACTGTCTGGCACTAGTAGACTTGTGCCCATGCAAAAAACTATTGAGGAGGGAGACCACTGTACAATGCAAAAGAATAGTTTGTATTGCCTTCAAACAGCTATTTTTACAACTTTTTGTTTAGGCAAACAAACAATTGGCTTAAAATCTGACAGACAACTCAGCAAAGCATTTCGAGTACAAGAACTCTTCCTTAGGCAGCAATGGTAAGCGTGTGAAATCATGTCAAATATATAGGGAAGGGGTCACATCATAATCACTACAGGCAGGTAAGAGTGTGGTCTGTGATAAGCAGGGGGGGGGGTCAATAAACATTACCATTAAGCCAGCCACTGGTCAATAGCCAATACATACATCCAAATATACACATGCATGCACACACATACATACACGCGCACACACACACACACACACACACACACACACACACACACACACACACACACACACACACACACACATATATATATATATATTCATACCTGCATCATATTCATACCTGCACAGCATACACATACACAAATATACACAAAGAAGACAAAAGAGTACCTTTACATAGCACAGTCAAAGCATCAATACAAGGATAAGCTGATCAATAACAAAAGATAACCTAATCAATCAAAACATTGGAAGTCCAAGGACTCATTTAGACCATATGGTGAAATTGCAGTTGGTATAGGGGCATTCCACAAGTGTATCCCTTTTACTGATAAAGATGACTGACCAAAAGCCTTGCTGGGGCGAGATCATTAACATATTTGAAAATACATTTGATGAAGGAAAATGTTATAAAACTGTCAAAACTAAGCATGTTGTATTTCCTAAGAATTATGCAATGGTGCCATTATTATTTATTTTTTTATCCATTATGTTTTTCAGTGCTTGTTTATAAAGTGATGTAATTGGTTTTATAGTTGACTGTGAAGCCTGGCTCCAAACAGTAACACAGTATGATATATGAGAAAATATAATGGCATGCATAAACAGTCGGGCTGCGTGCAGTGGTATATATTGTCTGATCATTCTGAAACAGAAATTTGAAATCACTGTCTTCCTCAATTTCCTCTTGATCTATTTTAATGTTTAGTTCATCATTTACTCCTTATTGAAAAGCTCATTGCTACTGTCTTTTTTAGATTCAGAGTTAGGTGATTCCTTTTAAGCCATTGGGACACACCCATTTCATGGGTTAGCATCTCTGCTGGTTCACAAGGGGCTTCAGCCGATACATGAATGACTTATCTGTTAAGTTATCGGTATCACAATGAAAACTAATTTTCAAGAAGAAAGGCTTTAACTTTTTACAGGGGCCAGTTCCGAATTGCAGCCACCTGTAAGTGCTCTTTTACAGTGGTTTTGAAGGAGTGTAAGGATTCTCATGTTTTTATGCATCAAGGCATTCCTTGAAATAACTTTCAGACCAAAACTACATAACAAAATTAATAAAAAAATAGTACATTCCAAAAACTACGTATGCAATTGCAAACCTAACTATTAACTTGAACTAAAATCAAAACTAGAAAAAGTGCTCCTCGGAGCACAGGTCTCCGCCAGGTCAGGTACGTTATTGTGGCCTCCTGGTGGCGCTATAATAGGCCAATGTGAAAAGGGTGCCATTTATTCTTAGGTCTTTCACGGCAATCGGACACTGCATTCATGATTTGAGGCATTTTGTTCCAAAAATGTGTTTTGCTAAATTAGACCTGCTGGTGGCGCTATAACAGGCCAATGTGAAAAGGGTGGCATTTCTTCCTCGGCCTAGTGGGAATGTGCGTGTGAAAATTCACGGAAATCGCAAGCTGCGTGCATAGTTTGAGGCTTTTTGTTCAAAACGGACCAATCCTGCAAACTTTGGAAGCCAACCATAGGCAATGAGGATGGAATATGGGTAATCGGACAGATTTGTGTTGATCACATGACTATAGAGATACTGTGTACCGATTTGCATGACGTTTGGATAAAATCTGTAGGAGTAATGTAAAAAAAAAAAGGGGTTTGCACAAATCGGCCTCCTGGTGGCACTATAACAGGCCCATGTGAAAACATGGCAGAGGTTCTGAATTGGTATCCAGGGAGTGTGTGTGCACAGTTTCGGAGCGACCGGGCCAACGGTGCCAGAGATTAGCTGCTAACACACAGACAGGACGGACGGACGGACGGACGGACAGGGGCGAAAACATACTCTCTCGCCATGCCTTTCGGCCTGGCGGAGACAATAAATCCCCACTTACCCCTGGGAGTGGATACAGGATAGGTGGGCACTAGGGACATCTGGGCACCTCGATGTAAAATTGGCTATTTATACATATTATAATTGGCTAAGTGTACATGATGTGAACATGCACAGTACATCATTATCAGACTTAATTTTATCCTTCTTTGTTAATGCCCCAAATTACTGGATATACAGGTTTTGTAGCAATTTGTAGCAATTGTAGAAATATTACACCTTAATTGTTGAATATTTAAGCATGTTCTAATCATGTATACTTTACTTTACTTAAAAAAAGTTTCCAAATGTTTTATTATTTAACATTTTGGACAAAATGGACCATTTTACATCGAGGTGCCCAGATGTCCCTAGTGCCCACCTATCCTGTTACCCCTGGGAGTAGGTAATGGACACGCCCAGTCATTCATTCATTATTCCAGGCTGTTTGCTGATGCGTGGAATGGGAAGCGTTGAAGATTAGCTGCGTGGTTCACAGATAGCGCCAAATAACACAACGTGTGAATATAACACAACTTTCTCTCCGCGCCAGTCGTCACATAATATCCTTGGTGAAAAAGCAACAGTCCTGACAAAACATTAAGAGATGGTAAGCGATGCGATTCGCATTGATTGATAGATCTCATCAAACTTTTCTTATCTATAGTTAACTTAATCAATGAGAGAGTGCACGTTATCATTCAGATACGGAGAATGTTCCGGCGTGCTCACCGTCAAATGAAGCCTGGAACTCTCTGGAGAACATTAAAGACATTTGTAAAGGTAAAGTCAAAGATAGTTTGGTTCAGTTTGAGTCGTGCGTCGCATCACCAGGTACATTTTGAGAATGGGCGAGACGCGATCGGTTCATATTGGTTGTTCTTGTTCAATATTCTGCACTGTACATACTTACTTTGGTTGTTAATGAAGTATACGTTCTTATTACACACCAAACAAATATTACAGTTTGATGGTTGAGGCAATGTTGATATAGTTTTGTAACTGTCTTTAGTTGTGTGGTTCTAGAAGAGGTTGTAGCCCATCATCAAAACTGCTGTTTTGACTGCACTGCACTAGCTGTAGTATACAACCCTCGTAGTCGACGTATTTATGATTCTGGCGTCTTCAATCTACGAGAGTTGTAGGGTTCACGCCCCATGGAGACCTGGACTTTCTGCATTATGCCCCGTAGACACTCCAAACATGTACAAATGTGAAAATAAAGGTGCTTAACCCCAAGCCCCAAATGTTAACTGGCTCTACGGGGTATTAGTTTAATGTAATAACACATATCTTTCAATAAAGAAGTGTTTTAATGCCGTCTGTGGCCGATTCTGTCGGAAGTTCCCAATGGGCGGTAGTGACGGGTAGTGACGGGGCGCATCCGGTGGAACCCGGAATTACACTAAATGTAAACAGGAAGTAAACGAGGGTGAAAAAATGGCGTTCGGCCACAGACTGCATTAAAACACTTCTTCATTGAAAGATATGGATTATTACATTAAACTACTACCCCGTAGAGCCAGTTAACATTTGGGGCTTGGGGTTAAGCACCTTATTTTCACATTTGTACATGTTTGGAGTGTCTACGGGGCATAGTGCAGAAAGGCCAGGTCTCCATGGGACGTGAACCCTACAACTCTCGTAGATTGAAGACGTCAGAATCATAAATACGTCTACGAGGGTTGTATACTACAGCTAGCACTGCACACGTTTTATTGATTGGCATGGAAATTGGGCTGAAACAATGTTTTGATGTCTCATTTCCTTTCCTCTTGTAGCAATGGCACACCAGGTGGGATCAAAATGATATCTATTGCAACCCCTAGAACACGTATGATATCTGATCATATGACAGCCATTTCATAGTAATCACTGCAGCCCATGTTGAGTTCTCAGTAACAGAAAAACGTGTACGCGCGTACACACACCCCATTGCTCTTTTATTGGCCATGATATCCTTCAGCAGTATGCTAGGAAAAATAGCTGTAGGTCTTTAGTTAATCCTTGTTTCCTAATATCGAATTGATTTACCCAACTGTTTAATCCAAGGCACAAATGTTTCCTATAGTTGGCCTTTCTTGAATACTGAATATCTTAAAATGCATTTCAAATGTTGAGTTTTTTAAGTATAGGCCTATATAGTGTATGAAATATATTGTACAGGCTTAAAGGAACATTCTTTCTTTTCCCCTTCGCAGACCTTGTCTCTTCAGAGGCAGATGATGGAGAACCTCATCATAGCCAAAGCAAGACAGGATGCTGTATCCTCATTATGTGTTTGGGTTACTAGTCTGTGTATTTCTTGCACCATTCCAGTCTCCCACAAGGCCAAGTGTGGCAGCTTATCACAGATTCTCACAGAGCACTCTCTTTAAAGAGATTTGGAAAAGCATTCACTTTTGGGAAATTGCATCCCTATTTTTGGCATAGCTGAAAAATTGCAGATCTACAAGCTCACAGCGCATTGTGATCTGACCCGTTGTGAGCTTGTAGACGGCTATTTTCTAAAATACAAATATCCCCCAAAAAACCCCTCATCTAGGCTTCATGGTCCATGTGGTAAAGGCTAATGGATTCCTTAATATTTGGTAATGCGATCAGCTTCAAAGAAAGATGGAGGAAAGAAGGCAGAGGTTGCAGGAGGAGGCTAACAGGTACGTGTGTACACACACACACACACACACACACACACACGTCCCTTGGCTTGAATTCAAATATTCTTCTGTTTATTATTATTAGCCTATATTTTTGGGGGGCTTTTCTGCCTTATGTTAGTAGGAAACAGGGAGTGACGCGCAGAAAAGGTCATCAGGCTTGGGAATCGAACCTGTGGCTTGCTATCAGGCTTTACAGCCTATTGTATGCGCGTGTCCTTAAATGCTAGGCCATCAGTGCCCTTATTATTATTATTATTTTGTATCTACAAGCTCATAACGCGTAGATGTGCTATTTTCACACCCATAACCTACAGGTTAGCAGGGCAAAGAAATAGCACAGGATGTCTGTATCCTTGAACAGTTGACAAAGCTGTAAAGTCTATTTAAAGGGTGCGGCAGATGTTGACCTTTATTGTGGTTGTATGTTCATTTTCGAATTGCAGGAGATTTGCAGCATCAGGGACAGTGACTCCTGAGGAGCAAGAGCAGAGAATTCTTTATGCCAATGTTCTGGAGTATGAGCAAGACCATGTGAGTGTTTCTCATCTGCATCCTTTAGAGTACCATTCAAAGAACATTGGCGTTTGTCAGAATTTGAGAAATATATTATATTGATATGAGATTTCAGTAGTTTTCTATTTAGTGTTCTGTGTGGCTGTCTATTTGACTTGCAGGATTGGCCTAAATTGTGGAAATCCAACATGACGAATAATCCTGATGATGCCACTTTGGTTTCAGGACTCGTATCTTACCTGCTCAGGTACTGAACATGTTTGACCTTGATTAAGGTTGTGTACTCAATATGAAGACACCGCCCCCCCTCCCCCCCCACATCAACATTGCTATTATCACAGGAAGAGTAGACATAAACATATATACATTATAGTGTATATTACTCCACACACACACAAAATGAAGCATTTTTTTAAAAACAAAATGGAAAGCTGAAAATGAAATGAAGAATACTACTAACAACATCAGTTGATATCCTTTATCAAAATTTAGGAATAGTGTTCAGCTATACAGGTGATATGCTGTATTGAAATTAAAATCACCCTCCACTAGTCAAGATCATTCCGGATATAAAAAAAGCTAGTCTTAATCACAGTTTAGCATGGGCATAATACTAATCAATTCGTAGGAACTTGAATGTGACAAATGGTTGCCAACATGACAAAAAGGAGGAAGCCCCGGAGCCTTTTGTTATCCTTTTAGCATAGCGTTTGTAACTGTACTGCCGTACTGTTTTCAAACTTGTTAATAAAGTAATCGATCAATCAATCAATCAAAATGGATATCTTTTATGTGGGAGCCCTGTCACTGACTGTTAATACACTTCGAAGAAACAAGTTATTGGCCAAGAGTGCAAGAAACTTCCCTTGGTGCATTGCTCTCAGACATGGAAATTAGGAGAGAAAATATGCCAGCGTGAGATTGTGGACATTAATATGCGATACTGTTGATCTGTTTTTCTAAATGTTTGTGTTTCCTCAGCCGTTCTGATCACCCTGTGATGAAGCTACTGAGGAGGCAGCAGTACAGAGTGTACAACAGGCTCTATCCAATCGTTAGTAAAGGTCCAACCTCCTACCCTGCTCCGTCGCTGAAACCCTCTTGTAGTTCCCACGGTCTGCTCCCCCCAGGTATGGATAACAAAGCGATGACAGGGTCATTGAGAGGAATAAGGCTTGGTATGATCCACCTGCAGTGTCAAATGGCCATTCAGTGAGCCTATGGTGCTCACCGTACGTTCATGGCAAGTGTGCGTCTGTGTGCATGTGGTTCAATCCGTGTCTGATGGTCTATAAACATACTGTTTGTTCTTTTTATATACACAAATTTACCCTCATCTCTAGCACTTGGCCTGTAAGGACATCATTATACAATCAACTGATGGCACACACAGTGCATACTGTAATCCAAGATTAATGGGAACACAATAACATGATATTAAAAGAAAATAGCATGTGTTGCAGATAAAACGTTAAAGTAATACAATGCAGAATCCCAAATAACGATTTTTAGCAACCTCTGCTGGTCACTACCGTCACTGCATACAATTTCCGTAATCCTCGATTACCCAGAATTCCATTCGTTTTCACCGGAAGCCGGAAGCGTTTCAAAAAGCGATCTTTTAATTGTTTTATACTATCTACGGATCGTTTCTCTTAGCCAGTGGAGCATTAGTTACCATGAGCTGTGCTTTCTTTTTCTGTTCTTTTTCGATCTTCCAATCCTACATTATCTTAACATCAGCGTGAGGTTCCTTTTTGTTATAGCGCGGTAGTTCCTGGCCAAACAGGAAACCGTTGCGGTAGTTCCTGGGGACGTCGGCCACGACGTCATGACGTTGGCCAGGAACGTCATTTCCCCGGGAATGTCCCCCCAGTCCACTTTCAATAGAAAATATATAAATAAAAGGCTTCCGGGGGTGAAATTCACGGAGTGGGTGTTGTGAAACTTTTGCCACTCGCAAAAGATATACAATTTAACTTTAGTTTTGTTGAAAACGTTACCTAGTATTACTTTAAGGTTTGGGTTAGTTCACAGTGGGTCATAGGGTTTTTGAAGAATTTTGTCACATTCTATGTAGTCTATTTTTTGTGAGATTAGGATACAGAATTTAACTTATCAACAGCTGCTTGCATCGACGACGAGGTCAACAGTGCATGTAATTACAATGCATGTAACAATGCATGTAATTGTAGCCAAGTTGAATGAACCACTAGAATAGTTAGTCATGTGATAGGGGCATGACAAATCAGGGAAAGCCATGTTGGGACTGGAAGTGAACGTGGGTGTCTGCGTCATCATTTTCAAAAGGTCTCGGTTTAGGCTGTTCACACTACAATGCAATGCCAGAGTTTTGACAGCAAAATTGGGTGAGCAGTGTTTTACTTCTAGCAGTGTTTTTACTAATTACTCCTTTTTAAAGGGTGCAAAAACACAGTGCAGTTTGGATGCTAGCAAACATCAAAAGTGTTTTCAAACAAAAAAAACTCTTACATTTGGATGTTGCTTGAATAGATATCCCTGAGGTAGAAGGTGGACAGGAGTTACACATGCCTGTGGCGCTGGACCGGGATAACTCGTTCGAGGACCTGGAACAATTCTTGACCCAGCTGGACTGGGCTCCATCTCACGACACTGGCTCGAATGCAGACCTGATCCATGATGACCCATCGTTGCAGCCGGGACTGGAGGAGAGCCACATCCAGGAGCTGGAATTGAGAGCGCTGAAAGAACACCTGAAGGCCATTGTCAAAGACATTCATATTGCTATCGGTGAGCATGTTGAGAACGGGGTCTGTTTGTGTGGTTTTATGTCCAGAAATGTGGTGCATTAAAACTGAATGCTGCTTCTCATGTTTAGTTCTGATTCTGGGGACAGAAAGCATACATAGTGTAGCACAAGATCAGAAATGTATTTTGTCCCTAAACCATTGAATGCTTTATAAACCAACAGTAGTATTTTTAAATCAATTCTTTGACAGACAGGGAGCTGGATAAAGATGTAAGAACTGGAGTGATATAGTCCAGGTCCACTTTCTTCACGTCTCGAGCAGCGGCATTCTGAATCAACTGCAGTCAGCTGATGGATTTTCTTTTTTAGGGACACTTGTAGAACACCATTACAGGAGTCAAGTCTACTGAAAATGAATGCATGGACAAGTCTTGTCGACTCTTTGATATAATCTTAGGGTGATAGTAGGCTGACTTTGTAATTTGTTAATGTGGCAGTTAAAATTGAGGTCTGAATCCATGACTACACCAAGATTTTTGTCTTGGGTTGTGGTTTTTAACATTAGCGATTGAAGCTGAGCGCTGACTTTTAAGCTGATCTATATGTTTTGGTTGTACCTTTTCTTTGTATTTCAGACCAGCTGCTGTCCCTCTGTTTACTGTCCTTTGAGTGTCTGAACACAGCCAGCTCAAAGGACCTGTGTGTAGCCAGCATAGAGGAAGCTTTTTTCAGACCACTGTGGAAGCCCCTGTTGGCTCTCTTCAGGTAATCTCTTAAAATGGCATTGCTCAAAGTCTGGGTTAGGTGGGATGTTATCTGGCAAACCCAAGACTTGTTTTCTGGTGTTCAGGTTATGTTTCATTTTAATGTTGAATCTAGAATTAATGGCCCTCATTTATCAAACTTGCTCAGACTGAAAAACGGACGTATGCCAAGATCACCGTAACTTTTCAGGATTTATCATTCTATCGTCACTTTGACTTAAGCGTTCGTTGCGTTCAAATCTCACGTCGGCTCCTCAGCTCGCAAATGTTTACACCTTAGGCCCTGTTTAGACTGGAGTCAAATCCGATTTATTTCTCATATACGATCTTTAGGACCGACTGTTCACACTGTTATTTTCAAGTGATCAGATTGGATCTGTGTGTTCAGACTGATTTAAACAACGTCAACCCAGAGCCGCCCTGCACGACCTATCTGCTTTGGTTGCTGTGGTAACGTCATAGTAGTTGCTTGCTTAGAAATGCAACATAACAGAAAAGCGACAACAACAGAAGAGACAAAGACAAACAAAAGTGCATGCATGAAAACGGTGGAAAATGGACATATCTCAACTTCTTCCGTGAAATAATACCGCTATTGTTTTGTTTTCATTACGATTACCCCTCGTAGATCAAAATTAATTCTCGCACTCAGTTGGTTGCTCTGCAAGTGACGTTTTGGACAGTTATGCGACTTGGGTGGTTGGAGCAGGTTAGAGCTTTCAGACTGAGACGCATCTTTAGAATTTTTTTATTGCATTTGAAACCACCTCTGAATGTGTCTCAAGTCGGATTTATAAAAATCTGATTCCATGTGACTTTTCTGTTCAGACCTCATGAAACAAATCGGATTCCAATCTGGCTGGACTCTAGGCTGGATTGGGCTGCCAGTCTAAACGGGGACTTATTTAGACTTGTGATGCAGCATAGTCTGACAATCTGACAGGCATCTGAACACATTTATCAACTCCCAAACTAATGAATAATTATCTGAAATTAATATGGACGATGACTGTCATGAAATTATTTATATTTCCAAGTGTACAAGCAATTAAAACCGAGCAATCAAAAACAATATAACATATTTACAATGTTACAAGTTATATGCTTAATCATTCACCCTTTTAAACAAGTCGTACACGATACAGAGCCACCTACCTGACAGAATCGCCGAGCTCATCTTTCTGTCTATTTAGTTCTTATATTACGTGATTTAAAAAGTATCTATGGAATTTTGAATGGGGAAAGATCTTCATGGCCCAGGAGGCGTGGGTTTGACATCAGGACTTCGGTACTCTATGCATTGGAAACTTCTGTTTAGTTAGACTAGTTGCACTCAGTGATGACTCTAAAAACAGAAAGATGCCTGTTGGTTACTAGAAGAGTTCATGGTTTGTTTTGGGATATTTAACAGACCAGTCGAGGTTTTGTGTGGTCATATGTTAAATTAATTTGTACAACCAGAAGGTGGCACTATTAATCTAGAAATGTAGTAGATCCATGCTTTTCCCTTGTTGTACTTTCATGTCATTATACAAATATAAACATTAACTTTTCAAGGCAGTATACGAATATGAAAGTGGATGCGTCTTACAGGCATACTGTAATGTAATCAAATGTTTCCACCGCTGCTGTGCTTTGTTGTATCACTGATTGTCTGTCTATATTCTCATAACTATTTCCCTGCATTGGTTTTGGATTGACATTAAACTCCAGTGTTTTGTCTTGTCTTCTATCTGTGGTTATACAGGAAGGTGCACAGGAAAAGGGAGCTGGCGTTTGAGCACAGTATGAAGCTGTATTGTGATGCATCACCTGTAGATATGGGTGTTCCTCTGAAACTGTTCCCACAGGATCCTAGCACACTGAAAGGTTCCTATCCCTATGAGTCTCCAGTACAGGAGTTGAAGCTTCTATGTAAAGACTGCAGTCCACAGAGGAAGCTGGATTGTATTGGTGAGTCACAATCAAATGTTTTTGTGATTTTGTTTAGATTTTCCCTCACAAGATGCCTTTCAGGGCAAACATCTGCATCTCATCTGAGTCCTATCTACTCTGGATACTGTTTATTCTCTACCCCATAATGGATATTTGAGGATATCCAGATCATAAAAATATTTTGATAGTTTTTTTGTGTGTATATTTTGGAGACCACCATCAAGTTTGATGTGACAAATTATAAGCAACGCTGTTGAATATTTCTTCCACTGACTAACCCCCTCTAGATACATTTTTGGGCCAGTGTATTGTAAATACTCACAGCCTATCCAGGTATATTGGGGTGTACCTTTCATTTTGCTCTTTATGCATTTCTACATCACACACACACAAGGAATATGGATTTGAAGGGCTTGCACAGTAATCAACTGTCAGAAGGGCCATTCAGTCCCCGATAGTGCTGGGCTTCCCTGGTACACTCAGGAAATGGTCTTACCTTTCCTAGAGAATCCTGTAGATTTAGGATCACAAATAACTAAGAGCACGTCACACAGTGGCTTCTCACCATTATGCTGAGAAGCCACTGGCTGCAGCAGGTGCACTATTAAATCACTCTGTTAAACATCTGATAATGTATATACGTACAGTGGTCCTTGCTCTTAGAACTCATAAATGTGTGGTTCTTTGTGAGACAGGCCCCTAGGTGGCTCTGATGCCTGACAGGTTCGATACCCAAGCCCGGTGGACCATTGCTATAAAAAAAAGGGACAATCCCAGATGCCAGTTATCTGCATCTTGGACCTTACTGTTATGTACTGTCTATCTCAGATCTCGCTCAAATGGTAACTTATGTTTTGCAGTTAGAACATTGCGTTTGATCTGTGCCTGTGCTGAGGACTACAGAGGTCTCCACGAGGGGGATTCTGCACCCAGAACGGCTGCCATGTGAGTGACATAATTTACTCACCATTACTGATGAAGATGAACTAAAAAATTTCGCTCTCCATAGGAAGCACACAGCCCCTAACAGCTAAATGAACCCACCCTAAATTCACCTAGTCCAACTCTCATACAAAGGTTTTTTTTCTAGAGCGTGACTCCATGCTTATGATGCTTTTGAAGAATAGGGAGGGGACTTCCCTGAAACCCAGTAGAGGTATTCAAACATTGAAGGCCTCCCTCCTTAGAAGTTGTCACATCTCATCAATACTCGGTTAAGCCCAGCACAGCAGGGGGCTGTCCTAGGTCTACATGCTCCTCTCTAGAGTGCCTCTTCCTGGCAAAGTCTGAAAGTGGGTCGTCAAGTCTGATGGATCTGACCCAAGGCCCAACAAGGTGCATACAGGGTGATGCAGAGAAAGTCAGACAGTCTCTATGGGTCATCGAGTGTGTAATGAGCTAACGCACAGAACGCACTGCACATCCGGTTCAGTTAGAATTGTACATTATTCATTTTGAGATGGACCATGATGACTGCACTGTTACAAGACAGCTAGGAAAATTGTCTTTTCAATGCGTTGAACCCATTTATCAACCATTGATTGAATAGTTTACTTTACTTTATTAACAGTTTGCAAAAACAAGGCACGGTGGCACAGATTTATTCAAAAGAATGCTAAAAGGATGACCCAGATAAGCCCTCAGGCCTTGTTTCCATTAAGGTCCTGTGTATACAATTCATCGAGACATTTAAAGACAAACAACAATATACAATTAAAGCTGCAAGCAGCGATAAGCAGGGCCGTGGCATGATGGGCAAAAAGCGATATGGAACAATAGCACAATAAGACGTAGAAACAGAATAGATTGAACTTGAGACAAAGCAGCCCATGCAACTAACAAATGAGCATTCTCAATAGCTGAGCAGAGTGCTGAGGGATGGTGGCTAGCAATCCAGGGTTAAGGACCTTACTCATGGACACCTCAACCATGGCAATAGACAAGAATCGAACCCTCAACCTTCCGACTCACAGGCTGTTACAGTAGTGATTGAGCTAAGGCTTCATCCAGCCTGATGGTGTCTGTTGAAGATTATAGACTCTTGCCTTCTGCCATGAACCGAGCCCCTGTTTCACTAACAATAAGATCAGTTGTTCACAAACCATTTACCAATACAGAAATGTGATGTCTCCTCGGTACCAAAACTAGTGAAAGTAGCCGATCTACAAGCTCACAAAGCGTTGCCATCCAAAAAGTTGTGAGATTGTAGATCGGCTATTTTCACAATGAAGTACGTCATACATTGAAAATAACTACTCTAAAAAATAACTACTCTCAAATAAGCATTTCATGTTATCTTTAACAATTGCACATACATTAATTGATAGTCATGTTGTGTGCAATGCAATTGAAATGAAGTCTGCATGAGGTGAGACTTGAACCTCATGCTAAGGATTTGCAAGGCAGATGCTTTAGCAATCAAGCCATTGAACCAACAGACCTGAAGTTGTGAAAAAGGAACTCACACACATGACAGTTTCACGCAAATTGCTAAAAAATCCTGGGTTTAAGTGTTTTTCAAACTGCTCAAAATTGCGGACAATCTAAGGGCGGAGCTTAATGGTCAAAGTGATAGATGTGTTCCTCATGAGTCAAGGCACATGTGTAAGCGAGTTTCATGGCTGTCGGCCAAACGAGACATGACTTTTTCTTGTTTAAAGAAATTCTATAGAGCCCCCCTTTGGCCAATTGGAGTAAGATTGGTTTCAGTGATATTTGGAATGACCCTCTACATTACCGCAATGTATGTGTTAGGGGCAGACGAATCATTTTCATAAAACTGCAATATTCATTGGCTCATGAAAGCAAATTTTTTTCACTTATGGAAAATCCACCACTAATGTTTTGTTGGTATAGGTCTAAAGTTTGTGTAAAAAGTTTGGTGCAGTTTGCTCAAAAATCCCAAAAATCTCATATAATTCAAAATGGTGGGAGATCTAAAGGTCAGAGGTCAAACCACGAAAGTTGTTAGGCATGAGGAGACGCATGTGTGTATCGAAGTTTCATGGCTGTAGGTCAAACAGGGCATGAGTTGTACCTGTTCAAAGTTGGCACTTTCAATTGATTGCTATAGCGCCACCCTTTGGCCAATGGTTGTGAGTTTCGTGTCTTCACCGTTTTCCATGACCCTCTACCATATTGCCGAGTTTCGTAAAAAGTGTCTTGTTAACTCTATAAACGCCATTGACTCGAAAACGCGTCAATTACTACTTAATCCACCCACGCCATTGACGCGTTAGACGCGTTGGATTTGCGTTCATTGTTTAATCTCTGATCGCGCTATGCTGCTTAAAATTCAATGTTATTCTCGAGTTCCACTTACTTCACCCATATCTGCATCCGGTTTCATGGCCTGGGTTCCGTTTCCGGTTTTTGATTATTTTCCCCCGGTCATTTTCGTCCAAAATAGGTAAACAAACGGTTTTTCACACGGTAGAACGGACAAACGGACAGCTTCTCTTCTATAATCTATGGTCTGGGTGACGATCAGTCATCGCCGTCGTGTTCGCGATCGTAATTTTGACGATCAAAACAATCTGGGAGGACGTCACTTCCGTTTTCATGGTTTTCCCTGTCTAATCGCCCAAGAAGGTAAACAGTGACACCAGGAGCTGATCAAGCTATCATGTGCTGCTCTCTGGTGGCGGATTTGTGCGGCGTCTTTAAAAAACACTCTGATCAATTATTTTCATGAAAATTTTCAAAATATAAAAATAAAAAAAACACGAAAATTGCTGGCAATGGGGGAGTACTTTATGAAAATACTCTGGCAGTCAAAGAGTTAACCTAAAAGAGTTCTGAGTGTTGGGAAAAGGGAGCATTTAACTTGGTTTGCTCAAAGCTTGATTGGAGATTTTAATGGGACTCCAAACACTGACAGAAAACTAATAACATTCCAGTTCAGAACATTTGGACTAGGGGCAAGAAAATAAGTCATGCAGCCTGAAAAGAATCCTGCATTGTAAAAACATCTCTGCATTTATCTTGATGTCTCTCGCTACTATACTCTTTGTTTCACATCCCATCTCCCACATGCATTCTCGTGTCCCCATGTGTCCCCTTTTGGACACTGTTGTTTGACTGGGGCAGTGTCTGCTGCTCCATATCTGTCTCCTTCCATCGGAGTGACGATCAGAGATGGCAGAATAGAGGAGTTGATCGGATAGCCTGACTCTAAAGACGTCGGTCTGACTTGTTTCAAGCCTCGCAGTTATTCTGTTTTTGCTTCTTGGAATGAAATGTCTCTGCTAATTCATGTTAATCTAAACTATACAAGATACCTTTTTAGCTGAGTGACAACTTGGGAATCACTGAAAATCTCTGGAATAAAAATATATATTTTCTTTCTTCTAGATAAGTTACGGTACAGTAATTGCCCTATTAACCAACTAAACCCTCTATGTACTTAGTTGACCTCAGCCCCCCTGGGCTCTATACGAGGGACACTTCTTTGCACCAAATCTTTTGACCGAAAATAGCCAGTCTACAAGCTCACAGATCTGCTATTTTCGCCTAATGTTTACCCAAGAATAGGGATGCTAGGGTTCATGTGTTTAAGAGAAATTAATTGCCACCATCCAAAATTGCGGTGTGAACAGAAAGCATTATATTGGCCTCGGTCATTTCAAAGGTCTAAATCTGCAGTGGAACTTTTTAGTCACAGCAGTTCTATCTTATTTTTAGGAATGCTTTAATGTAACCAGTGGCTGCTGGCAGTTCTGATGCAATGACACAGAAGTGTTTTCTTTTTTTTTCTCTTAATTTGATTGTGGCCTAGTCAAGGGGGTAATTTAGGACCGTATATTTTCTTGCCTTCCATCTGGCATGTGCAATGTTTGTTTTTTAATCATGGTTAGGTATAAGCCCAGATGTCACTGCTTTTCTTAGACTACCGGTATGTAAAAACAGTGGCAGTGTTCAATTCTAAAAACATTATGGAAGCAGTTAAAGCAATGTTGAACTTTGGTAGAACCATGGGGTTTTATAGCTACCTGGGCATGATGTAAGTCTAACATTGTCCGTCATCTTATCCGTTTATCGGAAGCAGTAGCGATTCCTTTCACTCTCATTGCATAGGCCTCATTCGTAAAGCTCTTATTAAACTTTTACTATATTTTAGTGTAGCCCTGCTCATAAGTAAATGCCAACGTGGAATTCACAAAACGTGCACAGCCATGATTTGTGCGCAACCAGATGATGAATCCCACCCCTTGGTAAATCAAATATGCATTCACGTGTCAATTGTTTGCAAAGAATCAAACACCATTTTAACCCTATACAAGGCATGCACCGAAGGAGCGTCTGCAACAAGAAGAGGAGCCTACTCCGTAGTACAACAGATCTACAAGCTGACAACGCTTGTACAGTAGCTTGTAGATCTGGCGTACCATGGATTATCAGCTGAACATTGGTGAGAGTGAATAAATTGCTCTAATGTGTCAATGAAAATAAAAATAAAAGGCTAATATAGAATGGTAGGATTAGGATATTATATATATTACTGAACCAACTGCTCAGTGTTCACTGCTCACCGTTGCTGAGGTGTTAGAAAAAATGTGTAGGCTATTTGTGTGGTTAAAAAAAAGGTCCCAAAGTCACCCTTAACGCAAACGAGCACAAAATGCATTCTGCCAGTTTTAAGTCCTGGAATGTAGTTTTGTATTTTTCCCAAATTACATACCAACGCTAGTTTTAATTTTTCGGAAGGTACGATCCTTGTCTCCTCCAGGCTTTGTGAGCATGACACTTAACCCCAAACTGCTCCCCTATGTGCTCACTGGGTGTAGCACACTGCTGGGTCAAATGCAGGGAAGTAATTTCGTCCCAGGGATCAATACAAATATTTTGTTTTTAGACCCGTTTTACCTATGAGAGTGAATGGAGTTCAGAAGCAATAGATAGATACAAATATATACTGTATAGATTCATTAAAAAATGTATAGGGCATAGCAGTGGTGGCCATTTTGTGGTTCCACAGATCAAAAGCCCTTACATTTTTCTCATAGGGATTCCCGACACCAAGCCCTTTGATTATGTGTCAAAGAATATTTGAATATTTAATAATATATACTATAAGTACGCTTTTTTGCGGTTTTCAAAAAATGTTTTGACACAGAATCAAATGTTATATGCTCATGATTCACCAGGAGCCTGGATAGCTTGGTTCCAGGCTTAAAATAATTACTATAAATATTTGAGGAAATCTCTATAGGAAAAATGAATGGGCTTTCTAACTGTGGAACCACAAAATGGCCGCCACTGCTATGCCCTATAGGCCTTCTACTGTACTGTTTCTGACATTCTGTCACATCACATTTCCATGTTCCTTTCATTTTATTTTCTTTATTTTTTAAACATTGAAGCTATACAATAGCATTTCCACATTCATCTTTTCTTTTGTTCTTGACCAATTGGTTGCTGGATTTCCTCCTGAGCCTTTGTCTGGTTCAATATCCTTTCTACTCTCGCTTTCATTCTTTCACTCGATTAATTGCTTCTCTTCCGTTCCCTCTCTGCCTACTTTGGCAGTACATTTTTACTGCCTGCTTCTATTGTCCTTAGACTGCATGGATGCATTTCATTCGTAACTAACCCATCCGCTTGATCTCGTTGAGTGTGTAAATCAAGTGTTGAGTTGTGGAAATTCATTGTAAGCTTGGAATGTTGAAACACCAGTTTTGATTTTGAGTTTGTGTGTTTACAGTAGTTGAGACCTTTATTCAGGGTTGTGTGTGGGCTGTTAACTCCCTGTGGTCATGGGCCTTTGTCCACACCTCCTCAAACCTGCACGCGCCAGGATCCAGTTGCATGTGGCCGGGTTAGTTTAGGGCCAGCTACCTGCCTTCTCACGCAAGCTAGCAGAAGATTGGCTAGCCCTGCGTGTGAGTGCTGATAAACAAGTGGTCACTGTCTGCAGCTAGGGAGAATGCTATCAAGCTTTCATCATCTGTTAGGCCCTAATTCATCCTCCCAGCACATCTCAGGGGGGGAGAAACGCTTTATCACTTCCATCTCTGAACATTCATCCCATTTGGAGCAGCATTTGATTTAGTTTCCAGCCAATCCCTTGGGGGACACATGTCATCATTCCCTGTAAAAGTCATTCTGTCTATTCTCCTAGCTGTGTTTATTTCCCTCTCCGTTCCCATGTAGTTTGTCATTCCAACATCTTCTGCTTGCTTCTCTCTTCCCTCTGAATCTTTTCATAGCGGTGCCGATGACTTGTTGCCCATCCTGTCCTTTGTGGCGCTGCGCTGTGAGTGTCCTCAGCTCGTGTCTGAATGCGCTGCCATAGAGGAGTTCATTCACGAAGGGTGAGTATCATCATATGAACGGGGAAATGTTGAATGGAGCCCTTCCTCCTCCTCCTTGCTTTTAGTTTGCAAAATACATTTTAGAAACACATGATTGCTGGTCTCTATGTAGATGCCAAGGTTTCCTCAGGTGAAAGCTCATATCATATCATAAGAAGCTCTGTCTTCAGCATCCTTCACTGGGACTTGCTGTAAATGTGTCATATCAGCTTCTCCCTGAAGTGTACATGTGTACACTGTCACCAAATGTAAACACACAGCCACGGTGTTTGCATGTACTTTATCACAGTTTTGTTTTGTTTGGTTTAATACATGTGAGAATAACATGCACAGTAAAGTGGGACATGGGTTCACAGGTTGACAAATCTACCCTGGCTATCTGGAGGTTGCGTGTCAACTTAGACCACACCCGAGAGGTCTGCTTTGCAACCGTGAAAACAGCCTGTTATAAAAACAGGCTGGTTAGATTGGTAGTGGCCAAGGAATGTCGGGATATTCAGGGTTTGGTTTTCCTTCCCTATAAAAATACAAATAAAATCCCACTTGATGTTTATGGGTGGCAGTGGCTTGAGTTAGAGGCGGTCGTCTGTGAGCCAGAAGGTCCTCGGTTCGATCCCCGGTTTCATGTCGGAAGTGTCCCTGATCAAGATGCTTAACTCACTAATGGGTTATCTACACATTTACATTAACAGTTATTTATGCATAGGCATGCAATGTCCTGATCGTAACCATTCCAGCAGTTTTATGATAAGCATTCTATTATCTCTTATCCTTTGTCACCCCACTCTGTCTACTTCTCCCTCCTTCGTTCTTTCTTGTTTCCTATCCAGCGGTCCAGCACTGGCTCCTGGCTCCGCATGCTCTCGTGTCTTGGTCTCGTTAGTGTAGGGTCAACAAGAGTTGACATGTACTCCAGCGCTTCTCTGTCTCTTGTCTTCTGTCTCTGAACAAACCTCCCTGCTCACGAGTCTCCTCTGTCTCCCTCCTGCCCTCCTCCCCCCTGTATGCACACAACGAGGCTCTTTTAAAGGACAGGTCTCGCTTACTGCATCATTTCCTTTGTTTGCAGGCCATGTAGGGAAGTGTAAATTATTTTTATTGATTGTAGCAAAGTCAGTGAATGAAAGGAGACTGCAGTCAGCTGAACTCCTCTTTGGAAAACACTGTAGAACAATGAACCCAAAATCCATCATTTAAATGTAGAAATGGGATGGATGAAATGTTTGTGGAACGCTTGAGATGTTGTGGTCAGCTGTTTAGGCACGTGCCTGTCTGCCCATCTATCGCAGTGCCATAAAGGTCTGAGGTCCAGTCATCTGCATCCAATTGAAGCAGCTTTTTGCTATCCTATTTCCAGTAATCTGATTGGATCAACTGACTCTCCATCTCTTTTCCAGCTATCTGATTGGAGAGGAGGGCTACTGTCTGACCTCCATGCAGAGTGCCTTGGCCTATGTTGAGTCACTGCATGCAGAAGGAGCGCAGCCTAGCGCAGCCAAGCTCGCTTGATACAGGTGAAGTAATGTCAAGGCTATATTCAAGATTTTCCTTTTGTTAAATGGCAAATGTATTTGGTTTTGGACACAGCCGTGCTGAATAAATATAGAACCTATCGTCATAATAAATTGTATTCTGATAGATGACAATTTTTTTTTTTTTTTTTTAATCTGAATTATTTCGCGGACCCCCTGGCTATGCGTCGCGGACCCCACTTTGAGAACCGTGGCCATACGTAACATCTGTGGCAGTAGTAGTAATACAAGTTGTTCAAATTCACAGTGAAATGTCTTAACGGCATGCATTTACCAGTTTGCCGCTTATTCTCTTAACACATCAAAGATAATAAGGTCCACACACTGGTTAAATGCTCCGCTTGGTTTTATTGCGCTCTCAATGTTTTCCATCACCAGGTCTTCATCTGCAATTTGATCTGGTGGTCAAATTCATCTGAGCATCTAACCAGTGTGCAGACCTTATTATGTTTTATGTCGAACTGTTGTTTGTCCTACACATGCATGCACTATCTATATATATATATTCTATAGTATACTCTTCACCCAATCTCAAGGGCCCATTTCACAAAAGCAGAATTAAGACATCCCAGGGTTTAAGAAAATGCCAGGTTTGACTAAGTATAGTCAGTGCATCCTGGCTTATTCTGTTCCACGTAGGCCAAGCTAGGTTGAGGAGGTAAGAGGTGAAGCCAGGTTAAAGTATTATTATTGTTATTATTACTTGTGCAAAGCAAACAACGTTTTGACCACAAATAGTCTTCCTCCTAAATCCTATAACTCCTCAGGTTTGATCAGTAGCCTAAAGAATCTACATAGTCCAGTTAGAAATCCAACCGGAAATATAGCCTAGTCCATTAATGACTCACATTGGCAAGATATTCCCATCTGAAAATATCTCGGGTGATTGTGGCATTCAGCTATATTCCACAAATAGAAAAATAGGTCGTCACCCTTAACACATCCACCGCCAGAGGTTAATCTCATAATGTACTCACCAGTGCCAAGGTGTTTTTGTTGTTTTTTTGTTTTTTTCATGTCGCCATAGATCTTGTTAAAATCCTTAAGATTGAGCGCTACACGGTCTGTTTACATCCGCGCGATCTCCCTGTATCTCCCAGTGAAAACCACGTGTCAAACGGGGCATCCATGTTTGAGTTAGAGCGGATTACGTTAAACAGTGAAATGCGAGGAGAAAAAACTACAGGAAGAGAATTGAGTTTCAGTTTCGTCTGTAGAATGGGAGCGGGCGTGATCGTCGAAACCGGATCCCACATAATTCTATTTCCTGTCATCAAACCGGAAACGGAAGTGGATCAAAAAAATTCCGAAAGTGCACCCGGACCGCGCATGCGCGAAAAGACCGCAGCCCGTAGGACTACGGGCTCGGCGCTTAACCGTTGGATTTAACGGCCCGTAGAACTACGGGCCCGGCGGTAAAGGTGTTAAGCGACAAAGGATACGATACGATAATACTTTATTGTCAGTTCACACTGAAATTTGTCTTGCGACCCAGCAGCCATGTATGCAACAATAAACAGTACACACATTTGACATGACACAAGAAAACAAAACAAAATACATACATAAAGACATACAAAGACAAGAGCAATGTCCACCTCTCAGCCTACCCCTGGCCTATAACTCCTGATTAAGCCTCAATGTCGTCTGATGGACAAAGGACCTCTTCAGTTTGACCTTATTGTATGTAGGAACACTGTATCTCCTTCCTGAAGGCAGCAACCTATATTCTCCATACAAAGGATGGCTAGGAGAATATAGGTTGCTGCCTTCAGGAAGGAGATACTGTACAGTATGGTCTCACATGTGTTAACAATCAATAACAGAGTCATCTCCTTCCTGAAGGCAGCAACCTATATTCTCCATACAAAGCATGGCTAGGAGAATATAGGTTGCTGCCTTCAGGAAGGAGATACAGTATGGTCTCACATGTGTTAAAGGTTTAATGACATTCACTGTTACACCACATTCAAAGTCTTTGTCCTGGTCCTTCAAAAGTGTACAAACATTTTTAAGTGAAAATTCCATTCCAGTGATCAATGGCAGGTGTTTTTCTCTCACATTTCTAAAGCCTTTTCAACTGCAATGAAAAAAGAAATCTTTGCCTGCGGGTGTCGCTGGTGAGGGATTTTGCCTGTCAATCATCGCCTCTGCTCCGCCCCCCCCAAAGGAAAGGATAGGGGAGGGGAGGGGCGAGGAGGAGAGTGGGCGGGATTATTCGACAGTGACCTCACTGTCGAAGGGCCAAGCTCAGATTACTTTTCAGCCTAATTATTCAGAAAACCCCAGACCACAGAAAATCC
Source organism: Gymnoscopelus braueri (assembly GCF_963280865.1). Taxonomy (NCBI): domain Eukaryota; kingdom Metazoa; phylum Chordata; class Actinopteri; order Myctophiformes; family Myctophidae; genus Gymnoscopelus; species Gymnoscopelus braueri. The sequence continues at coordinate 38,126,378 of NC_137610.1, read as the reverse complement.
ACTGAATGTTTTAAGTTCAGGTTTTTTGGGTGTAATTGAGGTCATAAAACCCCAAATAAAACATTGAAAATAAAAAAAGTGAAAATGAATGTCATGATACCTTTAACAATCAATAACAGAGTCACAGTGGCATCCCTATTTTAGGCAGAATGTTTCAATAGTTAAAGGTAGGGTAAGTGATTTACTTTGGTTAAAATAAGTGTTAAATAGCTCTATATTCTGATAGTACTCATTGCTATAGAATGTGTGTTCAGTAAAAGGAGTCTCCCATGTCTCTCCAGCTCTTTATTAAACCGAAAAAGCTTTTTCAGTACTCTCTCCTGATTGGCTTAAAATGTGTCACTTACCTGAAAATGTACTATATTCTGTTTACTAAAGAGCTGGAGAGACCTCTGTGACCGAACAAACGCTCTGTAGCAATGATTACTAAATTACTACTATTACAACAACAAAAATATATATATATCACTTACCCTACATTTAAAATGCTATACTTTGTAAGCTTATAGAAATCTCCATAGTATATTACAGTATGTGTCACTTCTTTCATGAAACCAAGTCATGGCTAAATCCCAGTTTAATCTGCGACCTAGGTTTTATGAAATGGGCCCCATGCCAACTTTCATGAAAGTTTAGTGCTGTATTTTGGTTGGTAGAGGGAAGGGGGTCAGAGAGAAACAAATAGTCCTAGAAATGCAATGCAATAGACCAGCTAAAGCCTATTCATTACAGATTTGGTTTGTACCCTCTGTACAAAACATTCAGCTACAAGAGTAGTGTATTCAGTCCTACTCAAAGAGATAGAACAGGCACGGCGGCGGCGAGTACGTTTTATAACCCGACATCCTCAGTCGGCCATCCCCAAAACTCCCAGTGACACAATGATTCCACGGCAACCAAACCTTTGACTTAACTGAGCGTTGTGCTCATCAGAGCTGTCACTTTGCTGCCGGGTCGCTGGGTTGAGTAGAGAGGGGGCCGGACATTCTCAGAGCCGCACACTGGAATAACAGACTTAGAAGAACCTCATGACATTGTAAACATAATAATCATCTACATCAAACAGATTTAGCTCTGATTTACTGTATCTCCAGTATAGGCAATCCATTATGAAAATGTCATAGTGCTTCCACATGGCATTTTTACAAACCACCTAGTGTCATAAATTAAAACCAAAAAGCAGTCTTATGGCTTATGTCTGCACATCATTGTCTCGCCAGGCCAAAGGCAAGGGGGTTCATTATGTTTTTACCCCTGTCGGTTTGTCTCTTTGTTTGTTTGTCTGGGATTAAACTAGCAAACTGATGAACCAATCAAAACACAATTTGTCATGCACGCTGCCAGTAGGCCAAGGAAGTACCTTCATGCATCTTTTATTCATTTGTTAGGACCTTTAATTTTATAATGGACTTGAAAGAGGGTCAGATCAGGCTGAAAGCATGCCCAAATATGGAGTCTTACATCATAGATGACATCACATCTATGACGGAGCACAGCTTTCTAGATGGAACATCTAATGCAATCTATAAACATGCAAATTATGAATCGATGCAAGCTTTGTTGGTTATGTAGTACAATGGTTCCCAGTTCAAATATGATTACTTTGGGGGGTCACGGCCTGAAAAGATTTAGAACCACTGATGTAGTACAGAGACGAGTACAGCGACAACTTGATATGTCAACATAACCAGTTCTTGGTGACTAATTCTGTACTTTAATAGATATTTTTCAGACACAGCTGTAATATTGTTAAATGATTTAACTGATTATTTTTGTTATCATTTAATGTTCCATTTGATCTATTCCATCATGCTACAGTTGATGAGTCACGGTCGACTATCACATCCCTGCTCTGCACTACAGGACGGTCGAAGCTGAACCTGCTGCCCTTTCCATTGATGTGGCTGCATCCATGATATTAACCAGACACGGGCGGTATGCTCTTCAGTGACTACATGTTTTAGTTTAAGTTTTGGATTATGGGTTACAGAATGGATTAGAATCTTATCCTGTTTTTTGTTTTACCTCCATTTGAAATCGGCATCAGATTCAATGTATTTTACGATCTTTCCAGCTCTGGAATGAGAAGACGCCAACCTAAAAGTAGCAGGCGATTCTTTGAGTAGTATTTTTGGGGTTTGTTCTCATAGTGTAAGTATTATTTACAGGTTGCCAAGTGTGCCTAAATTCATTTAAAACATTGTGAGTATCATAGAGAATATTAATCTAGATTTTCCGTTATTTTAAGAAATGCTTTGATGACAGGAACATTTTACTTGTTTGGAACATTTTACTTGTTTGGATAAGAGTTCTCTCTCTTTTTTTATCCTTGCATTGTATGTTTGAGCAGTTTTAAAATGACACCATCAGAGATCATAAAATATTTATGCGTGTGTGTGTGTGTGTGTGTGTGTGTGTGTGTGTGTGTGTGTGCGTTTGCACTTGGGAGGTAAGGAGTTTAGCAGTTAGACTACCTAGAATGACCGAAGAAAGTAACTGAGTTTATGCAATCTCTACATTTATAGAAAGACCATAGGAGATGTGCCATGCCAAGGGGCATAGGTGGTGTCTCTGAGAGATTCTGTAGAATGAGGGACTGTAGGGAACATGCGTAGAACTTCTGACATAGTGTGCATAAAGGGTCTTGTTTTCATAGCGTTAATAATGTCCATTTTATTGATGAGGCATCATCAATAAAATGGTCTGTATAGAGGATTCTTACAAAGGCAGAAGTTGAACGAATGAATATGATAATACATATTGTATGTCTGGCACTTTCTTCGATTTGTCTACCTTTTGAATTCCTTTCAGATGAATCATGCTCCTTCTACAAATCGAGAGAGGGTATGAAATATGAATGCGTGTATATTGCATGTAGGATTTTTCTTTAAGCCACAGGGACTGCAATTATGTGGGGGAAAAAAATACCTTTTCATGTTGATTTATAAGTGTTTTCAACATGAGATGTTTTGCAGAAATCTTAAATATGTCCAAGTGTTTTACATCGTCATCGTCATATCATTTGAATTGTTTTGGAAAATGTACAAAAGTCTTAACTTATAAAAAGTGGGCATTAGTTGGGTGATATCACTAGTTTCACTTTATCATTCATTATCTTTATACGTTCTTGAATTAAATGTGCCTGAATGTCAAATGGTAATCATAGGTGAGGTGGGGGGGTGGGGCAATCTATAGTGCACAGACTTAATTTCTCCAATCCCCACCTCTCCCCACCTTTCTGTGAAATATTTATTTAACAGGGTGAGACTAAAAGCATGAATTTGATATTTCAGTAGTGGTTCACAATGCAGCACTCGAGGGGGGGGGTGGAATGTTAATCTAATTTGTGCTACATTAGAGAGGTTGATTGCTGTTTTCTCTCTCTTCGTTCAAAGCATTGTGCTTCTAAATACAATGCAGAATAACGTAATGAGGGCCCACTTAAAGAAGTTATGTACACTCAAATCCTTCAGTGTTAATTTAACTAATTTAAATTGTAACAGGCTAAATTAATATAGTCAATTATGTATGGTAAATTGCTAATATAACTCAAACGGAATGTCCTCCTTTCTTTTTCCACTAACTGTCTTACTTAAAAGCATAACGTGCTCATACTGTAGCTTTTTTCTTTTTATTCAGTCATTTAAATCTTTCAGTTTACCATACAACATTTTTTTTATTTCAGATGGGTCCAGAAAAGAATGTGAAAATGATCAGATTAAAATTGTGTTGGATTTATATAAGCTTCTACTTGTGTTGTTTGACATTAACACCAAAAATATATTTGTTTTCATATGTTAATATGTTTAATTATAATAAAAGGTCAGGAATCTAAGGTGTATTTTACTGTGGATGAAACCGCCACAGTGATGCTACTAACAATTGTCATTGTTTTACTTTGCTTTTGAAAACACATGAATGTATTTTTATTTTATTTTATTAAACTTTGGTTGTGAATGTATGTTAATGTAACTGTTGAGTGCATGTGGGAGAGACCAGACAATAAAGAGAAAGGGAGAAACTTAAATGTGCATGATGTTTGTTGCAGAGACATTAATCTAAATAATGGCGCTGACTACACCACTTAACATAATATTACACTCAAACAGGGACTGTATAGTGCATCCCTCATAAATTAGATATAACTTTCATGTATTTACAACTTACTCTGATTCTCTACAACTTATTCTGGTTGAGAGGAATGTGAAGCAGAAGTACCGTTTCACCTCATCACAGTCCAGACAGATAATGGACTGTGAGTTTGTAGATGTGCTATTTTGGGTATAGGACACAGTCATACAACTAAGTATAAACCTTGTCTTTACATATTATTCAATGTGTACACCTCACAAAGGATAACGGAGCACAGAGAACATCTGTTGTTGGATGTTTCCTTATATAAATGCATCAATGTAACGACTTGCATCGTTCCTGACTTGCTGATCCTGATTTTCAGGCAGCTATGCGGCCTTCAAGTCCTATATTGTGCTGATCAGAACAATTGCCACTAAGTTATGGCCATTTGAAGTGTAGTAACGCTAGTGTAGTTTTTTGGTGTGAGTATTCTCTTGCCTGTCCCCTGAACAGTGTTTGTGCCAAGTTCGGTGTGGATTGGAGCAACAGGGGGACGCTGTTGTGCCCCCAGGGGGGCTCTGACGTGGCCCCTGGGGGCCACACATGTCCCCTGATGTGACTATTCTCACGGCAGAGTTTGTGCCAAGTTTGGTGCGGATTGGAGCAATGGTGCGCCTCGCAAGTCTGGATCTTACGTTTGTGACGTCCACTGTCGACCCATTAGGCAAACAATATATATTTACTCGCAACCAATAAAGACCCAAAATGGGCCATGACTCTGTTTGAGAAACAGCGCTCTGTCTAGACTACAGAAGAAAAAAACACATGCCTCACTGACTCAGGAGTCGAGATGCCTCTTATCATCCACCCCTCTTTCACCCCCTTTTTGCTTTCTTTCCCTCCATCTCTCTCTGCCTCTCCCTTTTGATTAGTAACTGCAGAAAATGATTTGTCACACCATTGTCACATTTTGGCCTCATGTGCTGTACAATGCCACATTCTGAACCAATTATGATAGAGTTACTGAGAGAGAGTGTGTGAGTGAGCAGGGCTGCATGCATGTGTTTTTGTGAGGTTGAGAGAGAGAGAGTGTGTGTGAGTGAGCAGGGCTGCATGCATGTGTTTTTGTGAGGTTGAGAGAGAGAGTGTGTGAGTGAGCAGGGCTGCATGCATGTGTTTTTGTGAGGGTGTGTACAACACACCCTGACCCTGAGATGATCAGCATGACTGCACGTTCCTCTTACCTCAAAGCTAGCCATCGATAACATGACACAAGCCTCTGGAGTGTGTAAGCCTATAGTGGTTTCCAAACCACCACACGTTCAGCCAGCTGTTATTAAATAGATATTGGTCTGATTCCATCCCTCTCTCCCCCCCTGTCACCATTATGCTATGACTGGTAGTGACTTACTAGTCCCAGGAGAGGATCTCATGAGGGACCACACTGACACAAAGCATGCATGTTGTCCCACACACAGACAACACTGTTGAACACTTGGACCTAAGTTTAACCACTTAAGCCCTGTATACTTTGTTGTACGACAAATAGCCGATCTACAGGGTAGATTTTTTTTTTTAAATGTTTTCCTAGAAAGTAGGGACACCAATTTTATGATTTGTTTTACGCTTGCCAAAAGTAGCTGATTGATCATGTTTTTCAGTTGAAGTATATACTGTATAGTGTATATTAGACTTTATACATACTGTAACACCTATCCACGCCTTCCCACACAGAACGTGGATCCTGCACTAACTATCAGTTAAAATCCATTCTGCCTTGTGGTGGCCACTGGCCTGTCAACGTGAGACTTGTTTTTACAAAATGAAAACTTCAGCTTTAGTGAGGTCTCTCAGTCTGCAGTCTCACGAAATGTGGAGTGCAATGCTGCCAAGAGCCAGTATTTGTTTTTCCCATCTGTTTCAATATTTTAATCCATTTCACTCATTTCCATTTTTGAGGCATAAGCCACCTGCTCTCTTAATCAGAAACAGAGATCCCAGTTGACACCCACCGCTTAACTGTGCTTGGCTCCTTGTTGCCATGGATTTAGTCTTTTATCAATGATGAATGTGCTTCCCTGTGCATCCATCTCACAGGGGCGTTGAACCATTAGATTATATCATGTTTACGATATGCCTTTTACACCGCAAAATCCTGTTAATTTAAATCAGAAAGTAATGTTTTTACACTCTCAGAGTTAAATTAACACTCGATTTTACTGTGAATAGTTATCCTGTACTGTATTTGAAAGTCGACCACCAGAACAGTCGCAATGCACCTGGGAATATATTGTACAAGGGCACAAGTGACTGGAACACAATTGGAGAGATGTGACTCCAGTCTTCTCCAAGATATTCTATCTTTTGATTATTGATGATTGCAGGAGATTGCTATGTTAAGGCCCACTCCTATAAGTTCTTGATTGATTTGAGATATGGTCACAGCTAGGGACCGCCATGGTACTGTATATGAGTATATGGCAGACAGTGTGGGGACATAACATTTTGAACAAATCCAATCCCAACAGAATAGAAACGGTTTACCACAGTATGAATGTGATCACTTAGAATAGCATTTTATATATTGGTTGTTTTTATCTAACCCTCAAAGGATTTTGGTCTTAAATTCTCTCCAAACGCTGGATTCTTAAACTGTGGGTTGGCCTTTTTCCTGGTGTGTACCCCACAAAACCAGATTAGCACATTTTATATTAGGAGGTTGAGATGAGTCTCTCAGTTGGTTACTTTTTTATATTTTTATATTTCTCCACTACATGTGAGTACACTTTTTCTGTCCATTCCTCTTCCCTGACTGCATTCATTCAACATTTACAAGCCCATTTATTCTACGCTGATGAGTCTGGCTGGAGGTTGTTCATAGGCCCCTCATTTGCTCTCAAACAAAAGGCAGTTTTCTTTTCCTATTAGAATGAGATATGCAGTCAAAATCATAGGAAGAAATAGTGCCTGACATGGATCCAATATGTGATCGTTGCAGACATGATCAAGCCACCCTTGCACATGCATTCTGGTTTTGTCCAAAGTTATTCACATTCTGGCAATTAATATTTAAAACCTTCTCAGAAGTGTTAGAAGTGCCCATAGAACCTTCTGCTTCTATTGCAGTGTTTGGAGTTGTTCCACAAGAAAGAGATGATGTACAACTTAGTCACCAAGAAAGAAATATGATAGCCTTTGCATCCCTTTTGGCTAGGCGTCTGATACTGCTTAAATGGAAAGAAAAACTCCCACCAACTTTCAAATCATGGGTTAATGATGTTATGCATCATTTGACGTTGGAGAAAATTCGCTACTCCACAAGGGGGTGTGCTCTGAAATTTTACACCATCTGGCAACCTTTTTTAACATATATAGAGAGACTGAAAGCTGCTGACATTAATGACCCATAAATTGACCCCACTGAATTTGTTTTTGTATTATATTTTTTGTGTATATATATATATTTCTTTTTTACTTCATTTAAAATCCTTCTTTAATAATATATATATTCTACTGTGTACACTTTATTTTTATTTTATTTATTTTCTGGCTTGTTTTCATTTTTCATTGCAATTGTGTCTTATTTTTCTGTATTGTCTTTTGTTTTAATGGTACAAGGAGAAACCAGGGTTGTGGCTCTTTCGGAGCGGGAACTTTGGGGGGGTGGGAGGGTTAACATACATTCACTGTTTTTTGTATACTCATTATTATAGACCTGTATGTGAAAATATAAAATAAAAAAACCTTGAACAAAAAAAAAAAAAAATCATAGGAAGAAATAGAGGGGAAAACAGGAAAAGAGAGTGGGGGACAGAGAGAATGAAAGAAAGGAAGTGGGGTTCTGTGTATTATCTCCCCTGCTGTTCATTATAATATGGCCTAAATGAGCTGTCAGCCGACAACGTCAACACAAAAACTCTAATCGGCCGCCTCCGACACCCCCACTACACACACACACACACACACACACACACACACACACACACACACACACACACACACACACACACACACACACACACACACACACACACACACACAGACATACTAGTTATCCAAGCAAGTGTAGCCTGAAACTTCAGTACAAGCATTTTTATTGGCATGGCAAATTGACATTGTTGTTACAGAAGCATGTAGGCATGGACAGGACAGTAAACAGACAACAATGTCCTCTCTGATGCCCCCCTTTCCCATGTAATTCCACTCTGTCCTAACTCCGGTTCAGGATATGCTGTCCCACATACTGGGTATCAGATAAAGAATGGGCCCTACAGGGGGTCCATGTTGGTCCCTGTGAACAGGACAGAGTGTCACGCTAAGACCCCCCCCCCCCCCCCCACCTCCCATTCCCAGTATTAATTTAATGCTTAGTTTAAATGAACACATAGCATTTTACAGTATAACATTCAGCAGTGTAGCCAAAATAGATTGGAGTTCTACAAAGAGGGTGAATGGGTGCTATTACCATTACTATGTATTCAACCTGTCATTGTGTCATAGTTCTGCTTACTGATAGCAAATAGGTGGCGCTAAAAGCCAGATTAAAAGTTAGAAAAAGCGTTTTTACTTTTTGTGAACAATTTTTGTTATGGTTCTTGTTTATGATTGTATGTACATGCATACACATATGCACATGACACATGTATGCATACACATTCATGCATACTGTACTCACATAGATGCCCATTCCATGTACATGTATTATGCACATAAAGACACCATGCATATAGTATATATGCATTCGCATGCACGCACATACTGTAGGCTATATGCATGCATGCACAGCACATGCACACCCTTCTTGATCTGAGGTTATTTAGCTTCACTCCCTCACACCATTTCACCCTCAAAGTTCCCTCTCCGTTCTGCAGTGTTGTCCCGTTCTGTCTATCCAATATGTACCTCAAATAACCCTAGTCACAAAATACTTACACATTGTTAACAATCAACGATCCAATATGATATCTGTGATTGTCGTGCACTTGATAGCTGTTAAGCCAAAATTTTCATGGTAAGAGGAGTTAGCAAAGATGAGGAGATGAATAGTTAATTATCTTTGATTTATCTCTTTATGCAAAAGTAACAGAACCACACATGCAAACAGTAATAATTCTTAAACAGACAGCAGATCAAACGACAGTAGAATTGCAAGTAGCTAAATGTAGAAATGCAAGCAATGGACAGGGTTCATGATTGTGGCTACACAAAATCTGGAGCATTAATTGAACTCTGGATGTTACTGTGTACACAAGCAAATGAACTAAACACACTGCGGTTCTGTCTCAGGAGAAAGGGAGCAACATATGTGTCCCCCCAGTTATCCCCCATGGCGACTAAAAGTAGGATTGTAGAAGGTTCCCAGTTTAAGGGTTCCCCTCTAGAATGACAGTTTTTAAGTCTGCAGGGCAGTTGATTTTGAAGACGGTGTGCGAGGTGTTCCGTCTCTCCACCAGCGCCGCCACCGCCTCACCCAGGTCCAGGTGGTTCAGGAAGCTAGGGGACATGCGCTCTGGCGGGGCGACGCCTGCGTCAATTTTCACCTGCCAGGACCAACCAATGGAGGAAGGGAGGTCTCATTAGAAGTGTGAATTTGAGACGTGTTTGACATTTGTTGCATTTGAGAACAGAGTGGAATACATACAGAGATGATGTACTTAATTACTTTGTGCCCACTCAAAGCCTCACCTGGTTGAGTTTGCAGGGTACATCTGGGTATTCCTCTCGTAGTACCTGGCAGAAAGCCAGAGTGCTGGCTGCTCCAACAGTCAGGAAGCCTGTGCCTGGCATCAGCAACTTCTCACCGGCACCACCTGTATCACAGAGAGTGATACGATACATCATCATCATCATCATGCGATCAAACTGTATGCCAGCACAGTGATTCTCAACCTTTTTAATTTCAGGGACCCCCAGTTTGATATAAATTAGGCCACAGACCACCATTTGATTATTTGCATCCCCCACTCTACACTGTAAATTCCTTAGTGTTAATTTAACTCTGAGAGTGTACTAATGGACTAAATTATCTCGTCCATTTGTGCACCCAGATTTACAGACTATACTGTGACTATCAGTCATTTAGCTTCCAGTATAAAATGTAAGTTCAAAAAGTATAAAACATATTTGAACATTTTTATCGGTTTACTTCCTTGGCCTACTGGCAGCGTGTGCAAGAGATTTGCCACTGATCAGTCCTGGTGGTTTGCAAGATTAGCCCTGGACGCACACACAGGCAGACAGACCCTAGTCCCTCTTCTAGGCGGCTCGCCACATCGTAAAAGGTTTTACCAATACCTCTGATTCTAACGTGACAGACACACTCACCTGTAATGAAAGTGTAGGTACAGTTGGAGTCATCCCTCACCAAGGGGAAAAAGGCTTTCCATGACACAAATGTACTGAAGAGCAGAGTCTCAATGACCTGGAAAAATGGAAGCAGATTGAAAAAGACATACTCATAGAAATGAAAGAAGTGTGCAGAGTATGTGTAATAAGCATACTATGCTGTAAAATCGAAAGAGTATTAATGTAAGTATATAAATTGACCTGTAACGGTCAGTGCTAAAGTATGCATATATACAGCTGAATACCACTGCAATGACAGTAGACATGCATACAAAATAATAAAAAGGTTGAGAACTTATGGAAATAAGTTCTCAACCTTGAAGAGAAGTCATTGAAGAGAAGAGGCAGTAAGAGAGGCATAAGTAGTGTGCGTGTGTACGTGCATGTGCTCTCACCCAGTGTAAATCTTTGAGGGTCTGGGTGTGTGGCGGTCCTCCTTGCCACCAGCTGAAGCCGAGAGATGACACGATATCCGTCACCTTCCCAACTGAGTTCAGCAGAGCTTGCTTGGCCTTCTCTGCTTCCTCCTCTGAACCTAAACATATGGCAAGCAAGAGAGAGGGGTTGTTTTCCTGGATTATGACACAGTGTTTAATCTCCGGTCCAGAATGAAAACCTGATCTGCCTCTCAAAGCTCATTTAAAATGTGTGCGTTACATGGCTCATCCTCATGCCACTTCACCCGTTCATCAAAAAGATAATATGACTGCTCTTCCAGTTCCTCAAGCACAGTGGCAAGCACAGTTCCTCAAGCACAGTCAAACACATAACCCCTGGTTATAGCTTTCCCTCATTCACTGTGTCTTGCGCAATCTAACCACTTCAGCCCCATATGGGTAAACGGAGTCCCTAAAGGCTCAATACTAGTGTCTTTTCAGTTTTTCTGTTATTGTGCCGATCAACAAGCTCACAATGCGACCCAACGCGTCGCGTTGTGAGCTTGTCGATCTGCTATTTTCAGCGAAAGCTTTCCCCACAATACGGATACTGGGGTTTAAGTGGCTAACAGCACTCCAAGCACCCTCTCTAGCCCTATTTATGTTCTCATTCCTGTAACTCTGTTGTGCAGGTGGAGTGTTCAATGTTGAGTAGTCCTGTCTGAGCCAAAGATATTCCCTGTTCCATCCATGACTTCAGCATCAACGTCATCAGCCACATTCTGTCTTCATTATTGAATGAACAGTGTTAGGTACAAAGCATAATCATGAAGGAAGGAGTGATGGCTGGGTGGATGCATGAGTAGATGTAGTACTAGTATGTACAGGAAAGGAGAGATGCTGGATGAGTTGATGAAACAGTGGTATGTAGAAATCAATGAATGTACACAGTAAAATCCTGCGATAATTGAACTCTGAAATACCAGTCCATTTGGGTTTATTTTTCATCACTGAGTATTTTACTGTGTTTGTACTGTATGTGTGCAGTTGGTTGGTTGGTTGGATGGATGAATGAAGAATGATAGATGGACAGACAAACAGTTGGTCAGAGGTATATGGCTGTTTTCCCTTACCAACATTCCCAACGATGGTGGTCAGGTTTTCTGTTGTACTGGGAGAGACGAAAGAACGGAGTCTCTCCAACCGGCTATTGTCCCTGGAGATCACCGCCACCTTGAAACCTTCACACACATACAAACACACGCACGCACGCACGCACGCACGCACGCACGCACGCACGCACGCACGCACACACGCACACACGCACACACGCACACACGCACACACACACACACACACTCACACACACACACACACACACACACACACACACACGCACACACACACACACACCAATTAACCAGTATAAATATGAGGGGCACACATCTCATCATCCTGTATGGATGCATACCAATGCAGATTATGTATTAATCTGTCGTGTAGACAGATAAAATCACAGCCATTAACACAGAAAGGAGTAATCCCACTCGCATGAACATTAATAGGCCTACATTGTTTTAATCTGTTTATCAAGGTCATTGGTTGGATAAACATGATTGAACAGCAGATTAAGTTGAAATATATGCAAGTTATGTATGAACTGTTGCATAGCAGCAGCATCTGTACAGTTCAACATTTCTTATTCATTCAATCCAAAGGGAAAAGGGTAAATTAATCCAACTTCACACCAGCATAAACAAATTGAGAGGCAGTGGTATTTAAGATTTGCCACTCTTGCCACAGTTCACATTGGAGCACACTGAAATGCACTAGAACACGACTGAGACAAAAATAAATGCCCCAAATCACCACAACACAAGTCTGAGAGTCAGACAAGATCTCAGGTCAATGCAATAATTTACAGAAATAGGTTGAGCAAGCTTGAGCACAAAGGATGTATTTTAACATGGTAGTACTAAAAAAAAAAGTTTTATTCAAAAATGTAATATACAGTAGCTAAAATAACGAAAATTCCAAAAATAAATATAGGCCTACAGGTGATTCATCAAAACAAATAAAAAATAGCATATATATAGGAAACCATTTAGCCTGGAAAGCAGACTGGCAGTGCCAGGCTAGAAACTAATTATTGAAATTACATTTTACAGTGAGTGCTGATTTCAGCCCAGATATTTATCCAGAGAATAATCACTTGTTTTCCAATAATGGCAGCTAATTTTGGAGTTGTCATTTTTAAGTAAGCTTTTAAAATGTTAATATATAATGGAAAACCTTAAGTCTATTATTTAAAACAAAAAAAATCGGATAATTTGTCTGGCCAGTCTCCTGATGTACAAAACAAATTAAAATAACAATTGCCAAAATAAAGACAAAAATAATAGTCTCTTTTGACCCCAAAACATATGACATTAGAAGACGCTCTGTGCCAAGCAGGTGTCAAGATGAGTCCAAGTGGTATAGACCAGTGGTTCTCAACCAGTGGTCCTGGGACCACCAGTAGTCCTTGAAGTGGTTCCAGGTGGTCCCCAGCTAAATGATGGAGAGTTGGTAACCAAATGGACCCTTTATATAGATCTTTAACTCTTGAGAATGTAAAATGAAACCAAATGGTTCCAAACCAAACATCTGCATTACTTAATTGAATAATTGTTATTTTGATCAACATTTGCCTGTTATCTCTCCTCTGGTACCAACATCAATACAGCATGGAATTGTGGACAAAATCGTATCCAAGTTTAACAAAATATTGTACTAAGTCTTGGGTCTGAGAGTCTAAATCTCATCAAACGGTGGTCCGCGGCTCAAATGCCGAATAAATAATGGACCTTGATATGAAAAAGGTTGAAAACCCACTGGTATATCCTAGCGTATATGTCTTACCTTTATCAAGCAATCCTTTCACAATCCCAGAGCCCACTGTACCTGCTCCTCCCAGAGCCAACACAACTCTATCCGAGTTGGACATGCTGGATCTGTAGTTCCACAAAGCTGTTAGAGAGACTGAGAGAGTAATGATGCTGCTGCTGTTAATGTTTAGAGAGCATCTTGTTCGACCCGCCGGGAGCTTTAAACTCATTCCTGGGGCCACAGACAGTGACGCCCTTTTACTCACTGCCATACAAACCCCGCCCATCTCTGCGAACACTGGAACAACCCACAAGTATCACCGTCGGCCATCCCATTCTGGCCATCATTCTGGCCCCATCATCTTTGGGAATGTGCAGTGGTGGAAAAAGTACTTAAGTAAAGGTATCAATACTGCAATGTACAAAAGTATTGGCATCATAATGTACTTAATTTTTAAATGGCAGAATATGGCTGAAGTGGTTAATGTATGTTTTGTAATAAAGACTAATCAAAAGTAACTAGTAACTAAAGTTTTCAAATAATTGTAGTGGAGTTAAAGTACAATATTTGGCTCTGAGATGTAGTGGAGTAGAAGTAAAAGTACAGAAAATTGGAAATTCTCCAGTAAGGTAAAACATCCTCAAAAGTGTACTTAAGTACAGTACTTGAGTAAATGTACTTAGTTACTTACTTTACACCACTGCAACCCACAAGTATCACCATCCCATTTATCATTCTGGCCCCATCACCTTTGGGAGTGTGTGTAGTGTGAACACTTGTCCACTTCCCACTAAACACCCTCTTTAAGTGAGCATGGATGGAGTGAGACAGGATATGTGGTGACATTCACTGCAGACATTTTCCCCTATTTCTCCTTTGTACATATAGTGTTTTATATTTGTTGATGACAAGTATTATTGTGTTATTTGTATGCTATGTTGATGAATTGAATAGCCAACATAGGACCATAATGGAAACAAGTCACCAGGACTTTTTTTGTGTTATCCTTTTTGCCTAAATGTCTGACTATACCTCGGGCTGTTTACATTTCTGACTAATAAAGTATTCAATCAATCAATCAATCAATCAATCAATCAATCAATCAATCAATCAATCAATCAATCAATCAATCATGTCATGTCATGTCATGTCATGTCATGTCATGTCATGTCATGTCATGTCATGTCATGTCATGAAACCCAGAGATTTTTGTCTAGGAGTCTAGGATCCCAATCTACTCTGTAAAATCCTCGCATGTCAGATAATGTACAAATGGAACCGAACCGAATCAATATTAGCTGGGGACCCCCAGAAACCTCCATCAAAGGACCAGGACCCATGTGGATCCATGTGTGTGGTCACCCACTTTGAGAGCAGTGGTTCCCACACCTTTTTAGCTCAAGACCCAAAAGAGAAATGTAACGTCAACTGTAACCCAAACTAGTGAAAATAGCAGATCTACAAGCTCACAATGCCTTGTGTTGTGATTTCTTATATATTTTTTCTATTTGGGAACCACTGGGTTATAGCCTTGACTGCGCATAAACTATAAAGAGGTCCGAAGATACGACGAACGCCGCCATCTGGTGGATGAATGAAGAAACCTTTAAACATAGAATATCTTTAGGAAATGATGTAGTAGAATAATAAGAACGGTTCATTCAGATAAAATACTTCATATACTCTCGCATAACATTTTACAGATTAATTTGTTTCACGGCTGTACATGGTTTAGGCTCCATCACAGGGCTACACCGGCCCCGGCGGCCCGCCTGATAAACAAATCAAACGCACCTGCGGGCATTCGCGAAAGATTTGCAACACGTGACAATGTTTACTTTTTTTCATAACTTTGTCTAGTTTCGAATCGGGCGCAAATGGATTGATCCGTGAGACCGATATGATCCCAACTGATATAACAAATTCATCACCACATGTTTGAATAAGTGCCAGGTGAGCTTATTGTGTATTTCTTTATTCGTCAGCAATGCCTTGAATTTGGATCAAAATGAGACATTTCTACTATATGTCTGGTCTGCTAGCTAACGCTAGCCAGCAGCGAGTGTCTGTTAACACAAGCTAACGCCAAGTGTTAGCAACGTTACTTACATGTTTATCTACTGCTAACGTTACGTTACATTGTTGATCATCATTACACGAAGGAGACGCTTTTTACATGTTGTCTGAATGACGTCTATCGGTCAATGTGCTGGTCAATGTGGTAAACGTTAGCTAGCTTACTGCTAGTAGCTTTCATTTTCATTTCTTCCTCTAGGTTAGGCCACAGCGGGTTTAGTTTTACTGTCAGTATCGTATTGTTTACCAATGTCCACAATCCAAAAGGGAATTCACTGTCTTGCATTCATTTTTAGTTAAATGCCCCCAAAAAGTAATGGCCTACAGCTGCCAGAGCAGATCAGACAACCACAGTTAACCTTTCTTTCAATTCTCACTCACATTCACTTCAATTCAATTCATAGGGCCTTATTGGCATGAGTAAACATACGTTTACATTGCCAAAGCAAAAGTGGAACAATTCAATCAAAGCAAAATAATGTATGTACAATTAAAAGGGAATAGAAATGATGTGTACACACAGAGCTGTTACATTGCAATTACACTTGCATTGAAGGGAAATCTAACTTACAAAACTATAAGAATTGTGCATTTGCTGTCAGAATTAGTTAGCCTATATCCACATACGAAAGGTTAGCTCTTGCAAGGTTGTGCACAAATCTCTCTCTCTCTCTCTCTATCTCTCTCAATCTCACTCAGTTGAAATGAGTGTCCTTGGTCAGAGAGCCAGAGAGCTGGTGAACAGTTACGATCTCAATTTGGACCAGCGAATTGCACGAAGAGGGTCAAGTCTGGTGTGTAAAGATGAGGACCTGTGGAAGCAGATGGAAGCACTGCTGAGTGGTGGTGATGCTCAAGACACACACTGCCTTGGCCTGGTGCCATTGAAGGTGATGGAGGAGTCACTCAAGGCCACAAAAGCAGCACCAGTCGCCATAGTGGGACGAGTCAGGGCTGGTGGGGGGCTGCAGGGGTTAGAAAAGGCCTTTGAGGTCTTGGAACAAGCAGCCCTGAACCTGTACCTCGGTCCCTGGAGGGAGGAGTACAAAGTGGTCAAGGTCAGTTGTATTTGTTGACAAAACATTTGAGCTGGCTGCACGGTCTAGGCTATTCATAAAATTCTATACTTAGTCATTAATAGCGTACTATCTATTTACTCTTTTACATGTCTCTCTCTCAGATGTACTCTGGTATGTTCACACACTACATCAAGCCAGTTCTGCCAGTGCCACAGATCCTGGAATTGTTTGGGTTACTAGGGTACAAGCCCTCTTCTGCACGTCTCGAGCAGCTTCATCGCCAGTCATCCAGTTTTACCGCTCTGGAAAATCTCCTTTGCCTGTCTTGTGCCTTCTTCCTGGCTCGTTGCGAGTGTTGCCTCCTGCTTTCAGCTTTGGGGAAGTATGCTGGTGCATTGGACTGGGAGCTAAGTCTGGTGCAGGAGAGGCAGAGAGGACACAACATTCAGGTCAGTCAGTCCATCTATGAGTTGACTAGTTATTTAATCAGTTAAAGCATTGTTTCTATACTATGATTCATATAATCAACTCATTGCAATTTAGTGTGTGTGTGTGTGTGTGTGTGTGTGTGTGTGTGTGTGTGTGTGTGTGTGTGTGTGTGTGTGTGTGTGTGTGTGTGTGTGTGTGTGTGTGTGTGTGTGTGTGTGTGTGTGTGTGTGTGTGTGTGTGTGTGTGTGTGTGTGTGTGTGTACACAAAATATAATCACAGTATCACACTGAACGGTAGTACTTGAGTTTACTTTTTATATTAAATGGCTGAGCTTCCCTACAGGAGGCTCTCAACAATACTAAGAAGATGCTGGAGCTGACAAAGGAAGACCTCCTGGAGCTCTCTGGGATCGATGGAGAATTAGATCTGTACACAGCGGAGGAGGTGAACTGTGGCCTGAGGGAGATGGTGGTTCATGATGACGAGAGTCCACAGTCATGTTCATTGCTGCCTGCTGTTGCTACACACAGCAATGGAATTAATCCTCCGTCCTCCTCAAATATGTCACAAAGAGACCCTGTCTGTATCTCTACGTTCAACTGCCAGCTTTCCAAGACATCCCCGCTGGGATCGAGCGCCACCCGGAATGCCTCAGCGACTGCCACGCGAAGTGGATACGCCAGCAAGGAGTCCACCAAGCAAAGATTTGATGATGCCGACTCACAGTTGCATAGTCTCACTACATATGGGTTTTGCAATAGGGAGACTACATCACCAATAGCAGGCACCCAATGTTGCAATTGTGTCCATTCACAGAGTTTGCATCTCCAACAATGCACAAGTTGCAACACCCTGCACGATGTGACCTGTGCTTTGTTTAGAAAATGCCGGAATCAGGGCCACAGGCTAGTATTGCCTGACGAATCCGCAGAAGATGTGAGAGAGACCAGGGCAGTGTCACCACACAGTCTTAAAGAGGGAGGAATAATGAGTACGTCACCAGTCCATGCGAAGAACAGCACAGCGGTATCCTCCTTAGTTTTGCATGATGCCCCTGTTTCAATCAGCCAAACGCCTGTTCCAATCCCCTTCCATGACTGTTGTGACCTTTCCCACCCAGACCCCCAGTTTACCTGTGTCAGCTGCTGGGTCTTCCACTCTGGTACCTGTAGAGGGGTAGAATACTGCCAGAAGTATCATGAGATCCGCCAACTAAGGGTTTGCCCATGCGGAAAGCAGTGCTCCAGAAAGCCTCTCATCTTGTGTAGATATTGTGGAACAGAGTATTGTAATCTTTGTTGGTATAGGAATCCTGTTGCATGCACCTGTGGCCAAACATTTGACCAGTCATCATCAGTGTGAATTACACTTGAACAAATTGCACTTAATGGGCACATTTATCATATTCGGTGCCTTAATTAAATCCACACGGAGAAATCAAAATTCCATCCTACTGTGTGGCCAAAATGTAACAGAAATCACAAGTGTAAATGTTGCCTTGCATTTAAAAATACATTTTAATATCAAGTGCGGTCTTATTTTTCTATTTGAGTCCCCCATTTTGAGGCCTTCAGATATTCTTAAGTTGCCATAATTACCATGATCATCATTTTCTAACCATTATTTAATGAGATCTGGCATTGTGGTCACTCAGTTTGTGAAATATTGTTTAAGATCATTTAAATGTAACTGGATGTCAAGCACAAAGAAACTTGTTTTTAACTGTTTGTCACCTGGAAATAGGCTGTAATAAAATGGGAGCTTAAGGGGACAGTTTTCCACTTGTCATTTCTTAAGTTTAATAGGTTCAAAGACAGCGATGCAAATGTTTAACCCAGAGAAATCCCAGAAGAATCATTTACACATTTGTTTTTAACCTAAATGTTTTACATTATTTAGATCTATTACTCAACGTTACCTTTCAATCTTGCACCCACACCGAAGTGTTTATATTTCTTGGACATTTGCATAAGCCTCTCTTGCTACAATATTCAAAGAAATGTTGTAAATGTCAAGGTTGATAAACATTTGCTAAAAACAGGGCCCGGAACATTAATAATAGCTTTTAAAATGACATTGAACCCTGAATGATAATGCATGTCAATGAACATAGTTTGCGCCTACACAAGGTATACTGACAAATACCAAGAGGAGTTGGATATTTTTCACAAAGTCATGTGTCTGTGAACTTTTAAGACTTTTGGGAAGTTATCAATAGGAACGGCTATTTAAAAAAAATCCCAATCTTCCCCTCTAATGTTTGAGCCAAATGATATTCTTTGGGTCATGTTGCTTCATGTCCAAGCAAAGCATGTCCAAGGCATGTCCTTCACAACCTTGTCAGGGTGATGTTCAGACAATTAAATCAATCAACATTGAAGAAAATAAAGTATCTGTTGACATGCAAAATAGCCCCATCTACCACTGAGGTCTGCTAAATCTTTCCTGATCTAGTATAAAGGATGTCTTCTTTTGAAAAGGGTTACACCGGTTTTAAACACACACAGTTCTACAAAAGCAATTGTCCTTGTGGGAAAACAAATGCCTAATGAGTGTTTTTATAAGAACATCCAATTCATTGGATATCACTTTTCAAAGCAGTGCACAGGGAGCAAATATATTCCATTATTTATTATGCCGGACAACAGTCATTATACACGTATTACCATTCATGATTATACCTAGTGACTTCAATAGAATATTAGACTCCATAAAAAACACTCTTTACTACATAGACCAGTGATCCATTTAGCTTAAGTGATGTCACTGTAGACTAGTAGTTTTATTCTGTTCATTATCTGGAGTCACCCCAGCATTGTGTGTGTTAACGATCGTGTATCAGCTACTGATTGTGTGCCTCCCAGTTGACATTGATGAAGGTTTTGCAGTCCATGTGGTCAATATAGAGGACCCCGTCCAGGTGGTCCATCTCATGCTGGAGAATACGAGCAGGCCAGCCGCTCACCTGCCATTTGACAGGTTCACCTTTCTCATTCAAACCTGCAATGACAATATTTGGAAAGTAATGTAATTAGTCATTGCATTAGTTCCAGTCGTAGCGTTCAACAGACCACTTAATCCCTATATACTTTGTTGACCGGGGTCCCCAATTTACAATCTCACAACGCGTCACAGCATGCTGTGAGCTTGTAGATCTGCTATTTTTGTTGAATCTTCGCCTGTTATGACATGCCCTGAACAGGAACGCTAGGGTTCAAAGAATTCAAGAATTAGAATAATAAGATTCACTTTGTCTACTAACTAAGAACACAATTATCCCTCCTAGATACACACATTCCCCTAAACATTGGATTATACAGTGCAGCACCCCTGCAGTATTTTGGGGTACAGCACCTTGCTCAAGGGTACTTTGACAGTTGGTGAGCATGATAAGCAACTAACCAGCCACCCTCCGGTCACCACAGAATAATACACCCTCCTGTCAGTAATGGGGATCAAACCGGAAAGCAACCTTTCAGTCATTTGTCGACCTCCTTATGTCAAAGTCAGCTAACCAGGAATTTATATAATGTATACTAATTATGAATAATCTTTTGTTGTGTGTTTCCCTAACAAAGGAAGTGTTTTTCCTGTGTTGGCAAGGTACTATATATAACAGTTATACAGATGGATTCTAAGTACGGTACCTGAGACTTCCACAGATAGGTAGCGTGGAACTGCAGCAGAGAACCCCGAGATGCTCTCGCAAGCCTCCTGGAAGAGCACTTTACGTCCATCTAACACTCTCAGCTGCGGGTTGACAAAGATTCGCAGGGGTTGGGCGGAGAGACCACGGGCCTCAATTGATGCCGGAGAGCTCTCTTCCAACATCTTCTTAGGATACTCCAGTATCAAGATGCGAAGTGGGACCCCAACCTGAGGTGCACTCAGTCCCACACATTCTAGTTTCCGCATCACATACACCATGTTTTTTATGACCAGCCGTACCTCAGGACCTGATATTGCTGCGGGGTCAACGGCCTCTGCTTTGGAACGCAGCACAGGGTCTCCTACCTGACAAACATGACAGTAGGGTGGACTAGGAGGGGGTTTGATCTTGCGTTTCATGTATTCAAAATAAGAGCGCACCTTGATATTGGAGGAGTAATGGCATCTAGAGGTGATGGAGTGTGAAGATAAATAAGGAGGAGGTTTAGTGGTCACTGCTGCTAAACCCATTGGAGCAGAGGCACTGCAGTGAGGGCCTTTTGGTTTGCACAGTCTGAGGGCCCCTCTGGACAGCAACATCACAGAGGCACTTAATGTCCTATTCATAGTTGAAGACTTGAAGCAGGGGAGAAGTATCTCTACCCAAGGTGACTCAATGAGCTGTAAGGGTACAATAAAATAATTTTAGAACAGCATAATATTCTTAATGTGTAGATTAAGGCCAACAGAAAAACTATAAGCGGTGGTAAGATCAGGATATAAAATTAGCCCTATGGCTGTGATATTAAATACATTTCATGTATTCCAGATACCTGGAATAAATGAAATGTATGTAATATCACAGCCATTCTAGGGCTAGATATAAAATGTGTGTTGACTAAGCTGTGTCGTTATGGGTAACAACACATGACATAATATTTAGCTGTCACTGAAATGGGTTCTTTAAGTTACTTATCTCCGTTACCTTAAAACAGAATAAACACCGTGATGCCCATAGAGCGTTTTTTTTAGTTAAGAGTAAGACAATGCATGTAGCAATAGAGGTGAAAATCCAGTGGTACAAATCTGTCCATGATCCTCCTGTCAGTTGTATTGGTTCCGGGTGGAGCCGCGTAGACTTCACAATAAAAGTGTATTCGCGTTATTTGCTAATCAAGTACTCATTGAGAACTTTTATTTTGACGAATACAAGCGAGTTTGACCCGAAAGTAATTTGCAACGTTTTCAACATGTTCAATATCACAACTGAACTTGTCTGGACATGCCGGGCGATCTGGGGCTTCCCTCCTCCCACACCAGGTATAAGGCAGACGCTCTGGGCACCATAGCAACACTGGACCCAGAGCTGGCTGTATCTTACAGATGGACTGTAGCCTTGAACACTTCAAGCTGTTGCACTGCATCCAGAAGATACCCTTATGGATTATAGTAGAATATGCATGGACTCACAAGATGATAGATATACTGGAATCAGTTGCAGCTGGTGAGTTCAAAACTTGGGGAGGGTGGGAAATAGTTCATTTAATGTATTAATGTATTCACCATATCCATGTTAAAATACATTTTGTTTTAGAAATCCAGTTGTCACCTAACTGACTGACAAACAGTTTGCAGGTTTCAGTTTTTTTCTAAAGGGCTTCTGACTGTGTTAGACACAGGTCATTAAAATATAAAGGCATGCACATGATTAGAAAGTAATGAATCAAAGATTGTGTACAGTTTCTTGAAGGCAAACTTCCTATCAAAGAAGGCTGTAATAATATTGGAGGCTCCCTCCAATTAAATAATACAGATATGGAGGCTCTAGTTCAATAATTATGGAGGCTCTAGTTAAAATAGATCCATAATACTGGAGGCTCCAGTCAAATAATTAAGATATATGGAGGCTATTCCGATCTGGAGGGTGTGCTTTTATATTTACATATTATCAAAATATTGTCACATTTATTTACACTTTAAAATAATTATGGTATGCAAAAGCAACCTTTAAGCTATTGACTATAGTGGTTAAAATAGATCACACTTTTTGAATATGATTACAAATAGATGTGAGTGAATGATGGTAAAAAAGGGTAGGCATTATATAAGCTACAGCTTCAGCCTACACCTTTGCGGTCCAAGTATTGTTTTTGTGCTGTTTGTTGTGACTAACTCTGTACATGGCTTAAGACAGAAATAAAACCATTCATTCATTCATTCATGTTTTGTCAATTCACCTACTGTATCTCTTCAGATAAGGAACTTTCCCTTTGGCCAGAGGTGGACCTAGAGTTCATGACACTTGAAGAGCCATGGAGACTGCGTGTAGCATCTGCTCAGGCCTATTCCATCATGAGGAGAAGGGACGTTTGCCAATTTGAGAAGGTGGTGGCACTTCTTGAGGCCACACACAGACTTGTGCCCAGACTAGTGTCCCCCATCAAACACATGAAGATCATGTTTGGCCTTAAGACCATGGTAAGGAAAGTGTTCTGCTTCTGACCATGAAGAAGGCTGGATGGCTGAAATGTTATTAAATTAAGAAAAATACTGTATATGGAGCTGGAATGTACGACACCTTGAACCTCTATACGTGTACTCATCATATCAGCACCTCACCATCAGATCTGGTGTGCATTTACTTTTTCATCTTTACATGACATTACATACTGCATTTCTTTAATTCTTTGACCCCACCCTCTCTCTCTCTCTCACTCTTACACTCACTTCAGATAGTTATGTGGATGCTCAAGAACAACAAAGGCATTGTTGATACTGTGGTTAAAATCATCCAGTACTTTCCCAGTAAGCTGCCTCAATACCACGATCAGTGTGTGAGTATTCTAAACGATCTCAATCAATTTATTATGCACATTAATATGCTTAAATGGTTTAATTCAACTGTAGTTTTGTAAATTGATTAAAAAACATTATTATTATTATTATTATTATTATTATTATTATTATTATATCTTATTATTATTATTTTTATTTATAGACCAGTTTTTCCTAATTTATTTATTTTTCAGAGCTGCCATGACATGTACTTGATGAGAAAGAACCATCAGGACTTCAAGACTTTGGCCCAAACCCTCGCAATGGACAAGAACAAGCTGCACAATTATATCACGGTTAGTTTGTCCTTTGTACTCACTTATTCAGTTGAAAATCGAAATACTGGAAATACTAGTAACATTATTTTGTTGGCCTCTACTACAAGAGCCTGGAGCTCTGGTTGAGAGATTCAGACAATATTATTTAAAGGTGTAAGTGACATATTTTGTTAAAATCTGTGTTATTAGCTCCATATTCCAATAGCAATCATTGCTGTATAGAGTGTTTGTTCCGTAACAGGGGTCTCCCCCTCCCCATCTCCAGCTCTTTAGTAAACAGAAAATACATTTTTAATTAGGGATACCAATTCAATGAGGAGAGAGAGCTCATACAGGATAACTGGAACACTATAAAATTGTAGCTGATAACGGATTTGTATGGGGTTCTCTTTCCTGAGTGGCTAAAACTGGTATCCCAACCTGAAGATGTATTTTCTGTTTACTAAAGAGCTGGAGAGATCCCTGTTACTGAACAAACACGTCTATAGCAATGATTACTATCAGAATATACTGTATAATAGAGCTTTGACTGTTTAAAAAAACAAAAACACTTACACCCCCTTTAATTCTCAGACATGTTTATTTATACTTTATTATGGAGCTATTACTTTTTCCAGTGCACGGCACGTGTACTCTGTTTAGTTTTAGTTTCTCAGAGTGAGTCTAGTAGTGAGTGCCAAGGAGGCTTTATTTCAAGGTTAGGCAGCAGCAGCTGCTTTTCTGTCCAGCAGAGTGCACTGTAGACCGAGACTTTAACCTGAACGTCATTGTATTCTACAGTAACTAAAGCTCTGTTAATGAAAACAGTCTTTGCCTCCAAAGAGGTGATGTAATGAAGAGTAATACTTGCTATGTGTTGTTGTCTTTACTCTAATAAACCTCATGGGGCATATTACTATTACAATCACAATTTAGGCAATTTACAAGTGTTTGTTGAACTCTAGTCAATATGGCAAATCAACTTTAAAGTAGAATTGGGCTCTTAGCGCTGGGCCGTTTCAACCAGACAATTTGTTGATATTAGTAACAGTTTACACCTAATAAAAATGTACTGTTGGAAGGATATGGCTGCTATTAAACGGAAATTACACCATATACAACTCATGGCATATGATATTTACCAGTAAGTAAGTAAATAGCCCTGGTATTGTTAGTGTCGCATTCGTGGTTAAATTTATGGTGAACTATTTGATGATGGTTCTACTGTGGACATCAACTATTCTCTCTGTTTGCTCCACTGATACTGCAAGGCAGAGCAATATTGTGGACTGATTATATAGGAAAACTGGCAGAAAAAGACTCGCTCACTGCATAAATATGAAGGAAAACTCCTTAGGCATTATTTAAGAAAATAGAATTTCTTTATTTGTAATTGCCCATAAAGTGCTCTGTGCTCATAGTGAGGGGTGAATTTAAAAAAAAGCAAACGTTTCAGTCCTGGGACCTTCGTCAGTGTTATATGAGTGGATCACAGACAAACAATTTGCTTTTATAGGGCTCTAGATCAGCTCAGCTCAGGTGCTGAGGATCACTACTCAAGTTCATCACCATGGCAATGGTGGGGCGGGGACATATCATTACAGACAAAAACCTAGGGTTACACAGTGCTACATTTGAAATCATGAAGTTCATTGTACAGATCATTACACATAGCCATGTTAGCATTTTTTGAAAGATTTTTTCGAAACACATTACAACATTACATAGGATATTAAATACAGTGTTGTTGATTATATATAAATATGGATGTACAGATATTTTACTATGCTTTTGAAATACTGCAATGGAAGAAATTGCCTTTGAATGTAAAATGGACAGTGAATGAATTGAATTTGATGATTCCACAAACTCTTGCTATTCGTTGTTGCTGTGTGAGAGCATATTACTGTAACTACAAAAACCACATTGTCTCGGTTGATTTTATGATTAAAGAACACACAAGAAAATAACATGATAAATGCCCATTCTGTACTTAGGAGCAGATGGAGGAGCAGTATGGTGAATGTTATGCACACAAACTGGAGGAGCGGCTGCTACGCTATCTTCAGGAACTGGAAGCTGTACTACCAAGGCAGACCTACATCGATGAGGTGTGTGTGTGTGTGTGTGTGTGTGTGTGTGTGTGTGTGTGTGTGTGTGTGTGTGTGTGTGTGTGTGTGTGTGTGTGTGTGTGTGTGTGTGTGTGTGTGTGTGTGTGTGTGTGTGTGTGTGTGTGTGTGTGTAGGGATGGGAGATGGGACGATGACTGTTTAAAAACGCTCACAATGATCATATCGCAGAGATTTTAATTTATTGTAAAATTGTCTTTCATCATACACTGGCCCTGAGTTGACTCTGTACTTGGACCACTTTTGTCCACCTACACCAAATCTCTTCACCAAAAATAGCAGATCTACAAGTTCAAAATGTTTTGTTGCGATGCGTTGTGAGCTTGTAGATCTGCTATTTTTGGCTAATGCTCCCCCCCCAGAATATGGATGCCGGGTGCAAATGGTTAACAAAAGTGTTTTTTCAAGAGTTTTAAGCATATTTTGATTATCACAATAATATCGTTAATTACAATGATTGTGGCCGTAATAATCGTGACATAAAATGTTCATATCGACCTATCCTTATATGAGAGATTGAGGAAGGGAGGTAAAACTATTATGAGTATTAAAACCTGTGCAATTGTGCATGTATGGTTTTGTTTGAACAGTGAGCACCTCCATGCGAGACCTGACTAGTCCAAAATTGTTTTATACTCCATGAACATTAGACCACTGTATACAGTGCTGCTGCAATGCTCGGATTGCTGGGATTTTGCTACCTGGATCGGCACTCTTACTTGCTATCACTCTTGATGAATGAATTGCAATCTGGTTGTGTTTGTAGGCCCTCAGAGAAGGGATCATAGATTGCAGATTTAAATCACAAGCACCTTGAATTTCTTACCAAGTTCTTACCAATCACACTAGTTAGAAAATCTTGGAGGTGCAACAAGTGCCAAAAAGAACTTCAGCCAGGGAATGACATTGTATATGTAAAAGTGTATATGTAGTATATGTATATGTAAAAACAACACAAGTAGGTAAAATACATAATGTGTTTTAGCTGTTGAAGGAAGAGCGTCCCAGGACAGAAGAGGAGCGTCTGTTGTTGGAGATGATCACCTTTGATGATACCCCCTTATCAACATCATTAAAGAGGCTGTTGCACGGTGGTAAGAGTCAGTCAATATTTATGTATTTATTTAGCTAGCTAGCTACAACTTTTCTAAACAAAGTTGAAAAGTGCTTCACTGCATATAAGCTACAATATACAGAAAACAATGAAAGAGTAAGGAAAAAGGGAAAAGACATGACGAGGAGATAAAAGAAAGAAGCAGAACAAAGTATAAGAACAGGTGAAACAATACAACAAAATAAGTAGGCAAACCTAACTTAAGTCAGGGTAAGCTTTACAATAAAAACATGTTTTAAGAAGTGATTTAAAAGATGACACACTGACTTTACTAGGCTGGACAGTCCAGAGCCTCTAGGCACTGACAGCAAAGGCGTTGTCATCCCTGGCCTTTGCCTGGATTCCGGGACAGCCAAGATGATCCTGCCTGAGGATTTAAGAATACTTGAAGCCTCATGTGGTTTTATAAGCTCTATAATGTAGCTAGGAGCAGTGTGTGATCCTGTCTCTCAGTTCTGGTTAAAAGCTTGGCTACTGAGAATCTACCTTTGATTCTGGTTTAGGCTATTGTGATGTCATGGTCTAATATTTGTACGTTTGCAAATCACGCACTTATCTGTGTATTGTTCTCAATGAATGATGTGTTTTTAGTCTGATGACTTTATATTCTACACTACGTCTCTATTCTTTCAGTTCTTGCATCCAGCTCTCCAGGAAGGGTGTCTCAGAAAGCAGATCAGGTAGCAGTTACGTGTGTTTCCTCTTCAAAAGATGCTCAACATGCCAGGCCCTCTGAGGTGATATTGGTGCCCGTAGAAAGGAGAGCTCTCGTAGAAGTTAAGCCACCAGAGTTGAGGACAATGGAGAATGTTGCTCGGCATTTGTCAGAAGACAGCCCACTTCTGTTGGAGGATGAGGAAGATGAAGATTCTGTTGAGGAGGGTAGGAGTCAACAAAGGACGACAGACAAGGAGGGGGAGAATGTGGTTGAAGGACAGGCAATGGAGATGGCCAAGAGTAAATCTTCTTCTGGTGCTTCGGACGTGGATGAGAGAGCTGGGACACGAGAGGAGGAGGACGGAGAGAGGGAGATGCACGTGGAGGGGGATGATGATAAAGAAAATGACAATAGTGAGATGAGTGATGATTCTGCTCTGGAGAATGTCCCCTCCCCTCGCTTCTGGTGTAAGCACCATCGATGGGTGAAAAGCATCCTACATGAGTGCTCTGATGTGCAGCCGGAACAGCTACAGGTTCAGCATGACGTCACTACATCTCCTACTACACTCTTCAAGTTGTCCTCTTCCACCTCCTCGTCACAGGACTTCACACCCTCTCCCCTCTTCTCCTGCCGTCTCATCCAGAGTCTTCCAGATTCTTCCACCTCCTCGTCACAGGACCTCACACCCTCTCTCCTCCTCTCCTGCCCTCTTGTTCAGAGTCATTCAGCTTCCCAGACTTCCACCCCTCTCGAGACAACAGCCCAGGATTCCAAAAAAACGGCCTCCACAGACAAAGGGTTAGTTAGCTCTGGGTTAGTTGGACTGGCACCCACAGTCCTACAGACAGAACTCTCCTCCAGAGACAGTGAGGTGGTCACTCTGTCGTCACTGGTGCATCCACTGAAATACCCCACTGCCAGCAATATAGACATCCCTGCCTTTCAACCTCAAATCAACCTTCAACTATCCCCACCTCAAGTCACCACGTCCAGGCAACAGCATGCATTCTCATGTCTCCCTGAGCCAGTAGCATCTACGTATAGCTACATCTTTAGCAACAAGGATGGAATAATGTCTCAGAATGCTTCTTCTAACTCTACCGGCTGGCCGGCACCAACACGTCGACCTCTCTCCAGGCTTTCAAGAAGATTCCATCGAAATCATGTCACTACATCCAGACAACAGCATGCTCGCTCATATCCCCCTGAACTAGTTGCATTTCCATACAGCTATACCTTAAGCTTAAGCAACAAAGATTCAAACATGTCTCAGAATTCTTCTACCTCAACTGGCTGCATGTCACCACCGCGACGACCTCTCTCCAGGCTCTCAAGAAGGTTCCAACGAAATTGCAGTGTCGTCTGTCGCTCACAGGCTTCAACCCCATTCAACCACATCCCTGAGCAGTCTGGAACACACAGACAGATGACTTTTCCTCTATTTCTCACGGAGTCGAACATCTCTGTGCATTCCACACTGGCTTCTGCGCCCAACCTTCAATCGAGGACTCTCTCTGATCAGGTGCCTTTATCATCCAAGCCCTCATCTGAGCAAGCTATCCATTCCCAACCAGTTGCTGTTCCTCAAACTAGTAATTATGTCCTCTCCTCGCCCTGTGTGCAGTGGGACCTCAATACCAGGCATAACACTCATCAAGCACAGACTCTACCGTGCCCTTCTACCATCTCACAGAGTATCTCCCAAATTCAATGCCAGGCTGACAGAACCCAGGTGCGGATGTCACCGCAGTGCCAGTCTATGTTGCTGCAGTCAAAGCTGCTACAGCCACTCCTGAGACTCACTAGACTGAGCCAGCAGGAATGCATAGGAGTGACAGAAGGGAGATCACTGACTCAGGAAGAGGTCGGCAACAATGAGGATGAGGAATTAGAGGTGGGAGATGGACAACAGGATCTGACCGACACTTCTTTTAATATAAATTCTCTGTATTCCAGTGATGAATCTTTTGACCGTGACAATGAGGACTCTCATGATTCAGACCCTGACTACATCCCACAAGAAAAGAAACAAAGGGTGCAGTTGTGGGAATATGAGAATTAGTTACACTGAATAGTTATTCTTGAATCAAAGAGAAAGAACAAGAATACATTTACTGACTGATGTTTTTATTGACAAAAACACATATACTTGAACATAATACAGTATTTTTATATCAGTCAAAAGGATAAAACACAAAACAATCCAGAGTTCACGTGTCGGGGGGGACAGACAGAAGAATTAAATCAATGATAAATACATTCATACAATTTCTAACGTACTAGACAACAAAAATAGCAACAACAACAAAACATCATCTTTTACTTCATTCAGGTCCTTTTGAGACAATTAAAGCAAAGTCTTTCTTCATTGTTCTTATTTTTGTTTTATGTTCATTATTTATTATCTCCAGCAGGCCGAAGGCAAAGGGGAGCTTATGCTCACGCCCCACATACTGTGTATTATGTTTACAATGTGGCTCTGCAGGAGTTTAGCTGGGTTTGTCTGTCTGGAGGCAATCTCAAAAACTGCTGGACAGATCAGCGCCATATTTCTTGTGTACACTACCTCCACTCGTGGTTAACTTATATTTAAAAAAAAATCACACCCAGTGTGAAATGAGCTGTGTTATTTAAAAACAATAGTGGTCATCACAGTGATGGAAGCTCACTTAAAAACATTTTTATTGTATTTTTAATTAATAAATTGAATTAATTAATTTCATAATGGAAGTGAATGGTGGTCGGATTGTGATGAAACCTTCAGAAAATCATACTCGGATAAGCCTACATCGTTGATGACTCATGTCATAGACTGGCCCAAATATGGAGTTCCACCTGGCCTGGCAGAGATATGCATTCAACTGAATGCACCTTTCTAGTTGATTGTTAATTCTGGGTATTTTGCATTGTGTGTTCCCCCTACCTAGAGACTACAAAGGTAAATTAGCTGGAAACTAACTCCTCTGCAATTAAAAATTGTGCAATGTCCCTATAAAACTAAACAATAAAAGTCATGTTTGTACACCTTTTATTGGAAACGTTTGATTTTTAAATATGTTTGTACTTGTTTATTATCATTGTTGCATTATGCTCTTTGTGTTGAAAAGACCTGAGTTCAAATCTTAATCGTTTTAAGTCAATTAGGTGATAATTGATATATATATATATTTTTAAATGCTCCAAAAAAGGGCAAGCGTATGAATAAACACTATCTTGAACTGTTATGACCTGTGCCAGATAATCAGTTCAGGAAAATAGAGGAAGATAGTGCTCCTTAGGTATCTAAAGAGCACAGATGACTGTTGTCAAGAGGTGGCGCTAGAGTCAAAGTAGTGTTAATCCCTAATTACATGTCAGTGAGTCCTTTCAGTGAATTTCATGTGGTAATGCAGTCACATTATACTTTGCAAGCTACTTATTTTGTTGTTAAATATTAGTCAATGTCTGCTGATACTGTACAGTGTACACAGGTGATGACTGGCTGTCACGGACAGTCTTATGCTGAAAGCACGTTCTGCCCAGTCAGAAACAGACCAACCAACTCTGTGCTCTTTAGTGACCTCAATAAACAGAGACAAACAGTAGACGCAGCTACTGCTATTGCCCCCATAGTAGCCCAAATCACAAACCTATCCATCAGCCAGTGTCACGTCCCACAGGATTTCAAGTTGGCAAGAGTAATCCCTCTGCATAAAAAAGGAAGCAAATTAGAACCTGGCAACTATAGGCCTGTTTCCATCCTTTGTTCCATCTCAAAGGTTGTAGAGCGATTAATTCAAGAACAAATCA
Organism: Gymnoscopelus braueri; assembly: GCF_963280865.1. NCBI lineage: Eukaryota > Metazoa > Chordata > Actinopteri > Myctophiformes > Myctophidae > Gymnoscopelus > Gymnoscopelus braueri. Next base: position 38,094,756 of record NC_137610.1, on the reverse strand, counting down.
ACAGCTACCTCAGCGAGCATAAACTGTTGTTTGAATTCCAATCGGGCTTCAGAACCTCCCATTCCACTGACACATGCCTACTGTATCTGACCGACTACATCAAACGTGAGGTAGACGCGGGCAAATACTGCGGCATGGTCATGTTGGACCTCCAAAAAGCGTTCGACACTGTAAACCACTCAATTTTACTTGATAAGCTGAGGGCGATTGGTTTTGACTGCACATCACTAAACTGGATGAGATCTTACCTGGAGGGAAGAGAACAAGTGGTTGACATCAACGGAACCATGTCCTCATCCCTCCCGGTGAGCTGTGGGGTTCCTCAGGGCAGCATTCTAGGGCCGTTACTGTTTCTTCTATACATTAACGACATGAATGCTGCCTGTAACTGCAAATTGTTCCTGTTCGCTGATGACTCGGCACTCCTGATCTCGGGAGAGGACAAGTTGCAAGTTGAGGAGGCGCTCAGCTCCGAACTCTCAAAAATCCGTACTTGGCTTACCGATAACAAACTGTCACTACACCTTGGGAAAACTGAATCCATTCTCTTTGGGACCAAACATTCCCTCAGACAGATGGATGTAAATGATTTCAAGGTCAAAGTCGATGACACAATTATCTCTAGCAAAGAAGAGATTACCTATTTGGGTTGTGTACTTGACAAATACCTGACAGGTGATAGCATGGCTACAAAGGTGGTCAAAAGAGTAAACCAGAGAACCAAATTTATGGGCAGAGTTTCCTCTTTTGTCAACCCTCAGGCCCTCAGGACCCTCTCTGGGGCCCTGATTCAACCACTTTTTGACTATGCTTGCACCTCCTGGTACTCCAACACCTCAGTGTCACTGAAGACTAAGCTTCAAACCTCCCAAAACAAACTGATTCGGCTACTCCTCGGATTGGGGCCCATGACCCACCTTTCTCCCACCCATTTTGCCAGCCTAGGCTGGCTCAGGGTGGAAGACAGGGTTAAACAACTAAAAATGGGACTGGCCTTCAAAATTGTAAATGCAAATTTGCCCGATATGCCCCCAATTCCCGCATATCTGAGTAAATACCTCCAAAAGGTTAGCGACACCCACAGTCACAATACCAGAGGGAGCGTTAACAACAATTTGGTACCACCCACCCATAAATCAAACATGGGCAAATTCTCCTTCTACAGCACTGCCACCCAGGATTGGAATAGTCTAACTCCATCCCTCAAAAAATGCAGTTCGCTGGGCTCATTTAAAAGAGCCTTAAAAAATCACCTTTCAGGAGGCCAAAGGTGGAGGTAGTACCATTTTCCCGTTAGACAGCAGACCCCCCCCCCCTGTTCTTGTACATATTTTTTTCCCCTCTTTTTTATTTTTTTTGTTGTACATAGTGTTATATATTGTTTTTGGCTGTTTATTTTGTAATGATATTTGAACTGTGGTGCCACTATATATGCCTATGAATTAAATACCAAGGCCCTCATTGGAAACAAGTCCGCAAGGACTTTTATGAACGGACCTGTTAGACAAAGTATTTTAAATGTAACTGTGCTGTTTTACATTTTTTGCCTAATAAAATATTCAATCAATTAAAAAACAAGAGATCAGGAAACAGCATTATTTTCCTGAACCGATTATTTGACAATTAAAAATTGTGTTTAATCATAGTATCAGACGTTTGTCCACCCGGCTCAATGCATTCCATCAAATGTCTGACTCCAGGTTGCCTTCCAGTGTGGTAGAACATGACATATCTGACCTTTGATTTTATTTTTTGGCCGAAGTTTTAAGTCTCGCCCTGATACAAGCAAGATGATTCTTTTTTTTTTTTTTCTTCTTTCCTTCAAAATGTCTTTCTTCTCCTCCCGGTTCCAAGATAGCTGTACCTCCTGAGTCACTGCCACTCGAGATTGTGACATAGTAGCTGGTCAGAGGCTTAACTATACAATAGTGAACTGCAGAGGGAAAGGCAATGCAGTACAAGTGCGCCAAGTAAAGTCCAGTAAAAAGGTGGGACCTCTACATAGACCACATCTGTATGGGAGCCTATGGGCCTGCTCTCTATTTGGTATTTGCATCCAGACAGTTTCCCCCAGCCAATCACATGCCTCTCTCTTGAGTCAGCCAGTGACAGAGGAGAAGGACCAAAGTTAACAGATTACATAAGCGAGAGATGTATGGGACGTCATGTGGCATGATGCTGCACCATCTGCCTACACTATTGTCAGTTATGTATATGCAAGACTGAGTGGCTATGCACCACAGGTCATCATCACTCAGGTCACCGGTGGCACTGTCCCTCTACTCTGTAGACACACAACTGTTTACACACTACTTTTGGATGGGAAAGTGAGTCAGTCCTTTTCATGTTGGAGGTAAAATGAGGACATTCATGTAAACTTCAGTAGGCTCTGTGGTGTAAAGACCAATGGACAAATATAGCCCCTGAAAAGTATTGTTAAAATATAATTAAATAATCAAATGTAATTAAAATATATGTTTTATTTCATCAATATAAATAATTTATTTAGTTTGTGTAGCAGCACTTTTGTAATTTATCAAAAGTTTGGATAGGTTACAAAATTGCTTAGGTCCCTGATATATTGTACATTTTTACATATATTTATTGACTATATAGAATATAGAATATAATATGTTACCTCAGTCACACCCAGTGCAGTATCAAGTGTCAGACTCTAATCTTTTTATTTTATTTTCATTTTATGTACTAATTCCTATCCTGTATTTCACGCGTACTGCTTTTTCTGCTACGACACCTGAATTTCCCCATGGGGATCAATAAAGGTTATATCTTATCTATGGTAAACATGAACAAAAACATTAACATGAACTCTCAGGGGAGGCAGTGGCTTTGCATGTAGAAGTGTCCTTGAGCAAGACACTAACACCTATACTCCTAATGAGCATTGTGGGGCCTTGCATTGATTGATTGATTGATTGCATGGTTTCTTCCTGTGACTGGGTGAATGTGAAATACAGTAAAGTGCTTTCGATGAAGGCGCCATATACATGCATCCATTAAGAATCAAAGCATTTACGTATAGTATACTGATACCCTTACAACTCCATGTCCCTTCACAGAACTGACAAAGCATCTAATTTCAAGCATTTGTTCTTCAGATAATAATAATCTATTATGGCATGCCTAACTCACAGTATTGCCAAAAATGGCAAAGGCCCTGATTAAAGTCCTGGTTTGATAGTTGGTACAAAGTTCCATGGGTGGTCAGTGTGAGTGTGTGTAGTGTACTGTACTGGATCATTGCAAAACATGTTGTTTTTATTAAGATTTATGTTTATTTAGAGGATGACTGGCTGTAACTGTTTGGTAGATTCAGTACATAAGGTTCATTGTGCTCCAAGGGCAGCAAGTTAATTATTTCAAGCAACACAACCTGTTCCCTTATTCTTTACATTTATTATTCATATTCATAGAAACATTTATGGAAATGTATGTGTGGGAGTCAACACATTGTAGTCAATTATAAAATGTATCATTGATGGGTCTGATTTTGTACCATTTTCTTATGGATCTAAAGTGTACCATTTACCATTTGTATGTGTTAATATGGTTAAAAGTGTCAGTGCCTCACAGGCAGCCTACAGCATTGTTTTGGTCTGATGGGCTCCTTCTGGTATGTCAACAATAGATAGCAGGTTAACCTCGATACCCCAACCTTGGTTGCCCAGGAAACTGAGCCATTCAAGCCATAACTTACGGCTGGCGTGATGACGAAAGGCGTAACACCACGTAATTACTCTGTATCTCTGTTTGGACGTCAGAAGAATATATCTGGAACTATGCATGTCCAACGCTTGTAAGATCTCTTCTCTGGAATAAACCCAAATACTATTATAACACGTTTCCTTCCTCCGTTTATTGATGCAATTAATTCTTAATATCATGACCGATAGATATGGACCGGTATTTACTAGGAAAAATAAAGCTATCAATCATAATGTCATTTCACTGAGCTGCTCAAGTCCCATATCTGTCATTGTTTTATACATAAATAGCTGCTGGCTTTGTTCTGAGGCAAATTTGTAGTTTCTTAACCCACTGCTGTCAGCTTAAACATGATACATGTCTTTTGTTTTAATTATATGAAGCAGTAGTGGAAACAAATTATTAACCCACTCTGAGTAAAATGAATTATTATATAGCCCATGATGCCTGCAAATTTATTGACTAGGCATCATCACTATCATTTTTTTGTTTAGTTTTTTACTTCATGTTGGGGTCAATGAAAATAACTCCTGCAGATAAACAAATTGGCCTAACCATTGCACTTCAATGAGAAATGCATACACAAAGGGAGACAGGTATATGAACCTAATACTTAATATACTTTGCACCATGTGAACAAATAACCCACAAACACCTAGATTACATCATTCTAACTATAAGCAAGAAGTAGCCTAGTGAAATTCGGCATCATGCAAATGACCTATTATGGCTACAAACAACCCCAGGCTGTTTTCTACGTGGCTAGCGTGTCCAAGAAGATGCGCAGCCATGGGTCTGCAAGCATCGGTGAGAAAAGCCAAGAATCTCAGTATTCAATGTGTGGAGAGGTAACGTTTGGATTTGTCATTTGTCTTTGAACACATGAGATGGTCCTCTTGAAGATCAGCAAATAGATGCTGTAACCCTCTCGTCGTGTTTATTTGCCAAGCATTAAAAAAAAATATTGATTTGACACACGATGATGACCATAGCAGCCTAGGACACTGACAATAGGAGAATACTATGTTTTTACATGTGAAGTAAACTGTGTACGTCACAGCAGTTATGAATAAGTAACTTTTTAGGAAGGATGCGCAACGTGCGTCCTTCATTTTGGCGCATTACGCACGAAGGCACCGGGGATCCCAAAGTTCCCGAGGGATACTGTTTATTTACATGAACTGGTCGAACATTGTGTCGGGTTGAAAGAGTTAAGGGATGCCAAACCAAAGCCATGCTTATAGGTTTTTGGGAGTGATGTAACGGGGGTGTTATGGCACAGCCCTCAATCTCCACCAATGGAAATATAGGCCTGGTTCAACACCCATTTTTGGGGGGCTTGTTATAAATCCCGCTCATTAAGTCATTCCCATTCATTTACTATCCAGTATCGTGTTTTACCTGAACATCTGCTAACTATCTATTTGTAAACATTTTGGATTTAAAAAAAAAGAAGGTATTTACAATATTATTATTTTTCATACAGAATGTTGGTTGCAGTACTTCTATATTGCTACTGCTACTTTAGGACAATTAAAACAATAATAATTTGGATCACTGACGATTTGAAAGAATGTTAGATGACATTATGAGGAGGGTGTGTAGAATTTGCATGACTTTGTGCCGACAGGGTTGCAGTTATAATTTTAGACATTATTTTATTGCATTCCGTAGTATTGTCCTGCAGTGATAGAGAGAGTCTGCTGTTGTTTGATTAATTGTGCTTTCTATGTTTTTCTGTAGCTTGTGTTTTAGAAATCGTTTTGAGAAATTCGATCTTTTATTGGCCAGTGCTTCGGTTTTGCGGGACACGTGAATCTCTGATAGTTTGTGTGAGATGTTTAATCACAGGTGGTCCTGTGGGTTTAACAATGCGGCCATATCATACTCTGTATAATGCAGGGTGTTATGTTATGTTGTATAGCCTATGCTGAGTTTATGTATTATTTAAAATAATGAATTGATGATCAACAAAGGACATTGGTTATATTAGTCTGGATGCTTTATTGACCCCTAAGGAAATTCCACAATGTCACAATGCCTCCTGATTTAGAACAGCTGCAAGCTTGAGTATGTAATAATTATACTTTTGGGGAGAAATTATGGTCTAAGCTTATCAGTGTAATCAGAAAAAAAAAACATGTTAAGTCCTTAGGCATCCTGCCAAATAGTGTATCATTGTATTAACACATGCTTTTCCCCCACCAGCAGTATCAGTTCCAAGATGGACAGCAAGCCTTACCTGGTTCAGATAAAGGGTAATGGAGTCCATGGAAATAATGCAGTCAACACCAAAAGCCTGAATGTGACTGGAGTCAATGGGAAAAGCGTGAATGGGAACGGTATTCACCACGTCCATGTGAATGGGCCTGGCATGTACCCAGTCAAAGCCAAGAGCCGCAGGCAGACATGGGACATCAAACCTTCAGAGATGGCTAACAATACTCTAAATCCCATCAGAGCAATTGTTGATGGGATGAAGCTCACCCCGAACCCAGAAAAACCCATGATTGCACTTTCCATAGGTGAGAATATCTGTGCATAACAGGTATTATTGGTTATAATATATATTATACAGAACACTCCTTTTAGAATCTCTTCTGTGGCCTCCTAAGTTATAGTTTGTGAAGATGAATATACTTCAATGGCAAATTCGTGCAACAGAAATCTTATAGCAGGGTATCTCAGTTAGTTTTTTAGCTTGTTGCACTGCTGACATCTTACTCATATATTATTACTGACCCTGGCCTACTGTTGTATCTGCTCCTCAGGGGACCCTACTGTGTTTGGAAACCTGCCCACTGATGACTCTGTGCTCCAAGCCATGAAAGATGCCATTGACTCCCACAAATACAATGGATATGCTCCTTCTGTCGGTGAGTCCTAGTAGCAAAACTGTTTTTATAATATATTGGACATTTGATCCGCACAGAGAGAGTGAAAGAGAGAAAGAGAGACACAGAAACACGCACAGAAGTACTGGTTGTCCCAGTTCAATGTGTACTGATTTTAAATCACCATAATTTGTGAGTATAGATAACTCATTGATTTATTTGTGTAATAAAATTTTACTGAAATGTCAGATGAGTTGTAGCCTACTTGGATAAGTTGACTAATAAAGTAACACATGGCATCACAAGCATCTACATGCGTAAGAGTAATTAATGCTTAGTGTTGTGTGCTGGTGTTACACACCAAAAAAAAAACAGATCTACAAGATCACAACACGCTGCAGTGCGATGCATTGTGAGCTTGTAGATCTGCTAATTTTGGTTCGCAATACAGTGCGCAACAATGTAAATCAGGCATTGTGCAGCAACGAGAGTATATTTCAGTACAGATCCTGGGGTGCAGGTCTAACCTCAAATATATTACAACAACTCTGGTCTGACATAGGCTACTTTACCTTTGATTCTAGCAGTAAAGATACACACATCAGAGAGATTGTGGATGCATTGTGTGAGGTTGGTGTTGATCGGCGCTGTTTAGAGGCACAATGCACACATTGGCTAGACACTGTCTGAAGTGTTATATAACCCATGTAAAAGTATCTCTTGCTCTCTTATTTAATGCTATCTCTCTCTCTCTCTCTCTCTCTCTCTCTCTCTCTCTCTCTCTCTCTCTCTCTCTCTCTCTCTCTCTCTCACCTGTCTCTTTTCCCCTCTTCCTCTCAGTTTCTCTGATACATTCACATTTTACCTGCCTAAATAAATTGCAAAGATGAATGTAAGAAATAACCATGTTAGATTTATTAAGCTTTTGTAATGAATAATGTCACATTTTTCAGGTTATCAGAAAAGCAGAGAGGCGGTGTCAAACTTCTACAGCTGCCCTGAGGCCCCTCTGGAGGCAAAGGTACCCCTTCATGATGTATTGTTGTCCCCCCACCCCCCAAGTGTGTCTCAGTCTCTTCATCACAGTACTGTCTCCTAACCCCTTCTCTCCCTGTCTACTGTCCCTGTCTAGGATGTGATTCTGACCAGCGGTTGCAGTCAGGCCATTGATCTGGCCATCAGTGTCCTATGTAACCCTGGGGACAACATCCTGGTTCCCTGCCCAGGCTTTTCCTTATACAAGACCCTAGCCGTGTCCCTGGGCATCAAGGTCAAACTCTATGACCTGCTGGTGAGTTATTATTAGGGTACCCTAGCCTATAGGGTATAGGGTACATTGTATTCTATTTATCTCTGCAAGGCAGAAACGGCCGGAGACAGGAGATTTTTGTTTTTGTTTTTGCCTGTCTGTGAAATCCACCTTTCAAATTGGCCTCATGGTGGTGCCATAACAGGCCACTTCACATTTTGGTCTATAACTCTTGAACTGTATGTCGCACAATTAAAATAATTTTTCCCATGGATGCTTTGAGTCATGACGCAACTTCCCTTATAGGTAAGGAAAGCAAAACGCTATTTTGTGTTTTCTTCAAAACATTTTCACGTTCCATTCCGATTGGCTATAATTGCCTTCCAAAGGGGGGCCCATTTTGCAAACAGTTTCAGCGTCTGATCTACCCCAAATTTTAATAACATTGAGGGGCATCTAAACAATCCAAAGCCAAAAGCTATTTAACTTTCACCCATAGAGGGCACCCCATTAAATTAAGCACAAATGAACTTGTGCTTTTCAATTCAATAAATAATGATAATGATAATAATATCTGGAATTTATATAGCGCTTTTCTAAGTACTCAAAACGCAATAACTAAAAATAGTGTATAAAGGTTCAGCATGTGGCACAACACTTTATTCAGTTGAAAATATGTTATTTTCTTCCCGACATGTTGGGTGACACTTTGTTCTCGAATCATAAAGGCTTAACACACTCCCTCTTTATGCAGCCAGAGAAGACTTGGGAGGTTGACCTTCAGCAAATGGAGAGCTTGATTGATGAGAGGACATCCTGTGTGATCATCACCAACCCCTCCAACCCCTGTGGGTCTGTCTTCAGCAAGGAACACCTGCAGAACATAATCAAAGGTCAGTATTCAATCTGCGTTATCTCATACTGAAAGCTTTACCCTTAGTTATTGTAAAAATGTTTTAACACTCCAGTTATTTACTGTGTGGTTTTTGTGATTTTTGCTTTTCCCAGTGGCCTCTCGACACTGCGTTCCAATTCTGGCAGATGAGATCTACGGTGATATGGTAAGTACACGCACACATGCATACACACACACACACACACACACACACACACACACACACACACACACACACACACACACACACACACACACACACACACACACACACACACACACACACACACACACACACACACACACACACACACACACACACCTTTAAATGCATCGTACAGTGGAGGAGGCTGCATACTTTCCTCACAGTCCCTGAGAGGTAAGGGTTTGGAGGGAATCACATTATGTTACAGGTTGGCAGGTTGGTGTGGCTGTCTACAACTGAACCTCCTGTAATACCAGCGAGGCACATTCTTTCCCAAACTGGCAGGGGAGGTTGGGCTTGGTTTGGTGGTGTTTTCCCTGGCTCAGCTTGGGCATATGACCCAGAGAGGAGGGTGGACAGCCTCACATCAGCACAGGGAGGATTAGGGGCAATGTGGGGTGAAAGTGGGATATGGGAAAGGATTGGGGGGCATGGTATGGCTGAGTGGGAGGTCATCAAATAAAGGTGCACAGCACACAGGTCCTTGTGAGGTGCCAGCCAACGGATTAAACACTAAATAATAAAAGAGTATGGCCGCACACTCGTAGCTGCCAATGCAAATTTGATTGTGGACACAGTCATTTTTCTGTCTCTGTCCACAATAAAATTTGCATCGGCAGCTACGAGTGTGTGGCTATACTCTTTTGTTATTGAGTGGGAGGTCAACCAGGACATGCAGTGGGCAAGGTAGGATGAAGGCAGTCGAAGCACTCGTGCATTATGCACAGGTTATGCAACTGTTGTTATGTTATACAAACAAATAATGCTATGTGTAAAGACCTAGACACACACAATGTGTATGCACATGCACAGACTTTAGACTTCAGCTACAGCTTTTTTTAAGGGTTGAAGTAAAGGTAGGTAGTAATCCATCAAATTAGCGTTTAATAGTTTTACTTTATATTTATTTTCCTTTGTGAGAGCGGGAGTAAATGGAAAAGTCCAGATTTGGGGTTTGTGAGTGCACAGGGGTTTGGTCTGCATTCTTCTCACCCCCCCCAATCTTTGCCCATAAAACACACAAGTACAGCAGAATGACTATGCACTTTTTTAGTGCATGTGTTTGCAATTAACGCAGATGTGACCGTCTGCGCAGTACAGAGAGGCGGGAAGGGGGCGTGTCTGGTGAGGCGGGGTACGGGGGGATTGAGGGGCCAGGATGGCTCTGGGTTGCATCAAGACCCAGATGAGACACAGCAAGAGAAAAAGGGGAAAAGAGAAACTTTAGCATTCTCCATTGATTTCCCCCCCTAGAAGGTCCTCTGGTTTAGGGGAGGAAATCACATCAGGGCATGTGAACATTGACCACCAGAACCAAAAATTGCTCTGTTTGTCGATGAGATTTTTCTTTTCTCTTTTTTTTGTCATTCAAATCAGCCAATAGGAGGTGGGGCGGTTCCAGACTTAATTGAAGCCAGCTTACTATAGTTAAGGCAGCAGCTCTCCACTTTTCCACTGTCCGCTGTCCGCTCTCTTCTTTTGTTTTCATAGATGTATTGTACCAAGCCAAGTCATAGATTTTGCTATTGAATCGCACATTTTCATCATTTAAAAAATAATAATAAGCAATTGTGTCTTATTTGTTTGTATCGTCCTTTGTGTTAATGGTACGATAAGATACCAGGGTTGTGGCTGGGGGGTAACATACACTGTTTTTGTATGCTTTTTGTTATGACCTGTATGTGAAAATATAAAATAAAGAAACCTTGATCAAATTTTCTTTTTTTAATAATATATGGAGTTAAATAAATAAATGCAGCTGCATTGCATTGTATTAATAATAGTAGTGTATACAATGTAAGGAAGTAACAGGTAAAAAAAATAAAAATAACACCGACACAGCTTTAGGTCACCTCATGCCACAAGAGTAGCCTGATCACCACAACTGTGCATAGATGCTTTCGGTGCTGGACTGTAATCATTATTTGTTTATCTTCTGTTATATGCTTTGTTTCCTCTGGTTCTTCGGTTGTTGAATTAACAGGAGTACCTGTTCCTTGTCTCCTTCTCGACAGGTTTTCCCAGGCTGCAGTTCTCATTCCATGGCATCACTTACCACTGATGTGCCCATCCTTTCCTGTGGCGGACTGGCTAAACGCTGGCTAGTCCCAGGCTGGAGGATGGGATGGATTCTCATTCATGACAGGAATGGAGTGTTTGGCTCTGAGGTATGTCCTTCTCTGCCTCTAGTCTTAATGAAACGGACCTGAGTTGCACCTGTACCTGGACACACACACACACACACACACACACACACACACACACACACACACACACACACACACACACACACACACACACACACACACACACACACACACACACACACACACAGAAATGCATAACACGCACGTACAGTAGATACAGAAACATTCCTTGTTCATTCATGACTCAAGTTGCCACAGGTTCACTCGTCCCATCACTCTTCACTGTCATCTCTAAATAAAACGTGACAATTGTATTAAAATAATCTGAAAATACATAAATAATACATACATACACAATTCATTATATATTTTCACCCACAAGGGGGAAGGGAAAGTTTGATTGGCCAAGTATATTTCCACATACATTAAACCCATCCTAACTGAGTAGTGGGCAATTAGGGGTTCAGTGTCTTGTTCAAGGATACGATGCCAGCAGGAGCCAGGATTAAACCAGAAACCTTAAATTGCCCTGGGGACCCCCCTGCCTCCTGAAACACTGCCACCCAAACAATCTCTTGTAATCTGGTTTTTATATCGCTGTCTCTCCTTTCCAGATCCGAGAAGGTCTAGTGAAACTGAGCCAGCGAATTCTAGGAGCCTGCACCATTGTCCAAGGGGCGATAGAGGACATCTTAAACAACACACCCAGCAGCTTCTACAATAACACCATCAGCTTTCTCAAGGTCAGTATGACAAGTAAAGGCAAGTAAGTCTGTGTACAGAATCTATAACAAAGCTTAATTCATTTTTATTATCTTCTTCCTCAGTCCAACTCAGAGATCTGTTTCAACGAACTGTCCACTATACCCGGCCTTACTCCAGTCATGCCTTCTGGAGCTATGTACCTCATGGTCAGTACATAAAAAAAACATACTCACTTATTGGTACTAAAACGTTTCCAAATTGCTTCACACAGCACATAACTTATTGTGTGTGTGTGTTCACTTCCAGGTTGGGATTGATATGAGTCACTTTCCAGAATTTAAAAACGATGTGGAGTTCACCGAGCGCCTGGTGACGGAGCAGTCTGTCTTTTGTCTGCCTGCTTCGGTAGGATGCCAACACATCCATCCAACCACCTATCCACCCATTCATTCATCCATCCATCTATCCTCCATCCATCCAACTAGTGTATTTATCTTTCTGAATGTCTATGCATTAAGTGTCCCAGTATCATTACTAACAATCCTTTTCTCTCTGCCAGGCGTTTGAATATCCAAACTACTTCCGCATTGTGGTAACGGTGCCAGAAGAGATGATGGTTGAGGCATGTGTACGGATCCGAGAGTTCTGCCAGCATCACTACCGACCCTGCAGTGCAGACAGCAATGAGCTAGACCAATGATAGCTGGTGGGGAGGATGAAAGAGCTGGACCAAAGGAAGAAGACCTATAGATGTACTTAGGACAGAGAGGAGAGAGAGAGAGAGAGAGAGAGAGAGAGAGAGAGAGAGAGAGAGAGAGAGAGAGAGCGTAGGGAGCAGATTAAGAAAGAAGGCAGAGGTCCTCATATTGACATTGATTTGGAATCAGTTCTAAATAAAAAACCCAAGCTTTAGGATAGAATTAGGGAAAGTTTTAGATGACTTCAGATCAGTGCCTATCGTGCCTGGTGCCACCCCTCTCTTGTCTTGAGTTGACGGATAAGTGAGGGGTTGTTAAGGAAGAGAAAAAATATGTTAATGTGTTGAACACTGTACAAACAAGGCATACCATGATGTACCTGTATATGGTGGTCCATCCGTGTCAATGTAAATTTTGGTGGGAATCCCATGTTATTAACAATGCTTATATTTATATTTTGTACGGGCAACTTATGTTAACCTTTGTTTTAATTGTTATTTTTTTGTTTGTGGATGTGTGACAGTTTATATCAGTCCAAATGATAACAGAACTATCATAGACCGTGCATGCAATAACAAGTTATTTTTAGTTAATTTTTGGTATTCCAGACAACGAATGAATACATTCTATAATGCATAATGTACCTTTACATCTGCTCAATGAAATATTTTTCTATAAAACATATATTATAGGGAAATTGAAATGAGTGAAAAAGAATTGTATTAGTTTACTTGGAGTTATCAGGTTTGCATGGTCTGTTGCCATCTTTACGTACACTTTACAAACAGACTCTTTCTTATAGGAAACAATGTACACTTTGTTAGAACACATTTCAATGCATTTATGATGAAATCTTGTCATGTTGAACATGTCTTATTTTTATTTTAACATTCATGTAAAAAGCTATTTAAGCCAATCAAAGTGTATAGTCATGAGCTATTGCTCTGGATTTGTGTAAGAAAATAAATGTACAATGTATAAACACCTGAGAATCTGTCATTTATTATTATTATTATTATAATCATCATCATCATCATCATCATTATCATGAAATTATCCCAATACCTGCATTTAATTGTCAATTTTGTATACATAAATGAAAAAGTGTTTTGTAAAATGTAAACTGCTCTTTCCTCAGCTCCTTGCATGTGACTCAGCTCCTTGCAAGACCTTGGGGGTCCCACCATAAACTTATGTAACTGTGTTTTAGAGGGGGCTGCGTGTCGAAATGGTCCAGATGACACTGTTCATGGGTGTGGACTTTGACAAATAATGATCAGCAAATTCTATGAAATAGATATTTCTAACCTTGACATTTTAAGTAACTTACCATAATGTTGAGAAAATCAATCCATGCTTCAAGTCATAGAGTTGAAATGTTTCTTTCCAAATGAGATCCTGTCAGTTGTTATGGGACAAGAGTACTAGAATCCTAGCAAAATTAAACTGAATACTAAGAGTTAACTGACTTTTACATTGTTTGTAGAGTGTATGGTATATCTCCCCACCCCCTACCCACCCCTCCTAACTTGTTCCGCCCAGTAACTGTGTTTTTGTGGCACCACAACCCAAAAGTATGTATGGTATGACTCATGGGGATTTATATAACATTGTTTGTGGGTGAACTCGCATGATATTTTTTTGTGTTTATCAATGCCATATGTGAGATTAAGTGTCACAAGTTAACTAAAGATTATGATTTCTGAATAAATGAATAATTGCTATTGCTGAACAAAATGGATACAATATTAATGAAGTAAGAAACCAACTTTTATTGATAAATCACATTTAGACAGGCGTTGACAAAAGTTCTGTACAAGAATAATACAAACTGATTGACGGAAAACAAACCTAACATGAAAAAACTATAACAAATTAAAACAATGAATGAATGTACATTGTTGTGAATGATGCTGGAAGAGATACACAAATACAGTTTTTTGAAAGTACACATGATTTGTATGTTGTATATGATTTATACCTCCTTCTCAGAACATGACTCTTGTACTTTGCTAAACAGTGAAACCCCCTTATGCTCACATGTGCATCATGATACTCAGTAATGCAGTGGTCAATGAAAAGGTAAGCAAATTATCACCATTTGGCAATAGTCATTATTTTCAGAAAAGCGATAATGTACAGTAGATTAGATTCCCTTTGAAATTTTCCATAACGTACCTCAGTTGTATACAGATTACTTTAATGTATAATGTGGAATTATGTAATGGAGTTAAGACAACTGATGTTCAGGGGGGAAGACCACACCTGACAACATCCATGCCTGATCATAAAAAACAAGTGAGAGAAAGATTCCCTTTTGCTCCCTGCTCAGTGCTCTGCTACCACAGGCAGGCTGTTCCACCTCTGCACCACCGCTTCAAGCTCCTAGACCAATGTTTCTCAACCTTTTTGGGGCCAGTGCCCCCTAGGTCACTCACTCACACTCACTCACTCACTCACTCACTCACTCACTCACTCACTCACTCACTGTAGTAGTAGTCTGTTGTCTAAATTTAAACCGGAAAATTGCAAAAATAAATGATTGAAAAAAAGAAGAAAAAAGTCTACTCCTACCTGAATCTGTCTGTCTGTCTGTCTGTCTGTCTGTCTGTCTGTCTGTCTGACTTACCTATCATTTACCCCTGGACACCCAGGCCTCACACGGGGTGTGCATCTGGACTCCCAGCCTTCACACACTCATGCCCCTGGACTCCCATATCCCGCTCACCGAATGCCGCTGGACTTTCAGGCTTCACATCCAATCTGCCACACCGCACTGACCATGGCTGCCACCACACAAACCATTTCCATTCTCTAAATAAAACAACTTAATTCTATTTTAGAAAGTGTGGTTTTTACCTATAGTGAAATGAAGATTTAAGTCAGCCCAAGAAAGGTGGGTAATCGGTGTTTAGGTGCATTTACCCTCCACCACACCATTGGTGATACTATATCACCACCTGTTGTTCAAGAAGTATAACGCATTCGAGGAAGAAAGGCTACAGAATGCAATACATAGTTGTTTATAACATAGTTTATAATTTACCTGACATGCCACCCCCCATCCCCCATCCACTTGCCCCTATGACAAAGGTGACCTTTACAATATCCTCCCCCATTCCACTATTGCTCTCAGTCACTGAACATACACATAAACAGTCCATGGGGGTGAAGTGCTTCTTGCATGGTCCAATGATTAACTACTCACCTGATAAGGAAGACAGAAGGGGAACGAGAGAGACAGACAGACGGACGGCAGACAGACAGACAGACAGACAGACAGACAGACAGACAGACAGACAGACAGACAGACAGACAGACAGACAGACAGACAGACAGACAGACAGACAGACAGACAGACAGATAAAGAAGGGAGATATAAAACAGAAAAATAGAGGAAGGGAGCACCCTGACTCAAAGAAAATGACAGTGCAGGCTTGAGAGTTGAAAAGGGGAACAGGAAAGGCCAGCAAGACAGAAGAGAGAGAGAGAAAGAGAGAGAGAGAGAGAGAGAGAGAGAGAGAGAGAGAGAGAGAGAGAGAGAGAGAGAGAGAGAGAGAGAGAGAGAGAGAGAGAGAGAGAGAGAGAGAGATAAAGAGTGTGTGCATGGGTGTGGGTGTGTGCTTGTGTGTAGTAAGTGTGAGTGTGAAAACTCCTGAAGGTCTCATGTCTGTTGCTCGAAGGTCTGTTTGAGTAAACACACGTCATGGAGGAGGACGCACAGGTGGCCAGGACCATAGAGCTGAATGACGGAACACGCATGCCCACACTGGGTCTGGGGACATGGAAGGTACCTACCCTAGAGACACACTGCTTAATATGAGTTTAATGCTCTAGCCTGTCTGTCTCTTTGTCTGTCTGTCTGTCTCTCATGCTCTCTCTCTCTCTCTCTCTCTCTCTCTCTCTCTCTCTCTCTCTCTCTCTCTCTCTCCCTCCCTCCCTCCCTCTCTTATTCTCTCTCTCTCTCTCTCTCTCTCTCTCTGAGCCTTTTCTTGTTTCTATGACTTGCCCTGAAACAATCAGAAAACGTGTGATAATTAAAGATACTTTACGGCACTATTGTTGCAGTGCACTAAGTTTACAATAGTAAATGCAAAGTAGTTTTATGCCAAAAACTGTAACCTCAGTAGGGACACACGTCTTGATAGAATGGTCTCACGCTTATCTACAGTTGGTGAATCCACTAACCACCTGGGCTGTTGCTCACATGAAGGTCACTGACGACTCGTGAGACCAACACCAACCATTGATAGACATCCCCAAATTTGTCACACATTCATGTAATTATTTGTGTCCTTTTAACTACTTTAAGGCCTCCCCACTGCCCCGCACGTCGGTCCAGGGGGCAGTGGAGACAGCCATTGCAGCAGGGTACCGCCACATAGATACGGCCTACTGCTACTACAACGAGGAGGACATTGGCAAGGCCCTGTGTGCCAAGATGAAGCAGGGCATTATCAGGCGCCAGGACATGTTCATCGTGAGTAAGGTGAGAGAGAGGTGAACAGGAGAGACATGGATTAGAGGCCAGGATAATAAATATAATAATAATAATAATATCTCAGATTTATACGCTTTTCTAAGTGCCCAAAGACTTAGATTTATACCGTATTAGAACCACACATTCAATGCATTTCCTATCTTTATCTATTTTTCTCCTGCCTGTCATGGCTTGCCTATAACCCACAGTGAACTTTTGCCTGCCGTCCTCCTTACAGCTGTTTGGTACCCATCATGCACCAGATGACATCCCTCTCTGCCTGGATAAGTCCCTGAAAGACCTGCAGTTGGACTACGTGGACCTGTATCTGGTGCACTTCCCAGTTGGCCTTAAGGTTGGATCTATTGATAAGACATTTAATATACTGCAAAATTAGGACTTGCGATCTCTGAAATCTATGAGAGGTAAATACAGCTAAAGGCAAAATAAGTAAAACGAATGGAAAGATTTAACTCTGCAGCCCATACAAACTATGGACATAAAGCATTTAGTGTTAGTATTTCGTCTTACTTGCATGCAGGTGGAAATACATAATAAGTTTGTTTGGGAAATCTTGCATACCTGAGACCTTTTACATGACCTGTGATATCAACCGTTTTACAAAATGTCTCTCTAGAAAGTGGGAGATGGGCTCTTCCCAGTGAAAGACGAAGAGATGATCTCTTCTGACATTGACTATCTAGATGTGTGGAGGGTAAGAACATCATACATCTGTGTTATCTTTCTGTCTATTGGTTGTTCTCATCTTTCTGGCTCTGTTGATCTAGAGATATTCTCTCTCTCTCTCTCTCTCTCTCTCTCTCTCTCTCTCTCTCTCTTCTCTCTTTTTAATGGACCAGTGGAAACAATTTTGAAACAATGATTTGTTGCTTTTAATTGCTTGCCAAATAAAGTATTCTATTCTATTCTATTCTCTCTCTCTCTCCCGCACTCTTTTTCTCTCTCTCTCTCAATTACTCATTTTAATCTTCATAATATGCAGATTGGGCAATGGGCACGTATTCCACTTGTCACATTGGTTGGTGGGAGGAGTTTTGTTCAGCCTGTACCCTAATTGGTAGAGGTGTGGCTGAGAAAGCGACTAAAGTGCATTAGATTGGCAGAGATGTTTCCCTCAAGAAGACCATGGAGGTTTATGAACAAGCACTTACCTCCTGGGGTTTTGTTTTGGGTTAATACATTTTGGATTTCCAACCTCCAGTATATGGACAAAAGATTAAATACCACCATAATTTACTGAACAGATCAGGCTAAAAGCCTTTCAGACTCTGCAGGTCACAGCAGAGAGAAGGCAAATATTGGGTGTTTGGTTTGTGGACTAAATGTGTGTCTACTGTTTGCTGTTATGTGTGTTGCAGGGGATGGAGGCCCTGCAGGCCACAGGCAAAGTGAGGAGCATTGGTGTGTCCAACTTCAACATCCTGCAGCTGGAGAGACTTCTTGCTCTGTCCAAAGTCACCCCTGCAGTCAATCAGGTACATGACATAAAGGAGCTCGACTCCCTAGCCAAACTCAAAACTATCTTAAAATAATTACTTTTATCACAATACAAGTGAACATAGTTTAATTCCTTGAACACCTTGATAGTAGAATCCCCTGACCCCCACCCTCCCCTTCTCTCTCTGTAAATATACATTATGATTCTACTGAGCTTCATTATAATATGTTTTGTAGCATATTTGTATTGTGTTGTATTATATGCATTACTGATGAATTGAGTACAAAGGACCACACTGGAAACGAGCCTCTGGGGCTTTTTGTGTTATCCTTGTAGCATAACATTTGACTGTATTACCTGTACTGTTATTAAGCATGTTAATAAAGTATTCAACATTCTTTATATCATTTACACTCTGACACTGACAGGGTGTAATCTGTTATGTTACGAGGCAAAAGGAGGGTGCATTCCGGGGGGGATTATGCTGTTTTACAGCATATTATGCCTCAAGGTGCTCATGTATTGTAGAATGACTTCAGTTGAATGCATGGCATTTTCCACACATTTGCCCACCTTATGTATTGTATAACCACTCAGAAGATTACATTTTGTGCAGATGAAATCAACCTTCCGACTTGCCATGGTTCATAACTTAAAGCTCTATTATGTAAAACAAATAAATTGTGAATAAAATCGTATTTTATCCAATATGTATTAATACAATACAATTTATACAATTAGCAATTTGGTTTCCCTGCTCGTCTACTGAGACATTTAGATCCTGTGTCTAGGTTGGACACGACCTGTTTCTGGTTCTCCCCAGAGCAAGCAGGCAGGCTCTATTAGGTCAGCGGTAAGAATTTCAGTACTTGGGCAGGAGACCCGGGTTCATATCCGGGGTAGAACAGGAAACCACTTAAGCCCTATATACTTCTGTTATATGGCAAATAGTGAAAATATCCATGCAACAAATTGAATCTGGGTCAGCTCAAATTCTACATTCTTACATGTTGTTGGTCACACACTTCAAGGTGGAGCTTCATCCCTACTTGACACAGACTGAGCTGATAGATTTCTGCAAATCCAAGAACATCGCCCTCACCGCCTACAGCCCCTTTGGGTCCCCGGCAAGACCCCCAGAACTGTGAGACAGCCTGCAGTACAGTATAACTAACCCTTACTTGAAAACACTGACGATTAGTATAGAAAACATATCTCTCTTGATCTTTGAACCTGGATACTGCTTTTCATTTAACCCTCTGAAACAAGGTTTTGCATATTGCGGATGTAGGGCAGTTTGAACAGGAAGAACCGTGGATTGCATAGCCCCCTCTTAACTGATCAATAGCAATGCTGTGCTTAATCAGCTTTATCTGATTTTTAAACTGTCCATGGTTGCAATTAAAGTTTGAATTTGATACAGAGGCAGCCAAATAAAATTCACAGGAGAGTGGGTTAGGCCGCTGCAACAGATCGGCATGTTGGCAGATTGACACATTTCTGCTTTTTATGTATTTTTAAGATGCGGCCAGGGTGAAGTCAGGTGAATACGTTTGAAGTATATTACACTAGTACACTGTTTCTCAACGTCTGGTGCGGGGCCCGCCAGGGGTCCAAATGGACCCTTACGGGTCTGTAACTTACGGGTCTGTAACTCTATGAGAGTGTACAAATGGATTTACACCGTAAATTTCTGTGTTCATTTAACTCTGAGTGAACAAATGAAACCAAATGGATCCGTAAGGGAGAGATACAAAATGGTTCCACGTGTACACTCTCAGAAGTTACAGACCCATAGCGGTTCGTTTGGACCCCCCTGGTCCCCAGACCCGGTGTTGAGAACCAGTGCACTAGGACAGCATGCTGAAACAGCTTTTCTGTCTGAGCTGTGTGAATGACGAATCCCAGATGATTTAGCATCCTGTCTGTCTGTGTCCTGTAGTCACAGAGGAGACACTGACCCAGAGAAGCTTCTGGAGGACCCAGTCATAGGAGACATAGCCAAGAAACATAGACGAAGCCCTGCACAGGTCTACGTTGCTCGTGTGTGTGTGTGTGTGTGTGTGTGTGTGTGTGTGTGTGTGTGTGTGTGTGTGTGTGCAGTGGTGGAAAAAGTACTCACATTTTTTACTTAAGTAAAAGTATCAATACTGCAATGTAGAAACACTCTGTTACAAGTAAAAGTCCGGTAATCAGTAAAAGTACAAAAGTATTGACATCAAAATATACTTAAAGTACCAAAAGTAAAAGTACTCATTATGCAGAATGTACCCTTTCACACAACAAGTAATCATATGTCTATGTCTAAGTGGTTAATGTATGTTTTGTAATAATAATCAAAATCCACAAAGTAACATAGTAACTTAAGTTTTCAAATAATTGTAGTGTAGTAAAAGTACAATATTTGTCTCTGAGATGGAAGTAAAAGTACTCGGAGTAGAAATAAAAGTATTGAGAATTGGAAATACTCCAGTAAAGTACCTCAAAATTGTACTTACAGTAAGTACAGTATTTAAGTACATGTACTTAGTTACTTTACACCAATTGTGTGTGTGTGTGTGTGTGTGTGTGTGTGTGTGTGTGTGTGTGTGTGTGTGTGTGTGTGTGTGTGTGTGTGTGCGTGTGCGTGTGCGTGTGTGGGTGGTTTTGGCCATGACTGTTGTGCTGTTTTCTCAGGTGTTACTGAGGTACCATGTGCAGCAGGGTATTTCTGTCATCCCCAAGAGTGACAAACCTCATCACATCCTTGAAAACACCAAGGTGACGAGGCTCTCCCTTCCCTCTCTCTTCTTCTTACCCTCCGCGTATTTTTGTTTTGTTCTCTCTACTCTGTTTTCAACCTCTCTCATTATCTCTATGTCACCGCTTCCTATTTCCTTCTGAGCCGTTGGTAGATTCATTAGTCAGCACTATTGTTGTTATGTGATTTCTTCTGGCCTACATACAGCAGGGTTTCCCCTAATTCTCCTGAAAAAAGTTCAGATTTGTTCCACTGACTGTACAGTATGTCCCAAAATAAAGGCCAACTTGACATGAAGGTGATTTCTGAGAAGTCACACACCAGGCATTGTGCCACATCGTCCTACATGGCCTACGTGCTGTAGATGTACAACAGAGTTCATTCACATCAAATTCAGTTAGAAAAACAACTCCTTTATCTGATCTGTGTGCTTCGTACTTTGATCTTGCACATTTTCTATTGACAAATAAAAGCAAAACACCACAGCCAACAACACAATGCCGATACAAATAAAAGATAAACTTCTAAAACCTAGCCGTTTTTGTAAATGACTAAAAATAAAAAAATTAGTTTTCTAAAACATTTGACAGAATTGTCAAAATTCACAACAGAAATGTACAGGTATTTCTCAGCCTCCGCAGCGGATGAAAACATGAAATAAACATTTGAGAGCTTGCTGCATTAATGGTAGAACGCAGCAGAAGTACTCCCATAGTCTCAATGCTCAATATATACAACGTCCCGACGCAGTGGGAAAGCTCGTCTTCATAGACCTTGCATTGAAACTCGCTCGCTGCTCAGTCAGAAGCTGCCAGCATTGTGACGTTGTGAATTGCCAGTTAAAGGTCACAGGTCTATGTTGGTTTTAATGCATCAAGTTGCCATAGTATTCTCAGTTACTGAATGACAGACTCTGTGGACTAGTATCAGAGTCATAACTGATGTATTGAGTCAATAAAATAAAACGTAGTAATGAATCCTGAAATGGCATTCATCATGCATTGTGCACCACATTCTCGACAGTGAAAACATCCTTGTTAATGTCCCTGTTAAACTCCATGTCAAATGTTGTGGTAAAGCCATTTACATGTTCTTGTGTGCAGATCTTTGACTTCAGTCTGACTGAAGATGACATGAAGGCAATGAGAGCACTGAACCGAGGATGGAAGGCCTGCACCGAAAATGAGTAAGACCACATGCAGCCCTGTTTGTTTGTTTGATTGAGTGATTGATAATTTTTACACAGAGTACAAAAGCTAATGCACTTTTTTGAGGTGCTGGGTCAGAGATGACCATAAAGGAAAAACCTGCATTATGCTTCAACACAATTTATTCAATGCCATTCTGAGCCTAGACTCGTCCGTTTTTTGACCTGATGAAGAGCCTAGGCTCAGAATGTTGTCGAATAAATTGTATTGGAGCATATGAGTGTGGGTTTTATTATTTTTCTTTACACTTTCAGAGTTTAATTAACTCTGATTTTACTGTGTACCAGCACATTAAATTGTGAAATGTGTCCTCACTTATGTTCATTATAAGATGGCACACTTTCGGACACAATTTCCTGCCTACCAATGATCAGCAGGGATTCTAATCTAAACTGCAGCCTTTCTCATCCTGTAAAGTTAGTATGCTGAAATGGAAGCCATTGTTCTTGCATTCATACAAAACATTTAAATCTTGTTGAAATGACCAAACCTGACAACTGATTATGTCACTGGTAGGCAGGTTTCTGAACAGTCCACAGCTCTCCTGAGACACAGAGCGAGTAGATTGGTGCCATCTCATAATGAGCCTTAGTGAGGAGTCGGACCAATTATATGAAGATAGGTTGAAAAAGGGTGACATCCTTTAATAGTGCTCTGGCGTTATGCAATATTCTGTATAGTGCATACTCTCTACCAGACTAATGCCATGTCTGTTTCATAGACTGAAGTCTCATCCATACTACCCTTTTGAATGAGGCTTTTTGAAGAAGGAAAGAGAGCTCTACAGGGAATAACAAACACTGCTGCTCAGGATGAATGAAAATCAGTCAGAGAGAATATCTGAATCTACCTGCTTGTAATGTATACATCAACAAGGCTTGGCATAGCTGGTTTTACAACCTCACTCACACTGTATTCCACCAAGAAGTTGTTTGCCTGAAATGGAACACCTAAATACAAACACACTATGAAATATGACAGTGAAAATAAGAGTTTGAAGTCTGTGCGAATAATGGCATCTAACTGTAGGTTTGTGAATGTGAAGTTAAATGTAATTAATATGGACAAATAATGTATGTAAAGATCTAAACTGTATCTGCCCCCTTTTGTTTTAATTAATATGGAAAAATGCTGTATGTAAATATCTAAACTGTATCTTCCCCTTTTGTTGGGAAATCATCTTCCTGTGTTATGAATAAAATCCATTTTGCAATACATTGGGAACAGTGCAATCCTGTTGCTCTGATTGCATTTACTAATACTTAAAATGACATATCAAATGGTAGCTTTGAAACGTTTTAAACAATACTGAGCACATCAAAGTACATAAACGATACTGATCACATCAAAGTACATATCAAATATTATTCTATACAAACATAAAATCGAAGCATTGCTGCTGGATGACCCTTAACAAAAACTCAGGTTACAGATCAGTTACTGAGTGAGAAGCTTGTCAAACTGGTCAACCGCAGATTTATAAAGCACATAAAAAAAATTAACGGTTGACCAAAAGCACATTTAAAAACAGTTGACCAAAGTCAAGAACAATAAGACTGTAAGAAACATAGTTACAACTCTCAAACTGTTAAAAGCCAAGGAGTGAAAGTTGTTTTAAGATGTGTTAAAACTGGTAGTGTGGGTGCCAGCTTGACATGGATTGGTTGTGGGGCTACAACTCCCCTGTTCTTGAGCATTTTGGGGACGACGGTCAGCTGATCTCAGGGACCTTGACCTATGTTTTAAGAAGGTCAGATGAATGCTGGTACTAAACCCATTAAAAGATTTAAAAACTATATCTAAAATGAATCCTAACATGTACAGGGAGCCAGTGGAGGGAGGCAGGCGAGACCAGGCATTTAAGACCAACTGTAGGTGTGACAGGGAGGTCTGACTAACACCAACAAAGGGCATTACAATAGTTAAGGCGGGTTGTAATAAAAACATGTATAACCCAAAAAAAGGACAATCTTAGATAAAAGCCTTAGCTGGAAGAAGGCACATTTTATAACAGTGTTTATCCGTTTATCCAATTTAAAATCACTGTCTATTTTGACGCCATGGTTGGTTACAGTGGTCTTAACATAACTTATGCTTCAGGGTATAATATGGGGGATTTAGACATTTTTATTACCGAAGTAAAATCACATCTCTTTATTTTATTTTTTATCTTTTTGTGTAACAAAGCTACACAATGTTGGCTCCTTTACAGATCCAAATGTACACAATAAGTTAAAAGAACACTCCAGATTTTCCTGTGCATGTCCACCAAGAGAGAAGATTCCTATATCATTGTCTTCAAGTGTGACATGGCCTTCCTTTCCCCCTGTGTCCCATCTTCTTTCGGTCAGGATTAGGTGATTGTGGCAGGGGCCTCACGCTGCACACGCATGCCGATGCCCCGGCAACGCATTTGGGCAGGTCCGGGCCCTTTGCCCACTGCCGCTTGTCAGAGTCGTATACCTGTGTGGCCCTGGAGAACACCATGTTCTCCCAGCTGTAGCCACCCAGAACATATATCCTCCCCGCCCAAACCCCAACCCCTGCCTCGCTGTTGGGCTGCATCAGCGGCATCACGCGGGTCCACTGCTCAGTGCGTGGGTCGAAGGCTTCCACCTCCAGGATGTCAAAACGTTCCACTGAGTCCTCATTGTCATCACTGCCCCCAATGGCGTAGATAAGATGGTTTAGGGAGGCCATGCAGTGCCAGCCCCGGGACATAGACATGGGCGTGCGCTCCGTCCAACTGTCGCTGCCCCGTGACGGGTCATAGCTCAAGACTTCTCGACGGTACGGTCCAATCTGGTTGTCATGACCGCCAGAAATATAGACCACACCATGGTGGATAGTCCCAGCATGGCCATAGGTGAACCTAGCAAAGGAAGACAATAAATATCTCCAATACTAAAGTAAAAATAAATCCACAAACCATCTCTTGTTGTACTCTCTTTTGACCCAAAACTTAAAATCCACTCTTCAGGGAAGTCTGCTGATCATTCCCACATGAAAATCCGCTTGAATTTGGACCTTTTTTGTTGTTATTTTGAAAGTGACAGTGAGCAGAGACACAGCGAAGGTCCTCGGTTAAGAACCCGGGCCAGCAGTCTGTCTGGATTCTGGACTTGTTCTATTCTAAACTATGCTAGTTTAGATTTGGCCTCTATGCAAAGTGGTATATATGAAATGAAATAAATCAAAACTATAGCAGTGTAATCATGTTCATAATTTATACTGTCAATGGTTCATACCTGGGCAGTCCTGCAACGTAGGACCAGCAGTCCTCAGCTGGATAATACACCTCGACTGAGGCCAGAGGCCCGCTGTCGTTCCTCCCTCCTACAGCGATCAGACACTCCCCCATCGACCCTAAGTAGAAGTCCACACGCCGCTCGTTCATTGCAGCACACTGGAAGCACAACATACGATCAGAGCTCTTGCTTTATTTCCCAGTAAACAAAAAAGGAGAAACTCAGAAAAATAATAATATATGATGATACTGTAGACAGAGGGAGGCTCATGATTTAAACCTGTGATGATAACAGGCACAGTGTTCCTGTAGCAATTCTGGGTCTACTGCCTCTCCTGAACATTACAAGTTGAGCCAAAGAGTACGATGATGCAGTTTACAGATATCCAACTACAAAAGGATCTTTGGACGGCTACTATGATGAACACGCATTTAAAACATTTTGTGACCACCGTTCAGCTGTCTCCTAGTACCTTTGTCCACTGGTTGTGGCGTGGGTCATATCTGTATAGGAGATTACAGGCCGAGTTCCCCCCATTGTCCCTGGAGGAGCTTCCTCCAGCAGTGTAGATGAACCCCCCCAGTACAGCCAGGCAGTGGTGGCTCCGCTCTGCAGGCAGATGTGTCTCCACCTCCCAGGATCCAGTGTCACCATCCAGCCAGCACACGTTTGAGCTCAGCTCCTCTCCTCGCTCAGAAACCTTTAAATTAAGGATACATTATGCTTATATTTTTGCTATTCACAGAAACCATGATTTGACACTCTCTGCTACGGTCACTTAGGGTGACGCTGCTGACACATTTGTGTCATTAAGATATCCTTTTTCTCCACACACTTTTATTTAAAAGAGGGGGAAAAAAATTATCATCGAGAATTAGCTTTACCTCTCCTCCAACCAGCAGCAGTCGTTCCACTCCGCCTCTCAGAGTGGTGCGTTTCGTTTGTAACAGGGGCTGCGCGCTGGGCCTGGTATGGTATCCCAATGCCTCATCCACCAAGGCCTCACAGCCGGCCTCCCCTGGCAACAGGGCCCTCACTGCAGGCAGCACACGGTCAGCCAGGTCCTCCACTGGCATCAGAGGGAAGCGGATGTGGGCCAGGAGATGCCTGGCTTGGGCTGCGCGGTCAGGAGACTGACTCAGCCACTGAAGAGATGCCTGGAGTAAGGCCTGCTCACTTTCATGCTGTACCTGATGACAGACCATGAGCTTTAAAAATAAAAATAAAAATCAAGTAGTAATGTACAACAGATAACTATTACACTGTCTCCTTGATTTGAAGACTTAATACTCGGCAGGCTGACCAGGACATGAGTGATAAAAAGACAAAGAAATGCTCACTTATGATGGTCAGGAATACTATCCTTTATCTAAAGCAGTGTGTATTTGATTTGGTTCAATCAGTTTATCATTGGTTGTAAACACAGGACTCATGGTTCTAGAGTAGACTGAGTAGGTAGGGGATGTCCCCCAGGATTAACGCTACTTAATGATTTGAATCACAAGTGTGGAGATTATTTTGGGTGTTGAATGTAATAGAGTTGAAGACGAGTGGTTGATATTCACTATCCTAGGCTATTTGATATCCAACTGCACATTTTAACTGATCAGAGGGCTGTCCAGGAGAGTCCAATAGCCTGAACGGCTACTATGCCCCATGCTGTTGACATAAAACAGTACCTGACCACTGGAGAGGTAGGAGGTGAGCTTCGATATGGGCATGTCTCGAAGGAAGTCTGGAGTAAACGAGAGCGTAGCAAAACGTTGGAGGACAAAGTGGTCGATGAAAGCATCAAGTCGTTCCAAACTGTAGAGGAGAGCCAGTTCCTGGAGGTAGAGGTAGTTGTCCTCATTTACTTCTGTCTCCAGATACTGGCAGCAGAAGTCCACCACTTGCCACACCTAAAGGAGAGGTGTATCATAGGCATGATTCTGATTTAACATTTTGCAATTACATTGTGTGTACCTTTGCCTGTTGAGATCTGTTAGTGATTTGATTGGCCAGATTCGGTCACAAACGTGTTACAAATGGGTTACAAACGTTAGTGGCCAAATCCGGTCAAGACTTCGCGTGACATAGTGCTCTGTTCAGCGCAACTAGATTCTCAGGCAGCAAAGCGGCCTGAAAACATAAATGTCCAATACGTTTTAGCAGACAACGGCCAAAAGATGGCTTCCTTACCTGTAGCAGGTGAGCAGTCTCCAGAACATAGTCAATGTTCCCTCCATCCAGTGGCAGTTCCCCACTGTAAAGGAAGTCCACCACAGCCTTCAGGCCAATGTATGATGTCCCAAGCAGCTCCACCTAGAGAGAAAGTAATAGCCAGAGATTTAGAATACAGAAGAAAGACAGACAGACAGACAGACAGACAGACAAGTAGACAAGGACGTCTAACACACATACACACCTCTGTCTGACGTTCCTCTCTCATGCCGACGGTGAACATGGCATGAAAGTAAGAGCTGGAAACAGCCAGGAGAGCCCGGTGAGCCGGGAGACGTTGCTCATCAGTGACCAGCACCACATCACACAGCTGGCCATGCTGCCGCTGCTCGTTAAGACCCTGTAACAGCACTGTGGACTGCTCCACATAACGAAACACCTGCCACAACAAGACAGCAAACCTTTATCTTATGGTGGTTAATGTCATGACTCATGGGTCAACCTTTAATTATGTTAGGATTAGTGATATGTGTTATGTGATATGTGATGATGAGGGTATTATAGTATGTTAATAGTGTAAGTCCTTCCAGCAGCAGCACAATAACTTGGAACTACTAAGCACTGATGCTTCTTTATTTTTATGTAAATATCAACTTTAAAGTTTAGATTGTATTTTTGACCAAAGAAATTACATGCATTTCACTCAATTCTTAAATATGCTTATCTCAAGTGTCTGTTTTAAATAAATCTTTACAACCACTGCAAACGTAAACATACTGTCAGACCTTTCTTCAAACAGTAATCATTCTGCTATTTTCTGCAAATAATTTGCTGAGTGAAGATACTATACTGAGGCGCATATAGGATGCCCCGTTATAGACTGATGCTCAATCCTCACCACTTTAACCCTAGCATCCCTAGTAATGTGGGGCTTGCTTAGCATTTGGTGAAAATGGCAGTTCTACAAGTCCACAAGCTTGTAGAGATTGTAGATATGCTATTTCCAGTGAAGAGATTTAGTGTAGAGGGGAAAGGGGAGAGCCTAGTATAGACCCCTGGGGGACCTCGATCGGTTCCCTGGGGGACTTGGGTTCCAAGTGGAGTCACAGCTCCTACCTTGGAGGATCCACTGATCCGCTGTGGCCGTGAGACACGGCTTGATTTTCCATTTTCCATTGGAGCTTTTCAATTTGGCATCATCTAAGTGAACAGCAAACACACACGCACGCACGCACGCACGCACGCACACACACACACACACACACACACACACACACACACACACACACACACACACACACACACACACACACACACACACACACACACACACACACACACACACACACACACACACACACACACACACACAGAGAGAGAGAGTATGTTTAACAAAGGACATGCAACTGCAAGAGTAATTTTGTATTTTATTTTATAGTTTCTTGGTAAAGATCGAGGTCTTACCAAAAAGCTTCTCAAGAGTGAAGTTAGGACGAGGAGATGACATCGAGGAGAAGCATCTTCTTACAGCAGTCTATAGTTTGATTACATGACACTTCCAGTGTAAAGGTCAGACAATTTATCAAAAATTCATTGTAGCCTACCACACGAACGTCCACTTTCTAGAGACGCATATCCCTGTAAAACATAGTTTTGCTGCGAATGTGTAAGCTAGCTGGTGCAACTGTGTAACTGTATGTTTTGCAGTAACCGGAAGTGAGAATTGAGCATTAGCGCCGAGTCAACCAATCACAATCAGCTTGGTGAGTATTCAAGAACAGCGAGGTTACAACAATGTTACACAACGGTCTGCGTGTCTTGCACTTAGTACCGTTTTTTTGGATTGATTGTATACTTTGTTTAGAAGTTTGCAGATAAAAAAAGCACATGGAAGTACAGTTCACAATACAAGCTCAACTAAATAGGATTGAAAAGCCGCATTGGCTAAAATGGAATCCCCACTTACTCAATTCATGGAGAGAGAAAACAAGGCCCTGCTGAGATTCGAACTCAGGATCTCCTGCTTACTAGGCAGGCGCTTTAACCAACTAAGCCACAGGGCCGGGATACAGTACATGGAGGTAAATGCAGTATTTAAGGCACTGTACTTCAGTAAAAGTTTGAGGCATTTTTAAATGTCTTCAGTATTTCCAATTTTCTATGCTTTTACTTTTACTCCACTACATCTCTGGGGAAAATATTGTACTTTTTACTCTACTACAATTATTTGAAAACTTTAGTTTGTAGTTACTTTTTAGATTTAGATTTTGATTACTAAACATACATTAACCACTTGGTATATTTCGGCTATTTGAAAATAGACGATCTTCAAGCTCACAAGGCATTGTGAGCTTGTAGATTTGCCATTTTCAACAGATTTTTATACCATTCTGCACAATGAGTACTTTTGGAACTTTATAAGTACATTTTGATACCAATAGTCTACCTTTGTAATTTTACTCCAGTGAATTTCTAATTCCGGACTTTTACTTAAAAAAACTCAAAGTATTTCTACATTGGAGTATTGATACTTTTACTTAAGTAAAAAATGTGAGTACTTTTTCCACCACTGGTTAAAAGGTACAGTTAGGTTATTATGTGCATAATCGCGTGCATGCTAATAGAGACATTTAGAACGCTCCTCTCTTCATATCCCATTGCGATAATAACCAATTACATAGAAATACGCCGATATTATTACACATGTGTTACCGATCTATTACATTTAATGTAATGTGTTAACAACAATTTAAGAAATACTAAAATGTAACAATAAATTGTAGTCATGATTATGATTATACTGTTTTGGGGCGAGCGTTTTGGTATTCATGTGCGTGTGTGCATGCGTGGCTGTGTGCTGCATATGGTGTGCTGAGTGTGCTTGTGTGCGTGCATGCGTGCGTGCGTGTGTGTGTGCGCGCGCGCATGCGTGTGTTGCTGTTGCTGCCTGTTTTCACACCCACTCGGGCCTTTTATTGTGGAATACACATAGATATTTCAATGGCAATATTTCTGACAACAGACAGTCGTTAATTTATTCATTGCCCACACGCACGCACGCACGCACGCACGCACGCACGCGCGCACGCGCGCACACGCACGCACGCACGCACGCACGCACACACACACACACACACACACACACACACACACACACACACACACACACACACACACACACACACACACACACACACACACACACACACACACACACACACACACACACACACACACAGCTCTCTGTAGGAAGTGACTGCGGTTGTGCAACAGGACCGTAAAAAAAACCTTTGTTCACGACGAAACTGGTGGTCCATTAATAAACCACTAGGTGGCGACATAACGCAATAAAACAGACAATAGAGGGGAAAGGGAGGATTTCATTCAAATCTCCCTCCATTGACCACTGCGAAGGAGGAGGAGGTGAATCCTGCGTCTGGGGACTTCTCTCTGCTCAGGGGGTTCAGCAACCTGATTGACAAGCATCACCAACGCCCATAGACTCTGTTCTCTATAGGAAATGATCGGTGTGTGAAGATAAGTGCTAAAAAAAAGGTGCAAGAAGCAGCTCCAGTCAGCAGCTACCGGGTCTAGGTCTGACAGCACAGTGAGTGACAGTCTATTGTACATAGAGAGCACTTCTCGTTCTGGACTGAAGGGATTGTTCACTTCTCCTCTCCGCCCGATCAGCCGCTTTTCTTTCGACTATCTGTCCCTGCCGCCGTGTGTGTCCTGCTGACTGTCCGGGTCCACTTTAATTCCATCCAAAATGACCACGATCGATAAAGAGGCTTGCAGAGATGCTTATAACCAAGTCAGAGACGATAACACCGATGTCAGTTGGTGAGTGTTGGGGTTATTTTAGTTGGCAAGTCTACGTTTTTTTTTTTTTTTGGTACAGTCTTGAGTGCGTATCTAGATTTATAACAATGGGTGGTCAAAATGGTCTGGTTTTAAATAATAAATAAATCAAAGCCGTCTCATTCATTCGCCCATCCTTTGACATTATTAGTATTCTGAACGCTAGATGCTGTTGTACCTCCGTAGTCACAGATAATAGCACTATTTTGGCCCATCGGGCAGAAGTAATTTCCTTTGTCCTATATCCAAGAGGGGGACAGTGGTGACACGTATTTGTCACATAACCAGACACCTTGCATAGACTACACCCGGTTTTGTATTCCTCTGTTATCTATAGGCTAGTGGATAATATTAGAATATTAGAGGCATTATGCTATCTGAGGAGGAGGAGGAGGAGGGTGCGTCTGTGTAGATCATAGATCCGATAAAAAATGGAATATCACATTAATGTACACATTTTTGTCTTAGGGCTTCGTTTAAATATGAGGGTTCTGTGATCGTGCCTGCAGGGCAAGGGACCGACTATGCGGAATTCAAGTCTCAGTGTACAGGTAAGGCCCAAAGTTTAATCCCACATCTTTATGTTACAGACAGCAGGTCTTGTGTCAAAGGGGTGCACACAACACAATTTTGTGTAAACGTGTTTCTTGTTGGTAAGCTGTGTGGTCTACTGCTCCCTTAGCCTTACTGCACTTGTTACATCATAGCCCATAGTACTATACCACACAGCTTGAGGGAGGGTTTGACTTGTAAGGACACTAATCTTTTAAGACTCTTTATGCTCTGAACCCACTGCCACGACAGTACAACTCATATACATTTAAAGTGACAAAAATGGTTCGTACTGCAGAATATTCTCTGCAAAATACCCGAAAGGACTCTATAACCCGGCACACTATGGTTTTATATCAGGTGTTGAACCTTAATTTGGATGGAAAAGGGTACGGGTCCTATCAAGCCAGGAATTTCTCTCTCTCTCCTCTCCCCCGCTCTCCCCCTCTCGCGTTTACTCAAATGTTGGGCGTGGTGCTTAAATTCATGCTGTCACTGATGCTCAGTGTTGCTGGGGCCCATGCAGAGGCCTCAGGGCTGCTCTGTTTCGGGGGTAGCATTCCTACAGTATGTTGAAATAGATTATTTATTACGATGCTGTAGCCCAGTTGGTACCTGTGCCATAGACTGCAAAACATACACATGGCATGCAGTGGAGCTATCTGTTTGTCTGCTTCGAGGCCTTTATGAAAGGGGGAAGTCTCATCTCAGTTCAGTCCT
The DNA here is from genome assembly GCF_963280865.1 of Gymnoscopelus braueri. Taxonomy (NCBI): domain Eukaryota; kingdom Metazoa; phylum Chordata; class Actinopteri; order Myctophiformes; family Myctophidae; genus Gymnoscopelus; species Gymnoscopelus braueri. The sequence goes on along the minus strand of NC_137610.1, from coordinate 38,061,866 downwards.
TCAAACCCTCCTCACATTTTACTGAGAACCAGCATTCCTATTCAATTGCTATTCATTTGCTGGCTCTGGCTCTCTTTCAACTGCAATGTATACAGGCAATATGTATGTAAATATGTAGATTCATTCTCGTTGTTTATTGTGCCTTAGACATTGGAATCACCACCCTCTAATTTGCTCTCTCTTTCCCCTCTCTCTCTCTCTCTCTCTCTCTCTCTCTCTCTCTCTCTCTCTCTCTCTCTCTCTCTCTCTCTCTCTCTCTCTCTCTCTCTCTCTCTCTCTCTCTCTCTCTCTCTGGCTCTCTACCGAAACAGTCTTGTCTTTTTGCTGTATCATCATTTGTTGGAGTCTCAGTGCAGTTTTTGGGGTGCTTAGAGTTGTCTGCTGTGTCAGCACTGCTTAAAGGGAAGTAATCAGAAACACAGAGAGACCAGGAAGACTGTGGCAAAGGAAGTGCCATGGCTGGCTCCAGTCAAGAGGTTTCGTTTTAGCAGTAGTTCCTTCTCTGTGGCTTTCTTTTACAATAATCACCAGAGTAACCTGCTACCTTCAAGGCTTCAATAGCAGTGAAAGCGATAGATGTACAATGGGACTTGTTCAGTAATATACACATTTATATTTATTTCAATGTCATTCTGATAGCATTAGTATATAGTCAAAGAAGAGGTCAATCTTGTGTGTTGATGTAGTTGTGTGTGTGTGTGTGTGTGTGTGTGTGTGTGTGTGTGTGTGTGTGTGTGTGTGTGTGTGTGTGTGTGTGTGTGTGTGTGTGTGTGTGTGTGTGTGTGTGTGCGTCAGTAGGTAGGTAAGGTGCAAGGTGGTGAAGTTAGCAATGGCCCTTTTCACTGATAAGATGGTTTAACAATGACTAGGCTTGTTAATGCACAACAGGACTGATTTCAGAGTGAGTGTTCCTGAAGTCATGCCAGGAAATTCTTTATCAGCCGGTCACACAGAAATAAAGATAATATGCATATACTGTATTAGAAGGTTGTAAGTAGCCACAATACTCCTGTCTAACACTCACTGGGTCAATGGGTCAAAAAGCTAAACTGCTGCACACTATCTTCAAATGAAAATACTAAGTTTAATGGGATATATTTATTTCCTACGCAACTGTCGTTATATGGTGTGCAAGAGTTTTGCTAGTTTAACATTGGGTCAGTGACATTAAATCAGTATTGTGTCAGTGTCATTGATCTATAAATGCAGCATACCAAAGTGGCACAGACATTGTTCAGTGGCACACATATTGTTCTGCTATAGGGTCAAATTCTGACCTGGATTCATCATTATACAATATTTTTGATGGTCTAGTGCTAGACTTTCATTAGGTCAAAGACATTAACTGTTTTTAAGACTGCTTATACATATTTTGGCACAAGAGATGCACACCAGCATAGCATGTGTGTTCATTAATATACAGTACATTATGCATGCAAATCTGCAAATGTGTCTTGGGAATATGTGTTGAGTGAAAACTAACTTACAGAAACGAGTGAATTAAGTATTAGTGAATTCACCCCCTACTGTTGATGACAAATTTTCACCCCCAAACAGAAAACGGCTTCATCCCAGTTTGAGATTTGGGGCCTTTAGCAGAGCAATGGTGTTGCAACAGCCCAATGTTGTCTTTGCACTGATGCTCTTCAGGGCAGGCACCATTAAAACTCGCCCACACATACACAATCAATCATTGAAACATGTTATTACAAGCAGGTTTATCCATGCCACACACTACACTACACACACACAAACACAAACAGGCACGTGTCGTGAGACAAACATACAGAAAGAGAGATGTAACAAACACACACACACACACACACGCACACGCACACAACACACACACACACACACACACACACACACACACACACACACACACACACACACACACATACTCACACACACACACACACACACACACACACACAGCAAAGGTGATTCACTATTGCCAGGAAGTGTATGATCAAAGTCTGACACAGGCATGAATTATTTTCTCTTATAGCTGCCACGCTACATATTAGGGCTGGGCAAGTGTGTATATCGATATTATATTGATATCGTGATATGAGACTTGATATTATCTGGGATTTTGGATATCATAATATTTTAGTATGGAGGGTCGTACTTTCCTGTTTTTAATCAATCAAATCAAGGCATGGCCGAGACTATGTTTTCGCCCCTGTCCGTCCATCTGTGTATCCGACCGTCCGTCTGTCTGTGTACAGCTAATCTCCGGCACTGTTGGACCGATCGGCACGCACGCGCCCTAGAGGCCAGAGCAGAACTTCTGCCCCACATCTTTCACATCGGCATGTTATAGCGCCACCAGGACGCAGATTATTTTTACTCCTACAGATTTTGTCCAAACATCACGCAAATTGGTACACATTATTGCTATAGTCATGAGATCAAGACGGATCTGTCGGATTTATCATATTTTATCCTGATTGGCTAAGATTGGCTTCCAAAGTTTGCAGGAGTGGCCCGTTTTAACAAAATGCCTCAAATCATGAACACAGCGTCCAATTGCCGTGAAACTTTGCATACACGTTCCCCCTAGGCCAAGGAAGAAATGCCACCCTACATTTGGCGCTATAACAGGCCGATTCATGTTTTGGCCTATAACTCTTGATTGTCACAATATCTAAATTGAGGTACAGTATTTGGTAAAAAAATATAATGATATTAGATTTGATCCACACATCATCCAGCCCTACTACGTACTGTCTGTCCTCCAGAAACAAGACAATGATGCTCTCTGTCTGTCTCTCAAGTTGTTCTGTATCAACAGGGGTACTGGGACACAGATATATACTTACATTGGTGTGTGTGTGTGTGTGTGTGTGTGTGTGTGTGTGTGTGTGTGTGTGTGTGTGTGTGTGTGTGGTGTGGTGTGGTGTGGTGTGGTGTGGTGTGGTGTGGTGTGGTGTGGGGTGTGTGTGTGTGTGTGTGTGTGTGTGTGTGTGTGTGTGTGTGTGCGCGCCCGCGTGTTTAATATCACTATTGATTCACACCTGCAAATATTATCAGTGGTTAAAGTTTATTATGACATGAATCCATAAAGATAAGTGAAAACAATATGTTCGTTGTTCAAACAGGAAGAAATTGATCATCAGTCACAATTTTCTTGAATAAAGTGGTAAATGACAAACTAGCCTATGCCATACCAACATACATCTGAATGTGCAAATTCATGATCCCTAAATATCAATTTTGGAGTACAAAAACCCCCCAAATAACACCCTTAGTCAAGACATTTGCTTGAGGCTACACAAGCTCTATTCAACACCACCACACCTGCATGTAGCTGCTTTGTGCATTTTGTGTTTATTTTTACATCTCTGAGGTCAAATGCTTTCACTACAGACAGACTGCAGCTGTACGTCCTGCAGCGTGTGTGTGGTGTAAAGCCTAATTACTTAGTCACATACAGTGCCACTCGCTGAAAGTACGAGATTTTCAACAGGAGCAATACCATCATGTGACAAAGTAAAGTTAAACACAGAAGGAACAGTTGCCACTTTGCTTCCTATCATTTATCCTAAGGCACTCAGTAGTAATGGGACCATGACTCAGGCCAGTATTTGCTCAGTCCTACTCCTACGGTACCTTAACCTTACCTTACACCATACCAATGGCGGCCCATTTCACACTCTGCTAATGAATAATACTAACTTGCCATACATTGCTGTGACATACATTAATTCATCCTGTGATCACAGTTTAAAGTTTATTTTCACTTTTCTATTCCAAGAATGGATGAAATGCAAATGATAGTTAGGCTGGGTTGTGAACATTCATATTTGATACGATACCTTGATAACCCTGGAGGGGCTGTGGTGATAGAATTATTCGGCAACATTTACCATCATTTTGCTGTACATTATAGAGCCAAATGTTTGGGTCCGATGCCGACCCCAATTTTGGAGAGTCTTAGACCACAGATTACGAATGTTTTTATTTAATTAATTGAGTTTCTATTTCAGAACATTTAACTTATAAGCAAACAAGTACATAAAATACACATAAACTGAACTTTATTTTAAGCTTAAAGGTATCATGACATTCATGTTTACACCACATTCAGAGTCTTTGTCCTGGTCCTTCAAACGTGTACAAAAAGTTTTAACTGAAAATTCCACTCCAGTGATCCACTGTAGGTGTTTTTGTCTCACATTTCTAAAGCCTTTTCAACTGCAATGAAAAAAGAAATCTTTGCCTGCGGGTGTCGCTGGTGAGGGATTTTGCCTGTCAATCATCGCCTCTGCTCCGCCCCCCCCAAAGGAAAGGATAGGGGAGGGGAGGGGCAAGGAGGAGAGTGGGCGGGATTAATCGACTGTGACCTCACTGTCGAAGGGCCAAGCTCAGATTACTTTTCAGCCTAATTATTCAGAAAACCCCAGACCACAGAAAATCCACTGAATGTTCAAAGTTCAGATTTTTTGGGTGTAATTGAGGTCATAAACCCCCCCAAAAAACATAACAAATTAAAAAAGTGAAAATGAATGTCATCGAACCTTTAAGCCCTATTCAAAAATAGCCGATCTACAAGCTCACAACATGAAATAGGGAGGCCAGGTTGAAAGTGGTTAAATATCAGGACATATCGGCAGCATAATTGCCACTTGCCAGACAGTACTGATGTCGTCAAATAATGGCCGGTATATCGGCCAGGCTCTAGTAGTACATCATCACATGATCTGCTCTGCTTGGCTCAGAGAAATTGCTAGATGTATCCCAGTCTGACCTCTGTTCTCTCTCTCTCTCTCTCTCTCTCTCTCTCTCTCTCTCTCTCTCTCTCTCTGTCTCTCTCTCTCTCTGTCTCTCTCTGTCTCTCTCTGTCTGTCCCTCTCTCTCTCTCTCTCTCTCTCTCTCTCTCTCTCTCTCTCTCTCTCTCTCTCTCTCTGTCTCTCTCTCTCTCTGTCTCTCTCTGTCTCTCTCTGTCTGTCCCTCTCTCTCTCTCTCTCTCTCTCTCTCTCTCTCTCTCTCTCTCACGCACACACACACACACACACACACACACACACACACACACACACACACACACACACACACACACACACACACACACACACACACACACACACACACACACACACACACACACACACACACACACGGGCATTTCACACTCCTGCTGTCTATTTCTCTGACTGTTCTCCTCTTCACTCTGTCTTTTTAGATTAATAACGTGTTATAAGGATTATTTTGTTGTTGATACGGCTCAATCTCCTCTCCCTATCGTGTACCACGGCAAAGCTCCCACTCACCGCATCTCTGCTCCTTTCTTACTTCAGATGACGCTCGTCTCTTCGCTTTCGTGCGGATCACAACAGGGGACGCAATGAGCAAACGTGCCAAGTTCACCCTCATCACCTGGATAGGAGAGAACATCAGTGGACTTCAACGTGCCAAAGTCAGCACTGACAAGTCACTGGTCAAAGACATTGTGCAGGTCAGTATGTCTTGGGTCTCACGTATTGTGTTGAAAGCAGGGATGAAAGCAACGGAGCATCATACACCGCTACTTTCATCCAGTAGGGGAATGTGTCCTTGTCGCTGCACTAGCAAGTGATGGTGTGAACAACCGCTCTCCTGGTGAAACTCCTCGCTGTCAGGTGAAAGGCAGCAGTGGTTCTCAACCTTTTCAGGGCGTGACCCCCAAATTAATTATATTTGAACTGGGGAGCCCCCACCCTGACAAGCACTTGGAAAATAGACGATCTAATAGACGCAAGCCGTTGTCAGCTTTTTTCCACAATGTTAGCCTCTCTCTTAGGTAATATTATATATTTAGCGTTATTAAAAAGGTCTTAAAAGTCCTTAAATTGTCACTTTAGAAATGTGCAGATACCCTGTATACAACATTTGTTTTTTTAACTGTTGAGTGAGAAAACAATGTTGCACATTAAGCAAATCATCTGGGGACAAAATTATTTGGGGACCCACAGGTTGAGAATCACTGCTCTATACACCAGCGGTTCCCAAACAGTGTGTACAGGTGTGCCTTGGGATTTTGTGACAACCACAAATTATTATTGCAATATATACCGTACATCTATACAAAAAATATTAATTATTTTAGAATTGACTGTATCAGTACTTTGGACGTTTCCAATACATAGGCAAATTCTATACCCTAAAAATATATTTGAACCACATTTAAAGGAGAATTCCGGACATTTTAAGTGTTATCTTTGATGTGTCGTTACTCACCTACCGACGTAAACAGTGGCATTGTTTATTCCCAGAGATTTCCCTGTCGTCATATTTTCAACACCCTCCGTTGTCATAATGGGAGCGCGTGTCATAGGTAAATTCGTCTATTATAACCGATGCAAAGTTATTTTTTTCTCTACTACTACTCATTGTGGTGTCTCATGATAGTAAAACATGCAGTGAAAGTTCCTGAGAGGCTACCGCTAATGACGAACGAGCTAACGCTAGTTGCTTGTTTCTCAACATGGCAACACCAAGTTGCCAGGTTCTGGGAGAGAAACAAGCAACTAGCGTTAGCTCGTTCGTCATTAGCGGTAGCCTCTCAGGAACTTTCACTGCATGTTTTACTATCATGAGACACCACAATGAGTAGTAGTAGAGAAAAAAATAACTTTGCATCGGTTATAATAGACGAATTTCCCTATGACACGCGCTCCCATTATGACAACGGAGGGTGTTGAAAATATGACGACAGGGGAATCTCTTGAAATAAACAATGCCACTGTTTACGTCGGTAGGTGAGTAACGACACATCAAAGATAACACTTAAAATGTCCGGAATTCTCCTTTAACCTGGCATCCCTATTTTGGGCATGTCGTTATAGGCAAAAATTTAGCATTTTCTCACCACAAAAATAGCAGATCTACAAGCTCACAATGTGTTGTGGTGCAACGTGTTGTGAGCTAGTATATTTGCTATTTTCACTATGAATATTGGTGCACCTTGAGAATTTGACTTGCCCATTGGTGTGCAATGGAAAACCACTGGTCTACCACTGGTCTTCAACCTCCTCAGGCCAACAGTGGGGTTTGGCAGTAACAGAGACTGCAATATACATGGGGATTGCTGATGACTAAATTGGGAGAAATTGAGAAAGTAGATAAAAGATAAAAAGTAAAAAATATATACTTTGTCCAATGACCCTTTTGACCGGTGTCAAAAACATCTGTACTATTTCCTAACAGCGCTGCACACATTGGATGTTGACGTACTGTATGTGTTATGTTCTCCAGAACTTTGCCAAGGAGTTCATGATCAGCGATGCCAAGGAACTGGACGAGAGTTACATCCGGGAGGAGCTGAAGAAGGCAGGCGGAGCCAACTATGACGCCCAGGCGGAGTAGAACAAACACAGAGTCCACTGGAAGGGGGGTGGGGGGTGCGGTTGGCTAAAGGTTTGATTGGTTTGGGGGGAGGCGTTTTTAGGTGGGGCCTGTGGTGGGGGTGTTACCTGTTGGGGAGAGGGACAGGTAGGGTGGCTGAAGGGGTCTGGTGCTGCAACACTTCAATATGTGACGCGCGCACACACACACACACACACACACACACACACACACACACACACACACACACACACACACACACACACACACACACACACACACACACACACACACACACACACACACGTTCATAATACACATCAATGCAAACAAACAGCCCCACTCTTCTCTGCTCTGCCCTCTCCCCGGTCAGAGTATAGTTGGCCATCTACTGTGCTGTAAGTTATCATCTCACATTCATCATCTCAGCATGGGCTGCAGCAGAGTTAAAGGAACACTCAGCAATATGAAATCTACATTACAGGGCCAATCTTTACCAGGAACAATTTTCTAAAGTAAAAATGTAAACAACTGAAGAATTCACTCCAAAATGAGGATATCATCAGCTATATGGAGTAAAAGTGTTTCTGACATTTCTGAATATCTCACAAATGCAAAATGTAAATTTGTATCATTTTATAAAAGATTAGGACAGCTTAATAAACAACGTGTTTCATAATGACTTTTGCTTTCATATTGCCAAATGTGTCACAGTTTAAAATATACAAAAGAATGGTGGATATCTCATTTTGAATTGGAACTCTTCATATGTAGGCATTCCTTTGAAGTCAGACTCAGAGTATGCTCTGTTCCTATGGGTGACAGATCTCCATTTTTGAAGAATATGTTTCACGTCTTGCTTCTTGTGAGCTTGCATTATTAATTGGTAAGACCTCTCCCTCGCTTTCCAAGTTGCTGTGTTTAGACTGCAGCTCTAAAAGGAACTATTCTGTTACTTATTCTAAGAGGCCTTTTGTTTCTGATTAGTCTTCCTTTATTATCATCACGCTAGTGCTTTTTAAGCTAACTTCCTTGATGGTTGTAGTCCAAACATTGCAGACTTGAGTAAGCAGTGGAGTGATTGATAATTATAATCTCCCTCTCATGTATTACTTAACTTTTTCTTATCAGTTTCTGATATTTCTTTATAGATATTACCCTTTTTGCGAAAGCAACCAGTCTGTGAAAAAACAATCTGTGAAAAAGAATACCTGAGAGGAAATGATATTCACAGCCATGTCCAAAAGCTCATGCAGCGTGCTACCTCATGAAGTATAGGCATTGGGAATATACAGAAATGGCTGACATGTTTCAAACTAAACATAGTTTAAAAATAATCTGCAAGGCAAAAAAGACTTACTAATTGGCATGTAGTTTGAGCTTTCAGAATTCAAGAATGGAGGTCTTGCAAGCACCCAATCAGCTTGCAGAGTTGTCATCTCACAGTCCACTTCTTAAAGGTATCCATGCATCCTTTACCCTACTGTGTTGACTGCCTTAATCTCCCATGGAGAGAGGGGCATCATGGGAGTTTGCGGACACTACACTGTGATTGGCTCTCCTCCACTTATGGGGATGGGATTTAGATTGCCGCATGGCTCGCTGTCCCAAATCTCGGTTGTAGCATTTCTCATTTTATTTGGTTCCAAATGCCCCCAAAGGAATGTTCTCTGCTCTCATGTTCATTTTTTGGTTTTGTTTTAAAGATTTTTTTTTGTTTTCTTTAAAGAGTTTTACCTTTGGTTTTATTCTTGAGAGCAATGCTATCTTGGAAATTGGAGGAAGAGACATTTTCAAAAAAAAGAAAAGGACCTGAATGGGCACAAGATCAATCATTTCAGAATAAACAATGTTGTTTTTTTCCAAAAATCTGTTTCTCAAAGTGTCTTTTGTATGTCTCTCAGCTCTTATTGGCCTGGAAAGAAAATGTTCTTTGGTTAAGTGTGAAATAAGTTAAATGAGTTTGGATGTGTCGTTGGTGGGCACTCTTTCAGTTGGCGTATGATGAGGTAATGGGAGTTCTTTGGGGGTGCACACAGCTCCAGAGTACACATGGCAACTGTCTCCGGGAGCTTACAAGACTCTCATGGGTTGTCATGGTCACCACTACTGTCACGCTCAGCCAATCAGGGCCCCAAAAGGGTGGGGGTGATCCCGAAATGTTCAGGACCTAAAGCCTGTCAATCCCTCACTTCCTTCATTCCTCCCCTTATGCCCCCCATCTCTCTGTTGTCTCTCCACCTTTCCCTCACCCCACCTTTCTCTCTCAACCATTTATTTTGTTCAATAGTTGTGAGCTAGTCTGCCTTACAGCTTAATCTATAGTGAGCAAGCTTCATGGTTGCTGCTTTATATAATGTGGTGCAGTTTAGTTCAGTTGGTTCCCCAGGGAGATTTGGGGCAGTTAGTGTATGACCGTATTGAATAGGAGGAGAGATGTCAGGATTGGGACAGGTTTAAAATAAAAACAATTAAGTAATCTTAAGTAGTAATGCTTTCTGATTGTGAGCGACAGTTTCTGTGTTCTTTTTATTATTATTTTTAGGACAGTCAGTGACACCCAGCTGTGCTGCGATTCAAAGTTTGCCATGGGCTGATTGTTGAGTAAAAGACTAGACTCTGACTCACGCTGTCTCCCTCTCTCAGATTGTGTTACAGCAGCTCTGTGACTGTCAGAGAGTGGCATGGATTTAGGGTTGTCTGTGAGTCAACCATGGGGGGAGGTAGAGTATGGGGGACTAATAGCTGATTACATAATGACGACTCTGCATTCATAGCTGATTCATAGCTTTAATCTGTGGGATTCACAAATGCAGTTTAAGCTTGTTCTACAAAGCTATGTCTATCATTTGACTTGTTTGGCTTAGTGAGTGTGTGTATTGTGAGTGCATGTGTGTAATAACGTACTCATAATTAAACGTTCCCGAAGTGTGTGGGAGTAGAGTCTAGTTGGAACAGGTGTGAAGGTGTCTTAGGGGACCATATTAATGAGATTGATTACTTTGGGGATATTAAAATGAGTCTTTGTCACAATGGTAGCAACAGTGCTCTTTGACTCCCAACAGGCCAGCCAGCCTGAAAGCCGGCTAACAAACAACACACTTTGTTAGGCAGATGAACAGGAACACACCATACAGTACCACTACCTTTATCACAGTTCAAATATTGTCCGAAATGAAAAAGAACTGTATTGTTAGTTCTATCACATTTCCATTACTGTTCCCCTATAATGGTCAAATGGTGACAAAATGACATGCATTTACTGTAAGCTTAGTCCTAAACAGAGCAGCTTTCCTTGCTCTTTGCCGAAGTAATCCTCTTTCTTTCCTAATTATCAGGTTTTCATTGCAGCATGTTAAGCTATTGCAACATTTTGTGACCAAAACGCTCTAAATTGAACACGGAAGCTGCGTTCTAGACGGACTATAATGGATCTTGTTGTCATTGTATTGGGACCCCCCAACATCTCTCTCTTTCTCTTTCTCTTTCTCTCTCTCTCTCTCTCTCTCTCTCTCTCTCTCTCTCTCTCTCTCTCTCTCTCTCTCTCTCTCTCTCTCTCTCTCTCTCTCTCTCTCTCTCTCTCTCTCTCTCTCTCTCTCTCGTGTGTGTTTACTGCTCTTAGTAAGGCCTGCATGTCCTGACAGCTCCAGTCAGCTAGACCAAGGGTCTGACACACAGCTCCTCATCACTACTCAAGCTGTGTGGGAACACAAGAATATTCATGTGTGCCGTCTTCGTATGCAGAGAATTTTGTTTGTTTGTGTGATGACGTTGGTGTGTGTTTGAAACATATCGAGGCAGGGAGGTTAGCATATCGGACGAGCACGAGTATACATGAGTATTGTTGCTTAAACAGGGATTCTCAGAGCAGTTCCTGTCAGCGACACCACTCAGATCCCTCCTGCATTCCACAGACCTCCCCTACACAGCATATTTCATAGCCCACACAATGCTGCAACAAAGTCGCATGTGTATGTATGCGCGCACGTGTGCGTGTTTGTGCATGAGCGGTCGAGTGAGAGCGAGAAACAGGCTAGGTTTTAACCTAGTAGAATTAATAGGTATAGGCTAAAGTAAGACATTTGAATGTAAGGCATGAGGAGTTTCAAAAAGAACTTGCCCCAGTATTTAGTCCAGGCCCAAAATAGGGAAGTGTTCAGGTCATTTCAATTTGCGGTCCCATCCCTAGTGTTTCATCAGTTAAACATTTGGTTAGACACAGCCCAGTCTGGTCCTTTTCCAAAGAGAACATCATGTTCAGAGTCATCTGTTTCAGGGATGGTGAAACCCCCGCATGCTGGCCGGCGTTGAGCTCATCGTTTCAACCCACGGCAACTCCTAGAGAGGGCTGGGGGGCTGTTAAGAGTACGAGTGCAGACTAGAGGGGGGAGAGGGCAGAAGACTCACTCAGCCTGTGAGCAATGGTTTTGGGGACCCAAATGGGGGTTATAAGAAAGAGAAAGCGAGAGAGGGGAGGGGGGATGTGTGTGTTTGACGAGGAAGAGTGGGCAGAGGTGAGGGGGTGGGAATTGAAATTGGGGCAACCGAGCAAAGCGAGAGGGGAGGGTACTGTGTGTGTGTGTGTGTGTGTGTGTGTGTGTGTGTGTGTGTGTGTGTGTGTGTGTGTGTGTGTGTGTGTGTGTGTGTGTGTGTGTGTGTGTGTGTGTGTGTGTGTGTGTGTGTGTGTGGTGGTGGTGGTGGTGGGGGGGGGGGGCTTTCAGCCTCCAGACCGTGTGAATAGGAGACTGAGAGAATGGGAGTGTGAATGGGTCACTTCTCAATGCTCCTGTGTGCCACTCCAGCATTGGCACAGAGATGCCATTGTCAGTAACTAACAAGCTGAGCAGCACCACTCCATCCACTCTGCCCAAACGGGTGCATCTGTCTGTCTTATTGGACCCTTGCGTCCCTGTTCTGGTCAAGTCATAGCAGGTGAACATTCCGTTGAAAATAGCAGATCTACAAGCTCACAACGCTCCACGTGTTGTGAGCTTGTGGATCTGCTATTTTTCTCTGAAGAGATTTGATGTAGAGGGACAAAAGATGGGGACCAATTGTAGAAACCTGGGGGACCCTGGTCAGCAAAGTATATAGGGTTTACATTAAACTGTCGAGCCTAATTTATACGTCATCGTACAACTTTGGTGCTTGCCAAAAATAATGTTTTCGGCAAGCAGCACAGTCATACAAAGTACATCAACTGCGTAGTGTTGTGCTGTGTTGTATGTGATGTGTGCGTGCAGTGTTCTTCATAATAGCTGATGTCCTGGCTAAAGTCCTAGTGCGTAACTGTAGTATTAGAGTTCAAGCACAGTATGACTGTTCAAGCACTTTCTCCCATTACCCATTATTAGTTACTGGAACTGGATAGATACTTTTTAACTACTTGAGCTTATAGATTTTCTTTTTTTACAAAATAGGGACACCAGGTTGAAAGTGGTTAACAAATGTCTGTCTCCTCAAACTATTATTATTATGAATGCAATTTCTGTAAATATGAAGCTAAAAATAAAGCACTGACGTGTCCCTTTGTGCGGGTAAACCCACTCAAAGAGTGTCATGGGCTGCTGCACTCATACATCCCTTGCTATGGTTCACGTGACTAATGTGTGATTGATGGAACCACTCAGGTCACTCTCCTATCTCAGTAGAACAGAATTAATATCGGCATTAATATCTAATCCAAGTTCTCGCTCTGGTCTTTCTCTATTGCTTCTCTGCATCTCGTTCTCAACCTATGACATGCCCTTGCCATTCACTGCAATCATCTCCATTCTGTTCAATCCATCCATGTGTTTTTCTCTTTCCAACTCTGTCTCTGTGTCTTTCTCTTCATCTTGATATTTTACAAGAATGACTTTACTGGTCCATAAAACTGTAACAGCCCTATTAACAAAAGGTGTCAACTTTATTAAGTTGTACTTTGTCCCTAATTGTAAAACATCTTGTGGTAGTATCTGGTGGTGTCCTCTCAACATATATTGATTGATTGATTGAATACTTTATTAACAGTTGGCAAAAAAAATGTTGTTCTATACAAGGTCTGCTAAAAGGATTAAACCCAAGAAAGCACTATGGCTTTTTTTCCATTGGGGTCCTGTGTATTCAATTCATTGAGCACTCTACAAATACTTGGAAAAGAGGTTGGCTGAGGACATTGTACAATTAGGGTCCTTATCTTCTTCAGGGTTTCAGGAAGTGGAAAATGACAACTCACTTCCTGTTCCAACATTATTTTCTGAGATGTTTCTGTTAAATGAAGAGTTATATTAGCAAAGAAACCAATACGGGGTTGAGGCTATTTTTTGTCCTTTGAGATTGTATTCATAACGCTGTTCATGAAAAGACAGTCGCTTTTAGTTTGCTGTCTAGTATTATTGCCTTCTATACACACAATTTTGATTGATTGATGTTAACAGAAATTATAAGTCTGTGCATGCAATTTGGATGTATGCACACATTAACATAGCTTTTTAACCACTTAAGCCCTATTTCATACATTGTACAACAGTGTTGTGCACTGAGCAGCAAGTTTTAAGCAGCAGCAGCAGCAGCAAACAGCAAACAGCAGCAGCACAGACAGCAGTAGACAGCAGCAAACAGCAATCAAGAAATGAGCAATGCAACTTCCTCATTTAAATAGGGTGCTCTATTATGAAGTGAGTATGTGATTGGTTGAGAATAGAAGCATCATGGAGCTGAGACCGACCAATGGTCAGCCAGCAGCAACTACACTGAGTTCCCTGACAGAACTTGCTCATTAGTGTGGTTGCCCGAATGGGCAACCAGACTATTGTTATAGAGAAACTTTATTCTAGATAAACAATTTTTTCAACCGCATCTCCTCCCACAGTTTATTTTTCCCAATTTAGTGCCATATGTCAAAATGACCGGCCTCACCGGGAATCGTCTGCTTGTATTTTGTTAAGAGATTGGTTGCATAGTTTTATTGATATTGATTTATTAGTGCATTAAATGTCCCCATCCGCTTTAATGGAAAAGTGAAAAAACTCAAATTCAAGTATTTTTTTCTCAGAAACCGTAAGAGCTAGAGTTACCAGATTTGGAGGGGAGGTTTATAATTTAGTCCGAAATTATTTAAATAAATAATCACACCATTCGGCCTCATGGTGGCGCTATAACAGCCCACTTTACGTTTTTGGCCTATAACTTTTGAACCGTAGGTCCTAGAATAAAAATCTTTTTTCCCCTAGATTCCTTGGGTCATGACCACGCCCATTTGCGTCAGGATAGATTTTCCGCCATTTTGAATTTTCTTCAAAACACACTTTTAGCTCCTCCTCCCACATATTTTCTCCAAATTTCACACAAATCGGTACACATTATCTCTGGACCCATGCGATAATCTGGAGCGAAACAGAATTTTGATAGTCCATACCGTTCGTCCGTAAATGGCTTCCAAAGTTAGCGGAAGGGGCCCGTTTTACAAAAAAGGCCACAAATCACTAACGAAACGTCCAGTCAATCCCAAATTTGAGTAACATGTCGAGGGTGGTTTACTCAACGAATCCCCAAAAGTATTTCCACTTTGACCCATAGGGGGCGCCACAAATGCACAAAACGTAACCGTTTGATGCAAAAATATGATTTTTGGGGGGATCAATCCTCTCAAAATGAAATAAAAGTGATATCAGGAGTGACGTGACAATATGATTGGCCCGTTACATTTGTGGGAGGGGCCTATTTCCTAAAATCAAAACGGCATGTATCACGAAGGCAGGATCCGATCGACACCCGATTCGAATGGCACGTCACGCGGCCTCCGACGGTATTCCTCCCAGCGTATTCCCTGAGTCCCGGCGAAAACGCAAGTGATCTCAGGAGTTATGTGACAATGTAATTGGCACAGCCTTCGACGGTATTCCTCCCAGCGTATTCCTCGAGTCCCGGCGGCAGCGACCCGCGACTAGCGTCGGTGCAACCACACTCTGCAATTGCCCTGAATTGCGACACGTCTAGTTTCTCATTGTCTTTGTGAATAAATAAGTCTATGGGTACATGATAAACAATTCGTCATTGCCCTCGGTCTCCAACTTCAGGTACGGCTGCATCAGCTGGCTGGGTGGATAAATCGGCCTTTGGTGGGAAAACCTTGTGCAATGGCTTATGTTGGTTTGATAATCATCTATATTTATATCAGTATAATATCATTGATAGCATACCAACATATCAGTCATATTGTGCTTTGATGGTGTTATATAATCTTCACCTATAATGGTTAACCCTATTCTACACTGTTTCTGATTGACATTAAAAACCCAGGACAACTGCAAGACTTTGCAAGTTGCAATTCTGGAAACGCCTGCAAGTGTCACATGTCAGTGATGTCTCTCTCCTACAGCTCTCTACGGCGGCTACACTGATGTTGATGTGGAGCTTATACCTCAAGGCAACACATGTTCTATTTCCTACTCTCCTATTTCCTTTTTCCTCTTGTTGCTGCTTTCTCATTCACCAGACAGAGAGCTTACATAATTCTGCTTTTGTGTCCTTACACTGACTTCTACCATTATTATAATTATGGTTTTTCCCCATTCGCCTTTGCCTTTTACACTGCCATTTTCTAAGTATCTTCATACTGCCTGCCCCCCCCCCCCCCCCCCACACACACACACACACACACACCCACACACCCCTACTCCTCTTGCTGTTGAATGCTCTATTCTCAATTTAATTAAACTATAACTCTATGCTTCACATGGATCAGTGACCCCAGTAAAAATAGTTTGTAATTTATTGATCATCCTGGTCTATAGACGCACAGCCTGATAGGCTCCCAAGTGCCATCTTTCGAGGCAAAGAGGTTACAATGAAAGGTCATCCCCCTCTGTGCACAACCCAGTGTTTTTTTTCTTCTCTTAAATCAACTCTTGGCTCAAGAGTTATCTAAATAGGCATCAGAAATTCATCTCTTATTTGTTTGTCAGGCCTGTTAGATTCTTCATTTTCTGAAGGAAACACACGCTGATATAGCAATGATTTTGACCTCAAAAGGTGGTCAAATTCAGCAGCCAGAGCCACCAACCTTATGATGTGATGCACTCAGCAAAACAGAATGAGGAAGTTCTCTTTGAATGCCATGGAAGTATTCTATTGTAATTTCAGTCTCTGTGAAATTTACAGTATGACTCACTCAACTAAGTCCAAGAGCAACCTGTTCACATAAATTGTGGCAGCTAGAGGAAGAGGTTCAGTCTTAGAAACCAGGGCATGTACTGTACAGAGATTCAAATGTGTGCCTCCTTGTGATTCAAATCCTTGAGTATGAAAATGCGAAGCGCTCAGGCAAATGGGGCAATCTGCCTGAGTTCACAGGTGCTGGGTGTCGTCTTGGTCTTTAGAATTGTTTTACCGTAATACATGGGAAAGAGAGAGCAGAATCATTACCTTTGCTGCAGGTCATACTCTCCTTGTATATATTGTATTTCTTAAGACTATCCAAAGTAGTCAAAGAGAAAAACTGATAGGCAATCAGTGCTTCTGTTCTTAGATCTAGACAAAAGTTATACGTGGTTACAGTAACTGTATGTAGGCTATGGTGTTTGCATTTCAATTGTGCATTGTTTAGCAATGGTGACCTTGTACAGGAACTCCATAGGCTGTGGTGTGTCAGGTGATTATCAGTATATAAATGTATGTGTATGTTTGTGCATGTGTGTTTTTGCACAAGTGTGTCCAAGTGATGCATTTCCTGTTTAGTCACTCAGCAGTGAGACTTTTACCTTATAAGGATGTGATTGTAAGGAGGGGTGGTGGGTGAGGGAAGAGAAAGAAGAAGTAATGAGAGAGAGAGAGAGAGAGAGAGAGAGAGAGAGAGAGAGAGAGAGAGAGAGAGAGAGAGGTGGAGAGAGTCAAGTAATGCGTCTTGTCTCAACTTGTAGTTAGCTGATCCACTGGAGAGTAACAATGTGGAGATTGCCAGAGATAGAAATCAAGCCAATGAATCTCTTTTTATTGGGACGTGTGCATGTACACACTGTGTTCTTGAACCATGTGTATCACAAGGGTCTGTCTGTACCTGCATGAAACATCCATGAGAAGGAAAGTTTAATGAGAGCAAGGAAGTAGATAAGTAGAAATGATCTACAGTACATATTGACTTCAACTTTTTCAGAAATACACACATTGCAAAAGATATAAGTGTGAATGTATCCTATAATCATAAATACATTTGTAACTGTTTAAAATATATTATTATATATTTTTTTGAAAACCTACATTCTGTTGAAATGATTTTGGCACCATGACAGAACTAGATACAGACTAATTAATTCTAACTATTTTTACAATTAATTCTACACTAATTTTTGCTAAATAATTTGGGAACCAAATTCGTCCAGCTGGTTCAAACTTCTTTGTCCTTGTTCACAGTCTATGCCAAACTGTGCTGTGTGATTGAGTTTTACTTTCAACAATGTTTTATTCTTGGCTTCAACATCCCTGTTTCTCACTACCATAATCACAATTAAGTTTAGACAATCTTCAGGAACCGTTTTGGGACAAAATATATTTAAGCATGATTCTGGATGTTAAACATTCGCTGTGAAGGACGTCTATAAGTCTCTTGAACAGTAAAATAGTATTACATGTAATGTGTAGGGCTATTGTTTCACAAAGGACTTTGGCATTTGAAACATTCGAAACAGGAAGCAATGTCTGGCCTTTCTAGGAGCTAAGCATCATTTGTCTGATAAAGGTCACTGTATTTGTGCCTTAACCCCTTTCAACCTGGCATCCCTATGTTGGGCATTCTTTCTTCCAACAAAAAAATAAGAAAGAAAAAATATATACTCTGAGCTTGTAGATTGGCTTTTTTTCTCTAATGTTTAAATAGGGCTTAAGTGGTTAAATGTCTGACCATGCACGCTTAAAAAGGCCTTTGTGTGTCTTCTTGCCTGACAAAAGAGTCAATGGGGCTTCAGTGAATAATCATTGTTGTGTAATATAATATTGTTGCTGGTCACCATTTCTAAAACAGGGAACTCTTTCTGTGAATACAGCAACTGGAGAGGCATAGTGCTACTGCCCATCTCGAGCAAAGTTTCCTGTAGAATCATTTTAGGATAAAATGCGAGCAGCTCAGACTAATGATCAAAAGGGAAAAACTAAGACCGTGAGAGTAAACCCCAAAATACTATCTCATCACATTCAGGCGGAAGGACGTGGAACCTTTCACCTACCTAGGGAGCAACATCAGCAGGGATGGAGGAGCAGTCAAGGACACAGACATAATGGAAGGTGTAACAAAAGGTATCTATTCAAGTGAGTAAATAAACAGAACCAAAATATCAGTCACTCCATATAGGCTGTGGAGTGACTGCAAGTGAGGATTAGTGTGTAAGAAGTGTGTGGGTGGGAGTGCATGTTGCACATGCACTCCTGTTGTAACGTGTAAACCAAAAGGAAGGCATAAAAACAGAACATCCTTGGGAAAAGAGAAGAGAGATAGAGTGAAAGAAGGAAGACAGTGGTATTTATAGCTTGGGACACACCAAGCCTCCAGGTGTGCCTCATACCCCACCAATTAGCCCCAGCAGCAGCCACAACAGGCAGTGTGGGAGAGGGTCATCACACAACACAAAGCTAAGCATCTTCAATACCAACGTGAAGAGACCGTTCTGCTCTATGGGAGAGACGTGGAAACTCACAAGCAAGATACTGGTGTTTTAGGGGGCACAGTGGCGCAGTCGGTAGCACTGTCGCCTCACAGCTAGAAGGTCCTGGGTTCGGTTCCCAACGGGGACGCTGTGGGCGCTGGGGGCGTGTTCTCTCCTCCGTGTCATCAGTGACCATACTAGGTGGGGTTGGCGAAAGGGCCTTTCTGTGTGGAGTTTGCATGTTCTCCCTGTGTCCCCTAGGGTAGATACCCTCACAAAAACATGTAGTAATCCTGCTGTCTAGTACTGCTTCCCCCTGGTCAGCCTGATGGAGGGGAAAGGAACTGTTTGGAATAACGTGTTCCTTCCGCGTGCTACGTCCTACCGGGGAAACTCCCCCCTGTCAGGTGATAAGAAGCGGCCTGCTCACTGCTCATGTGTTGAAAGAAGCATGAGCTCAGTTTGAGGCTCTCCCCAGGCTGGTGGAGGGAGAGTAGCACCCAGGATTACAAGCTTAGGCATTGGCACTGGGTGAAACATGGGTTACAAAATTGTGGGATAAAAAAAAGAAAATATACTGGTGTTTGTCAACAAATGCCTACATTATAAGCCTACAGCTATGGTGGCCCATAAATAAAAAGCACAAATGAGGAATTTTGGAGTAGCCTAATACCAAACAAAGAAGACATAGCTACCACAATCAAAATAGTAAAGTGGAAATGGACAGGTCAAACCCCTGGGAAGGACACAAACAACGTCACAACAATCCACAGGAAAAGAGGAAACAACATAGGCCGAGTAATACCAGGTGACATTTCATACTTCAAGACCTTACTTCCAAAAAAATGGAAGTAAGTTGGCAGGAAGCAAAAGCGCAGGCCCAGAAGAGAGTGAGTAGTGAGTTGAGCTCTGGTGGATGCCCTTTGCCCCCAAAGGGGGTAAAGAGAATTAAGTCAAGTAAGTAATAATATTGTTGTGTAAGATATTATGTAGTAACATCGTCACACACACACACACACACACACACACACACACACACACACACACACACACACACACACACACACGCACACACAGAAATGTACATGTAGTAAATTCCAGATTTATGTGCATGCACAAACTAGGCATATTACTAGATTTGATGCAATCTTATGACATCTGGCCAAAATGAAACAAGTATCATTGTGGGTTTGATATAGCTGTCTGTTTGTGATAACATGAGATATTTAAATGTTTCAGAGCTTGCTCAGAGCTGTAAAATATCTAGGCCTATATGGTTTAATAATATGCTTAATAATATGTGTTTATTTTCATAAATTGTTTGTGTTTTCTTATTTTGCCTATCACCCAAAACAACTCTCATTGTCACAGAATTCATCCATCCATCCATCCATCCATCCATCCATTCATCCATTCATCCATTCATTCATTCATTCATATGACCACAGTGAATGAAGTAGGCTAATGATCCATACCTTTGCGATTTTGTTATAAATTATAAATAAATAACAGGCCCATAAAAGATGAACATGGTGATGTAATGCTACTATTGCAGTAATGGCCATGATGATGACGCCTGTTTACTTTCAGTGAATTGATTGGTGCGACAACAGCCACCTGGCCAGCAGGTCCGACGTCACCTTCAGGTGGTGCTGTGTGTGTCTGTGTCTGTGTGTGTGTCTGTGGACGGCTCTACGACTTCATTACAATGCAACACACCCACCTCAGCGCACCCACATAGAAAATCTCATGCCCTTAAAAGGCGTTTTTCATCGCCTACTGTTTCAGTACAGAAACAGCGTGCTGCATAGTGGTTCCTCTCAAGTTGCTCCCGTGCACACTCTACTGGTGAAAGGTGTGATAGCACAGAATTTGTGCTTTGAGCTTTTACGTGGTGGTAGGGCAATGATCTAGCCGTCTGTCTTGTTTGTTTGTTTGTTTGTTTGTTGCACTTTTTCTATTTAAAGCCCGTACATCTTCATAAACGTTTGGATTTCAAATATAAAGTGCTTATCCTATGGCCACAAATGTTAAAATTGTGTACGGGTTCACAAAAGTACCCGTATCTTCCGTATTGTTCAATAAAAAGCATTTTAATCCGATTGGTGACCATTTTCTCATAGGATTATAACATATCAGAGTGCAGCACACCTCTCAACCTATAGGGTCGCGTAGTTGAAAGCATATGGAGGAAATACGGAGAAAACGAGCACCAATCGGATTAAAATGCTTTTTATTGAACAAAACAGAAGGTATGGGTATTTCTGTGAGCCCTTACAGAATTGTAACATTTGTGGCCATTGGGTTTGCACTTTATATTTGAAATTCGAACGTTTATGTAGATGTACGGACCGTAAAGAAATAAAGTGCAAACACCAAGTTGAAGTTCATCCATGACTGTCATGATATGACAGACAGTCATGTTTCAGGGCTAGGCAATGATGTGAATCTATTGTTTGTCCATGCTGAATATTATTCAGAATGACATAATTAATAATAGAATAGGTGTATTCCTCATCTTGAATAGCGAAATCGAATAGCCTTTGAAACCATCCTTTGAACATAGCCCTAATGCAACGCCCGCCTTCCCTGACAACAGGGACCAATCACTAAGGAAGATAGCTTCCTTGACCAATCACCGGAACTGAACAGAACATGTACTGATCTCGTTAATCTGATTGGTGTTTATAGCTGTTTACGATTATTTGTTACAGGAAGTCAGGTAGTGTATTTGTTTTCATCATGTCCCTGGACTGCACTCTGGTCATGGAATGGAAGCTTTAGCTAACTATTCCTGCTATACAGGTTAGCAGCAAACACATTCATGTATGTTTTCAAATCAACCGATTTTGTGGGGGCATAATAACCTAACAACACTCGCATCTATTAAGTTCTGAGGTGAACACAGATGAAGTCAAAAGAACAGTGCTTGCGAGACCATGTCGACATACTGATGATGTGTTGTGTGTTATCCACTGACTACATTTATGTCCCGGACTGCAGTGCAGTGTACAACAAAACATGGGCAACACCGAGAGCGTGGTTGCGCAGAAGCGGCTGTCCCGGTTCCGCCCGGAGGAACGACCCACCGTCGAGGCAGTGTTCGACCGCCTCCAAGGTGGCGGGGGCTCTGCAGGTGCCCCCCCGGGTAAAGGGTCCTCAGGGAAGCTTCTAACTCTCGAAATGTTGAAGGTACTTAACTTGAGTCAAGTAACCTCAAAGGAATATGTTCAATAAAAATGTTCCCAACTGAAAACATACTTAATTGTTACTCCCTCTCTTCAGGACAAATATGAATTTGTATGAGATCAGGTCATACTAGGCCACCCTGTCTTTGTTTCTCTCAGTTCTCTATGGGGAGCATGGTGTCAGACTCTATGATAAGGAGGGTCTACCAGGCCATGTGTAGTGTTGACCCTGCTGTGGAAACACCTGCGCCCTCAGGGAAGACCAGTGTCACCGGTACCACCGTCGGTTCTGGCGTGAGTCGAGAGCAACTCATCATCTTCCTAGCAGACATCCTGCGGGGCACCGCAGAAGAACGGTCACCCCTCGTCATGGCCATGTCCCAGCCAGGGGCAGGAGGGTCAAAGTGTGTTACAAGTGACCAGGTAGCTGAGGTGAGCATTGAGCAGACATTGTTACAACTAGTCAGGGGATATTAGCAGAAAGATTTCCAATCTTGGAATAAATTCCTTACCAAAAAAAATCTTCACCAATGTGTTTGTAAAGGTGTCTAGTAACACATCTCACAAATTCAGTTTCCCTAGGAGAAATTTTGATTTTTGAAAATCGAATTTTAATTCTGTTTTAAGTAGCATGTGAGGGGTCAAACTAGGGTGTTTTTATGATTCTGAATCCATTGCAAGCATTTGTTTTGCACCGAAACCACTCCTTGGGCTAAAAACGGCCATAGCCATCCTTGTCCAGGTATACTTTTTGTGTAAAAAGCTCATTGAGATTGGGCTGTTTTTAGCCCAAGGAGTGGTTTTGGTGCAAAACAAATGCTTGCAATGGATTCAGAATCATAAAAACACCCTAGTTTGACCCCTCACATGCTACTTAAAACAGAATTTAAATTTGATTTTTTTTGCCCTGCATGGAAATGCAGGGAAATGGTGGGTACCCAAACTTACAGCAGCTGTCAAAAATTTTCCTAGGGAAACTGAATTTCAGTCTTTGTGAGATGTGTTACTAGACACCTTTACAAACACATTGGTGAAGATTTTTTTTGGTAAGGAATTTATTCCAAGATTGGAAACCTTTCTGCTAATATCCCCTGACTATACTGTCATTATTCAGAAAAAAAAAAACGTAGAGGCATTTTTAGGGAAGAGATTGTATCCACCTTCTTAAAGGAGCAGTTCACCCATTTTCAACCATATCTTCATATTATAATTGGTCCTCACTAATGCTCATTATAAGATGTCACACTCTGTGCATGTGTGTGTTGTTCTCCTTTCTAGAAGGTGGCAGTTTCCCATAGCTTCATTTGATTGTCTCAGCAGCAGATTTGAACTGGAAACGTATGTTTAAAGTTGGTCAGAAGTCTCCATAACCCCCCCCCCCTTCTCTCTCTCTCTTTCTCTGCCTCTCTTACCTTTTCCCATAGTTTTTACAAGATCTGGTCTCCGCTGTAGTTCAGATTCTGACCCATAGTGGGCGCCTGCAGGGTTGGAAGCCAGAGAGAATGGGCGACCAGTCCCTTGGTGTCCAGTCCCTTGGTGTAAAACTCCTGGCAGAGCAGATGTGCTCAGAACTAACATTTTCAGGTAAGTGGATAGGTTATTTGAAAGTTTGTGGCCACGTTCAAAGACTATGCCATTTTGTACCATTCCTTTCTGTTCCTGTGTCTCCTTTCCTATCGTAGACCAGGGAAGCTGTGATGTTCCCTGTTTGGAGGACTGGATCTTCCGTGTGTCCCAGGTAGCAACGTACCTGGAGATGCTGGTAGCCGAGGGCCTGAATGTGGGCCTGAGTTCCAGGCCATCCCCCACCCTGCTGCCCCCGTGCAAGGTGGCATCCTGGAATGAGCTGAGGTGTCTACTGGACCTGCCTACCCTCATGTTCTTGGCACCACAGGTCAGTGTTTTCCTCTGAAAGTATTTCAAGGAGAGATGGCAAGGAGCAAGGAAACATGATTTAAAAATACATACTAAAACTCACTGTTAAAACCAGAAATAATAATATGGAGTGTGACTGCTTGTTATGGGAAACTTTGCAGCATTCATTTGGTTATGCATACTACATGTCAAATCTGTTTATCTATCACTCATGCATAGTCTCTTAAAAGTCTAAAGTGTTCATGCACATGGTGATATTTCAGGTGTATTATTGACACGTGGTTACTTTTTCTTCTACTTCTCTCCCCTGGCACTCCAGTTGCCAGACAGTTACAGCGCTCCTTGGAATCTTTTGTTTTCCACGAAACTGCACGGAGAGAGCTTTAGCAGGGTGGTGACTGGCCTTACGAAGCGTGGGCCCACCCTGCTGCTGGTCAAAGACACCAAGGGGAACATCTTTGGCGGCTTTGCCTCCCAAGCCTGGGAGCTCAAACCACAGTTCCAAGGTCAGAGCAAGAAAAACATGGGAGAGTGTGTGATATGTAGACATACGACTGAGATTAATACAACAATTAATCACTTTCAACCTAGTGTCCCTAATTTGGGCATGTCATCTATCTATTAATACACGATAGCTGTGTCTGCCTGTTTGTCTGTCTTGGCCATGAGTTGGGCGCCGTCCGACCGAGCGGCCTCAAACTTGCCGTGTGTGTCCCATATGACCCGGGGGTGTGCGGTGCTGTTTATTTATGGATGCTTTGTGTGGACTGCGTTTGTATGTCTCTGTCGCTGAATGCTGATGCATGTCTGTGTCTACACAGGAGACTCCAGATGCTTCCTATTCACTGTGTTCCCCAGGCTGCGAGTGTACACCTGTACAGGATACAACCAACACTTCATGTACCTTAACCAGAACCAGCAGACCATGCCCAACGGACTGGTGAGGCTATTAGACAATGTAGAACTCTGCTGCTTGCTACGGCGACTGTCAAACTTTAATCAGCATTGTTGACTTTATCTATTGAATTTTCTGGATCAGGGTATGGGTGGACAGCACGGCTACTTCGGCCTGTGGCTGGATAGTGACTTTGGCCATGGCCACAGTCGAGCACGACCCAAATGCACCACTTACGGCAGCCCCCAGCTCTCTGGAGATGAGGAATTCACTATTGACTCTATGGAGGTGTGGGGGGTTGGCAAACCCCCAGTATCAGAAGAGGTCAGTGTATAATATATATTTTTGGTGCAAGATATTTTTGCATATTAATTACTATAAAGTGGAGGGAGATGGCAATGCCCATAGAGAAAGATAGTGAAGGTATAAAAGGCTACAAAGTATTCAGGAAAATAAAGTTGCAAGTGCTTGAACTTTAGCTTAACTCAGCAGTCAGCAGGATGCTGAGGGCATGATTTTGTAAATTTTATGTATTTTGTGTAGATTATTTTCCCTCCATATAACTTCATCAGGTATCTGGTGACAGGAGATACCTAGATCAGTTGGACCGAGTATTTGCAATAAAAACATTTTTTTGCTTTAAGTAAAGTATCACCCCCCCCCCCTTTTACCTTTTTTAAACAAACCTCCATTTAACCATTATTTGTCCAGCTCTCTGGAAGGTTACTGGGTCCACATGATTTCACTTGAATTAATAAACATCATTGCATTCCAGTGTAGAGGAATTAGCTTATTGACCTCTAGGTGGCAGCCATGCCATAGACAACACGTTGAGTAGAACGGTACTCTAGCGATGCAACTGTGAGCTTGTAGATCGGCTATCGTTGCTAAAAGATTTTTATTTGTGAAAAAAATAGTATAGCTGTATATTTGCAATAATAATGTGTGGTTGTCGCAAAATTCCATGACAGACCTGGACTTGTCTCAGGGCACACCAGTGTGCCTTGGGCCTTGCCCTTGGCGTACCGTTTGGGAACCACTGCTCTAACTGAATGATTATCGCAATATCAGCTATTTGCTGTATATTCCATGCATGACTAGGCAACAGCAACAACCTACCGGCAACATTACTAGAAAAAAGGACCGATGAAAAGACAGATTTATCTGAAAAACACTGCAAAATGCTTAATAAAATGTACAACTACTGTTTGTCCATCATTTTGGTCCCAAATAACATGTCTAGAAATCCCCAGAGGTTGACCCCTACTGATTCTGGTGACCGTTTGGCCTTTTGCTCTAGCCTGGTGCCACTCCCATGCCAAACCAATTCACTCAGCAAGGATGAACCCTACTAATTTAGGTGATTCATGGCCTTTCCTGTCACCCTTAGGCTAAACCTTCCACTTGTACACAAGTTGTCTCATAATCTTATAGGTGGATTGCAGGATAAACCCTACTAATTTTGGCAAACCTCTTTCCCCAGCGCTACCTTTCAGTCAACATTTCCATTTGGGTGTAAGGAGCGGCACAGTCTGTAGGCTGCTAGTGGGGCTTTTAGAATCTTAGCCTTGTTTTGTGCAGTGTCTGAGAATACAAATGGAACTGGACATTTTTCACATGGGCCTGTTATAGCGCCACCAGGAGGCCGATTTGTGCAAAACCCATTTACTCCAACAGATTTTATCCAAATGTCATGCAAATCGGTACACAGTATCTCTATAGTCATGTGATCAACACGGATCTGTCCAATTTTCCATATTCCATCCTCATTGGCTAAGGTTGGCTTCCAAAATTTGCAGAATTGGTCCGTTTTGAACAAAATGCCTCAAATCATGAACGCAGCTTGCGCTTTCCGTGCAATTTCACACGCACATTCCCACTAGGCCGAGGAAGAAATGCCACCCTTTTCACATTGGCCTGTTATAGCGCCACCAGCAGGTATAATTTAGCAAAACACATTTTTGGAACAAAATGCCTCAAATCATGAATGCAAGGTCCGATTGTCGTGAAAGGCCCAAGAAGAAATGGTCCCCTTTTCACATTGGCCTATTATAGCGCCACCAGGAGGCCACAATAACCTACTGTAACCTGGCAGAGACCTGTGCTCCGAGGAGCACTTTTTCTAGTTGTATTTATCATTTCTGTTTATAACCTATTAATTTGAGTGTCTGACAATATATTTTTTCAGGATGAGAACAAGAGGAGTATTTTGGATGTAGATCCAGAGGTCCAGGCCATGATGGAGATGGCAGGGAAGACTCTCCACAGCCAGGGTCTCAGGGAACCAGAGGAAGACCAGGAGTGAGGGGGTACACACTGAACCTGGGACATTTTCTCAAAGCATTATGCTCTCAATTACAGTACAAGGTACTGTACATACCTGCATACATGCACATATATGCGTACATGGTACATGGTGTTACCATGGTGACCGCTCAGAAAATGCTTTTAGGGAAACCATGTCTTGACAAATTACATTTTATTTTTGCCTCTATAATTTCCCCATAAATGTACATTCCAACGCAATCACAGGGTGGGGACATTGTTTCTTATGTCCTGAGCCAAACCTATACACAAATGCACTGAAAGTAGAAAACAATGAACACACAATTAAAAGCAATGCCAAACACTAATACAGTGTGTACAAATACTGTAGGTAAAAAAAACATGAAGACAGAGGACAATTAACTTTGATCACTTTAATTAGAGATTTATTTTCCCTTCAAGACTTGAAACTATTTTCTCTTGTTAATAGGCCTACCTCTAAAAGACAACTCTCTGAAAGGCATAGTGAGTGGTTTTGAGGATGTCTTATTCTATGATACAGATATTAGTGATACAGATGGTGTTTATTGTTCTCAAATGTGTAATGATTTACAGTATTTGTTGTGTGTTAAATTATCATATGGTATTTAAAGTTCAAAGGCCGGGATTGTGTGTGCGCGCACACATTTATCGGCATAATATGTTCTGTATCTACTGTATAGTAGCAATTAAGAGTTTTGCCTGTAGGCCTATGAACATGTTAAGTTTGTTGTATTAAAATAAGAGGGCACCTGAGTGTCCACTCATTAATGTTTCAATTCCGGTGTAGTCTATTCATTTCCATATGATGTTTGATTATCTATGTTTAGTCAGAGATGTCAAAACCTTGCCAGTGAATAGTCAAATAGGCAATGATAAATTGCCATAATGTCAAAATCTTAACATTTTGAACTTCATGAACACAGTAATCAAAACATCCCCCTAGATGCCAAGCTGATGTGTAGACTCTCCTCTGTTCTCCATTATGTAAATGACTTGGGCATGTGAAGTTATATTATGCAAATATGGTATGTCGGCCTACGTGCCATTCCCAACGTGAAGCTTGTTTCATATAGAAAAGGGAAAAGAAGAGTGTGACGGTAGGCAGTGGTGGAAAGTAACTACAGTAACTACACTTGAGTACAATTTTGAGGTATTTGTACTTTACTTGAGTATTTCCAATTTCCGAACTTTTACTTCGCTCCACTACATCAGAGGCAAATATTGTACTTTTACTCCACTACAAATATTTGAAAACTTTAGTGGCTTTGTAGATTTTTATCATTATTACAACACATACATTACCCACTTCAGCCCAATACATTTCGGCCATTTGAAAATAGCCGATCTACAAGCTCACAACACATCATGATGCGATGCATTGTGAGCTTGTAGATCTGCTATTTAAAAAATATATATATACATTTGAAAACTTGTGAAATGGGACATACTGCATAATGAGTAGGCCTACTTTCTACTTTTGTACTTTTAGTACATTTTGATACTTTTGTACTTTTACTCAAGTACATTTTGAATTCTGGACTTTTACTTGTAACCGAGTATTTCTCGATTTTCTACATTGCAGTATTGATACTTTTACTTAAGTAAAACATTTGAGTACTTTCTACACCACTGACACTCTTCCAGCACCGCTACCTAGCCTTATATTTGCGTAGGGAAAGCATCGAACACCGCGGGGACCTCAGTTGATTGCAGATAGCTCTACATTTTGGCCCATCATTTTCCTTCAATATTTCCAACCGTGTCGGTCCGACGACTCTCCACTAAAAATAACAATATTACGGTAATAATAATCTACCGTTCATTTAAACCAGGGCCAGGGGTTCTCAACCTTTTCTGAATCAGGGCCCACATTAAAATCTCAAACGAGTTCGCGGCCCAGTGGGCCCACCGGCGCGTTTCAATGTTGTAGCACTCCTTTAGCAGCCACTGCTTCTAAATTTCGGCACTTAGCCGATAGTTCTGTCTTCTTTCACTTTCTCCACGCCGTTTGGTGCCCCCCCCCCCAGGTTGGTGCACTGCGCTACAGCAGCCGCGTGTTGATTGGTCAGATGGGTGGGCCTGGGCCGCGTGCATTTTCAGAGCATGTTTGAGTTCTGTCTAGGATCAATGGAACTAACATTAAGTTCCTATTTGTCGGTATCACATTCAAAACACATCTTTCCATGAAAAATTACCATGTTTAGTTTTATCATTTTTTAAAATCATTTCTTAATTAAAAAAAATACAATCTTGGTGTTTTTCCAATTATGTAGCGGCCCACTTGCAATATCCTCACGGCCCACAGGTTGAGAACCTCTGATTTAAACAATTACTTTATCAGAAGCTTTACATAATGGAACAATAGGTAGGCTACAATGGATTTCCTTGTTTAGGCATCTTTCTCCTCCGCTCCACACGTCACCGTGTTGAGCAGCAGGTGCTGCGGCAGCGAGAGATAAATAGCCTACACATTACAACTTTGTGTGGCAGAAAAGGCATAGGACTGTACTCACTCCTCCGCTTAAAACCCCATTTATACTTCCAAGAATTGTAGATTTACAAGCTCGCAACAATGTATATACTATACATTTGATTTCGCTTAAAATATTAAGCAAGACACGTGCGATAAGAGTAATACAATTAAATACACATCACCGCTACTTTCAGAGATATACGTATACCCAGGCATTTCGAACGTATGTTTTATCATAGCTCTGGTCCATATCGTTAGAAGGAGTTCTCGCCTTCTATGGACCAGAGCTAGTTTTATCACAAAGCAACTATTAGGTGACAACAATTCTCAAGTATACAATAAAGTGCTCATCTGCGCTCATCATGCTGTCAAACTGTTTTCCGTCCTCCAGACTTTGCATAGATAACATCCTTGCTTCCGGATGTGTTTTTATTACTGCCTCCATGCCTCTAGTCTGTAATGCAAGTGAACTTTTACTTCCTTATACAACACGCCAATAGAGGAACTGACCGTTGTGCTGCTGCTGGCCTAGAGCTGCTCAAACTACACTGGAACTACTGTTTATCTGAAAACTCTTCTAACATGCATTGACACCATCCTGTGAGGAGCCTGAGCAGCTGACTTATACGTTCAATAGGGTAAGTATTTATATTTGGCTGTCTTATTGTATTTGATTGTCTAAATGTGTCAAGACTGCCTGTTGTTACACATGACAATGTGTAAGTGACAAGGGGGGGAAATCCGCTTTTTGCTGGCAGGCTATATCTGTTGAGCTACAGCAGAGAGCAGATGAGTGTCAGTTGGGTGTTGAATATCCCATTGTTTATGTAGTCCTATGCAGCTGTATGGTAGGCCTACCCGGTGTTATCATTTAGAGATGTTAAGGCTACATCATCCTGCAAAAGGATGATGTAGGATTAAAACAAAATAAGTTAAATTGACCTATTTGCAGCAATCTTTCTAAAAGGGAGTTTTGAAATAAAAGAGAAGACTCCTAAGATGGTTCTATTCATATCTAATAAGTTCCAGTAATCTTCCATTTCACATTGACTAAGCCATCATTTGCATAGTTTGATACAGAATGACAAACTATGCAATATGACTTCAAGAAGGACTGATTCCACCTACCTGGACCACAAACTACAGAGAAAATAAATAAGTCATAGGACATACTGATACAGGGTTGGCACAGGGTTTGATTATTGATGCCTGAAAGAGGCTACAACAGCACATTATAGGAAGCATTTGAATGTCTAATAATTAGTTTTGTTTAATATAATAAACAATAATGTTGTTTCTTGCACTTGTTTGCTTGCATTCCTAAGTGCATGTGCCATGGGCGTCAGTTGTCAGCATATGAGGAAGCAGCATAAATTACATACTAGCCTACCTGTACAGGTCTCAGAGAGATAAACACTGGATTGGCGATAATATAGGCCTAAGTAATTTATTAACTTCCCTTCAGAGTGATGGCAACCCATTTCATCTTTAGATGTGAGACATTTTTTAAATGTACAAAATTGTGAACAAGAACAATTAAGTAAATACTGTGGTATTTACAGCATCATGTTTCTAGAGTGCTCTCTATTATCTATGAGGAATGATTACATTTTACTTTTATTTTGATCACTAGAAGACCTTGAGAAACTATAACAATTCACTCCGCTGTTATCTCCCCTATGCTTGGGATGGATTACTGACCAAGCTAAAGGGTCCACTGCCCAGGGGTCCTCAGCCATCTACAATTTCCGAAAATGTATCAAACACTCAAAGATGTGGCCGGGTCCCTCAGCCATACAGTACAAGGCAAGGCCCCAACTATTATGGCTGTCTTACTTCAGGACTGACATCTGACTATTATTATTTTTTATGAAATTAACTTTAATGAAAATGAAAGAATGTAAATTCTGTACAGGTGCTTTCTTGACCCATACATGCCTTTCAGCTCTAGTAGTGAATACAAAGAAAATGACCTGGGAACTTCAAAAGAGACTACCCAAACAACTTCTGGAGCACTCAACTGGGTCTTCACCTTTATTGATTTGCAGGGATGACCGACATTTCGACCAGTGTCTCCTTCAGGGTTTGACTCCAGTATTTTTTGGGGGTAGTCTCGTTTGAATTGCCCTGGCAATCTTTTTTTAAATATTAGTTTTGTCCCACTGTTGAGCACCGTTCCCTTCTACCCACAACTTGGCTGAAGCGCGTTGGACTTCTCTTTGTAACTCTAGTGGTGCGTTTGTGCCCGTTCTGGGTAGCGTGGGGTGGGCCCTAAAAGATAGTTGACACAGGCCTCCTTGCCTGGCATTGGCCAGACTGATAACGTGGATTCACTCACACGTTCCTCCACGGTACCGCACTGGAGGAACGTGTGAGTGAATCCACGTTATCAGTCTGGCCAATGCCAGGCTAGGGGCCTCCTGCCTCTATGTAGAGAGCTAGACAGACGAGCTTGTTTGCACTGCTGCGACGTGTTGAGAGCTTGTAGATCTGCTGTTTGGCACGCATGTAAGTATAAATCCGGCATATTTCTATCATGCATAGCCCCACCTCCGGCCAAAACCTCAACTGCATGCACTGTTTATGGTTTATAAAACTGCTCTGTTCCAACATTGATGGTAATTTACAATTAAAACAACTTCCCTGCCAATAACACTGCCACATCCTTTTTTGATTGATTGAATGCTTAATATAAGATGTAAACAGCACGGAATTGCAGTAACTAAAATGACTGGTTTCCATTGTGGTCCTCATCAACAGAGAATAAAATATTCACACATTAATACGTGTCATCAAAAAATACACACAGTTATATTTACAGAGGAGAAAAAAGGAAAAACGGCGGCCTCTTAACAAGGGGATTTAATTTCTCCACATGTCATTTCATTTTCTGACATATCCTTTTTAAGGACATTTTGGTGGTAGTAAAATGAATTTATATCTCTCAAGCTTTTTATTGATTTATTTATTTTACCTTGTGGTATTAACATAATATGTTAACCAATACTGTATGCCCACTCATTATATACTGCAGTTAAACTGCGTTCTATAAGATGTGTCCTGTCCAGGGGAGACAAGGGGTTTCTTGAAACTGTATATAATCAAATCCTGTGCCTACACTACTGTAATATTTTTTCATATTTGTATGCGGCACTGCTTTACTAGTTGAATTACTGCACCTGCAGAGGAAAACAGAAACTGTACACACACACACACACACACACACACACACACACACACACACACACACACACACACACACACACACACACACACACACACACACACACACACACACACACACACACACACACACAGACACACACACACACACACACCCCAGAGCTACAAATGTCAGTGGGTTGTAATGCCTTTGGTGCCGATCCTAGCCTACATTATGCTGAATGTCCATGCAAGTATTCCAAACACCTCAAGTGAAATGTTTTAATATGGCCTGTTTTGGCCATATTATTATTTTGATCTGATTTTGATTTGATTTTTTGTTTACAAAGTCTAAAATATATTCTTTTTAACCACGAGAACTCCAGCATCCCTATATTGGGGGGAACATTCACCAAAACTAGCAGATCAGTTCTGATCAGTGAGCTTGTAGATTGGCTATTTTTGGCAAAGAGATTTGGTGTAGACTGAAAAAAGTACAGTTGTAACTTTAAGGTTTACGTTGTTAATATGTTCCAATGTTCGATGCCAAAAACACAATTAAATCACATACTTATTTGTATGACAATTAATTGTCAAGTAAAATGTCATGATCGTGACATTTTTTTATCTGTTTATTGAAAGTTC
The DNA here is from genome assembly GCF_963280865.1 of Gymnoscopelus braueri. NCBI lineage: Eukaryota > Metazoa > Chordata > Actinopteri > Myctophiformes > Myctophidae > Gymnoscopelus > Gymnoscopelus braueri. Next base: position 38,028,374 of record NC_137610.1, on the reverse strand, counting down.
TTCTTATACAAAGGCATTTATAAGGATCAAAACAGCACAAGATTAACAGATACAAAATATACCACAAGACTAAACAAAGGAAAAAGACAAAACATGATGTCATACTCAGAAGGTTACATGATTGTGACAGATTTTTTTGATGAAAGATTTTGAGTCATGTAGGCCAGGGTTGCCTTGTCCCACATTTTGTTACACTTTTTACCAGAGCAGATGAATGATGAGAAATAGCAATCATATTTATATCATTTAGATGTTTCCTGTGTTTTTGCATAGATACTTATGTGAACTAGGGATGGGAGGATATAACATCTTATCTTTTTTTATCGCGACAGAAAACACTCAAGATAACGTTATTATCCATACATGAGTGAGAACGAGTGTCTTGAAGAGTTCAGTTTAGTGCCAGTGGGCACAGTGACATTATCACACCTCTAGGATCACAACTAAAGCCAGAAGAAGTGAACATGCTGACGTTTTTGCACCTCGGACCATGATTTGGCACGTTTCACTTTCCAAGTAAAGACTAGAAGTACTTTTTACAGAAAAATGCCACAGTGTTGTTTCCTTCTCTGGTGTACTGCAGAGGACCCAATACAGTGCAGTTTCGAGTGTAAAGTCGATCAAATTAGTGATTCTCCAGAACCAGCCCGGCTCGCTCCAAGTGGGCAAGCGTATCCCGTGAACCACTCAACTGATCGACCAAACTGCTCTTCCGAATGACTTCACACTCGACACTGCACCTCAGCAACACACCCGCCATGTGTGAACTTGATAGGTTGAGCTGAGCGGCCACACTTTCCGAATAGTGGCCATGCCCTGAATGGGCATGTTACTAGTCGGGATATTATTGTGAATCACATTTATTTTGGCCAGGATAACCGTGACATGAAATTTTAAAGATCACCGCCTGAATGTGAACGGGAAACCACCATCTCTTTTTGTCTCCCTCCTTCTTATTCTGTTTTTACTCTTACTCTTGCTCTCTTTCTGTCTCCCTCCCTCAGTCTCTCCCTTTCTCCCTATCTCCTCCTGCAACAGAGATGGCGAGTCGGGGACAGCAGGGGGAGATGACGGAGTACAAGAAGAGTCTGATCAAGCGGGACCTGGAGATGGGTATCGTCATGACAGTGTTCCTCCAGAAGGTGGAGCGGCTCACTGTGCAGGTTATCATGGAGACGCGACAGGTGGCGTGGACACGCACCGCAGACAAGACCGATGGAGTCAGTGAGTAAAACGCTCACACATCCTATATTAAAATTGGCTTAAGGGTGGACCGGCTGGCGTGACGGACCATGTCGTCACACTCATGTCACCATGACTCAGCCATAACCATATAAGGAGTTCCCAATGCAGCTATGCCGAAATATGGAGTGTGTTGACTCTAACGGTTAGAGTCAACACACTCCTAATGCAACATTAGGACTCCTAATGCCATGATGACACATTGAGGTTAGAGTCTAACCTCAATGTGTCGTCATGGCATCAGGCGCAAACAGATCAGTCAGCTCCACATACAGGCACAAAAGGGGCCATGTCCATATATGGGCATTTACTGATGATGTCAGGGATCTCCATATATTGGCATAAAAAGGACATGGACTGACACATACAGAGATCTCCATATAGTATGGGCCTAAAAGGGACAATGACTGACAGAAGCAGAGATCTCCATAAATGGGCATATCAGTCGGATCGGCAGTGTGATGTAGGTGTGAGGGCTGCATAGCGGCCTGAACCTCTACTGAAGTTTACACAGTAAACCCCACATTCTCATTTAATTCTGAGAATGTAAACATGAGTTAAGTTGGTGTTAACACTCACTCACTCACTCACTCACTCACTCACTCACTCACTCACTCACTCACTCACTCACTCACTAACTAACTTGCAAGAAACCCCATAAAGACACAAAAAATTGTCAATGGGGCTCTAAAGTTCAAGTGCACTCAGCAAGGCGCTGAAGATAAATGAAACCACTGAAATCTTCAGTCTTTGAGATGCAAAGTGAAAATGAAAATAAGCCCCCAACCTGACTCCCTCAGGTGAGTCAGACCACGTGTCCCAGCAAACAGCAAGCCACATGGCTACTGAACTCATATTGAACATTGTACCCAATGCAAACTGATCTTGCCTTTACTTACCTGCACTCAAAACTTCATCTATGACACTATGTGTGCTATACTAAAAACTGTTGTTTTTATAACATTTTGAAATATGACCTCCTCATTGACTGCAGTTAAAAAAAACAGCAATTTGTTCAAAACTCTACAGCTTCAGCCCACTGACTCTTCCTCATAGGGTCGTGCACAGGCATTTTGGGAGGCAGATGTTCAGGTGAAAATAAGGGCACCCCTCTCATAATTATTTACAAAAAAACATATACTGTAGGAGCACATCTTTTACTTACTTAAAATGTATTTATTTCAAAACTCGTACACCTAATAGAGATGCACTTAACACAAGAACAAAACTATTTCTGTTTTTGATGTATTATAGCTATATCCATACAGTGTGTGTTATAAGCATATAATTTATTACCATTTCAATGTACAAATGATTGGAATTTATTTTGGTGTGTGCTTGGTTAGACTACAATACAAATAAACAACAGTATAAATAAATAAAGTAATACACACAAGTGACTGATGCATTGAAAAGAAAACTGCACAGTTAAGTTAATGGTCAAACCAACGACCCCATGATGTTTGATGCTGCTTTTAATAAGCTCCTTAATGTAATCGACTAAATACCATACCACACTGGGATTCGGAATGTGAGAACACTTTCACAGCTCAGTAAAAGTCACACATCCCTGCCTTGCTTTGACACATCAAACGTCTTCGATTGTTGCAGAAAGAAAAACATGTTGATATTTCTGCACAATATGGTCTACCTTGACATTCCATTTAAGACAAGAAGAAATGATGGTCTTCCAGAAATTTGAAGCTGTTGACGGCCTGATAATTGATGACTTTTAAGGGCAGAAGCTCATTTTTGATTTTGCAGAAGTCTACAACCGTCTCCTTGGGTTGAGATGTTTAGGCTTTGCTAAGTAGTCATGAACACACCAGTCAACTAGTGAGGCAACACATGAGACCAGACCTGTCACAGTGTTGTCATCTACAAATTATATGGTGGTGACGTCCTAAGAATGAGAGTTGTGTGATGCTGTCACACACAGTTGTTCAGATAACAAACAGCATGCTTAAGCAATGCACATTCTGTATGCTACTGTATTATTAAACACATTTTGATAGGTTGATTTTAGGGTATATTTCTCCCATTTACAAATGCAAATTATGCAATCACAAATTATCTTTTTCAGTGGACCTGTTTGAGATCAGGGAGATTCGTCCAGGTAGAAACTCAAAAGATTTTGAACGCTTCAGAGACGGCAAGGACAAACATGATGAAAATACCTGTTTCACAATCTTCTACGGCTCCCAGTTTGTACTGAACACACTGAGTCTTGGAGGTGGGTATTTTATGTGTGCAGACACGGGGATAATATGTGTTGTTTCACACCGCACAATAATGGCTTCTAGTACTTGGTAAAGAAATTACAGTTTGAAGTTTTCCTAAATTCATTTGAGATTAAATGCTGGTTAAACGTCTGTGGATTTCCCAGCTGATTCGGTGGAGGATGCAGACAAATGGCTGTTAGGACTGGAGTTACTAAGACAAGAGACACTGGCAGCCCCCACTCCAGACATCATAGAGAGGTACTCATATACACACGCTAATGCTAATGCTAATGAACATGCAATGAATGATATGGTTATCTTACGAAAACACTTATTTCTGTACTTCTAGTTGGTTGAGGAAACAGATGTATTCTATCAATCAGACCAAAAAGAACAGGTAAAGTATTACACCTCTTGTTTGTCTCTGACTTAAAGTCTCACGTCACGTGCTAAATATCATTGCATGGTTTATAATGGATGTTTGAATTTCATTTGTACAATTATATTTTCTCTTAGGACTATTTTCAGCTTAACCTTTCTAATCAATTTGCATTTGAAAACACAGTTAAAGCTGCACTATGTAACTTCCTGTTCTACCCCGGATGTGAACCCGAGTCTCCTGCGCAAGTGCTGAAATTTTGACCACTGAGCTAATAGACCCCTTAACAGATGACGTCACACTGATAAGAACCAGTATGCGCGCGCAGGCCGGCACCAAATGAAACCCATTCTGTCATGTCTCGCTAGGACTCGCCTCACTAGCCAACACACAAGAGGGGGTTGAATGTACTGAAACCAGCGCACCCCGAGAAAATTGGGAATTGATTGCATGAAACAATCACCTGTGTGTCCAGTTTCAATGTTGGTAAACAAATAATGGGTCTATAGAGCCTGCCTGCTTGCTCTTGGGAGAATTTGAATTTTGACCTTTAGGTATTTTTTTTTGCAAAACTAGAAATAGGATTGTGTCAAAGATTGTTTCCAACACAGGATCTATATGTCTCAATATTAGCCTGGGACCAGACAAATCTGCCAGTGCAAAAAAAATGTGCCCTCCGCGATTTGGGTCTGGCACCGCTCCATTGTGAATCCATTTCCTGCTCCTGAAGTCTGGGGTGACCAATCAGGGCCCAGTATTCAAATGTGGGAGACTGTAATTGGTAGTTGGTTGTAGGTCTAACTAGGGGTGTGCCGATATATCGTCCCGCGATATATCGTGATACGTTTTCGTGACGATATGTATCGTTTTTTTTTTTTTTTTTTACAATAATAATAATCAGGCATGCAAACAGCCCCGAGGTGAAAAGGGTGACAACATGTTGTTTTTTTTCGGGTCAGGTGTCACACTATTGCCCTATTTGGATTCAAAACGGCTAGTGGAAGCTGAAAAGCTACAAGTTTGCATGCCTAAATAATGCAAAAACAGAAATATTTGTTTGCATCTGCTTTTTTTCTCCCCCATATATTTTCATAATAAAAAAGTGCGTATCGTATCGTATCGAAATCGTATCGAAGTTGTGTGCCCAATATCGTATCGTATCGTTTCGTGAAATTAGTGTATCGGCACACCCCTAGGTCTAACCAATTGCGTCGAGAGCCATTGTTTTGATCCCGCCCCCTTGGAAAAAAAACGTCCTCATAGAAGCACCAGACTCATATCCACGCAGTGATATAGTCTGGCTACGCGAGGCTATCTCAATATAAGAGCAGGGAGACCAAATACAACCACCCCAATTGTATCAGTTATTTTGTATTAACATACTCTACAATACAGATTGGACAAAATGACATGTTATTCACTAAACAAAATTACATAATGATCTTTAATGTATAATAACTTATACACCTCTGTAAGTTGATCTTCATACCAGACTGAAATGAATGGAATTCAGTGCCTTCCTTGAAAGTCAAACATACCACAATATGCTTTGGAAAATGGTCGGCAGTTATATCCAGGATACCGTGAGATGTAGTCAATGCCAGTCAGTCAGTGCTAAACATACCAGATGACCGATATGGTTGTTTAAGGCCGATTCATCCTTGATCCAGCAAGGGGACAGCAGTTTTGGAGGCTCCAGTGCTGGCAGGGTCTGCTGGAGTGTATGGAGGCTCTGTGCATCACTTAAACATTTTAACCATATGATGTTCTCTTTACTAAATCTCCATAAATTTTAACCATATGATGTTCTCTTTACTAAATCTCTTTACTAAATTCACACCAAGCAACAACAGAAATTAAGCTAAGGTGTGCGCTGCTTTTGAATATGGACTGGAACATTTGAAAACCTGAAACCAGAGACACTATCCATACAGATCAAGCATGAATCAGACCGTATGCCATTTGTCAGTCAAGTCTTCACTCTATCCTAGTTTCAATTTCCTTTAATTCATACTTAGAGCTGCAAGTTATAATTCATATTTTCTCTCACACTGTCCTCTACAGCATCAGCTTGAAGGAGCTGAAGTCCCTCTTACCTCAGCTTAACTACAAGGCCCCTAACACACGAACCCTCAAAGAAAAACTCTTGGTACTGTGTCTTCCTTTATCTTTACCTTGTCCTCACTGAATGTATGGCACAATATTTCAGTTTGGATTCAGGGAAGCTGTGTATTTAAATCTTTATTTCCTGGTCGTAAAATATCATTATAATTGAAAAATTATTCACTTCCAGCATTAATACTAACCTTGTTATGCCATTAGATTCTGCCTACATACTGTATGCAGGAGGCAAGCTATTACACTATGTCCACATGTGGAAGGAGCAACAACAAAAATGAAGGCACCTGTGGATGTACTTACTTGTATATTATGATAATGAATGACGTTGTTACAGACAGTGCTTGAATTGGGCCATTACTCACCTGTACAGAGTACCAATTCTGCTGACTGAAATGTATTGTGTGTTTCAATCAAAAGTGATATGCCCGTACACATGCCCAGTGTACGTGAATGGTCATGTTGCATGCATAATCAGGCTTGGAGTGTAGACGGAGATGACTCCTGACAAGGTGCTAACACTAACCTGAGGACGGAGATGGTTTTAATTTAAAAACCCTGCTTTTCGATGAAAACGTCACAGCGTAGATGTTGCGTAGAAATTGAAGAAATTGAATTCAATGATACCCAAGACTTATGAGACAAGATCACACTTACAAGCTGGCAGATGTCTCACTTTATTCTAATAAGGTGAAATAAATAGTGTATTGTAAACTTTTCTGAATTGAGCCACTGAATGTGCTATGATGTACAGTATGACAGCATTTTGTTTCCTCCTGTTGCTTTCACAGGAAGTGGGAGCACCAAAAGACCATTTGGACTTTGAGCAGTTTCATAAATTGTACAACCTCATAATGTTTGAACAGAAAGAAGTGAGTCTGAAATTACCTTATGTTGTTGTTGTTTTAATAAGCACTGAACATCCGTTCTAATGATTGTTATTGTATAATTCATGCTGTCATTCTTCAATGTTAGATCCTTGAGGAGTTTAAAACAGAAATGTGTGCTTTCATCATGGGGTAAGCATCCTATTTTTGTGTGATATTTGCAGATTTCTCCTGTGGCTTTGAATTGGATAGCGTGTTTCTGTTTAATAGTCTTAAAATTCTTTAAATGACATGTACTTAAACATCATGGTCTGGGGCATGCTGGATATTGCGATAGCTGACTGGATAGTGCTGTGTTGCATGTCTTAAGCCTGCAGCATACTCCAACCGAACAAGAACTTTTTTCGGTTTCGGTAGTGCTGGCGGAAACGAAGAAAGTTCGGAGAGGATTAAAGTGTTTTATACTGCCTCAGAACTCAGTTCTCGCTCGAGCCACTGAAGCTATGTACAGCGCTGGTACCTGTGCTTTTAATACCTGAATCTCCCTTTGATGCGCTGTGGTAAATTTGTCACAAAGGTACAGAGGTTTTGCCATTTCCTGTGACAACATGGGTTTATGGTCACACAGAGGGGGATTACAGAGTTGTTTGTACCTTCCTGGAGGTTGGCTTGTGAGACTTGTACCTCCTAACCGCCTCAGCCAACGTCTCTTCAAATCTATGTCGGTTGTAGTTTGCTGCAGGCTTTACCCCCCCTCAACCCTCTGCTTCATGTCTGTCTACATGCTAAATTAAGAAAAAAAGAAAAGAAAAAAAGTGCTAGTAAGTGTTATCAAAAGGTTGTTGACTTTCACTGTACCTTTCTGTGGCTGACTGTAATGTAATGTAATGTGGTTGTTAGCATTGGAGAACAAATTAAAAAGATGAATGTGAGAGTAGTGTGGTGTGACAGTGTATTGGGTCTTTTCTATCTTGTAGTTGCACAGATAAGGCTGATTCCTCAGAGGTTCTGCTCCATGACTTCCAACAATTTCTCCTCCACCAGCAGCAGGTACATGCATTGTTATAATATTTCAGGTGTCTGTTTGTCTTTCTCCGTTTCTGTCTGATTGCCTTTGTCCTTTTCTTCTATGTCCCTCATTCACAACACTCACTCACTCACCCACCCACTCACTCACTCACTCACTCACTCACTCACTCACTCACTCACTCACTCACTCACTCACTCACACACACACACACACACACACACACACACACACACACACACACACACACACACACACACACACACACACACACACACACACACACACACACACACACACACACACAGGAGTCGTGGGCCACTGATCAGAACCAGGTCAGAGAGCTGATGACGACCTTCATTGATGATACCATGAGGAAAACCAATGACCCCAAGTTCACTGTCAGCGAGGTGCTGCTTATTTTATTTATGTGTCTTAAAGTCAAAGAGCGTGTGTGTGTGTGTGTGTGTGTGTGTGTGTGTGTGTGTGTGTGTGTGTGTGTGTGTGTGTGTGTGTGTGTGTGTGTGTGTGTGTGTGTGTGTGTGTGTGTGTGTGTGAAAAGGACAGTATCACATTCAGGGAGAGTCAAGAGGTCAATAATAGTGATTAGTCATTTATTAGTCATTAATAGTCATTCAGCAGTTGAGCAATGTATGATTGTGAATGGGTGTCCATCACTGTCTCTGTTGCTCTCTCTGTCTCATTGTCAGAGTTGAAACCAGTCTTCTCTACTCTGTATCATTCACAGTTTTTAGGTTTCCTGTTTTCTAAGGAGAACGCAATCTGGGATGAGAAGTTCTCAGAGATCAGCAACCTGGACATGAACAACCCCCTGTCTCATTACTGGATCAACTCTTCGCACAACACGTCAGTACTACACACTGACGTACACACATATTGTGTGTGTGTGTGTGTGTGTGTGTGTGTGTGTGTGTGTGTATATATCTATATGTCTATATATCTACTGTATATTATATATTTTGTGAAATCTATCTTAATTTCACATGTTCCCTGTGTTGGGGTGTTGATGTGTTGAAGGTATCTGACAGGTGACCAGCTTCGTAGTGAATCGTCCCCAGAAGCCTACATACGCTGCCTGCGTCTTGGATGTCGCTGCGTTGAATGTCAGTGGAACGGTTAAAATATTAAAAAGAAATCATCAAATTGCGATCAAATTGCATGATTTAAACTAAGTACCTGTTGTATACTTCCAGTGGATTGCTGGGATGGCCCCGGGGAGCTGCCAATCATCTACCATGGATGGACCAGGACAACTAAAATCAAGTTTGACGATGTTGTTAAAGCCATCAATGAGCATGCCTTCGTCACCTCAGAGTTAGTGTCAGAATAATCATCTCTAAATGTTATGTTATTGGCGGCACCCATCGTCACCCTACGCACACGCACGCACACACACACACACACACACACACACACACACACACACACACACACACACACACACACACACACACACACACACACACACACACACACATTTTAGCAATTTATTTATGTCCACACAAAAGGAAATGTATACAAGGACACAAATATTACGGTGCAGCAAGGTTACATCCTCAAAGTCAAGGCATTATGTCCTCATGATACAACAAGCATGTCATGTCACCCAGCCCTCCATGGGCACCAGCAGCAGTGTCTCCGCATGGCGGCTGACAATCATAGCAGAGACAGCACAACACTCTGCCAGCCCTCCTGCCTCCTTTCTGGGCATCCCAAGTTGTCGAAACCCGCTCTAACAACCAGTCTACGGGCATATCCCAGGCTGGACCACCAGAGGAAACAAAGTTCCCCGTCCACTCCTGCACTGCCGCCCGGTGTCAAAGTGCTCTCCGTAGCTGCTCCCACGAGCCCGAAAGTCCACCCATTGTTGTTCCTCAGCTAGCGGACACACCGCTAGATGGCCGGCGGGTCTTTATCCACCGCCTGTTGGTAGTTAGTTACACCGCCTCTCTTCCCGATATAGCTGCTCAAGGGAAGGGCCGCCAGGCAGCGTCGGCTGTCGGTATACTCCATCAGTGAGCAGCACCTTCTTGTATGCAAGCTTGCGATCTTAATGAAGCACACAGTCCCCAGAAGTTGCGAATGCATCTTAAATCTGCACCTACTATATTAACGGTGGTAGTTACAACGGGGCAGTTTAACGTCATGCCCAGGACACACACACACACACACACACACACACACACACACACACACACACACACACACACACACACACACACACACACACACACACACACACACACACACACACACACACACACAGCGACTTATTGCTGCTATTCTTATGTTATTTCAGTTACCCACTGATCCTGTCCATAGAGGAGCATTGCAAACTCGAGCAGCAGCGTCACATGGCGCGTGTCTTTAAGGAGGTGTTTGGGGACAAACTGCTGATGGAACCTATTGAAGAGATGGCTGATCAACTTCCCTCTCCAGCACAACTCAAGGGCAAGATTATACTCAAGGTACATTCTCTCTCTTTCTCTATCTCTCCCTGACTCTTACTCAGTCTCTCACTGTCTTTACTTCACTAGTCAATCTATCACCAGAAATATGAAGATACATATACGTGGATGTATACCATATGTCCATAATGGATATATACTGTATGTACCGGTATATAGGCTATCAACACTGAATACTATTTGAGGCAGATTATGTATAGTCTCAGCCAGCCTACAAGAGTAGTACAATAGTGAGTATAATGAGCAATTGCTGATTATAACTATTATTTGATATTATTCAATCTATTAACAGTGAAATATTTACAGCAAAAATCCTAAATCTGTTTTGGTTCTTTGGCTTACATTAAAGTAGTCGATGTGCAAAAGTGTGCCAGAGTCAAGCAGAAGTAATTAGTCTAAGAACAGCACAGAACGTGTGGTGTCTTGGTTGAGCTTGATGGCTCCTAGCACAAAGGATTGATTGAGTCTCTTGTGTGTGTAGGCTCTGTGGAGCAGGTAGATCATGGCATCATCCACACCAATATTTGTCTGATAAGCAAACGTCAGGCGGTCAAGGGAGTCACTGACCTGTTGTCCTCTTGCAGCACAAGACGCTATGCATGGAGACTGGGATAATAAGGAAGGAATTCAAGAAGGGGGACAAAATGGGAGACCTGCAGATCTGGGATCCCGTAGACCAGGTATTGTGAAATAGTGATCTTTAACAACCTCTGAACCCCAAAGTGCCTCCAGGGATGAACACCTATAATATAGTCCTTGAGTAGCACGGCTTGAGTGCGGCAAGTCGTGCGGTTAGTACTTGGTGCTGATGGTAGGTCCATCTCCCAGGGGTCTAGCACATTGTGAAACAGGGATAGACTCCTGTAGAAAAGGGGGTCTCAATGTTTTTACAGTTGGATTCCTAGATATATTCAGCATTTGGCCCAGGACTCTCAAATGGTAGTTTATCAAACTGATGATGTGTCCCAAAATGAATTATATTGTTATCCATATCCAAATTATGATTTTTCTGTTTTCAGCATTTCAGCACTAGTATTAGTACTGTATGGATCCCTCTAAACTCACTCATTTGAACCAGAATGTTAGTCTTTTTCCAATGTTTTAGAAACATGAAAATATTGGAATGAAGAATGGTGTGTCTTGCAGTCTTTTCTAGGAGTAATGGCAGAAACTGAAACAATTGTAACACCTTATTGAAAGGGGAATTTTGTCTCCCAAGACAAATTAAGTTGAAAATGTTGATTGTACAAACATTGCTTTTAGAGGAAGTTCTGTATTTTAATCTCTGTTGGATTTTCTCCGCAGCGGTGGAATAAGCACTACTGTATAATCTCAAATGGCAAACTGTATTATGCAGAGGAGTATGAGGATGAAGAGGGAGACGCTGTAGAGGTAAATCAGTGACGAGAATGTCTGAGTGCATTATTAGTTATCAGTGATCTTTTGTTCACAGAAAAAAATCATGAGTAGCCTATTTGTTTAATTCTCGCAGTCTCTGAGTTAAAGTAACTCTCTGTGTACCACTCGTCTATGATTTTCTCTCCCGTCACAAATGATCTGTCCTTTACTAAACCCTTCTTTGTCCACACATCTGTTCTATATCTCTCTCCCAAACCTGTTTCACTTCTCATTAAGTTTCACTGCTTCTCTTCCTCACACTTTCCTTCTCTTCACCCCGTCCTCCTGTTCACTCACCCTACCATTCTCCCTCCCACCCTACATTTTACTCTCTTTTCTGTCACACTCCCCACACTCTAACTCGTCTCTCTCTTTCTCCCTCCTCTCTGCCTCCCTCCATCTTGCTTCGTATCTTTTATTGATTTCAGGCCCTGGAGCTCCACTGTTCGGAGCCGTGGTTCCACGGTAAAATGCCGGAGGGCCGGCAGATGGCTGAGAGGCTGCTCCAGGAGTTCTGTGCTGAGTCTGGTGGCAGAGATGGCACCTTCCTGGTCCGGGAGAGTGACACATTTGTCACAGACTACACTCTCTCCTTCTGGTACTATGTCCAGTTGATTCATGTTAGAGCAGTGGTTCTCAAACTTTTTCATGTGAAGGACCCCCAAAATGATATGTATTTGGCTGCGGACCCTCCCCCATCTCAAAAATATTTTGTGCCAGGGATTTTTCTAAAATAGCAGATCTACAAGCTCATAGCGCGGCACTCTGTGCTGTGATATTAGCTTGTATATCTGCTATTTTTGAATAGCCAAAGTATAAAATATGGTTAAAGTGGTTAAAATGATTGTGACAATTAATTAATTTTGCTGGGGACCCCCTGGTACCCCTCCAAGGACCCCTGGGGGTCCTCGGACCCCACTTTGAGAACCAATGTGTTAGAGCACAACTCCACCTGAACATTTGAGTGATTGATATCAAGAGCAAAATATTCATACAAATGATGAATATATAGCATGAAACTGCTTTGGGGTTGCCAAACTTTTCCATGCCAAGGACCTCCAAATAGCCATTGCCTCTGGCTGCGGTCCCCTATTGCCAAATGGCTTAACAAAAAGAAAAGAAATAGCTAAAATAACGGCTCTATAAGCTCACAATGAGTGATATCACAACACGCTGTGAGCTTGTAGAGCTTTCTCCTCTCCTTTCCAATTGGCCACTCTGGCGCCCCCTGACGACCCCCACTTTGAAAATCTGTGGCTTAGAATTAGCAGAAAATATCTGTGTAGGCTGTGAGGGAGACGTTTTTTCTGAATGAATGGTGTGTATGCTGGCTGGTACGATGATGGTGTTTAATTCGTTGTGTGTGTCTTATTTATTCTATATTTGTTGTTTTCTCCTCCCCTCGTGGCTTTGGGTACATAGCGTTATATGAATTTGAGATTATTATTATTACTATTATTACGGATTTGAATTGTAACTTTTATATGTGTTCATGCCTGTACAGGCGCAGTGGGCGAGTCCAACACTGTCGTGTTCGCTCTGGTTCAGAAGGAGGACACACTTACTACTACCTGACGCCTCAACTCCACTTCCCCAGCGTCTACACTCTGATCCAGCACTATCGAGACAGCCCCCTACGTTGCCAAGAGTTTGAACTACGTCTCACGGACGCCGTGCCGCAGCCCGATCCACACCTAAAAATGGGGTCCGTCTTATGTTAGCACATGCACATGGGCTGATCAATATTATTGTGTTCGCAGATGCACACAACCTCTACACACACAGTCACGTTGCCAACCAATGACACGAAACAACACATGCACTCTTAATTATCACAAGTAACACGTCCACCCACAAACCCTAATATTAGACGTGTGTTGTTTGTTAGTTGGTTCTACAGTAGTCACCTGAGCAGAGGCCAGGCGGAGGACTACCTAATGAGAATCCCCAGAGATGGAGCTTTCCTCATCAGACAGAGGGAGGGAGAGCCAGACTCCTTCGCTATCACATTCAGGTACAGTAACTTTACATACAGTAGTATGCCACAATCCATTCATCATTTGAGTCTGGCATTAAGACAATACACATTCACAGTGTATTTGTAACTCAACTTCTTCCCACTGCCTACAAAGCTGAACTCTTTTAATATTTTTTGAATACGACCATTAGATTTTGACCATAAGTTCTTGTATTTGTTGCATTTTAACCCACTTGATTGTTGTCTCTCAGAGGAGATGGTATGGTGAAGCACTGTCGCATCCAGAAAGAGGGCGGCATGTACCTCCTGGGCACCACCACAGAGTTTGAAAGTCTGGTGGAGCTGGTCGACTATTTCAGGAAAAAGCCACTGTACCGCAAAATCAAATTACGTTATCCCGTCACCCCTGAGATGGTGGACCGCTTCAGCATGGTGAGTGACGACGCAGGTCTGCAGGGAATGAGGATGCATGTAACGAGGGAAAGAGAGAGAGTGACTGAGCAAGTGTGAGAAAGCCTGCAATTTGTTGGTGACGTGTATCTCTGTGTGGCCACTCGTGATCCACGGTAAAATCCTGAGCGTTAACTTAAAGTCATACTGTGTAATGTTTTTAATTAAACAAAAGTAAAACTTTTGATATAATCTTTCGCTGGTACATTTTTCACAATAACTATTCGACATAAATGTGTTTTTTTTGTGTGTCTGCCCTCGACACTTCGGCAGAATTACGCAGGCACCGGAAATGTACCGGAAATGTATTTATTAGTTTATCTTAAAGTTAATACATTTTAATGTATTAATGTATAAAGTTAATACAAAGTTGTTGTTGCTTTCCAAAATATCCTCAGTGCTAGGACATGGTGGTTTTGGAGCAATACATGGTTTTGTTTCAAACTGAATTCTGGTGGATCGCAGTTCTGATAGACCATAGACAGACTGTAATGACAACCAGAGGTGTCACCAAAAAGACTGCTAAAAGGAATGTTACACAATATGACTTGAATGAGTGTAAAGTAACAGCTTAACTCTGTCTCTGTAGGAGAAAGACTGTGCTTCCCACTATGACATCAAAACATATGTGGAACCCAATGAGATTGAGCCAACAATGGTATGTATACAGCAATGTACTCTCAGACTGGTTGTACTGTACCGTTCACTTAATGATGCATATGTATTCTGCTATGCTTTTCCCTAATAATAGATGTTAAATGTATGTGTGTGTGTGTGTGTGTGTGTGTGTGTGTGTGTGTGTGTGTGTGTGTGTGTGTGTGTGTGTGTGTGTGTGTGTGTGTGTGTGTGTGTGTGTGTGTGTGTGTGTGTGTGTGTGTGTGTGTGTTCTAGCCTCAGAGTACTGTTAGAGCCCTGTATGTCTACCAGGCCATGAGGCCAGATGAGCTCAGCTTCAGTAAAGGAGCTCTGATACACAATGTGGTTAAAGAGAATGACGGATGGTGAGCACACACACACACACACACACACACACACACACACACACACACACACACACACACACACACACACAGACACACACACACACACACACACACACACACACACACACACACACACACACACACACACACACACACACACACACACACACACACACACACACACACACACACACACACACACACCCTTATACACTATAACACGCAGATTTTTTTTGCCACTTCTCCTACAGATTTGGTCCAAAACTCTCGCAAATCGGTACACATTGTCTCTGTAGTCATGTTATCAAGATACTGTATATCTGTCCGATTTTTCATTTTCCATTCCGATTGGCAACGATTGATTTGTTTTGATTTTTTTGATTTGCACAACAGTTTTTGTATACATATACAGGACATGTTATTTCTTTCCATGGGAAAGTTGACAATTTAATTGTTGTGCCGGTGAGGTAAGAAACCCTAGGGGGACTTTTGCGAGAACCTCACCGTTTACAGTATATAATTTGAGTTATTTAATATTAAAAACAAAACAAAACAAACTAAAAACTAAAACAACAAAAAAGAAAAAATATACATATAGGACAAATGATAAATATAAAAGTAAAAACTGAGCAGAAGAGACAAAAATATTATAAATACTGCATCTAGTTATCCACTCGGGTATTCAATTTACATATTAGGCTTCTTTTGTAGGTAGGTAGGGAGGATGTGGTAGCTACTAGATGGAAATGGGCATTCCATAGTGAAACGCCTTTATATTTTATGGCGAACTGCCCCCTGTTGGTGGTACATAGTGAGACATGTAATTGATTCGCTTGCCTGGTTGGGTAAGAATGAATGCTGGAATTTGACTGGAAGTACTGTTTGAAATGATCTGGGAGGTGGATATACTGGTATTTTGTTTTATAGATAAATATATTATTATATTAAAGATGTTCTGCCTGTTCATGTTCACGTATCTGTGTGTTGTAGGAATTATATATATAAACAATTATATATATAAACAAAGTCGGGTCCGTATAGCCTGGTTTATTTGGTTCCATGAACGCCAAGCCAGGCTGAAAAGGAGCGACTTTGTCGAGCTAGGCCTTGTCAAGCCAGGCTGTGTCGAGCCAGGATAATGAAGCCAGGCTTCACGTATTTCTATAAAAGACCATGAAAGTCGATCCAATCATGGAGTCCAAAACCAGAGCGGCGTTCTTCTCTGTGGCTGAATAGCAGCACTGCAGCAGCTCATGGAAGGAAGTAAAATGTATAATAAGCAAGAAAGGAAACGCGACCACAATAAATAGATCCAGGGAGAAAGCGTGGCAAAGTATTGCAAGCACACACATTTTTACGCGCAATAATTTCTTCCTACCAGAAAATATTATAAATGTAGTTTTTTTTGTTTAATGACAGTTTATTAAGTTGGAACCATTTGGAGAGTATAAGCAGACCTTGATTCGCTTCGTGGGGTATTGACATTTTTGTGGGAAAGGATGAGTGTTTTTTACGGAAGCCATATTGATGGTTGTAAAGTATATTGTTTTTCTAAATAAAATAAAAAAGACGGTAATATTGAGATAGGCCGATAGTTAGTGAAGTAGTGCCTTCCATCGTTTGCAGGAGTGGGCTGTTGTTTTCCTTTTGAGTGTCATCAGCAAAATACTTGGCTGGGTCTTAAATTGCTTAGCCATTTGAAAGCCACATCATTCTGAAAGTACTAAAGTTATCCACAAGCTACTGGAAAATGTAGTTAAGCTTGTAGCTTAGCTATTTATAGCAAAGCTACTGCTCAACATTGGATTAATCACATTGCTCTCGACTTTCCTACTGCAGGTGGAAAGGGGACCATGGTGGAAAGCTGCAGCTGTTTTTCCCATCGAATTATGTAGAGGAAGTGTCCAACAATGCCAGGCCTGATGAGACAAAACAGAAGGTATACAGTATTTTAGTTAAAACTTAATAGAGCTTCAAATTGATCGATTGATGGAAATTAACTTCCACACAATCATTGAGACTAATATAGAAGTTTAGTAGAATAGCATAGATCACTGCAACCTGTGATGTATTTATGCTGTGAAACAGGAAGAAGACAACCCCTTGGGTGAGCTGTGTAAAGGCGTGGTGGACATCCCTAAGTGTAAAATCCAACATGTAACACCCAGCTGTGAGTATATCGCCTTTTACTTTATTCAATAACGGTAACAGCCTGTCAATACCCACTTCTCCAACTAAAACAAATCCAAATCCAACATCGGAAACACATTCTAGTAGGGGGCAGTATCCAAATACATATTAGAGTGCCTCAATTATAATACTCCACTCTTGAACGAGACATAGAATAAAATATTTAAATGTCTCATTACACATCTTATTAAACTAGTATCCCCATCATTATTGACATCCCTGCTAAGGACATGTATGTATTTGTGTGAGCTTGAGTGCGTATACTGTGCTTATGTGTGTATTTGTTTGAGTGCGCATGCACACTCCTGTGTGTGAGCGCAATTGTGTGTGAACGTGTGCATACATCTATACCAGAGTTTGGGTATTTCTATAGGTCACACTGAAATTGTCTGTCCATCTTATTTGATTCATTACCTCATCCCTCTATCACACTTACTCTAGATGACCCTCTCCATTGTATGAGTGTCTTTGTGGGAAAACAGTCAGTTCCTCCAGGCCAAAGCCATTTCGGTTCTGTGCATCGCTCATAGCTTAGCTCGTAGCTTGGCCAGGTACAGTATAAAAGTTTGAACTTTACTTTGGGTTTGTCTCTTAGATTCCTGGCGTGGGGTAAAAGTTGCAAGGTGTTTGACCACTGCATATGGAAGCTCTCTGAAGATTTGATTATGCAGTATTTTTACCCCAACAGCATGGCAATAGTGTACCTCGACAGCCTCCCCCCCCAAAACTCCCTAACTTCTCCTGTTTCCCTCTTTACTGCTGTCTTCCTTCCTTCCTTACCTCTCTCTCTCTCTCTCTCTCTCTCTCTCTCTCTCTCTCTCTCTCTCTCTCTCTCTCTCTCTCTCTCTCTCTCTCTCTCTCTCTCTCTCTCTTTCTTTCTTTCTTTCTTTCTTTCTTTCTTTCTTTCTTTCCAGTGAAGAACGGTAAGAACGGGAAGCCCCACGTGATGACTCTACAGGACGTGGAGAATGACTGTGTGCAGTTTGACTTGGCAGCAGAATCTGTGGAGGAGCTTTATGAATGGTACCAGGTGGCCTGGTCCCATTCCTACAACACACAGATACGCGAAAATGAACAGGCAGAACATCTAATGGTGTGCAACAATAACAATTCACCTACCTTTGCAAACTGTTTTTAAGTAATGGGGGGACAAAATAGTTTTTCAGTTAACGCGGTTGTTTTCATAAACGCAAAAGGGTAATAAACAGATTCATTAGCAGCAGTATGTTAAAAGTTTGAAAGTCTGCATTTTGTATACAGTAGCGCCTTTTTCCGAAGAACTTGACAGTGTTTACAATACATTAATTACATTGACACACCGACAAAGCAGCATGTAAAGCACACAACCTGCTCGTTGTGAGAAGTTAATGGTCCACTGTCTTGCTTAAGGACACTTTGACATGATGGCAAAAGGAGCGGGATCCTTGCGGTTCCCAGACAACCTCCTGAGCCATTTCCTCTCTTAATTGGGAAGTTCACTCAGGAAATCAACGTAATACCAACCATTTACAAGCAAACAAATCATGATTCACACATGCTGATATCAAGCAGTTTGCTTGCATCAGGCTGCACTCCTGCATTAAATCCTTCCTGCTTTATTCACCCACCTCTCCAGTTCCACCTGCTTAGATCTGATTGTATGTATCATTGGAGGATAATATTACTCCTGACAAAGGTTTATACACATTACACACACATGCAGCAGCTGGCCATAAAAGCATATCTAATCAGCCAAAACCATATACTGTAAGAAAATGGATAGAGTCACCTGTGACGTCAACCATTGGTTTGTGAAGTTGCGTTTTAAAGCCTTACGGTCGTTAAATTGACCGTTGTCATGTTGGATATAGAATGCTGCCATCATGGCTATTTGCAACGAGAAGTGGCCATATTAGGATGAGAGGGTGCAGAGAGGGTGCATTCCTCTGCCTCTTTACTGATCTCTGTGGTAGTCTATGGTAGAAAATTGTCAATCTCGACGTAGCCACATGCACGCCCTAAATCATACCCTTCTTTATCATTTATTTTACTCTAAATTGGATCATAAATTCACTACATGAACATTGTGTATTAAAGAAGTCTTGAAACTACAGACATACATAAAGTCAGTTGGAAAATGTTTACTGAGGTAATTAAAACAGTGGGGTCATTTTCCCATTGACTTCCATGCAATCAAGTGGAGTCTCCCCATGCTGGCCATTAGATAGAATGCAGACATGTCTGCATTGGCTTACTTTTTCAAGCCAGAAGCTTAGCGCTTGGCCAAAACCAAACCTATGGCCATTTGACAACCATCAATATATCTATTATATAATTATAATTATAAAGATGAACACTAATCTGTCATGTATCTGTAGACTAGTGTGCAATATACAGTTATATTAATGTCTGTAATGTTGTCAAATCTGTAATGTAAGCTGTAATTCATTTGTAAATTCATTTGAAATTTGTAATTTAGTACAGATGTATTAGTGGAAGACTGTTTTATATTTTTTACGTTCTTATATTCTTATTGAAATGTCATGCTTTTTATTTTCCCATGTGTCTATATATGTATGCATCTAGAACTCAAGGTCCCCTTGAATAATGTATAATTCATGAGAACATCAACCAGAGAAAGATAGACTTAAAGGGATAGTTCACCCCAAAAATGATTGTTTTCCGATCGATTAGTCACCCCATGGAGACTTTAATTAATGGATATGTTTTCGTTTTTGTCCCATTCCTAAGCCAATAATTTGATGACCGGCAGCGGTTCCGGTAGGAGACACAAAGAGTCTCCTTTGTGTCTCCTACCGGAACTGCTGCCTACCGGTCCGCTGGTCATCAAATTATTGGCTTAGGAATGAGACAAAAAAAAAAAAATCCATGAATTCAAGTCTCCATGGGGTAGAAAAAAAGTTTTTGTTTGGGTGAACGATCCCTTTAAGATCATAACCAAACACTGAGGCGTTAAACTGTCTTTTATTCTGTCCAATTTCAGGCCAAAGAAGAAGCAAAGAAGCGGCCTGAGGTTGCCATGGAGATGTCGGACCTGGTGGTCTATTGTCAGCCTCGCAGCAAGGACAAAGAAAACTTTGGTATAGCTCATGCACGCACGCACGCACACACACATATAACGTACACATACTGTATACATACTGTACACACATACACCACTACCACCAAACAACAAACATGCATACACAAAATGGCACTACAGAAATATACTCACAACTAGCCTCATCCATAAGTAAAACGACCAATTTCAACAAATCATTGAAGGGTTTCTTTTTTTAATTTCTTTGCTTAATTCAAACACTATTCACACGCTGTATGCATACAGCCCTCACTTCTGCCTGCCTTCTGTAAATGTGTCATCCCTGTGCACAGACAACTACACTTACAAAGAGGTCCGCTCCTTCGTGGAGAACAAGATCCCAGAAAAGAACCGGATCCCAGCATTCTTAGAGTACAACCGCAAGGGTCTGAGTCGGATTTACCCTAAAGGCCAACGAGTGGAATCCTCCAACTATGACCCTTACCCTCTGTGGGCCGTTGGTTGTCACATGGTGGCACTGAACTTCCAGACTCCAGGTCAGTGGGCTGGGCTGAACACTATGAACTTCAGCTGCAGAAAGTAAGGCTAGCGAGCAGCAAAACAAGGTACACAAGGAAGTAATAAAAGTTCAACTTCACTTCCTCGTTCCACATGTTCTAAGTTATCTATGTTTAAACATGCATGAACACACTGGTCATAATACGGCAGTTTGACTGGTCGCTTTGATTTATCAATAATGGCTGCAGCTGAAGAATTAAAAAATATTCTTCACCAAGAAGCCCTCTTCCCCATCACATAACAATGTTTTGCTACGCAAGACACAAACCAATTAGAATTTAGCTATGGGTACCCCCTAATAGCACACAGATAAAGCACACAGGCGAACTTTACATTGGACGGACTTCGGATGAACATGGTTACAAAACATGAACCAACAGCTCCATACAAAATTAGCAGTGTTCAGTCAAATCCTCTCTGCTGTTATTAGCCTTCTCTATAACATTTTTACCTCTATTTGACTTGTTTTTACATTTTAGTAAGTAAGATCAGGAGGTGAAAAGCTGCACCCAATTCAAAGTAAGCCTTGCCGAGCCATGTGGCCCACAGGGCGGGAGCCTATCTCCTGTTTCTGTATCGTGACGCGGCTTGATGTACAAATACACCCCCTGGACGTGACCCTAGTATGTCACAGGGACTTACCCCCAACCCAACCCTTGATGCTGAGTGCCAAGCAGGGAGGCATTGGGTCCAATTTGTATAGTCTTTGTTATGACCCGCCCGTGGAATTCAAAGCTGGATACAAATACTACCATTTCACCAATTCATTAGCCTCCAATATTTTCACCCCATAAACCAATAAATTGGTGACATTGTAGAATTTGTCTCCAGTGATGAATTGACTGCAATGTTTACATTTGGGTAATAGATTCCTAATATAGGATCATTTCATGTTTGCATAGACAAATACACCCAGCTGAACAGCGCCATCTTCAGTTTGAATGGACGTACAGGATACATTCTGCAGCCGGAGTTGCTGCGTGCGGACGGCTACGACCCTCAACTGGACAAGAAGAAGGTCAAGTTCAACATCAGTGTCAGGGTAGGTACCCACAGAAACACTGACACAGGCGCAGTCATCATTATGACCATTTCCCCCTTTTCTTTAATCTATTTGTCCTTGTACAAGTTAAGTGACTGTACGCAGTAAAATCAGAGTTAAAATATTTTTTCCGTGTATTTCTCTGGTTTGGCATGTCATGCTCATGATTATCTGAATATTCTGTGACAGCCATTGTGTTTGTTGTCTGCTGCCCCATGCAGGTGATAGGAGCCAGGCACCTTCCTAAGCCAGGCCGCAACATCGCCAGCCCTTTTGTAGAGATTGAATTGTGTGGACACACTGAGGAGTGCAAGTTCAAGACTGTTGTCTTTCGTGAGTTGAGGGGATGTTGGATGAATGGGGTATTAATGGGTACCAAAGAAAAGAGTGTGATATGGGCTATTGGGTTAGGGTTAGGGTTATTGGTGGCAGCTCTGTTGCCAGTCCCCCTTGTATTTCTGTGATTCTATTAATCTGCATTCCCAGTCATGGAAATAGACAGAACTAACTTTGTTCCAGTCGTATGCCAAGCGTCCTAAACTGGCACTGTGGACTAATAGTCCTGATGGTGCCTCTACAGCAACCATCTTAAGACTAAGATTTAAAACTTAGAAAATGTGTAACCAATCAGTTTCACTGTACATGCTATCACTTTGCAACTTTCAGCAAAATGTAGGCCCAAGTAAGCAGGAATGTCCAGATGCTTTGAGCTGGTAGGAATGATCAAGTCCCACAAACTGTAAAACAGATGAAACCTCACTTGCTGCACAGCATCTTCAGACTGTCCTCCGCCACTAAAGTGATAACCAGATTTTTTGAATGATGGCGTTTCCCAGGTGATAATGGTCTGAATCCAATGTGGAGGGCTCCTGCAGCACCAGTAACCTTTCCAGTGTATGAACCAGAGCTGACTTTCCTACGGTTTGTGGTCAGTGAAGAGGACATGTTCTCAGACCCCAACTTCCTGGCTCAGGCCACGTTTCCTTTTAAAGGCATCCGAAAAGGTAGGAAACATGCGCATAAGCACATGCACGCACGCACGCACACACTATACTTAGAAATGTATAGGCAGTGCATGTACACAAGGTTTCCACCGACAGCGCCAATATACTATAGCCTATGTATATCGCTGCTGTCAGGTGGAAACCTTGTATGTCCAAAAGCGTAACTTTTCAGGAAATGGAAAAAATAACCAATGAATCCAATGCCTACAGTAGTTATTATTTTTGTCACAAGCTCTTGTTAATAATTTGTATTGGTTCAATGTTCATAAAACCTGCAGACACACTTAACCACTTTAACTTTCACTTTAAAAAATGTTCAGAAACAAAGAAAATCGCTCATCTAAGAGTTCACTACGCTTCGCATCATTGTAGATCGGCTATTTTTGCTACTTTTACGTCACACTCTTGTATGACAAAGTAGAGCATTCATTTACGGATAAAACCCCCATAAAAAGTTGAAATATGAAGATACCCAACAGTGATCTGCCCGACAGTGATAATATACACTTGTGTGTGTGCATGCGTGCATACACGTCTGTACAGTGGTTACAGGTTGTTTAGTGTTTTGCATGTTTTGACAGGTTATCGTTCAGTACCGCTGAAGAATGGCTTCAGTGAAAACTTAGAGCTCGCCTCTCTCTTGGTCTACATCAGTATAGAGCAAGTGCAGGTGAGGAACAACACATGCACAACCATAAGACACGTGACCTGGCTCCTAGATACATTCAAAACACTTTCAAAAATAGCAGATGTACAAGCTCATAGCGCGTCACTTCGTAATGCGCCGTGAGCTTGTAGATCTGCTATTTTTAGATCTGCTATTTCTTCTATTTTCAGTTAAAATGTATTGTGATACTATATTAACACATTTTGCTGGGGACCCCCTGGAAGATATTTTTTAAATCATGTAATATAAGAACTGTGTTCCAAAATAAAATAAAAGGAGTCTGGCGAGGAATCAGGTAGGTGGCTCTGTATCATGTATGATATTTAGTTATATCCAATACAGTCTGTGTTTGGGAAAAACATTTATTCTGCAGTTGTACCCAGAAGTAGCTTTGGAAAACCACAGTAGGAAATCACGTCCCCACTGATGTCATGCTTGGTCAAAACATTCCTGAGATTTGTTTGAAGCACCATGTTTGATTTGAAAGAACTGAGAACTGACAATGCTACTCTCCTACGTAAAAGAAATCCAATGTAACATGACATGACGCTCATTATGTGTGCCGGCGGTGGCGCTGGGCAGCAGCATGTGTAATGAGAGATGTAGTCATTTCTAAGCCTGGAAATTGTGGTTGATTTTTAAGCTGCCTTTTATTTTCTTACTCTTTGGATAAATGTATACTTTTTCATCGTTGGTTGATGCTTCGTAACCATATAAGTAAAAACCGCTGGATTCATTTTTGGAACACGATTCTTATATTATGTGATCTTAAAAAAGTTGATGGGAGTTTGAATGGGAAAAACTCTACCTGACCCAAGGGCCGTGATTTTTTTTTTGCTTCAGACTTTTAGACACAATATGCTAGGTTTTTATTTCACCTCCAGTTTGAATTCAAGGCTTCTACGTTTCTGTGATTGTGATCCTAACTTGCTGCTTTCACTCAGAAAGTGGAGGAGGAACTGTACTCATCTTCTAGCCAATTGCGGAAAAGGCAAACAGAGCCTAACGAACCTGTGCTGTATGGCACAAATACCAAGACCCAACGCCCTGTCCCTCCTCACCACCGCAATGACCTCACGAGAGAGCCGAGCACCAGTGAGAGACAGAAGTAAGCACATTGTAAATGGTCAATGCAGAAAACCTGTATCTTCTGATGCAACAACAAGAAATAATAAGCATTCCATCCCTGGGTTGTCCTTCAACATAATATGTGCTGTTCTCCACTTGTGTTTTAGAATGAAAGAGAAGAAAATAAACAACAGTAAATTCTATCCATGAGAACATCACCTACCCACATCTGGCTCCATCTGAGGCCTTCTTTCCTTTCTGCATGATGGTGAAATGCTATGGTTACTGTATTGCTCCTCATCAAAACATTTCACTTAGGAGAACCACTTTGCAGAATCCTAGAGTATTCATTTTACTCAGAGTACAATGAAAGAGTATTACACTCTCAGAGTTAAAGCTACACTATGCTTTCATGTTCTACCCCAGATTTGAACCCAGGTACCGACCCCCACACACCTTGCTGACATTTTTACCACTGCGCTAATAGAGCCTGCCCGCTTGCTCAGGGGAGAAATGTAATTTTGACCTTCAGGCAGTACCACGTGTCAACCAGGAGTGGTGAAACTAGACCACAGGATAGGCATTTCTCAATAGAAGAGCAGGGAGACCAAATACCACCACCCCAATAGTGTAAGTTATATTAACATACAAGATTGGTCAAAAATAAAAAGTGATTCACAAGAAGAAGTTATATAGTGTAGCTATAAAGTAACACTCGTGGTTTTGCTGAGCACATTTCAAGTAAGCCACTGTCAACGCTGTCAATCGATGTTTGATTCTTGTCTACAGAGAATATAAAAACTGGTATTGGGCGGTGCAGACAGAGAAATACAAATATTGATTAAAAAAACATGGCTGCAACGTACACAGTGAAAGGGAAGAAAGGTCATCAGACTGTAATTGCATTTCATCAAAGTTTTTATCAATAATCTTTCTCAGCTCTAAGGCTATACAGCAGGCCTGTTTCAGAGTTTGTAAGTTATTTCCTTGAATCTGCAGTGAATGATTATTATTATAATGTTTAGCCTGCCATGTTTTCTTTATTATCCTTTTTTTTTAATGAATTGAGTCAATAAAGTACTGTATGCTTGTGATAACGTTTGTGTTGCATTGTTTCATTATCTAATTGTGTTTCCCAAAGAAACATTGCATGTGTATTTTGACTGTATACTATAGGCCAAGTCATAAAATCTGATCTTCTGACAATCTATGTAAGCCGGTGTCCTTCCCTTTCCTTGCGCTCTATACACACACCAAGTAATTCACAAGACATCCTTTGCATTGGGTTATGTCTCACGTCTAAACATTGCTAACTGGAAAAATATGAATATGCCGAATATTGGCTAAGAGAAAATGTCATCTTCTTTAACAATGGAAAGGATCACTTATACCCGTGGTTTTCAACCTTTTTCATACCAAGGTCCATTATTTATTCGGCATTTGAGCCACAGACCACCATTGATGAGATTTAGACTAGAATATTTAGTTATCGTTGGATAAGATTTTGTCCACAATTCCATGCTGTGTTGATGTAGTACCATAGGAGATAACAGGCAAACGTTGATCAAAATAACAATTCCTCTACATTCTCTAATTGTGTAGACTTCTTGTAAATTAAGTAATGCAAATTCTTAACAATAATTTAACTCTTGAGAGCGTAAAATGAAACCAAATGAACCCGTAAGAGTCCATTCGGTTTCATTTTACACTCTCAAGAGTTAAAGATCTATAAGAGTCCTTTTGGTTACCAACTCTCCATCATTTTGCTGGGGACCACCTGGAACCCCCTCAAGGACCACTGGTGGTCCCCGGACCACTGGTTGTATTTTTATCTGTGAGTCTTGTTGGGAGAGTTTTGATATGTTTCTTGGTTTTGTTGTTCTTTGTTGTTTGTTAATGTTATGGTCCTTTGTTTTGAATGTGTAGTGTGTTTTTAAGTTTCTTGGGTGATTGAGAGGATATTGACAGATCTCTGTTTGCCCTTATTTGTCCTTTGGACAATAGTTGAGATGCTTTGTCCTCTCTCAAAATTAAAAATCAATAAAACAATAAGCATATTAAAAAAAAGTTGATCCAAACACACATACTATACAGATAACAGCTGATTCACTGTTCTGCACCTGCGTCATAGGAGTGAACTCTTCTTACCATACTGGGTGAAAATATGAATGTAATAATGGAAATACAGAAGCAGGCTGTACAAGTGTCCTCCTGATTAGTATACTGTGTATCACCTGATGTTTGGCGCCACAGTGTGGTTTAAGACTTGAATTCAAACTGTTGCTATTAAATACATCCATAAAAAAGAAACCATTTATCCACCCTAACATCATACCTGCCAACCTCAGACCGTCCGATAACAGGAGATTTTTTCCCAGGGGGGGGGGGGGTCTCTTGACCACGCTGGGGGTCCCCCCCCCAGGAAATTTTGAACAGAGTAGAAGTAATTTCCAGTATTCTGGTGGATTTTTGGAGTTTGACACCTTTATCAGGCTTTACTTACATAGGATCCATTAAAAAGTTAAAAGTAGCAATAAATGAGCCATATTTGATAATAACATTTTGTTGGGGACCCCCTGGAACCCCCCCAAGGACCCCTGGGGGTCCCTGGACCCCACTTTGAGAACCAATGCTTAACGCTTTTTGAAAGTCCTGAAAAAAACAAACAAGACTCGAGCAACAAAAATCGGCAAGACACACCATCTCCGGTTTACTTCCCGTATCTGCATAGTCTCGCGTCTCGCGTAGCTATCTGCGTGAAGTGGGCGGACGCCTTTTTAGGAGACCGGAAGCAGGTTGGCGTCTGCCCACAGATAGCTACGCGAGACTATGCAGATACGGGAAGTAAACGGGAGATGGTGTGTCTTGCCAAATTATGTTGCGCGAGTCTTGTTTTTTTTTGTCGATCTGCTGTTTTTGCTATTTTAGAATGTTTATGCTGAAAAGTAACAGTTTTGGCCATAATGAGGTTTCCGCCCGACAGACAATATATTAATATTTATATCGTACATGCAAAATTGCTGCTATACGAAAACGTATTGTTATTGCACTGTTTCTTATTTTTATTTTCATTTGTAATAAAATGTCACTGACATCACAAGGTATTCTTCATTTTACGTATGGTCTAGTATATTATTAATTCATATCAGTCACTGTATTCCAGTGGGGCAAGGCAGCCTACTGTAAGTCTTAAACAAAATATATAAAACATAACCCTAACCCTCAACAGTGGGATAAAATCAATATGGTAACATCTTATGCAAATGAGCCATGCAGTCGAATGTAAACAAATCGCTAGTGCAGTCTGGATCTGTCATGACCGTCATGGATGAACTTCAATCTGGTGTTTGCACTCTCTCCATTTTTGACCCGTTCATTCATCTACATAAACGTTCGGATTTCAAATATAAAGTTTTTAACCCTGGTAAGGGTGGGAGTCGAAAGTGTGACTTCTGCTTACAATGCAGCTGCTCTATCTATAGCTCAGTCGGATGAGCTCTTGACTTCAGATCACAAGATCATGGGATCGAATCCCAACACAAAAATCTCGGCATCTGAGCAATCTGGCTCCCACGGGTTTACTATCTTTTTTCGCCTTTATCATAAAGGTTGCTGGACAATATATAGAGGATGAAATGCATAATTTATTAAATAATATAAAGGTAATATCAAATACATTGTAAAAAATGAGAGACATGACGCTTTATTAGCAAGACAGTCTTTTATTATATTATTCCTCATTTTGCTGGTTTCCCCTGAAACCCCTTTACTGTTGGGGCATATTTAGAAATAAATAAATAATACTCAAGCATTCACAAAGTGCCTTACTCCCATCATTCAGGGGTGTAAAACTACTGGCCATAATGGGCCGGATACAGGGTTCAATCCAGTCTATGGCATTATTTGAAAAAAAAGAGTAAAGAAGTGTAGCACTGGCCCTTTAAGGAAAGTGCATAAAGAGGGGTGGCCAGCTTTGTGGCCTCCTGTCTAGCCAGAAGCCTGGCTTGAATGTTTGTGAGAGAGACCTGGAGGCATGAGGGGTACAGACTAATTCTCGAAGCCTCCAGGTCCTTTGAGCAGCAGTACCCTGTGGCTGTGCAGGCCTTTATCAATTGGAGCCATGAGCATATATTGACTATTTGGGAGCTGAACTAACATCACTGTTTTTCCCACCGTGCCATATATATATACTATTTTGACAATAGAGTGCAATAGAGTTGACTGAGGACAGAGCTATACTGGGCCATTAAGTAGCATTGCATGATTTTGATTTTGGTTTTGTTTATTTGTAGTTTGTTTTGATTTGCTTATTTGCTGATTTGCTTTTGGTTACTTATTTACTTTATTTTCTTTTGGTTTTGCATTATTTGGATTTGATTTGTTTAATTTCTGTATATTTAGTTTAGAGGCCCCGAAGCCCTTACCCTTATTGCCCCTTTGCCTCTTGAGTTTAGTCCCTTTTGCAGAACTCTAATACTAACAGCTTTCTTCCCTTCTGTATTTTAACCTGACTATTTTTATACCAACTGTTGAATAAACTTGACACATTTTGATACATCAGCCTCTGGTTCTGTTAATTCTGAACCCGTACCTTCCTGGGGAACCTTACCTTGTTCAGTCCTATATATCTATATATATACAGTATATGGTTAATGTGTTTAAAGGATCCCTCACTCCTATATGTGTGGGTGGCGTAGTCATTGCTAAACATAGCCCTGCTACATTTGGCGTAGTCGGCAGGGTTTTATAGAGGCTGGTGTTTTTTTTTGTGTTTTGTTTTTGGCCCAGTATTATTGATAGTAGCCCTACAGTATATGGCACACGGTTGTGGGAAAAACAGTGATTGGCACCGGGAGCATCGGAGAGCTGTGGACCTGCCTGCAGCGGGAGTGTCAGCAGACCTCGTTGCGCCAAGTAGAACACAGCCCTGGTATTGGTGTGTGTTGTCCCATCTAAGAGACTGATGACTGACGGAGAGGACAGTATGGAGGAGCTACGTGCCCTGATTGAGCAGGTACGGCAGCTTAGGGCTGAAAATGAACAGTTGAAGGCAAATGCCAGTACTGTGCCAGGGTCACCTGCAAGCGGAGTTCATCCTCCCAGTACTCGATCGACTGAGTCAATACCAGGACCATCTACTGCTGAACTTTATCCTCCCAACGTCACAAGTGGGGCCAACCACAGTCGATGCGTTTATGTTCCCAGAGAAAGAAAATGTCCAAAATTCTCTGGCAAATTGTCAATTGATTTATTAACTGTAGATCAGTGGGTAGCAGAGGCAAGGAGGAGTCTAGAGGTTAGACATATGTCTCTTGTGGAACAACTATTGTTCTTATATGACCACTTAGAGGGTGGAGCCAAGTCTGAACTTGAATTCCACCCTGTGGCCAGTAAAGATACCCCAGACAAGATCTTTGCTCTGCTAATTGAGAATTTTGGCTGCTCAGAGTCATATGTGGCTGCCCAGCTACAGTTTTTCCAACGAAGTCAAAAAGATGGGGAGACATTGAGAGACTACTCCCATGCTCTTAAGTCCTTAATGGACGTGGTAGTCCGCAAGTCCCCTGTTGGGATTCCAGGTTCAGATAGAATCTTGCGCGACCAGTTTTCCGAACATGTTCAAGACGATATGTTGCGTAGGGAGCTGAAGCAACGAGTGGCACTTGTGTCGGACATATCTTTTGTAGATCTCAGACGCATAGCCATTAAATGGATAGAAGAGGGAAAGAGAACAGGGAGGACAAGACCACGAGCCTATTCCTGTGATTCTTATACCCAGGCAGTGGCAGGCAGTGAGGCAGACACAAATTCTATAGCTGTCAAACCCACAGATGAGATGGCCGAGCTAAAAGAGTGCTTTCGCAGACAACAGACCCAATTAGATGCCATTTTGAAACATCTTGGCACTGCACCTGACAACCCTAGGCAGGAAGAAAGAGGAAGAGCGACAGATAAGGAGAGGAACACAAAACCCTTGCGTTTCCAGCCTGATGGGAAACCTATTTGCCTACGTTGTGATAAGGCTGGCCATATTGCTCGGTTCTGCAGAGCAGACTTGGGTACAACCAGGGGCCAAGTTAAGGGGTGGGGGCCCAGGACACAAGCTCAGAGCCAGATGGTGGATGCTGAAACCAACTTTTCCCAATCATCGGAAAACTCTTACCCTCTGGTGTAATGAGCCACACATCAGCGGGGGGTTACTCAGGCTCTAGTGACACCATGCCAAACGACATGTCTCGGTTAATTGGGAAATGTTCCACAGTGGAAGTATCCATGGGGGGTGTGGTGGTTTCCTGTTTAATTGATACAGGGTCCCAGGTATCCACAATGTCTGAAGCGTTCTTTGCACAACATTTTGGAGCACAGGGAGAGGAGCATTTGCGACAATGTCATTGGTTACGCCTCACAGCCGCCAATGGTTTGGCAATCCCATATGTTGGATATGTGGAATTAGATGTAACTGTCCTCAACAAAACCCTCTCAAAGATGGGAGTCCTAATTGTTAAAGACCCCTTAGACCCAAGTCTCCAAGAGCAAAAGCGAAAAGTGCCTGGGCTGCTCGGTATGAACATTCTCCGCCCCTGTTATTCAGAACTCTATTTGGAGTATGGCGCCACTCTATTAAAGTCTCCCTCACTGCGAACTGCAGCTAAGAGCTGGCAACAAGCCTTTGCCCACTGCCAGCAGATGGAGAACCTGTCGGAAGAAGGTTACTTGGGCCGTGTCAAGGTCCAAGGTTCCGGTTGTCCGTATTCCAGCAGGCGCGTTACAGTGGGTCCCCTCTTTCTGCCCTAGACTATCCACCGCTTCCCTCCCCTCAGTCTTGCTGGAGCCGTTACCTGATGGAACTCACCTTCCTTCAGGGTTGTTGGTGTCCAAGGCTCTACTCACTGTTCAGAGAGGCCTCATTCAGATACCGGTAGTCAACGTTGGAGTGCACGATGTCTGGCTCCGACCTCATACTGCTTTAGGGGAACTGCATGTGGTAGAGCGACAAACAGTAGATTCCATCATTATTGAGGGAATGGAAGAGGAAGGCAAAGTAGGGGTTGTGCAATCTATCAGAGCAAGCAGTGGCAATCTAATAGACCTTTCCCACCTTTCTTGGCCCAACCTTTCACCAGACGAGGAGAGAGAAGGCAGGGCCCTCCTGGAAAAGTATGCGGATGTGTTTAGTCGGGGGGGTGGGGACCTGGGCTGCACCTCACTGATAGAGCACGAGATACCATTATCTGACGACACCCCTGTCCGACAGCGCTATCGTCGGCTGCCTCCGTCCCAGTATACACAGGTCAAAGCCCACATCCAGGAGTTAGTAGAGCAGGGTATTGCCAGGCCAAGCTGCAGCCCGTACTCATCCCCGATTGTGGTTGTGATGAAGAAAGATGGAGAGATCCGCCTCTGCGTAGACTACCGTCTACTAAACTCCAAAACCAGAAAAGATGCTTATCCACTTCCACGGATCGAGGAGTCGCTGGACGCCCTGTCCGGGGCTAGATGGTTCTCAACCCTTGACCTTGCGAGTGGCTACAACCAGGTGCCGATGGCTGAAAAGGACAAGGTTAAGACAGCTTTTTGCACTCCTTTTGGCTTATTTGAATTTAATCGTATGCCTTTTGGTCTGTGTAACGCACCAGGTACCTTTCAAAGGTTAATGGAGCGTATTTTTGGGGACCAGAGTTTCCAGACTTTACTTTTGTATCTCGATGATGTTGTCATTTTTTCCTCCTGCTTCACAGAACACCTGCAGCGCCTCGAGGTAGTCCTGTCTCGCCTCCGGGAGCACAACCTCCGGCTGAAGCTACAAAAATGTCACTTTTTTCAGCAGGAGGTCAAGTACTTAGGACACATAATATCGGCAGCAGGAGTGGCCACTGACCCAGACAAAATCAAAGCGGTTGCAGAATGGAAGCAACCCACTACATCCCATGAGTTGAGGTCATTCCTAGGGTTTGCCTCCTACTACAGACGTTTTGTGGAAGGCTTTGCAAAGTCTGCTGCCCCATTACATCGCCTGGTGGCAGAAGTGGAAGGTGGCCAAAAGAGACAGAAGAAGGGAGCCAAGATTGTTCTTGGGGATCGCTGGACAGAGGAATGCAACCATGGATTTCAGGTATTAAGAGACCGCCTAGTTTCTTCCCCAGTCCTAGGTTACGCTGACTTCTCCAAACCCTTCACCTTGGACATTGATGCTAGCCATGCAGGGCTGGGGGCAGTCCTCTCCCAGGACCAGGGGGGTCAGCGTAAGCCCATTGCCTTTGCCAGCAGAGGGCTCCGGACCTCAGAGAGAAATATGTCAAATTATAGCTCTCGAAAACTCGAAATGCTGGCACTTAAGTGGGCAGTAACAGAAAAATTCCGTGAGTATCTCTTAGGAAATAAGTTCATTGTATATACTGATAATAACCCACTGAGCTATTTAAAGAGTGCTAACCTTGGTGCCATAGAGCAACGCTGGGCCTCAGAATTGGCCCTGTTTGACTTTGAGATTAAATATCGCCCTGGCTCTTCCAACAGAAATGCAGATGCCCTTTCTCGTCAAACTGCCCCCGACCCAATCTGTGATATTGCTCCTGGGAGCACAGTGCCACTTCAACTCCAGCATCTCAGAGGGGAAGCAACCTGCTCCGCCATTGATGCCCTCCCAGCACGTCCAAAAGCAGATTTAAAGACCCTGCAAATGGCTGATCCAGTGCTGGTGCGGTTTCTCCATTGGTGGAAAAAGGGTAAACAACCGTCCAAGCAAGAACAAGCAGGGTGTGTTGGCTTAAATAAGCTGGTCCAACAATGGGACAGGATCACACTGCAGGAGGGGGTCCTGTATCGACACATTCGTTGGCCAGGGGAAGGGAGAGATGTGCACCAGCTCCTGTTGCCACAGTGCCTCCAGGCAGAAGTACTTAAAAGCCTTCATGACGACCATGGCCACCAGGGGGTGGAAAGGACAGTGAGTCTGGTAAGGCAAAGATGCTTTTGGCCTTTCATGAGGCGTGACATTGAAAAGTACTGTCGGGAATGCAACCGGTGTGTGGCCGCTAAAGCTGTACAACCAAAGGTTAGGACATTTATGGGCAGTTTAGTTGCCACCAAACCTCTAGAAGTACTGGCCATCGATTTCACTGTACTTGACAAAGCCAGTGATGGACGAGAGAATGTATTGGTACTTACTGACGTGTTCTCCAAATTTACCCAGGCATTCCCTACTCCAGACCAGCGGGCAAGCACAGTAGCTCGAGTACTAACAGAGAAATGGTTCTACACTTACAGTATTCCCAAGCGCATCCACAGCGACCAGGGGAGGAGCTTTGAAGGAGACCTGTTGAAACGCCTGTGCCAGATGTATGGTATCGAAAAAAGCCGGACAACACCTTACCATCCAGAAGGTAATGGCCAATGTGAACGATTTAATAGAACATTGCACGATTTGTTGCGCACACTTCCACCAGAGAAGAAGAAAAGATGGCCGCAATACCTCCCACAACTTCTCTTTGCCTATAATACAACTCAGCACCAGTCAACAGGCCTCTCACCCCATGAACTAATGTTTGGTCGAAAGGCCCAGCTGCCAGTAGACTTTCTCTTAGGTACGGCAGGTGAACACTCGGAACCCAAATCGGTGCAGGACTGGGTTGATGAGCACCAGGATCGCCTTCACTCTGTGTATGCATATGCCAGAGACAACTTGAAAGCAGCAGCAGAGCACAGAGCCCGGCAGCACAAGCCTACAGAAACTGAAATCATTGAACCAGGAACCTTAGTTTATCGACGAAACCACCCACCAGGGCGCCATAAAATCCAAGATGTGTGGGGTCCGACGGTGTACCAAGTTGTACAGCACCTGGATGACCATGGCAGAGTGTACAAGATAAGACCCAAAGATGGGGCTGGGGAAGAGAGAAATATTCACAGAACAGAGCTGCGGTTGCTCCCAAAGACATGGGTATCAGAACCTCCCGTGAGAATCACACCAACTGCCACTAAAAAAAGGTATGCAGCTGACCACAGACCTGATGAGGAGGAAGATGACAGTGATTCCGAAAGCCCCCTATTCAGCCTTGAGCCATTGCCCCCCCCTGATCCGCCTGATCAGAACCCACCAGAGCCCACACTTTTGGCACCCATTTCCCCAGCCACTACCCCTTCTCATAATGATACACCCCTGGTTAGCCCGGCAAATAGCCCGCCCCTAGACCAGCCTATCGGTCAACCAGAATCCGAGGCAGTGCAGCGACGCTCTGCTAGGGCTACGGCCGGTCACAACCCAAATCCATTTCGATTGCCCCAGTCGGCTAACCAAGTTAGGTCAGGACATGTAGCATCAATACAGTCTGTAGGGGCAGCATTTAGGCCTTGGGTATGATGGGTTTCTAAGAGTAGGGGTCACCAGGCCACCGGGACGGTGACCTTTCAAAGCGGGTGCGAATGTAGCACTGGCCCTTTAAGGAAAGTGCATAAAGAGGGGTGGCCAGCTTTGTGGCCTCCTGTCTAGCCAGAAGCCTGGCTTGAATGTTTGTGAGAGAGACCTGGAGGCATGAGGGGTACAGACTAATTCTCGAAGCCTCCAGGTCCTTTGAGCAGCAGTACCCTGTGGCTGTGCAGGCCTTTATCAATTGGAGCCATGAGCATATATTGACTATTTGGGAGCTGAACTAACATCACTGTTTTTCCCACCGTGCCATATATATATACTATTTTGACAATAGAGTGCAATAGAGTTGACTGAGGACAGAGCTATACTGGGCCATTAAGTAGCATTGCATGATTTTGATTTTGGTTTTGTTTATTTGTAGTTTGTTTTGATTTGCTTATTTGCTGATTTGCTTTTGGTTACTTATTTACTTTATTTTCTTTTGGTTTTGCATTATTTGGATTTGATTTGTTTAATTTCTGTATATTTAGTTTAGAGGCCCCGAAGCCCTTACCCTTATTGCCCCTTTGCCTCTTGAGTTTAGTCCCTTTTGCAGAACTCTAATACTAACAGCTTTCTTCCCTTCTGTATTTTAACCTGACTATTTTTATACCAACTGTTGAATAAACTTGACACATTTTGATACATCAGCCTCTGGTTCTGTTAATTCTGAACCCGTACCTTCCTGGGGAACCTTACCTTGTTCAGTCCTATATATCTATATATATACAGTATATGGTTAATGTGTTTAAAGGATCCCTCACTCCTATATGTGTGGGTGGCGTAGTCATTGCTAAACATAGCCCTGCTACAGAAGAATAAATTAAATCAATCAATATTTTTTTGTTTGTTTTTGTTTTATTCATGACACATCCCGTTATTATCTGTATGTAGCTGCCCCTCTCTCCCTCCTTGCCACTGCTGCACTGACAAAGCTGCCATTGTGTGAACATTGAAAACAATGGAGCCAGCAGGTAACTACGCGCTGTGTGTCAACACCTCCCGTGAGGGCCCCACTGACGTCATCTCATCCCTGTGTGCCACTGCACTGAAGACATCAAGGCAGAGGTCAGGGACCTTGCTGCAGGGCCGGATACATGGATCCATGGGCCCCTGGTCCTGAGAGCGTCAACCAAGCTCAACCATAGAAACAACATCTCTGGGGCCCGTTGGATTGCAGATTAAGCCAGGATTTACCAGTTATTACCAGCCTTTCAATATCTTCTCCAGGAGTGGATTTTATAATTGTATTTATTATCATTATTATTATTAACTTTTTCCTATTATTACTGTAATAACAATTCTTGCAACATATTGTCATGACTGTTGAATATTGCTTATTTAAAATTAGTACACAAACACTCACACACTTATTTATTTATTTTATACTGTATACAACTATATTTTTATTTTTATTATGGTGCTTACCTGTCTTCTATGGTACTTCCATATTGTACTTACCGGTTTTCTATGGTGCTTATACTATGGTGCTTACCTGTTTTCTATGGTGCTTCCTATGGTGCTTACCTGTCATCTGGTGCTTCCTATGGTGCTTTCCTGTCATGGTGCTTCCTATGGTGCTACCCTGTCATCTATGGTGCTTCCTATGGTGCTTCCCTGTCATCTATGGTGCTTCCTATGGTGCTGCCCTGTCATCTACAGTATGGTGCTTCCCCGTCATCTATGGTGCTTCATCTATGGTGCATCCCTGTCTACTATGGTGCATCTCAAGTAAAGAAGAGGTTACCTATTTGGGCTGTATTCTTTCTTGATAACAAACTGACAGGTGGAAAAAATGGCACAAAAAGTGATCAAGAAAGTCAATCAAAGAACAAGGTTTTTGGGCAGTATTTCCTCTTTTGTCAACAATAGTGAACTAAAGAATCTGGAGCCCTCATTCAATGCCATTTTTATTTTGCCAGTACCTCTTGGTTCTCCAACACCTCAACGTCACAAAGAACTAAGCTTCAGACCTACCAAAACAAACGACTACTACTCGGCCTAAAGCTGACCCACCTCATTTCAACACACTTTGCTATAGTTTGGGATGGCTCAGGGTAGAAGACAGATTTAAAATATCAATGGGATTGGTATTTAAGATACTCAGAGGGACAGTGCCCTTATACCTGTCTAACTCTCCCACAGCCACTCTACCCTATACATTTTCTTTCACTTGTAGAATTACTCCTGAGAATGCAATGGCATTTAGTATGCTTTCAATAATGACTTAAATCCTTGATCAGACATGACAGTTACTGTATAATATTAACATAGAGAGGAAACACAAATACTCATTCATGTCCATCGTTTTAAACATATTCACAGACAGTTTTATTTTTGATTGAAATTATTTCACATCATTGTTATTTTTCCTGTTGATGATCTTTTGTATTTTTTTTTAATTTATTACAACAGCCACAGAGCAGCAGCAGCAGCAATAATAACCCAGCAGGAGAAGCAGATAAATGCAGAGGAGAGAGAGAGAGAGAGAGAGAGAGAGAGAGAAGAGAGAGAGAGAGAGAGAGATGACGGGCGGCCTTTTTCTTAGCTGCCAAAAAGTCTTACTACAAGGAATCATGGGAA
Organism: Gymnoscopelus braueri; assembly: GCF_963280865.1. NCBI lineage: Eukaryota > Metazoa > Chordata > Actinopteri > Myctophiformes > Myctophidae > Gymnoscopelus > Gymnoscopelus braueri. Next base: position 37,990,701 of record NC_137610.1, on the reverse strand, counting down.
ATATATATTTTTTCTGTCTGTCATGTCCATGTCTGCACCAGCAGGTGGTGCCACAGTTGATGCCCCCCCACCCCCACCCCTCCTTCACAACCATTAAGACTCTAGCACAAAATTCAAATGGTAGAAATTCTTTACAAATTCAGAAGAGAGAGAGAAGAAAAAAACACATCTCCGAGAACATGTTTGGATTATCAAACAGAGAGAGTATGAATGAGGCAGGATAGAGGGAGGAACGAGGCAAGGGGGATGGGGGGGGTTTGGACATGACATGAACCAAAAGCAAAGCACAGTGAGCTCCACAGGATAAGGAAAGATAACAAATTGAACGAGTCTTTTATATAACAATCACGTGTCCTCTACAGTAATAAAACAAAACAAAACAAAAACCTCCCCATCTCATCCCAATGCACCTCTCTACCCCAACCCCAAGTCAATGTCCAAACTTACACTTGGGTAGATCAAAGGAGATTTTGGCAGGCAACAGTCATAGCCAACACTCTCCACTTGACTTCTGATGAGTTCAATGGAATTAATTGACCAGAACCATTCAATTGTCTCATGTAGCTAGATCCTAGACCAGGGCTACCTTCTCCGGTGACCAGTCTGGTGAAAGTATAAAATTAAATTTAAATAAACTTGATAGCCACATTTGACGACACCAAATCAGTCTGTCCCCATGCCTGTCTGGACTGACAGTATCCATCAAGGCCAGTGAGCAGATCCCATAATAACCTAATGGAAAACATGATTCCATCAAATGGGGTTTTATTCATCACAGAATATAACCAACTAAAATAATTATGAAGGTGCTAATATACCACTATATACGTAGTGGAACTGTACTTCAGTCAAATCTCGGCTGCGTGCGTAACGGATGAGATGGAGTCAGTCATTTCATACACACAGCATTTGTCAACACAGTAATGTCATCCCCCCCCCCCCACTCCCTCGTGGTTTTGCTGGTAAATTAAGTCCATAAAGATGATAACACTCCTGCAGGACTGCATGTACTTCATCTTCCTGTTAATGCATTGTTGCTTACATTAGATCATCAGGGTAATCAGTCCATGGGGTGGGGTGCAGTGGTTGCTATGGGTAACCACAGAGAGCTAGTGATCAGACCCTTTTCATATTTCAAACCGTTTGTAAAACAAATGAGTAAAATTATAAAATAAAAACAAGCTGATGCAGCTACATGTACATGCAAATGAAATATCAACTAGACAACAAGAACACAGGAGACAATGTTTGATTAAACGATCAATTCAAACATTGAAAGTATAATAATTATAATAATTAAAAGATATTAACCAACATAATAAATGACAATTTTAGATTACAGTGCACTTTGTGTGAAAACAAAAACAAAACCCCCAAAATGAAGAAAATAAAAATGCCCACACACACACACACACATCCTTAAGATGAAGGCAACACAAGCCTGGCCATGAAGGGCGGCCAAGCGAAATATAAGAAAGAAGGAGAGAAGGTGAACAAGTGGCAAAAGAAGAAAATGAGGAAGAGGGTGGCAAAATTGGGCAGTGAAGATAAGGTAGGAGAAAATTATATACATTTGTATATACATTATACAAGGACATGAAAGAGAGCGCAAGGCCCAGACCAAGGATGAACATACACAATGAAGTGTTCTGTGCCAGCCAGAGAACTGTCATGGCACCCAAAGAATATGACACATAAGCATCAATTCAAACTCAAAGTGGACGGAGACCAAAATCTTTCTCCTGTTCCAGGTTCTGCCTCAGCCTCAACAGAATTCCAGAGCATTCTGGAAAAAAAAAAAAGTGGATGGACCCAGACACAAAGGCTAACTGAAGAGTGTTGTGTGTGCGCGTGTGTGTGTGTGTGTGTGTGTGTGTGTGTGTGTGTGTGTGTGTGTGTGTGTGTGTGTGTGTGTGTGTGTGTGTGTGTGTGTACACACACAGGAACATGTGCATGTGCAATACCAAAAAGGGACACTTTACAAGACAGATTAACCCAAACCACCTCTAGAAAAATAGAAAAGAGATACTGTCAGACTTGTAGGTTGTCAGGGCAGTTACCACATTAACTTGAAATGTTGCCATGATAAACAGGCAACATTTTGAGGTAGTGTAGATGGGCAATTTATAAAAATTATGACTAAAAGCTGTTTTACCACTGTCCCTTATAGCGTGTTATAATATCTACATCGATTTTATCCCAGCGGCCAATTCCTAATCACTGCCAAGGACAATATTGTTCATCAATACAGCCTGAAAATGTATGCCGTGTATCATGGGCTAAATAAATACAGCAAAACGATTCAAAACAGGTGGACTGATAGATTTAAAAAAAAGAAGTTAAAAGACAACTAACGCATCCACAGTTTCCCATGTAAACAGAAAAGGCGATTACAAGGATTTATAGTATGCAAGTATGTAAGCCTTGCTAGAAGCACTGCAACCCCTCATTCTTGCCTTAGTAGGACAGGAGACGTGGCAGCAAACACCAGTATCTCCTGACCCCGGTGCTTCACAGTCCACGTTTGAGTCAAAGCTTCTTTTTCCGTTCCACACACAACATACTATTCTTCAGTATTGGTTCACTGACTGAATAGCTTTGTTAACTATGAAAAACAAGGGCACAAAGCAAACTGAAATAAACACGTATGGCAAAGGTCCTTTCTCGATCCCATCATTTCCAGAACCAACTATATAATGGAGGCGATATAAACATTTTGATGGTGATGTGTCTTGTTTATAGGTCCACTTAATAAGCAGAATACATTTTACAGATCCATCACCATGCCACAGTAGAAGGATCCATGCATGGGCCCCATCTCATTTGGCTCACTTGTGCCCCCCCCCCCCCCAAAAGACAATGGGCTATCATCCACAGAACATAAAGTGTCTTCATTACTGTATGACAAAATGTAGAGTATGAATATTCTGAAGAACTCATAAATATGGCAGTCCCAGACTACCAAGCTACTGCTATGCAACCGTCCTATTAAATATTAAGGGAGTTTATCATTATGTACATTGAAAAATTAAATAGGAAGAACATTATTACTAATGAACTGTTTGTTTTTGTCAACAGAGCAGAGCTCCAGAAATGTCTGCTTCTTTTGAAATGTCATACTGGGGAATATATTTATATATATGTTTTATATATAAACACACAATATATGAAAGCACAGATGTCTGGAAAAATATGTTCATTCAAGTTGATAAAAATTGTTTTTGTTTTGTTTGTTTTTTTTCGCGCATGAACATCATATACGAGGAATAGGCACAGTCCCCCACCTCTCTATTGACTGAGGTATTGTAGCACCTCATTCCCAATGAACGACTTGAAAAGGCCAGAATCTGAACCTGAAAATAACCAAAAAGACCAACAACCAAAAATAATGACAGTTGAACACGTCTTTTAGAGAGCTACATTTGGATCGGATCAGAGACAATATCAAAAACTACTGGAATGTGACCTGCTTTATCCTGCCATTATCACACACAATGGTATGAATTCTAAACAGGTTTCAGAGACAGACAGAGAGAGAGGGGGGGGTCTTCAGTGTACATGTGACACAAACACAGAAAAGAGACAATGGCAGAAAAAGGAGAATTAAGCCTGAGTTATACTTAGTTGCGTAACCAACAGTCGATCTACAAGATCACAACGCATTGCAGCGCCACACGTTATGAGGTTGTAGATCTGGTATTTTCACGCACGTGACACCGGCACACACCTAAGTATAAATCAGTCTTCAGACTGTATATGAAAAACTGAGCAACCACATACGAAAATAGGCTTGAGGGATATAGGGTGGTAAAGGCACAGGGCCCCTTGTAATCACAAGATAGCGGGTCCTTGCATGTCCTCTGATGATGCCACAAAAGAAAAAACAAGTTCCTTATAATGTCAATGACAGGAACAAGGTGAAAGTGAGGCTATCCTCCATGTCTTCTCCATTTAAAAAAAGTGATTTTCACTCTAGCGTTGCTATGGCGACTAGAGAGTTCCGTCCCAGTGATGTAGTCGCTTCTGTGACGATGTTGTGAGGATGAAGGCTTCTCTTCTGGCGGAATAATGTCTGAGATGAATGATATAAGGTGATCCTCAATGGTGTCATCATGTTCCTGGTCTGATGTGGATGATGACAGCATGTGTGTGTGTGTGTGTGTGTGTGTGTGTGTGTGTGTGTGTGTGTGTGTGTGTGTGTGTGTGTGTGTGTGTGTGTGTGTGTGTGTGCGCGTGTGTGCGTGTGTGTGTGTGTGTATGTATGTATGTATGTGTTTGTGTGTGTACATGGTTATAAAAGTGAGTGAGTGTGATTGATCACCAGGCCTCAGTGTAGCGAACATCAACATCTTTCAGATTGGGCAGTTTGGCCTACGGTAGAGAACACGGAATTACACAATTACTGATGGGTTTACTTACTTATATTTTATATTTCTAGAGACCAGTTTTCAAAGCATACTGTAGTTGGTTTAGCCACGACCACACAAGTTAGTATAATCTACTTATACTACTAGTAGAAGCTACTACTTTTCAGGTACAAACCGAAAGCTAGTGGCAGTTTATTGTATTTTAAGTGCTTGTTTATTTTCAAGGAAGCCATTGGATTCCATTCATTTCAGTACGGTATGAAAATCAACCTGCAGAAAACTTCACTAAGTTAACTTGTACTTCTAATCCAAAATGCTGAATTCCACTGCATACTAAATTCTACTACAAAATGTATTCCACTGCACTGGAAATATTTGCATGAGTGCAGCTGTTATGCTCAGGGACAAACCGTCGACCTTCCCAGACGGCCTCACCTACTCAGTCTGCCAGCAATTATGGTGACACTTTCTTATCCTTATGAGTGTTATCACTTAGGATTTAACTAAGTGCAGAAATGTGCATTTCAACATCTTCAGATACCCGACTATCAAGACAAATGCCCCAAAATATAAAATTGTTCACGCTCTGGTGATTCACGTCAATATAATAAAGTTTTATACTGTACATTAACATTTTGTTTCTTCAATTACCTTGAGGTCCTCGTATGTGTCAGCTGTCAGTTTGGTGCTGTTCATGTTCAGACTGCAAAGACTCTTCATGGCTGAAATTAACAGACAACGGTGTTCAAGGGTTTCAGTTAGTAAGCAATCAGGGTTCTCTGAATGGAAGATCACTAAGGAGGACAAAAGGTCTGAGTGAGTAATATTCTAACTCTGGAGTTAAATTAAATCGTTTTAGAAACAAAAAGCTGAAGTGGTGATGCCATTTTGACCAGCCCCATATGATGATGAGGGTCTCGAGTTAAGATTAAAGACAACACTTGGTCTAAAGTTAAAGGTAAGACTAGAGAGACAGTTAGCGAAATAATATTTAGCCAGATCCTGGTGTGTGAGAGACAGAGCGAATGAGTGTGGGGGAACGGGGCAGATGTTTGAAAAGTGTGTGTGTGTGTGTGTGTGTGTGTGTGTGTGTGTGTGTGTGTGTGTGTGTGTGTGTGTGTGTGTCTGTGTGTGTGTGTGTGTGTGTGTGTGTGTGTGTGTGTGTGTGTGTGTGTGTGTGTGTGTGTGTGTGTGTGTGTGTGTGTGTGTGTGTGTGTGTGTGTGTGTGTGTGTGTGTGTGTGTGTGTGTGCTTACAGCTGAGGGCCAGCAGACCAGCATCAGTTACGGGTGTCTCACACAGATTCAACACCTGAAGGCAGGCCAGGTGCTCGGACAACAACCGCAACCCTGCATCCCCAAACTGACAAAGATAGATAGATAAGAAGAGAGTTAAACAAACACATGGACAGAAACATTGGGAAACAGAAAGATTAGGCACTCATTACTACTCATCTGTGTTTGTGAGTCTGTGTGTGTACAGTTAGTGCTTAGAGCTTAGTGTGTGTGTGTGTGTTGTGTTTACGTGTGTACGTGTAGTATATATACCGTACTATATCACACGCGCACGCACGAACAGAAGCAGAAAACACGGTACAAAGCGCCACATTATCAGCTTGACCGTGTTGCCCGTTGACCGTGTTATTGCGCTGTGTGTTCAGGTTCCAGTACCCAGCACTAGCCAAGTTATTGCATGGGTGAAATAGGCTCTATACTTCCCTCTCTCCCCACTCCCTCCCCCTCTCACTGTCTCTGGCCTGACGTCACACACAACCTCCCTCCCCCTCTCTCTGAGGCGGAGGGCGTCGTTATGTTGTCACACACAACAGAAACCGTTGCCAAACAATGGCAATTTGCTCTCACGTCATCCTTTGCCCAACAACGCAGATTTGTGTAATGTGACATCACGCATGTCCATATATGGGCATAACCGTTGCTTAACAAAGCCGATTTGCATTGACGTTGGACATGTCCAGTCCATATATGAGCATATCTGCCCCAGATATGCCCATGAGACTGAGAGAGTGACAAAGACAATGGTAAATGGTCTACATTACTATAGCGTAGTGGTATGTAATGCGTTACATTCACACAGATTCACAAACAGCAGAGGTAACCAATGCAAGGAATCACCCTAATGAGCCACAGCTGCCCCTACATAGTAGAGCATACTGTAGAGAGACAGGATGCTATGGGTAGGGAGGGGTTAAGATGTGCAACACATGACTCTGGCGCTGGAATCAAACGAGAGGCGTGTTGCAACCATTATGGTCCACATAACCATCTCACCCACCACCGGTGCACATCATCCATTCATGTATATTTTAGTGTGTATTATAATGTGTCTATACCTGTGTGGACCATAGGTTGAGCTGTTTGAGTGAGGGCAGCTTAATGAGCTGCTCAGCACAGGCACTGGTGACGTTGGTGAAGGCCAGGCTGAGGTTCTCCAAGTTCCCAAAGGAACCAGAACTCAACAAACGGGCCAGATCCGCATCCTGAGAGAGCAAGGAGATGGGGAGTTCAGAATGGGAGGGGAGGGAAAGAGAAGGTAGTGGGTGAGACATAGGGGCAGAGGAGGACAGAGAGGGCAGGGTAGAAGGAGGGAAAGAGAGGGAGAGGATGAGGAGGTAGAGAAAGCAGAGGCAGAATAGAAAGTAGAGAGGCAGAAGTCAGAGGAAGGACAGATGGATGATGGGAGGGACATGGATGGAAAATAATATTAGTGAGGCTGATTAAGGGGAACTTTGCCGACATCTAACGTAAATCCCATTGTGCTATTGTGTGAAAATTAGACAACACTTCCCAATGTGTTTGAGCTTGCAGTGCCGGAAAATCTCCTCCAGCCTACGTAAAACAATGCGTTTCAAGGAGTTTCACCTAGGCTGGCGGCGATTTCCCAGCATGAGCTCTCAGCACACAGAACGCTTTGGGAAGCATTGTGTCTGATTCTGTGTATGATCTTATGACAATAGAACGGTAATATTTACATTACTGATATATTGGCTAATGGCAGATACTAAGCTTATTCATAAAAATAAAATACAAATCACAAAACAATTCCAGTTTCTTTTCAGCCAGAATGGAGGTTTTGTTTTTGTACAGTGGAATTATCATTCAATCTCATATGACTAATTTGCTAAGCAACAAGCATAAAAACTCACTGTGGACTTTGAGGGCAGAGTCAGGCGGGTGGGGCCTCCTTTTCTTTGCTGAGTGAGCAACGGGGGAGAGAGAGAGAGAGAGAGAAACACAGTACGTGAGAGGAGAGATGAAAAAAGATGGCTCCCTCCTACGCTCAAAGAAGGTCATGCAGTATCATTTCAGACTGTAGCTGGCGTCTGTGTGCAGCTCTGGATTTGAACAGACTATGGTAACATTTCAAGACTAGGCCCCTCTTGAAACAATCAGTTGAAGATAAAACAGCTGACAAATAAGCACACGCATAAAACTCCCTTTCTTTTAGCCAAAATGCCATAATGTAACCCATATAAAACTTTTACCAGACAAAGAATATGAATATGATCAGTGGTGCAGTTTGGTAAGCCTGACAAAACTAAAATGTAACAACATTATATGCAATTCAATACCAACATTTCTTGAATGCAGGGTTGAACGAGCAAAAAGGACGTTTATGTTTTCAGAGCTGCTGTATGTAAACGATTATGTGTGCATACAGACAGCACACATACACACTGTGTCCCATACACATAAACACGCAGAGATAGAGGGAGGTTTCTAAGTGTGTCATTGTTTAATTTGTGTGAACTTGAGTATTTGGCTGCTAGCACGCACATGTGTGTGTGTGTGTGTGTGTGTGTGTGTGTGTGTGTGTGTGTGTGTGTGTGTGTGTGTGGACACACAAACACACACATTCTGAACTGTAAGTCTACACACTGCACTGTATGTATACGTACAGTATATATGTGTGCTTTCTTATAACTACATGGTTATATTTTAGAATTATTTTAGAGGCATGTGTCTTTGTATACTCTAATCTTATACACGCATGGTGATCCTACATGTGCGTTTGTGTGACTGCGTGAGATGTGTTTGTGTGTGCAGCAGCGTAGAGCAGCAGTAACTCACCAGCTCTTTCAGCTCTCTCTGTCGGTCACAGAGCTGCTCATACATGCGCAAGCCAACCTGGGTGCTCTCCAGGGTTGAGATGATCTGGAGCTGCGTGTCCTTGTTCTCTATGATGTTATACTCCAGCATCAAGCAGAGGATCTGCACACACAGAGAGAACATACATGTACTGTATATTAATATGTACCATGATAATCAATGTGCACAATAGTGCTGGGCGATATATTGTGCACAACGTCAATTCACTCAATATTTTGTAGATGGGATGATTTGAAAAATCTCTCCCCCACTCCATTGCACTGCTCTGTCTACTGTGCCTTTAAGAGCAACCCCACACCTTTGTATGGGCTTCCTTGTTTTTTGGTTCGAGGCATGGAGAAAATCCTAGACGTGCAGTCTATAGGGTGATGTGAGTGCAGTTGAATTAGTTCCAGAAAAGGTCATGTAACTTCTGTCGTTTGGAAATGCTTCAGTTTCAGCCACACAAACACTGATGAAATCACTGTCGTGCGTGAAAGGACAGCGGGTGCAACTTCACAAACCTTTTCAATCACCTCAATGTTCGAGCACATAATTGAGTATCGTTACCATACATGTGTCAAACTCGGGAACATAGAGTCCCTCGCCACAAAACACTGGCCTTTTAGCTGCTGACAAAGATTACATTTTTTAAGGCACAGACTGTACCGTGTCATCGGTAATAACACTTTCATAAATTACTCCATTAAAATCTCTCTCTCTCTCTCTCTTTCACACACACAAAATGAGCATGAGAACATTGAAATTGGGAAAAATAAAGAACATGACTGTCTTCATAAAAAGAAATACTGTTTTCATACAGCATATATAGTTCAAATTAAGAGTTCTTAAAATAAATGTTAAAGGTTAATATAAAAATCTATTTGGTCCGAGTCAGTTTTCTATATTATTTATGTAAATGGAGAGTAAAATCAAAATATTGTGATATACATTTTAGGCCATAATAATCACATAATAACCCCCCCCCCCCACACACACACACACACACACACATACACAAGTGCGTACCTCCACCATAGTCTGGTTTCCACGCAAGGCCAGTAACATACAAGGGCCCAGCTTGTTCTCAGCCAAAGACAAGAGAAACTTCTTGGTCTTATAGCAGGAGCCCATCAGGATATGGACCTGAACGAGAAGAGAAGGTTATATGTATGTATGTGTTAATGTGAACAATAACATTCTAAAGCAGTGGTTCCCAAAAACTGTTCACAACACGAGTAAACATCCCTTTACTTTTCGTTTCCTACATTTTGTTTAAATAAACCAAACAAAAAAAACGCAATTGTTCAAAAATTAAAAACAAATGCAATTGTTAAAAAAAAATCATAAATAAAATTAAAACGTCAAAGAAATTCCATGAATTAGGGAAAAAATAATTCATAAACCATTTTATAATAGCAGCAACTTACTCCAAATCATGATATATTATTGTGAGTTATTGCTTAAATATGCGTGTGCATGTGTGCGTGTGTGTGCGTGTGCGTGTACACCCACCATGCTGGCAAACAGTTCTCCATCATCATCACAGGCGACTCCCCCGGGACTGTAGAGCTGGAACCAGCCGTCTTTCCCCGAACGCACACTGAGTAAGCAAGAATGGACCTGCAACACACACACACACACACACACACACACACACACACACACACACACACACACACACACACACACACACACACACACACACACACACACACACAGCGTCAAGCACAGGAACTGATACAAACTGTGTTTACACAGTGATAAACATACACATGATCACTGACACTCACCTCCTGCCTTGGGTCCTCAGCAAACCTCTGAATAACATACTTCAATTCCCTATTTAGAAAGACAAACATGAAGACAGAAATATCAGGCTGAATCTACCACAGATTGTACATTAACCCATTAAAACCAGGAAAACATCCGTGTCATTTTAGATTTTAGCTATATGTATATATATTTATATATACTGTATATCCATATATAATACATATGATTTTGGGGGTCTCCTTGGCATGACAAAGTTTGAGAACCACTGGTTTAGAAGGCATTTGTAGAATTGGCCTCAGGTCTTAATGGGTTAAGACAGAAATATCAGGCTGAATCTAAATACATATTTAAGTACAATTGACCATATTCACACAACAGCCATTTTCTCACGGGAGGGGAAGTATGAGCTAAGAACAAAATGGCTATGGTGTTTGAGTAGGGTCAAAAATAAGAAACAGGCAGCATACACAATACATGAAACTTACTTTGTGAATTTCCCATGTGCAAGAGCCCTACAGAAAGCAAAGCAATGACAGGTTAATAAAGGGTTTCATACACATTTTATACATGAGGCAGAAGGTAACCAACAAGACACTACCATGGCATGCAGTGTTAATTTTGACAGCAAATATGTATTTAGTTTTAGTCATAGTCTTTTGAATAAAATTCCATTCAGTTTCTGTCACATTTAGTCATCTGAAATGTTTTAGTTTGCCGAAAATAGCCGAAAATAGCAGATCTACAAGCTCGCAACCCATCACAGCGTGACACCTGCACGCATTCCAAGCATTAAATGACTTGTCTTAGTTCTACTGGATCTCTTCTCCACTAGTCCCTCCCTAACATCTAGTCTAGTTTTTATCTGTTGACGAAATTGTCAGCATATGTTGTCATAGTTTTTGTCATCATAGCTTAGTTTTTATTTAGTTTTCGACTTCTATCTGACTTTAGTACATGTGTTCAAATGCGTGGATTTTTTACTTATAGTGTAACTCACCATTTAAACCCTGTGTACAGCATGTCAAAAAGCTAAAAATGTCCATCTACAAGCTCACGACGCGTCGCAATGAGGGACGTTGTGAGCGAGTAGATCTGATGTTTTCGAATGTTTGCCTATTACGACATCCGCAGAGGAGGGATGCTAGGGTTCATATGGCTAAGGAACAATATTTATCAGCATATTCAGACAATTGAGCAGAGTGTATGTTTTTATTTATTTTGTTATGGTTATGTGCGTGTGAATTTCCATACCAACACCAGGTGTAAAAGCCTGAAGGGCCAACTTTAGATAGATACAGTGGACAGATTCTTTATGAATCCCAACAAAGCCTGAGTGCAGTAACTATGCAAAGGGTCAAAATAATAAAAATGTCTTATACGCGTTTCAACTGGCCAGCCAAATGGTATTGCACTAATGCATTTATGAGGTAAATGTTTGTTTATCTTCCCAAACCATGACGGCTGATTAGAGCTTTCACCCAAATAAAAACTATTTTGACCAAAAATGTAGTTACTGCACTGTAGAGGAAATTATTTTTTCACCATTAAGCCATACAACTTTAACAAGGTAAAAAACGAAATGTTACTTGCACATGTACCGTATATAGACAAGTGGAATAGACACGTATTTTTGATGTACAGTATATATGTGTGTGAGTGTCTTCTACTTTTTTGTACCTTTAACACTGCTGCAAAATATTATGTATCTGTCTCTTACCATACTGCTGTTCTACCTGTAGCCTAGTTTAACTTTATTTCTATCTCATCCAGTAATATTACTTTTATTTTGTTTTATTAATTATTACTACTACTACTACTACTATTATTATCTTATTGTTATATTGTTTGTTGTGTTAGCACAGTCCTACATGTCCGACAAACCATTTAGCTGCTTTATGAGTAAGCGACAAATAATACACCCTTTTGTTAATTGATTCTAAATGAGGCAGATACAATTAAGAATAACCTTATACAAAACTACTTCCTTAGCCAGGAAGACACACAGTAACTATACAGCCAAGTTGCACAGAGCTTGCACAGCTCATTATACCATTTTGAATGTGTTTTCATGCGTGCATGGTTGCGTGTGTTAATGTCACCAATAACATCCTATGCCACACTGGTGACCATAGGGAATATTGTTGCCTTTCTTAATGACGACTTAACCCATCAGCAAGACAGCAGTGGTGCAGGTGTTTAACAGGTGAGTCCCTGTGTTGGAGGAACAACAAGATCTCCACAGGTGGCCATTACTGAGGCTCTGGCTTAGCTTGACAATTATGAATGTGGCTGGAGGCTGGCAAGCCAATTACATCTGCCCCCCCAGAGAGAGCCGTCGCCCTCCAGGGAGGGAAGGTGAGGTGGTACACCTACGTCAACACACGGGCCCTACGGGACCCTGCTAGATACAGTTACAACAGACGCACAGCAGTGGTCTAGTCCACATGATACACAGGTACACACCGTAAGAGACATAATATACCCTACAGTAGTGATAAAGCCGGAGTTATACTTGATTGCACACAGGTGTCGCTCACCAAAAAAAAAAATATAAGCTCACATGGATGTTAGCAATGAAGTGTCTATGTGTCAGCATAGACCTTAAGTGTTGAGTAGTGCAAATTAACCTACTTTGCAGGGGCCGCTACTCTAGTGTGGGTGTGCTTGTGCTTGTGTGTGTGTGTGTGTGTGTGTGTGTGTGTGTGTGTGTGTGTGTGTGTGTGTGTGTGTGTGTGTGTGTGTGTCTGCGTATGATGTGTCAATGTGTGTTGATAGATGTGTGTGGACTCACTCTTTGGGAAAGGGGATAGGTTGCAGTAGGCTGGCCAGGGCCGGTCTCCAGTCATCATAGTCAGACCTGATAGAAAACAATACAGAAAGACATCGACACACATTAAAAGAGAGGGAAGGGAAATATAGAGGGAGAGAGTTCATGTAAAGAATAGAGTGTATAAAACAAGGCCAGGGAGAAGAGAGGTGCAGGTCCCTCAGGTGAAATGTGAGCAGCAATGACGCAGACCTAAGGCATTAATGTAATGGGACCAGTGGAAGATCCCATTACGCTGTTAAGTAACACTGGTTTTGTTGCAAATGCTACAAACGCAAAGACACACACTATCGCTTTTTAGGTCGGCCCCATTCACACACACACACACACAGTCACACAGTCACACAGACACACAGACACACACACACACACACACACACACACACACACACACACACACACACACACACACACACACACACACACACACACACACAACTTCACTTTCACACTGTGCCATATACACCAACCCATATCATCGTCAGCAGGTCTCATCGTATTGACTCTTCTGCTCCTGTTTAACCTGTTAACGCTGTGTCCTGGCATAACCATCTATGTAACAACTGCCAGCAAGCATTATGACGTCGGTTAGCTAATGCCTGTCCTAGCATTGTTTTCTTTTTACGTCGCTAATACGACCAGCCCCATCATTTCAACAGATACATTGCTGTTTCTACATTGTTGAAACACTTTCAATTAAAGTCTCTCTCTCTTATTATTTCACTTAATAACATTGTCTGGATATTGCAACGGCCCAAAAGTTATCAAACGATGTCCATCAGCCATGTCGGTTGACAAATTGATTATGTGTAGTCACAATGTATGTAATATAACTAATCTCATTGTGAAGTGCTGTGAGTAGTAGCGTAACATAGCGTAAAGTAGTTTAGTGCAACGTCACAAAATGTAAAATAAAACACAACAAAACAAAGCAATGTCACAAAACATGACAGGGTGTGACATTACAGGATGTAACACAATGGGGCGTGACACAAATAGAACATAAGAAAACCAAAGAAAGACAAACGATACACACACTCATGCATGTACGCACGTAGTCATCGATTACACTGATGACGAACTGATTCTCAGCTCTACACTCACAGCATTTTGAGGATGAGGGCAAAGCAGCCCAACACACGGTCGGCCTGTGCCGGCAGTTGGATGGAGAGAGCGTTGAGCGCAGGGCTGACCAGCAAGCAGTCAATCAGATTGGGCTCACTGTCGCCCCCAACAGGGCCGGCCTTCCGTCGCGCGTTGGCCGTGTTGTTGTTGCGCTCCAGCTCCACCAGGATCTCGCTGGAGTTCACGATGGAGGGGGGAGGGCAGAGGGGGAGGGAGGGTGGAGGAGAGGAGATGGGGATGGTTGGGGTGGGGTTGGAGGAAGTCGGGGGAGGTGGTTGAGGAGGATTCGGGTTGCCGTTGAGGGGGAGCAGGGTGGTTGGAGGCGGGTGGCGGAGGGGCATGGGCGGCTTGCGGTCGTTCTGGCAACCATTCCTGATCTCCTTCAGGCTGGGGGAGTTGTCCCGGCTGAAAAGACAGAGACAAAGAGAGAGAATTTTATGAGAGAGGAATGGTGTAATCCCCCAAGGTCAACATAAAACAGTAACATCAATAGACGGTAAAATAGTTTCACCACAGTTCCAGTTCATCCCACATACCGGCGTTGTGATGAAGGTAAGAACACAGTGACCCAACTAGTAACAAAGAAATGGAACATAAGACAAGGGAGTTGACCTTGGTAGTTGATGAGGACAGCAGAGATGGGTATCTTGCCAATTGTTCCAAAATGCACAAAGGACACGGAAAAATTAGCTAACTTAAAGGGGGGGGGGGTGACTGAAGAAGAGATGGTGTGGAACTGTAAAAGCTATGATCAAACACTAGACCTGCCTAGCAGGGACCAGGTTAATGATTAGAAAACACAGGTTTATTTTCATAGCACACCTTGAATTCAATGGTAAAATGGTGATTAATGGTGTTTGATCATTTGATCATGATAGAGCAATGCCTTACTAAATATCAGAAAGCTTCCTTAACATTTCCTTTTAATTCATTACTTTTTTAGGTCTTTGAAAGATAACCAAATCCAGCGCTGGTTATAAACTTCTATTATTCTATTTAAAAACATTCAAATCTATTTAAAAACTATTCTAGGAGCAATTCTAGACAAAGAATAATGCCGTTTCCTTTTTTATCTGTAGCATGTATCTGTATGTGTGGCTGTTGTGCCTTGTACATCAAAGTTTTGAAAAACATTTATAAATGAATTGCCCCGGAACACCATGAAACATGACCAGTGAATCCATGTTGCATGCTCTTGCCTGAGGCCTGTTCTGTCTCTTCTGTAATGCTATTTATCTACTCATAATTACTTCTTGTACATCACATCTTTCCTGTCTTAAAACTAACTGCAAACTGCAATCCAATAACAGGTGAAAAGGGATCTGCAGAATTCTGCACCTTTAACCTCTTCCGCCATAGCTATTTACTTCATTATAGGACAGATGGTCATTTGAGCTTGTACTGTAGATCTTCTATTTTAGATTTGTTTTTAATGTTCACCAAGTAGAAAGAGGTGACAATGATATACTCCACAATTAATCTTAAGTCTGACACTAAAAATGACATCATCTGTCATTGCATAATCAACAAATAACTAAAATTGTAAAGCATTCTATTGTTCTGAAGATAGATGAGTATCTGACAGGACAAGCAAGAATAGACAAGCAAGCAACAGCCTGAAAGAACATGGTCACCCTTATGAAATATAGTGATATTTAGAGACGATTCATCACACATGCTTTTATCACAATAATACTAAATGTATAAGTCTATTTAGTATGAAAGCATTTGTTGAAAAAAACACTAACCATGATTCACTCTCTACAACTGTAGAATCATCTCAGTACCTTCTACTGTTTATAATTTAGCTGCCCAATTGTTGTTTTACAACATTTCTGTTGAAGCATTGTTTCGCAAGTCACACAGGAGAGACGCAAATAAACAAAACGAAAATGTGACGCAATCGAAAATGTGACGCAATTATTTCACATCAAACAGACGCATTTGGTGATACCTCCTTCATACAGGTGGATGATTTTATTTGTTTACAAAAATAAATGCACCGCTTTATTGCTGCGTTATATTCGCGTTCTGTGTGAATAAATATGAATTAATCGCACAAAATAAACGCTCCCGGTGTGAACTCTTCCACCATCTTCAAATGCTATACAGAGAGTCTGTAAAACATTCTACATAGGAAGCTGTCATCTGTTTGTCATTTCTGTTCACAAAAATATATTTTTATCTTTAAAATATATTTTTGAATGTGCAAGCCAGATAGGCTTCAACTAATTTGGTTTACAGAAGGAGTTATTTACGGAACTGCAAAGGTGAAATGAGGTAGGGGGAGGTGGGACATTCCAAAATACAGCCGGTCTCGAGAGACTACAGTAGTATAAGACTAAATGAATTTTATCTCGATAGTCAACCTATCATCAACAAGATCATTATATGCGCATCATCTGTCAACAACTCAATAGACCCTTTTCACAGCAGTAATTTTGAAAGATAAACACAGCTGAAGGTAATAATATCAATTATGCATTTAATTTAGGCGTTAATGTGTGTTAGCATGGACAGATCTATTAGTTAAGTTAAGGTGTTTCTAACTCACAGAAATACCTAAATAAAAGTAAACACACACACACACAATTTAGTTTGGTAACTTCAGCTGCGTTTACAAGTTAAAATGTGAAAAGAATCCATTACAGATTAGTTTATACTGATAGGGTTTGATAGTGAAAAGTCACTGAACAGGTAGCAAGAAAGCTTGGTCAAAAGTTGAAAAGCTAGAGCCAGATAGCCAGATAGCCAGATAGCCAGATAGGCTTCAACTAATTTGGTTTACAGAAGGAGTTATTTACGGAACTGCAAAGGTGAAATGAGGTAGGGGGAGGTGGGACATTCCAAAATACAGCCGGTCTCGAGAGACTACAGTAGTATAAGACTAAATGAATTTTATCTTGATAGTCAACCTATCATCAACAAGATCATTATATGCGCATCATCTGCCAACAACTCAATAGACCCTTTTCACAGCAGTAATTTTGAAAGATAAACACAGCTGACGGTAATAATATCAATTATGCATTTAATTTAGGCGTTAATGTGTGTTAGCATGGACAGATCTATTAGTTAAGTTAAGGTGTTTCTAACTCACAGAAATACCTAAATAAAAGTAAACACACACACACACAATTTAGTTTGGTAACTTCAGCTGCGTTTACAAGTTAAAATGTGAAAAGAATCCATTACAGATTAGTTTATACTGATAGGGTTTGATAGTGAAAAGTCACTGAACAGGTAGCAAGAAAGCTTGGTCAAAAGTTGAAAAGCTAGAGCCAGATAGCCAGATAGCCAGATAGGCTTCAACTAATTTGGTTTACAGAAGGAGTTATTTACGGAACTGCAAAGGTGAAATGAGGTAGGGGGAGGTGGGACATTCCAAAATACAGCCGGTCTCGAGAGACTACAGTAGTATAAGACTAAATGAATTTTATCTTGATAGTCAACCTATCATCAACAAGATCATTATATGCGCATCATCTGCCAACAACTCAATAGACCCTTTTCACAGCAGTAATTTTGAAAGATAAACACAGCTGACGGTAATAATATCAATTATGCATTTAATTTAGGCGTTAATGTGTGTTAGCATGGACAGATCTATTAGTTAAGTTAAGGTGTTTCTAACTCACAGAAATACCTAAATAAAAGTAAACACACACACACACAATTTAGTTTGGTAACTTCAGCTGCGTTTACAAGTTAAAATGTGAAAAGAATCCATTACAGATTAGTTTATACTGATAGGGTTTGATAGTGAAAAGTCACTGAACAGGTAGCAAGAAAGCTTGGTCAAAAGTTGAAAAGCTCTGCTGAGATTTTATCCAGTTCTCAGTTTTATACAGTCGCTAGCCCTTCAGCTAAAAGAGTCACTGGATAAACCTGTGCTCTTAAAACTCTTTAAGGTGAAACCGTGCCGTGCACATACTGTATGAACAGATGGCCGGGAGGGCAGGTGAAAAGGTAAATAGGACAATAGAAGATAATATAGCATCAAAGTTTAATCTAGTGTAAAGAACATGAAGAAAAGGCCTTTTGTTCAGGTTTTATTTCATGTTTTGTCTTTTGTAAGGAAATTAATGGGGAAATTGGAGACCTGCACATCGTAATTTAAGTGAAATCATAGTGATTGTTCTTCTACACAGCTAATCTATCAAACCTTAACACCCGATTTATACTTATACTTATACTTGTGTGTGAGCTTGTACTGTAGATTGGCTATTTTCGGTGCGCAATCAGGCCTTATGAACAACCAGCTCACATACAGAGGCTGGTGTACAGGTGTTATGAAGCCTAGCTGCTCACACTGTACCCAACTAGCTGAACAAGATGTCCAGACAAATGTGGACAGATGGACAAAGGACCAGGTGATACCTTTTCATCAGGATCAGATGAGATGAGATGAGATGGTGGACAAAGAGTGCAAGAGCTTATGCACTGGATCAGTCTCTCAAATGCTACAGAACAACGTGTTCTGGGGAAAAGGTGTGTGTGTGCGTGTGTGTGTGTGTGCGTGTGCGTGTGCGTGTGCGTGTGCGTGTGTGTGTGTGTGTGCGCTCGCGCACACAGATTACAGACCTGTTGATGAATTCCTCATAGCAGGAGTAAATGGCTGCAAGACACACTGCCACCAGGTTAGGCAGAACACGTGGGTGCGGGCACTGTCCTGTTGGCCCATGCATACTGCAAAGCACACAGGTACAAGTCAGCTATAAAATGCACAACTACACTTCTTGAAATTATTTTTGTCGTCTCACACACAGGATTCACATTCCAGTGAGATGTTAAATGAAGCCTATTGGCGCACCTCTTTCAGGCAATCCATGTTAAAATATTGCCTTTGCCTTTACTGTGGTACAGCGTTGTGATTCTCACCTGTGAATGAACTTCTTGACAACCTCCATCCCGGCATTGAGCTCATTGAGGGCCAGGATGTACTCCTGAGTGAAGAGACGCAGTCGGGGACACTTCCCAAAGTCCTGACAAAGACAAAACAAGGACAAAGACAAGGACGGAATGCGGGAAAATATCAGAAAAAGAGCATTAGAAAGTAAGGTCGAAGAGAGAAATACAGAAGAAAGTGGAGAGAAGACTTTTTAAAATGTATTTTTTAACAATACAGGACAAGCCCTGTATACATAATTATGTTCAATTCAATAGATGGAAGAACGTATATTCAGATGTTCCAGGGTGTAAAATGGTAAGAACAATTTTGTAATGCTAACATAATGAATAAAAAGAGACAGGGGTAGGCTGTGGAAATCTCACCATGTTATGTTTAAGGATTCTCTGGACCACAGGAGTGAACACTTCAATCACAACCATTGACCTTGGCCGCTCCCGACAGTGCTGCAGGTCACAGTGACAAAAATGTAAAATTTTGATGTGATGCATTACTCATTTCTAGAGAATGAAAAAAATCTAGTACCTTAAATGAACTTCCCGTACACATTATACTATTTCACTGTGAGGACATTTTTAAGGAGTGTACAGTCCAGCTTATTTGAATACTAACAAAATGTTGAGGCGCGAAGCAATTGTGGAACCAATGGTAATAAGGCTGTGTGTATAGATTAGAAAGAATAAAACTGGCACATCCGCTGGACAGCAGGTGCAGGACCAACAGTGGATTAAGGCAAGATAAGGAATAGAAGTCTGCACACTGGGACTTTGCAAAACCTCCCAATAAGCCTTTATAAAGCCTTGATTGGGAGCTTTTGCAAAGTCACAGTGTGCAGACTTCTATTTCTTATCTTGTGTGTATGTATAGCCCCTTTCCCACATGGAATCCTTCCACATCTTATCTTTAAAAAAATTGTGGGGCTGGCGAACCACGTCGTCACGCTCATGTCACTATGACTCAGCCATAACCATATAAGGAGTTCCCAATGCAGCTACACCCAAATATGGAGTGTGTTGTCTAACCTCAATGTGTCGTCATGGCATTAGGCGCAAACAAATCAGTCAGCTCCATACATGGGCACGAAAGGGGGCATGCCCATATATGGGCAGATACTGTGATGTCATCAGCGATCTACATATATGGGCATTAAAAGGACATGGACTGACAGATACAGAGATCTCCATATATGGGCATATTGGTCGGATCGGTGGTGTGACGTAGATGTGAGGGCAGCATAGCGGCCCAAACCTCTAGTTGCTTGAGGAAAACATCCGGCAAAGGCAGTGGATATTCATTTACACATTGGCTTCCTTTATGGACAAGATCTGTGTGGTGTCTGTTCCCACATAAGATGACTGTTATGGATACAGTACTTCAAGCTCTCACAAGAGGTGTCTAAATCACGCGAGACTAGGCAACAAGGCTTGAGACCAACACCATATCGTTGTCACGTTGTCCACTCTGAAAATGTTAAGTGCGCATGCTACAGTCACTGGCAAATGATATGTGTCTTCTGACATCTTGTCTTTGTAAAACCAGGAAATGGCAACTTTGATAAAAGTAAAAATGTTTTTTTTTTCTTATTGAAGATTATAAAAATCACTGTGTCCATTAGGGCTGTCAACTGAGCAGTTTGGTTCATAGAATGTCCCACATCTGAAATCTGACACTTTCATTCCAAAGAACATAATCTCACCTTGCAGAAGAATTCACACAGATCGGGTGGTGGGTGGTTGTTTTCCAAGAGAGGGGCTATGGCCTTAACAAACACACACACACACACACACACACACACACACACACACAAAGATCAATACAACTATTTTCCTTATCTCGTCTTATATTTGCTGTGGCTCTTAGCCAGCAGTATAGGACCAAAAGGCTGGACCATTTTGTCAGATACAAAACCAAGTAAAAGATGAGCTCAATAAACATCACTGACTCACACACTGAACTGTGCTTCTCTGTCATATAATGTAGATAATGACGGCAACAATGCTCATTAAGTGTTCATGGAGAAATGTAACAACAAGAAAAAAAACAATAATCTCCATTGCACTTCATCAGAGAGCCCTGAGGAAAGAGGGCTACGTTCATTTAGCACGGTACTTCTTATATAGCAAAGAAAATCATGTTGAGTCGATGTGAGTAGCAAATCAATTTGATTGTTTTCCCCTCAACTTCAGGCTTAAGAAGAAAATTCTTCACATGTGAGAATTTATTATGAAATTCTAACTCACCACAATGATGTTCTCGTGGTCCTGAGTGCTGAGGTTGGTGTTCTAGTAGAGGAGATGAGAAGAGCAGAGTGAGCCCAGCAAAGTGACAGGTGATCAAGGTAATCAGCTTAGTATGAGTTAATTCACTTGTTCTGAAATGTGGGGTCCGGGGACCGGGTCCCCCAGGGGTTCTTGAGGAACAGTTTAAACACTTAACCACTTAAAGCCTCTAGAGAATTAATAAACTGGACCCGAGTTGTATTTGCACGGCTTTTTCCCCCAATCTACACCAAATATCTTCACTAAACCTAGCAGATATACAAGCTCAAAACGCGGCTAGTTTTGGCAAATGTTCTATTTTCGAGCTAGTAGAGCTGCTATTTTGGAAAAATGGTGTGTGTGTGTGTGCCCCAGGTCCATACCTCAGCCAGCAGGGTGGAGATGATGTGCAGTGGGGCTTGGTGGATGGACTCATCCTGTAGTGGCGATGTCAGAGCCATGTCCACCAGGGATCTGATCTCTTTTAGAACCACATCCCAACGACTAGGGTTGTTCAGAACCTTACGGTACTTATAGATCTTTTTCTACAAGGAATACAACATACAGTAACGTCACATATGCACACACAATCTACTCAAAAGGAAAACTAACATATAAAAAAAACTACAAAAAAAAACTATCATAAGAACCAAGTCTGTCTTCTGACTGTTTTCTGCACGTTTAAATACCAAACCAATAATAGCCGAACCACAAGCTCACAACGCCTCGCGACATGTTGTGAGCTTGTATATCTACTATTTTCTTTTTTTTAACTAATATAATAATACAATTAATTAATGTCTTTATAACCCTATATATACAGTAGTAGTATAGTAGTATACAGTAGCTGTGGGCAGACCAGTCACATTTTTGTGCCCAAGTCACACCAATGGGCAAGTAAAAAATGTTTCAAGGCACAGCTCGATTCATAGCACAAATGGCAGATCTGCAAGCTCACAACGCATCATCATGCAATGTATAAAATTCAAGTAATGGTAGTATTGTAAAGACATTTAGAATAAAAGTGTCCACTGAATGGCATTAAAGGTTGAACTTTAAAAAAGGACTCAACTACCGGTAGTAACGTCTGTTTTCTGTTCTCTTTTATGAGCTTGAAAACCTCGAAATAACTTAAACCATTTTCCTTGGGAAGTTGTACCCAGTGCACCTAAATGTTTTGTTTGTGGGGCTCTGGGCCTCATTGGGACGCTTCCAGTTCTGTAATAGGACTGAGGGCGCAAAACAATTAATAGTTGAAGCCAAATCAGTAACCTTACCTTCCACTGCAGCGAGTGAAACCACTGGTCCCTTAGGTAGCTATTGGCAGCCTGTAGTAAAGCACAAACACACACGAACACACACACACATACACACACACACAGGTTAGGTAAATGTGACCTTAGACAACGAGAACACACAGGGAGGTAAACAGTAACATTAGTTCTTGACACTCAGGCCAATCAGTCAACCACACATTTGAAAGAGACGAATTATTTTGCCTCTTGCCACTCTTTCATATCTTCGCTGTCAGGTGGTAACCTTCTATGTCCAAAACCATTCATTTTCGTGAGATGAAAAAAAAGTAAAACCTGTTCCAATAGATCAAATGGAGTTATGAGATTTGATTAGTTAACAACTTTCCATGTTTGTCTTAAAACAAAGAACCATGATCCGACTGTTTGTCACAAAATAATGCCACCATTCTTCCTAATACAGTACCTGTACTGTATGTATGTTTGCACTTTTACCACCTGTTGGAATGTTTGTTCACATCAAACTAATTGATCAACAGAGGGGGGGAAGCATATTGGTGCTGTAGGACAGAAAAATACAGTACAGGGTCAGTTTGTAAAGGCTATTTCTACTAATGGTTTGAAAAGTAACTTGAGATGTGTCTTATCGGTAATCTTGCAGAGGATGACAGACCGTAGAATCATCTTTGTGTTTATTGTCTTCTGTACTCAATTCAAATACGTCATGTTATTGTTCTTGCACCAGCACGATATGCTTTCCCATAACTAGCTGACATAATAGATTTTCATCTGATTTATGACTGGACGAGACCGAAGTCTCTCAAAGGCATGCCGCATCCTTATACATAGGAACCAGGGACCAGTGGAACTGTTCCACATAACGAACACTGACTGCCTCTGGAAGCACTCCAGACAAGAGACAGCAGCAGGCATACATAAGCAAACGGAGCTGAGGAAGTGGACGTACTTTGCAGACCCCAACACCCAATATAGGGTCGTATATTATGTATCAAATGGTAAATTCAGCAAATGGGTCGGGAATGTGCACTTTGAATGGGACAGGTTAACCCATTAAGACCCACACACGCATCTGTGTCATTTTAGATTTCTTTGGCTATTCAAAAATAGCAGATATACAAGCTCGTAACGCCACACATTACGAGCTTGTATATCTTCTATTTTAGAAAAATCTTGAAAATGTGCGCAAATCTTTGAATATATATATATTTTTTGCAGGCCTCACTTTTTACATGCTTGTCATTGCATACACTTCGCTGTATGACCACGTTGCTTGCTGAAGATAAGAGATTTTCAAGCCAAGAATTTGCTGCAATGTCATGTTTTGTATGCATTTTAAAATCAATTGAGCGATGTGGTCAGCGTATGATTAAGTATAATTAAATTAGACTATAATCTACTGCAAGCTGGTCTGTTCGGAAGATCTTGCAGTACTGCCACTGGATATATGTTGGGTACGGAGGAGGGAGTGGAGAGTATATACCACTGGACATTGTGGCTGGTTCTCATGATGTTTACAGGTGGTTGAGGTGGTAAAAGTACCTGCAGAAGGACAGTGCCCCCAGGGAAGCTGAGCTGGACGCAGTATTTAGGAGCATGGTCCCACGAGAGAAGCTGCAGGTCCTCTATGGTGCTGTAGGACATTGATGACTCCATATAGCCGGTGGGCTGGAGAAGAGAGAAAGAGAGAGAGACATAGGATTACAATCTACTAATGTTGATATAGAATATTTAAACAGTCATGGAAGAAAACTGCACTTATTTTCACTGTCACTGTACCGGAACCATGGAAAGAAACATATCCTTAGGCTTCCTGTCCTGGGCAAACAGGATGGAAATAAAATCCATCCAAACATATCAGAATAGCACATGGCAACATGGACTGTTCTTTATTGCCTGCAGTTTCATGCAAATAGTCATTAATTACTGAGACACTGCAGCAGATCAGGTTAAGAGTAAGCAAATACTGTAGTCTCGCATAGCCAGACCTTTCACAGCTCCGCCCACTCCACTTGGGAGAGAGTAGGCGGAGCTGTGGAGCGGCTATGCGAGACTACAAATACAGTAACATCACTAACACTATCAACAATTTAGTTTTTTTAATACAGTCATGAGCTATAAGAAACACATTATGCACATGCATAAACACATTCGCAACAAACAGGCCAGCCCTGAGAAAAGTGTAAGCTAACTGGTGCAGTCAGTGGATTAAAAATGATTAAAGAAACATTTGCAAATCTGAAGGAGAATAAAAAGTGATGAGATGAGACCCTGAAGGACCTAAACAGCCCATGGCTGTATATAGTATGGGAATGTTGACTGCTACGTTGTATTATAGATAAGTCGTGTCTGTCAGTAATCAGAATAGCAATGAATCACCTGTCACTGCAAATTTTAGTACCAATTATTAAAGGCATACTAGGTAACGTTTTCAACAAAACTAAAGTTAAATTGTATATCTTTTGTGAGTGGCAAAAGTTTCACAACACCCACTCCATGAATTTCACCCCCGGAAGCCTTTTATTTATATATTTTATATTGAACGTGGACTGGGGGGACTTTCCCGGGGAAATGACGTCATCTGGCCGGAAAACGGAGGTGGAAATGCACTGGTTTCCTGTTTGGCCAGGAACTACCGCAACGGTTTCCTGTTTGGCCAGGAACTATCGCGCTAATAACAAAAAGGAACCTCACGCTGATTTTAAGAGAATGTAGGATTAGAAGATCGAAAAAGAACAGAAAAAGAAAGCACAGCTCATGGTAACTAATGCTCCACTGGAAGAGAAACGATCCGTAGATAGTATAAAACAATTAAAAGATCGCTTTTTGAAACGCTTCCGGCTTCCGGTGAAAACGAATGGAATTCTGGGTAATCGAGGACTACGGAAATTGTATGCAGTGACGGTAGTGACCAGCAGAGGTTGCTAAAAATCGTTAGTTGTGAATTTGCATTGTACAACTTTAAAGATAGGAAATTAACTACATATTTTAGGGAAATGTTGATCTATCTATCCATCCTATGCAAATTGAGATACAGTGGACGACTGGATGTTGTCTTCTGTGGAGCAGTGATGTTTCCCTGGTGCATTTAATTAATAGACCAGACACATGGAATAGTGTGTAAACAGTTGTGTTTCTGTCATTGGAAGAAAAACTGCCCAAGACAAATCAAATCCCCAGTAACACAATATACCTTGGTAATATTTGGCGACTGTTTGACAATATGAAAAAACTGATACCGTCCCAATCCTAGAAAACACTGATATGGACTGTCTGGGCTGATATCAAGCTTATTGATATTTCATCATCAATCTACTTGTGTCCTTGCACAAAAAAATTATATAGACATTTTGGCCTACATTGTAGGCTGCTTTGCATAGGGAAAAGCTTTACATTTACATTCCTTTACATAGCCATCAATATAGAAGTCGATCTTTGGAACAGATAGTTATCTAATGTTAACATTAGATAATATAGTGAGGCAACATATGTTAAAAGGGGCTGGCCATACATACTTATCAGCCACTACCCAATCTGGGAACCCAAAGCCAAATAAAAAGGAAAAACAGCGCTCTCTGCTGTTTTTTACTCTTTCACTTGGCTCTGGGGGGAGCTGAACGGAGCACCCGTGCACAAGGAAACCGGGGTTTTTGGTCTGACCTCAGCGCTCCACTTCCGGTGGTGCGCTTATGTGTTCATTTCCACTGACAATATTTCTACACGGAACACTAACACCACTTCTCCCAGATAACATGGATCGTTTTGGTTATAAGTCCACTTGTTTCTATGATGAAAGAGCAAGTTAACATGTGAATATCTTTCCGTGGTTTTGTCTGCTCCGAGGACGCTATTGTTAAATGAGTTTCGGTTTGTTTTCAGTGGGAAGCGAGAGCACAGACAGTAAATCCCGCCCACTACATTTGATTGGGTAAAGCGCGGCCTGCTTCCTGATCTGAAGGCACGCCCACTTGTAGGCCAGTGCGTACACTTTATGACGAACCCCCCCCGACAGATTCAAGCGGAGAGCAGAATCTGTTCTTGAGAGATTAGCCACTACCATTTGTGAATTTAGTCTCATCAGCTAATACACCGATTATAGTCTACAACGCAAAATAGACGATTTCCGACACTACAAGACAGCAAGGAAGATAAAAAAAAGACAATTTTTCCATCAGAATGGGTTGCTGTTTTTGTCTGGCCACACGGTGTGAAATGTCAACAGTCTGCTCCACTTATTTGTCCATCTAAAATAAGAGACTGAACACTGGACCTCTAATAAAAGCCCACAGACTGCATGCCCTCTCCCTTCACTGTCTGTATTTTGCCCCAGTATTACTGCTGCATTAGTCCGTGAGCCAGTTTCTGAGGGGAATAATGCTCATGGTGATTTTTGGCCAGGTATACATCTCTAGAGTTAGAAAATATGTGATAGCATTGCACCAGTGGTAGGCTACCTATATGTGCTGTCTTGTATTTTAACACTACCAGAAAATGAGACGGGTCAATAGCCTTCCCAAAAATCACTATGAGAATTATTCCCCCCTGATGGTAAAAATTTGGGGACCTGGCTCACAGACTACATGGGTCCCAGTCTCTTTCTGAAAGACTGACTGACTGACAGAAGATTTGAGCCTGCTCTGACCCAAACCCTACTACCAAGTACAGTACAAAACCCAGCATATAATAGCTTTGTGTGAACTCAAACCCAAACAACTCATAATAAAAACTAATATATCCACCCAGCTCCAACCCGACCTGAGCCAAGCCTACTGGTTCAATACGGCTTAGAATAGAATTCAAACTATAGTCTCCGTCTACGATGGGGTACCACAGCGAGTTCTGTTCTGAACTTGCCACACTTCTGCTCCCAGACAGCAAAACAGCTCTGGATCAGCATTGTCCAACTGCTTAGAACACCACCGCCATGCATGTGTCCTGTCCTGTTCTGTTCAGACGAAACACTGCTTATATTGTTTTCGTCCTTCCCTCTCTCTGCAGTCAAGTCAAGCAGACAGGTTCTCTTTATTTGCATCCATCTCCCTCGTTCTCTCGCTCTTTCTCTCCCTCTGTGATCATAGAACAAACATGCAGTTCCCCAGCGCACCTCCCCTCCCCCTACTAGAGAACAAACACACTATTCCTTTATTTACACCCCCCTCTCTGGCTGACAGAGTGAGTTGGCTGTTCTCACTCTCCTCTCCTCCCTCCCTTGCTCTTTGCCTCATCTCTCCTTGATGGCCACATACACACTCCACACATCACGCAGACAATCCACGTTGTGAACTAACACACATAGGGGATTTTCATTACGGATAGTATACGCTGTAAATATTGTCTCAGGGTGACATGGCTCGTCTCCTTAGCATAGCAAATGTCTGCCTAGTGCCTACCACAGAATATTGCACTATTTGGCCTCAGGTACACGAATCACAACCACCTTACCTATTTTAGGCACGTCAATACAGGCAAAATCTTTCCAAAAATGTAAAAAAAATCCCCAAATCTTCCCAAAGTTTCTAGAATAGCGAAAACAGCAGTTAAACAAGCTTGACGCGTTGTGAGCCTGTAGATCGGCTATTTTCACTATACATCGTAAGACTAAGTATACAGGTCTTAAGTAGTTAATGCACCACACACACAAACACACACATCCGTGCGCACAAATGGGGGGATAAACAACTGGAATATGAAATGCTGTGACGAGGGGGAGATGAACAGGTTTATACTCTCAGATAGGTGAAGGAGAGAGAACAGCCACAGTCCACACAAGCAAACAGGGGCTTCACATTCAGATAGCCACCGTAGGTAACCATAGATACAACATCCTGCACTAGAACACGCAGTGATTGCCTGTTGCTGCCTTCCACCACACACCCCTCTTGCCTCTTTTTCAGACATCTCTCTCCCCATCTTGATTTGATTTTCATGCATAGCTTCCTTGCTCTCAAGTCCTTGCTTTTTGTCTTTCTTTCTTTCTTTTCATTCTCTTTTTTATCTTTATTTTCTGCTTTGTTTCCTTGAGGAGGATTGCGGTAGTCTACAGCTCTGCTCGACTCTCCCCACTACTGTGTTGCCATAGAAACAAGCAGACGAGATGGAGACAGTGCGCGTTTCTGTTTGTTTTCAAGGAGTACATGGAAGGAAGTGCAGAATATAAAGAAAAATACAGAGTTCAGGTGAAACATATGGTCACTGTCGGGTAGCAACCCTGTACAGTATGTCCAAATATATTACTTTTCAGGAAGTGTCAAAAAGAGGTTGTGTTGCAGTAGATCCAATGTGTTATTATTTAGTCACAAGCTCTTGTTAATGCTCATTGGATACATCTATCTATAAATGCACAGAATCTCTGTCTGTCCCCCTCATATTTTGAGAGCAACTGCTCGACTTGGCTCGGAATGGTGATTGTCCAGAAATCTATCTATAAATGCACAAATCACTGAATCTGTCTGTCCCTTTTATGCCCTATGGTGATCCCTGACAGACTTAACCACTTTCTTTCAACCTGGTGTCCTTATTTTGGGTATGTCATTATAGGAGAAAATGTTCACAAAGGTTTGCTTACCGATCTACAAGCTTACAAGGTGTTGCAGGATTGTAGATTGACTATTTCACTACTTTTGCAGGACATATCTCGATCGTCCATAAGCATTAATTTATGAAAACACATAAACAAGATGAAATATTGAGATACAAGGTGTCTGCCTACAGGAAACAAAATTCTATGTTGTAATATAACAGCACTGATCCTGCTCCAAGTCATGTCACTCACTGCCAGCAACGACCAATCCATCTTTAAGTTTGTAGCACATTAACCTTTATCACAAATGAAGATTTTGGCAACATTTACCATACAAAAGTAATTTTAAATCAACGGAAGGTAAATTAAAGCTAAAGTACTATTTTCAAGTTCATTACACTCCACTGTTATATTTTGCATAAAATGTTAACTGAAAATTTCGGTGTAAGCAAAGTGGTATACAATTGTTAATCTGTTGGTCAACAGATGCCTAGCAATTATGCATCTCTCAGAGATTGTTTCTAATAAAACCTAATATCTCAGTGTGCGTGTGTTGAGGTGACAGAGGTCCAGAAGCACAGGGTGATTCAGGGTAACATGTCATGCAGTAATGGAGTGCCAGCTCTTGAGAAGGACATAATATACTGCTGACAGGGTGGGAGAGCCCTTGCACATTTGGTCGCCAGATTTACTGTCAAGCAGCATGAGAATGATGAGAAGCCATTTTAAAGTTCAGCCCACTACAGGTGAAACATTGCTATATCACATTAACAATATTAACATAGTTAATCACATTAACATCGCAACATTTTAGCTAGCTAATATGTTGATGTGAAATCTCTACATCTCAGCATTTTGCTTGCATCATAGATATCAGGCCAAAGAACTACTGCGCAAGACAGACAGCCTTGGATAGGAGAGAATTTGAGTACACATTTCATCTTGTTTCCGTCATCAAAAATTATAATTTCACATCCTGAGTCTCTCTTTCCCTATTTACCAATAGTCACGCTACAGTAGATACCAAACAAAAGAACATTCACTGGTGGCCTAGATTTTAAGGTTGGCTGATGATGATATGATAACACTTCATTTAGAAAAGATCTTAACTATGATTCATCAAAGCCTAACATAAACACACCAAGTGCTGCATTGGAGTTTTAGGGACATCACATTTTTTTAACTCGTGTAAACCTGCTGGGCATCTATGACGTGATAGCATAACAAAACAGTGCTGTTAAGAGTCACTTCCCCGAATGATAAGGCCCTGTACTTCTCTCCATGTCAAGGAGGAACCATACTGCGGGTCATAAACTTGAAAAAGCCACATCGCTGACATACAACACATTATGGATTAACTCTTGGAGGCCGCGCGATTGACAAAATGAGGTTGTGAACCCTGACATCAAAGTATAAGGAAATGGTTTTGGGGCCGGGGTAGGGGCAATCACAACAATCAGAATGGGAACAATGGCAGTATGTTACGACCCGTAGATGTAAAAGAAGCAACAGCAAACAAAAACAGCAACAACTACGCAGACGTAATGTCAGTCCTGTACAATGCACATTACATATTTAACAGAAGTGTAAAGGCACTAAGATTTATAGCATTTCTACAGGTCAGGACAAATAAAACTTATATGCAAACAAAACTATAAATCATACTGTAAAATATGTCAGATTGCCATGGATTGTTTCAGTGGTATAAAAAGCCCATAAATTGTATTATTTAAATAACAGCATGGACCTTTCAGTCCAGTAGCAAGTCACAGGCAATTTTCATCAAACAAAAATATAAAAACATACACGGATTGTGCGGACACCCACTCAACAATACACGCACACGGTCATGTTCTCCACCAGGATCTTATAGAAACGGATAAATGCCCCATGAGAACAGTCTCAGAGCAGATGTTCAAGGTACACAGTGATTTATTTTCACATGCACAGCAATATAGCGGCCAACATTACAGGCATTGAGATTCTACAAATCTGTGCTTGTTTGTACCCAGAGTGATCGATGTATCTATCTGCTGGGGAGAGTAGTTTTGTCAACACTGAATGCAGACCAGGTCTTACTTTTAACCACACACCCTGACGTCTCCATTTTGGATTTTTATAAAACATTTACAAAACAAAAAGAAAAAACAACTACAAAAGGTGTGCTCCTCGGAGTGCAGATCTCCGCCAGGCCGGGTTGGCTATCCAGGGCCCACAAACAACGTTGGATGTCAATCCAAGCCTATCAGAATGGAATATAGAAATATGTCTGATACATCTTGATCACATGACTCCAGATAAGCCCAGCCGGGCAGGAGATAACTTTGCTCATGCACAGACAAACAAACAAACAGACGGATGGACGGACAGGGCCGAAAACAATCTCCAGCCTTCAGCCTTCCAGCCTGAGGGAGATCAAAATAAAAGCTGATCTACAAGTGCTCTAACATTGCTCTCAATTGATGTGGGGGCAGATAATTTACTTCCCCTCAAGCCAAATGATACCAGACAGTAGGGCATTTTACCTCAGCTGATACTCTCTAACTTTTCTCCTAACCGTCACTCTCTATCGATACTTTTCTATCGTTTGGTTGAAAGACAAGACAACAATATATTTTTTAACAGAACTGAAATGCTTTTTATTTATCAACTTAAATGAATGAAGTTGGTGAATGTTTGTATATTTTTGACTATCATTAAACTCATTAATAGGCCCTCCTACTAGTCAAGAGAAGAAACAAATCTTCATTTATTATTATTTGTAATATTCAATATTCAAGATTCTCTTGTTTCTGTTTTGCTTGACATTCCTAGGAATACATAATGTATGAGGAGAATGAGCTCAATGCCCATTTATTCCAAGTATAATGAGTCAATATGCCAGGGAACACCCTCATTCCAGACTACAACTGAAATTGGCTTAATGGCTGCATTGTTCAAACAAAACTGGGAGGATCCAGTATTTGAATATGAACACACACTGTAGCCTGTCCTGGAAGCCTGCCCAGAAGCTTTCTGGTGCCTTTGTGTGTGTGTGTGCGGGGGGGGGGGGGGGGTGGGTGTACAGTATGTTTGTGTGTGAGAGAAATAGGGTGAGAAAGAGACATAAGGACAGTTCACAGTATGTGAATGCTAGTTATTTGAAACAATACCATTTACCACTACCACTACCACTAAGTGAGAGAGTTAGGGTTTTCCTGTTTATCTTTGTGGGTGGTAATGAGAGCCACCATAACTAGATCACATCGGTTCACATCAGGCTATCAGATGTATACCTTATTTGCAACATTTTAATCTTTCTGCTGCATTTACATGCCAGGCTAATTTCAGAACTCATCTGACAGCATAGCTTGTTCCATTATTTGTATCCCTTGTACCCTTTTAAAAATCCAGGTTCTGGACCCAAAAGGAACACGAGATAAAAGGCACACAGATAAAAGGCACAAAGAACACTGTAGATCCCTTGAAAGTCTCAAGAAGATCGTTGCTGAGCAACTAATGGAATATTTAGAGTCCAACCAATTGCTCCACAGCCGTTTGGATTTAGACCTAAATATTCCACAGAAACAGCTAATTACTATTTACTTGAGAGGGTCAAAGGTCTACTGGATAAAGGACATGTTGTCAGGACCATGTTCTTGGACCTAGAAAAGGAATTTGCCACTGTTAACCACAGTGTCTGTCTATTGTCTAAGTTAAATCATTTCAAAATGTCTTCAGAAGCTCTACAGTGGTTTAAGTCGTACATGGGGGAGACAACAGTGTATGTTCAATGGGGAGAAGGGAACTGCACAAATATAACATGCATGCAATGATTCTCTCAGACTCTTGTCATATTGCTTGCAAGCTTCTCAAACCATATTAAAAGCTATAACTTCAATATACAAACAGGCAATAACAATCATGGACCAGAAACCAGCAAGATGGCACTACTGTAGTATTTTAAGAAAACATAACCTTTCTACTTTTGAAGATTTTAGATGTCAGGGCTCATTTTTGCTCAGTCTGTCTGTCTTCTCAGGAAAGGGGGGGGGGGCTCTGATGTAAAACTAGTCAACCAGTCACTACTCAAATTATGTTTAATTCACATTAATAGATTTTGGCTGGTTTGTTGTTCTATCCCACTATTAGTGATTTAATCCCTCTATTTAGATGTATTTTATCTTTTATCTTACTGTGGGCAGGTGTTGAAAATTAGAACAATTAA
This sequence comes from Gymnoscopelus braueri, assembly GCF_963280865.1. NCBI lineage: Eukaryota > Metazoa > Chordata > Actinopteri > Myctophiformes > Myctophidae > Gymnoscopelus > Gymnoscopelus braueri. The sequence continues at coordinate 37,957,336 of NC_137610.1, read as the reverse complement.
GCAATGCATCTGGTCTGTCCACTGTGATTGTGATGTCCATGTCAAATAAATAAAATCAATCAAGTGACATTTATTAGTAGTATAATTTGTATTCACATGAAAAAAAAATTGCAAACAAAGACTTGCTTCAGAGTAATTTCCTACTTCATAAAAAAGGAAAGCTATGTCTAACTGACATTGTGACATGATGTCAGATGTGTTATGATTATATGTTTAGGTGGTATTTATAACTGGGAATTGTCTATGATATCCAAATTGCAGAGTTGAGTCATTTAGGGGTGGGTCGTGATGGTAAAATGGCACACATATAAAAGTTGTGGGCAATGCTTGACTTTTAAAGTGATGCATTTTGCATCATGTTTAAAATTGTATGATTTTTTTTGTTACAAAAGCTACATGTTACATTCTAGTATAATATAATCAAGTATCATTATTCTGCACATTATAGTTAGCTCTCAGTTTTTAAGTTTTGCCAAAGGAGCTAACATATGATAATTGAAAAATGCTTCTTTTGACAGCTGAAACCTGATGACCTCTTATGACTAAACTAATGTAACAGATCATTAATATGCAATAGAGTTCCTTGGTCCAAATACAATTCTTTATTTTTGTCTGACCAGTATCTACAGCATTTGTTTATGTGCTTTCATACTCCCTGGAGCTTCTTTGGAAGTTTCACCAATTTATACATGGAGTCTACTCAAATTCACAATTAAAAGTACACCGATACCTAACTGAAGTTGTCTGCTGGGTCACCATTGTCTTCAATTGCTCAGTACCATACATAAACATTAGACAGACGTTTCCACACATAGACACTCAACCCTCTTTTCTGTATAAAATGAGCTCTTAGCCCATAGAAGCAAGTACTGTAGACACCTTTCATTAAAGGTCTTTTGTGAAAAAAGAGTAACACAGGAAGTGCTTACATTAGCTCCCTCTTACGCAAATGTGATGTAGGTTATGTTCTAACTACAGTTGTGGCAGGCAGGTCTGTTCAAGGAAAGAAAGATGAGTCACAACACTTCAATGTTAACCAGAGAGATCTCAAACACACAAGGCAATGAAGCAGTATCCACACAAAGATTCCATGAAGTACATCAATGAAAACTAAGAAAAATCTAAATTAACATTAACATTTTTATAAGAGGCCTGACATACTGTACATATTTTCACAAGTAGCCTAGTACATAATGCTACAACCACTTTACATTTTGTTTTTTTCATTTGCAGATCTACAAGCTCACATTGCTATTTTTGTTTGTAATTAAATCAAATCTTAAAATAGGACTCAAAGGTAGGTAAAGAACATTTCATAGGATAAAAAGTATAGCAGTAAAATTCTCTCACATGGTGTCTTTGATGCAATGTTCAGTTTTGAAACTTTCACATAACTGCAGTGGTCACTGGATTAGTAGATATATAGCATTTCATATGTGCAGGGCTGCTTTGCTGAAGGCATTTCCAAGTGTTAATAATACATAGTGTGTGTGTGTGTGTGTGTGTGTGTGTGTGTGTGTGTGTGTGTGTGTGTGTGTGTGTGTGTGTGTGTGTGTGTGTGTGTGTGTGTGTGTGTGTGTGTGTGTGTGTGTGTGTGTGTGTGTGTGTGTGTGTGTGTGTGTGGCCACTGGTCTGGCCAGGCCTAAAATGTATCACAAGACTTTGTTCAAATCAAGGTTAGAGTCAATTGGATTGATATATCCAATCTTTGAAGACTTGTAAGTAAAAAATTTAATTCCATTTGAATTCATGTGAATGACATATATATAAGTCATTTTATTCATATGTAAACTCAAATTATGTTTGGTTCACTATACTATATACTACATACTATATTTGCTTCAAGTAATTTGATAACCTTGTGTTCAAAGTTAGAGCAATACTGGGTTAGGTCCAGTGACTGTGGTTCTGCCTCTTCTACGCAATTCTTTATGTAACATTTTCAAATAACGAATAACTGGGTTTGCCTTGAAATCGGGTTTGGCCAAATGCACTGTCAAACCACATACCGTATGTTATGCCGAGTTCAGTCCTACACGATTTTAGCCCCAATTATCCACTCAGACATTTTTAGGAGGCTACCTAGCAAAGCCACACCTTGGAGGAGGCAAATCTGTGTTCGCTCCCCAAGTTTTTGCTCGCTGTGTGTGAACGATTCAAAAGACGCAAACCAGTGGGATTTTAGCACTCGCAGGAGCCTCATCGAGCACCCAAGATATCTGCCATGTTTGATATCTGGAGCTGTCGGCAACTGCAAATAATGCAGTACGAAATGTGTTGTGACCAGTAGACAAGAGCAAAGACATCACACCGCCAATAAGAGCACGGGACAGGTGGACACGGGTGCTCTGCTTGGTTGATTGTCTAAACACGGTTGTTGTTCTTTCTTTTGTTGTTGTTTTTTACAGACAGACATTGACAGACAGATAGATGGATAGAGAGACCTTTTTTGATCCCCATGGGACAATTCTGGTGTTATAAATATTGGTAAAGCAATGTTGATATTGCAGTGGTAAATATAGTTATACACTATAAAATGTATTGGAATCAGCACCATGGACCACAGCACTCCACCATGATGTGCGTATTTGGAAACATTTGGAACCTGCCCCGTGCTCCTTCTCTATTGCACGTTTTTTTATGGGTATATAAAAGACCACCCATGAATCCTCATTATATGGAAAACCTAGCAACATGTTGGTTGACTTGCGCAATGAAAAGGAACAAATTAGTTGAACAAAAAGAGCTGTAATCATTATACAAATAACAGTGTTATATTTGCGTAACAATAAGACAAGAAAAAAACGAAACAAAAAGCATCCCACCTCGCGCATTGCCTGTGTCAAATCTTGCATGTTTTCGTAACCAGACAGATAATGCGGAGATAGAATAGAAATATTTTATTGATCCCAGAGGAATTTGCATACCAAAGTTGCTCTCATCAAGTAAAACAAATATACATTTACATATTCACCCCAAACCAATGAATAAAACCTCAGACTGATGAGTAATACTGAACTGATGAAAACATCTTCCCCATACTTCTTACTTACACATTGCGTAAGTATCATGATTCAGATGAAAACATCTTCCTCATACTTCTTACTTACACATTGTGTAAGTAAGAAGTATGAGGAAGATGTTTGTAGTTGTGTAATGCACAACTACTGACATCACAGACAACCTCATTCCTAGACACAAGATCACAGTCACACCATAAGGGCTCTGTCAACACATACGAATAATAACATACTGTCAAAATACATATCATTAATCATAGGATATTACACACACACACACACACACACACACACACACACACACACACACACACACACACACACACACACACACACACACACACACACACACACACACACACACACACACACACACATCTATAATTTCTTGCCAATTTTAACACTAACCGTAAAAAGCCAAAAATAGATTTACAATCTACAAGCTCACAACATGTCGCAGTGCTGCGAGTTGTGAGTGCACAAGCTTGTAGTTGTGCACTGATATTTTCAGTGCACAACTAAATATATATCAGGCATAATTCCAACCCCAACCCCTAAACCTAACCTCTAAATGCCTAATTGTAACCCAAACCCCAACGTAATTGTAAGCCTAACTCTAAAAATCTTTTTTGGAACCATTAAACAACCATTTATCTTGTGTGGAGCAGGACAATGGAAATGTGTATTTCTCAAATTCTAACACAGGTATAGTCACACACACACACGCACACGCACACACACACACACACACACACACACACACACACACACACACACACACACACGCACACATAAAGAGAAATGCCCTAAGACTGACCTAGAGGGTACCATTAGTTACAGTCAACTACCTTTCTATTAGTTCCATTTGACTTCACCCAGCTAAGCCAGTTCTGCCCTTGTTAGGCATACAGTTGTAATCTCTACCTCTATGCAAACCTTAAAGGAACACTTCATCCATTTTCAACCTATATTCATTTAATTGGTCCTCACTAATGCTCATTATAAGATGTCGCAAGTTATCTCTACTCACTCTACGTCTCAGAGGAAGGTTGTGGACAGTTCAGAAACCTGCCTACCAATGACATCATCTGTAAGCAGGTTTTGGTCATCATCATCATCATAAACAAGATTTCAAAAACTTGTTTTATTTTTTTTATGCAAGAACAATGGCTTCTATTTCAGCATGCCAACTTTCCAGGGAGAGAAAGGCTGTAGCTTCCATTGTATTACCATCAATCTGGACAAACACACAATCATAATAACCTGGCTGCCGCCTCTGTTCCTATAACGGACTCCGTTTTCTCTTGATCATGTGATGGACTCTTATTCGCCTCCAGATTATTTTCTTAGTTTCAGACGCAAGTCTCGGTTTTCTCTGATTGTATTGAATCCCTCTCTCATTGCTTTCACCAAAAAGGTTTATTTTGAAATTGAAAATCAGTTTTATTTAAAAGTAAATAAATAAATGAAATGTATGATTTGTTGCAAAAACCTGCAAGAGGTATGGGTAACCCTTTTCTCCTTTTGAAATGTACAATATTGTAAAATTGCTGAAATGTATTTCTTAACTTTTGTAGGTGAACTATTGTCTGTGTATTGTTTTTGTGTATGATGTGTTTTTGGGTGTGACGGACCGCAGGAAGAATAGCCATGCTTAGGCAACACAAGTGCTAATGGGGATCCATAAATAGGCAAAGTTAAGTTTCAGGACACTTCTGGGTCACACTAAATGCCTGAATCTAATTTGAGGGGGCGAAGCGACGGTGATTCTCTCCAAAGACAAATAATTTTAGAGGCTACTAGGCTAGACACCAACTGGACTATAATTATTGCATTAAGCTTCCAAGTAATACAATTTCTGATATGAAAATACAGACTTCCTAAATAAGTCTACGGTAGCTCAATAGAGTTGAATCCAACGTTGGCATCTTTTTATCTTCTTCCTAGAATACACAAATCTTTTGATAATCCTCCAGCCTGACCTATTATCTCTGGAAATATTACTTTAACTGAACTGGCAACACCACTGAACTCAATAGCTGGTCTTAGTCACTATCTCAGTACTTGGTCACCATGGATGTGCAGAGGCTTTACACCAATATCAATCATGAGAAGGGTTTATTCTTTGAAAGATTTTACTGTCCAAAAGAGAAACGTTGCCTCCTAATTATTTTATTTTACAATTTACAGGTTGGATTATTCATAAGGTTTTTGTTTACTGATTAAATTGACAAACAATGCATTGGTGTCGCTATGGGCGGTTGTTTTTCTTGTTTTCTTCTAACTATGCATATCTTTACCTTGGGTATCGGGAGAAGATGTATGCTTAATCCTGTCAATCCATGGTATCACTGTAATACTTGGTATGGTTGTTACATTGACAATTTACTATTTATCATCAATTGTACTGCATCTCAACTTCTAGAATTTCACAACTATCTGAATTAACTTTTGTATGACAACATCAAGCTATCGATTGGATATTCCCAACAATATATTAATTGTATTGATTTAAATATTTAGAAAGATTCATTAGGTAAGCTTCACACCACTATTTATAGAACAAAACCTTCACACTATACCCTCCGTAGAGCAGACTCATTTCATCCACCACATTTGATTAACAATGTTCCCCTCATCCAATTTCAACTATCTATCTGTGATAGTGTCATAGTGATACTAACTTTGATCAACAAACACTGGACATGACTATGCACTACAAACCTGAGAAGGTGACAAAGGCCTAATGTACAGGGCCTTTATTTATCGCTCACAATTACTTAAAAGTCACAATTCATCCTAGTACAATACAGTACAACACAGTACAGTAGCTTCTCACATCAAGAATGTTATTAGGGCTAAATGATTTATTATTGAAACTGACCCCTTTTAAAGATAGATGTTTCCTGAATTTCCCATTTTCTCTTTCAGACGAGCTCTGACACTACCATGACAAACAGGAACATAGCTATCCTCCTCATTCCAGTACACTCGTCATCACAGACAATTATGACATACTTCAAAGTCAAAATATTTAAACATGTTTGGACAACATAGTTTATGCGTGTGCACCAGTTGGACAGAGAATTGTAGTATGTAAACTAGTGTGTACGACATACATACAAACAGAGACAAATAACTTTTTGGGGAAAATAATATCCCACATGACCCATCTATACATCAATTAGAAACAGAGTTGTGAGCTGAGGGTGAAGCCAAGTCTTATTTCAGCCTCTGAGATTTGTACTGATGATACTGTCCCAACAGACAGAGAGTGAGTCAGTTTCCTACCATAAATATAGGGTAGGCATACTAGGCAATGAGTTGCGCTTTGTGATAGAAGTAGAACAAGAACATTTTAGTCTAGAACACAAGAGGCCCCCGAGTGTATGTGGCAACTCATATGGTGCCTACTGCCTACTTTTTGGTACACACATTGATAAAGGTTTTGAAGTTTAATACCAACATACTGATCTGATGGGCATATTAACAAACATTGTACTGAAGTTAAAATGTTAGTAGTGAGTGATTTTACTTAATAGTTCATATTTTTACTTAAGGCGTTGGACCGTTGGACCAGGGGAGCCTTGTTGGCTCAGCCAGAAAGCAGCCATATATCTGCAATGCCACTGGTTCGATTCCCAGCTGTGGGCCTGTGTTGCACGTCATCTCAGAGAGGACTCTGCCCTTGTTTCCTTGAAGCTCTCTATTGTCCTATCTGAATAAATCAATGAAATGCCATGAAACAGACCACAGGTAGACCATTTTAACCTAAACACTATGAAACAAATAAATCAAGCGTAAAAACAAACTACAAATCCAAAAGTTAGTGAGGAAGTGAGGAAGAAAAGACACTGAACGAATTAATTTACATGTGATCAAATGTGATGTTTCTTTTTGTCTAAAGAAGTGGAAACAAACCAAGGATTATATGGCCAAAAGTGTTATTTACAATAACACAGACATCAGTGAATATGGTGTCTTGTTCTACACTATATTTATTATTCACCAATGTCACTAGAGTTGTGTATTTGTGAGGTGATTAATCTACAGATACACAACCCGCACATAGTTAATGGAAGAATTAAGCATCATAAAGCAAGCACATAATTTGGAGGTGTTATCCTTAGAAAATAATTACTTGAAAAAGAACCATCAAATAGTTGCCAGAAATTTAATTAACAGAATGCTAGCAATAAAGTTGCCTAGGAAGTCAACTCTCTCTCAACACAGGAAATTGGGTAGCACACTTCAAAAGGGTTTATTAAATTCATTTGGAGAGGTTTGTTTTAGAATAGTTTCTACCTGATTTAAGCTCTGGGTATTTCGTATTTGCTGCTCATGAAAAGATGATCCATGGCTTGATCTAAGCAACGTGCTGACCAAAGCTCCCAGGTTGCCCTCATTTACATCAATCAATGTGGATCAATACACAATTGCCAACAATTTGAAGCAAGCATACCAAGACTAGCACTGTGATTACAAGAAACCAAAGAACATAAGGGATAAAGCAAGAATATTGTTATTATCAATCCATGGTACATGGCATTATGATGGTAAATTAGTCTAAAGAGTCTAATTTAAGCCCTGCAATCCAATAGACATTGCCATCCTTAGCTCCCCACACTCACTTTCCCTAGTGGGCCAAAAACGTAAATATAGATTTATATTATATCATAAATATACTGTAAATGCACCCTGTTGCACGTTGGTGAATAAAGATGCTTTTAGGCTAAATAAAGATACATTGTGGACTTTTCTCTATACAAAACAAACTTGTGTCCTTGGGATGTTTGTACCCTACTTGTCATAAGACCAAATAATGCATCGTTCTAGTTTGAGACAGACTTGTACTTGAGGTCACGTGATCACACACTGCAGTTTGCTGCTCTAATCAGCTGTGTGTTTCAGTCAAAACAGCAGGACTTACATCTCTGAAAATGTTGACTCTTCCTAAATAAAATGTCCATTGCATTTACAGTACCATTACAACACTATGTTTTCCCCCATTCCTGCATAATATGACTTTCTTTCCAAGAATTGAAGCACATTGGGTACTGTAATTCAAGCACAATCAGTGTACTTGTACAGACCTAAAGTACACACGGTCACAAAATCTAGGAGGTGCGGCTTACTAAATGGACAGTGTTGGACACAAGTTGGTGAGGTAACTTACGCCATAAAACATTAGCGTATCCTCGCAGCTATGCGGATGAGGCAAGTATAATTTGGAATTTACAGTCTCGCCATATAGCATGGATACAAATGCTTGTTGTCCTCTGATGTGATGAGCTGACAGTGTATGTCCCTAGTTAAGTACGTGGGGTTTCAAAATATTGTTTGAGTCGCAGGAATTGATCGCCAACTTCACAGAATTGTGTTACTCATATTTAAACCCCATAGGTATTCACGGAAAATTTTCTGAGAAAATAGCAGATCGACAAGCTTGCGTTGCGACGTGTTATCAGCTTGTCGATCGGCTATTTTCCGCGAAAACAGAAAAGTCCCTAGTAGAGCCCTGAGGGGCTCCGCTCAACAATGTATGGGGTTTAAGTGGTTAAAAACATTTTGCAATATTTGGGAGTCATCTGTGTGACTCCAAAGATCTTGGTCTATGTCCTGGAGATCCATGGGACACCACCAGTGTGTTAAATCGGTCTTCTTGTTCTAGCTTTTCAGTCATGTCTTTTATTATTGCAAGAATAACATGTATCAGGGTTTTTGTCCACCACTAGCATGGTTAGCTCCCGTGCCTCACCGTTAGGCCACTCCTCGGGAAGATACTGGACCTTCAGTAGTGGTTTTCTTGGGGGTTTCATGGCCCCCTCCTCAATTGTTTAAATTTCACTTCACCAGGCATTTCAGGTTTTCGTGGCCAAAGGTGGTTCTGTTTCAGACGTCATTCAACTAGTAGGGGCATGCCGCAATGCCGCATGACCTGTTATTGGTCTACTTTTTAGGGGAAATACAGTACTCTACATACAGAGAAACCCTGCTCCAGGTGTCTAGGCCTACAGCCACGCTGTTAAATAGATATATTTGTATAATAATCACAGTATACCAACATTTAACCTTATATGGCATCAGTAGAAGAGGTCCACTATATATCCTGTCTCCTCAGATGTGACCTTTAATGAAACAGTATTTTTTCAGTTTTTCAGATGTGAAACTGGCTATGAGAACCAGAGTCAACAACTAGGAATACATGCAGAAGAATATTTCCATGCAAACCCATTATTACAGGGATGCCTGTTATTAAGACATCCCTGTAGGCAAGTGTGCATGGGTAGGTATATACGCGAGTGACACTTGTTGCAGCAGTATTTCAACCTAACCTGTATGTGTTTACACAGCAGCTTATACAGTATACAGTAGGCCTATGGTAAGCAGTGTGTCTTTTTGAAATGAGCATAGTGGTGTGTTGACAATAGCATACATACTATAGTACTGTAATGCAGTGGAGCGGAGGAAAGGAGCTGTGTTGTGCACAGTCCTCCTTGAGAATGGAAGTGACATGATGAATGAACGTTATATATTCCCCCAAAAAGTTTCAAAGTTTTAGATTCTTTCTGGGTATCCCTGGGAGCTATTTACTTTCAGATCATAATGCTACTTTCCACAGGCTACCTGTTTATTACAACGTATTTACTGTTTCAGAATGATGTCTTCCAGACATTGCACTGCAGTAAAACCTGATTTATATTTAGTTGTACTGCTGTGTAAATGAGCAATAAGCAACATGACGAACTCTTGCAGAAGGTCTACAACCATTCAAAAAAAGAAAAGAAAAGGTGTGTTGATAAAACAATGGACATCATGGCTTACAGGAAAATGTCAACAGTGTTGATAAAAACATGAGGGGAAATAACGGCTTATATTATTGAGTCACGATTCACCTGAAGTCAAATCTATTGTTATTCAAACTGGATTACCATATACTTAATACTGTATGACACTAGCAGTAGTATAGTAGTAGACCTGACAAGTAGTAATAACTAATCACAATGTTTCTGTGTTCATACACCACTAGTAATAAGCAATAACTTAGTGTGGTGATTTAGTATGATTCATGAGATTAACATGTTTATGCAACTTCACAGAAGCGCTTATATCATATTATTATGATAGGCATGTTGGGTTGATAAACCTGTTAGCAGGGAATACTGAAATACTGCCAAGTGGCATATCAACAATACCAAGGCTCAAGTGCATATTCCCTCGACTGTACTATCCAGTAATACACTAGCCTATTCAGTAATGCAGTCTAATCCGAGGTTAGACTGCCTTGACGACAGTGCTTTGTTGTCTCCGTCCACGACTCAACCTATGAAGGAGTGTTAAGTACCAGTGGTGGAAAAAGAACTCACATTTTTTACTTAAGTGAAAGTATCAATGCTGCAATGTAAAAAATACTCTGTTACAAGTAAAAGTCCGGAATTCAAAATGTACTTGAGTAAAAGTATTAGTATAGGTATCAAAATGTACTTAAAGTACCAAAAGTAAGAGTACTCATTATGCAGAAGGTCCCATTTCACAAGTTTTCAAATGTATAAAAATCCTTTGAAAATACCAGATCTACAAGCTCAGCTTGTAGAGCTTGTAAATTTTCAAATGGCCTTAATGTATAAAAGGCTGAAATGGTTAATGTATGTTTTGTAATAATAATCTAAATCTACAAAGCAACAATAGTAACTAAAGTTTTCAAATAATTGTAGTGGAGTAAAAAAGTATAATGTTTGCCTCCGAGATGTAGTGGAGTAGAAGTAAAAGTAGGCCTACTGAAAATTGGAAATACTCAAAATTGTACTTAGAAAATGTACTGTAGTTAATTTACACCACTGTTAAGTCCAGTATATATGTGACCCCGGCGTTAAAAGATTGTGTAGGTGTTGCAATCGTCACGGATGGGGATGAAGGCCACAGTAACAATGCTGTTATTATCAGCCGGGCAAATGGAACATGAAAGCAATCACACATTTCCCACTGTAAACTGCGTCAAATGGCTCATATGCATAATCTCCGTGCGTGTATCCTCAGACAACTACTTTGGTGTGAAAATGCAACATTTTGTAAAGCATTGGTTCTCAAAGTGGGGTCCGGGGACCCCCAGGGGTCCCCAGCAAGATGTGTTAATATAGCATCACAATAATGTTAACCACTTTAAGCTTTTACACTTTGGCTATTCAAAAATAGCAGATATACAAGCTCATAAAGCTTGTAGATCTGCTATTTTTGAAAAAATCGTGAACATTTTGTGCAAACCTTTGAATATATATATTTTTAAAGCCAACATTTGTACTTCAAATCTTTGCTTCTGGGGGTCCCTGGAACAAAATATTTTGAGATGGGGGGTCCTCGGCCTAACACATAGCATTTTGGGGGGTCCTTGACACAAAAAAAAGTTTGAGAACCATGTAAACTAAAGGACACACACACAGGGATGGAGCTTTTCTTCTTACCGTCGCGGACGCCAGGCTGCTATCCGTCAGGGTGAGGTGGTGCGGCTCCCACCGCCTCAGGAACTTGGAGGTGAGGATCTTGCTGAGGAAGGTCCGGGGGTGCTTGACCACGCACACCTGAATGTCCCCCTCCTGTAACAGTTTGTAGCGCATGCCGCTGCTGCAGTGGAGCAGGGCTCTCTTGTTGCTGCCCGGCGGCCCGCCGGCTCCCTGCTGCTGCTGCAGCTTGTTGTTATTATTCCCCTCCGGCGCCGTGCAGGGCGCAGACATCTCCCCTAGCAACATCTCCCCCAGCAAGGGTTTATTCTCCTCCGACTGATAGAACTGGTGGTTGTTGTGCAGCTCGTTGTTGCCCCCGCCGCTGCTGCTGTTGCAATCCATAGCGAACACTTTGTGTGTATTTAGACCAGGGATGAACACGCCACTTGATAGGTAATAATAGTTTTTTTTTTTTTTTTTTTAGTTTTTTCTTTGAAGATTCGGAGGCCTACATGTATACAAAAATAAATGAATTAGGTCCGTTTTTTTTGTTTGTTTTTAAGATCCGGAGGCCTACATGTATAAAAAAATAAATGAATTAGGTCGGATTGAAGCTGGGGGACCACGACCTTAATTATTGTAGGAGTGAGTGCGAGCGAAAAGGACACGCCGCGAAAAGACACCGAAACGCCATTATAAACCGTCTTTAACTGTCATTAAACGTTTCGGGACGCTAATTGTAATCGCGGACAATGCAAATAATCCACATTTTTTTTTCGCACAAAGCCCCATGAATCGTCTCCGCTGCGCGTCTCGTCTCGCTCTCTCCCCCGACGAGCTATTCAGTACGTTGGGACTGTGGCCTTATCCATTCTGCCAGCTCTACTAGTCCAAAGAAATATCACGATCCACACAGTGAGAGCAGTGCACGAACTACTCGGCTTCGATATCGAATACCAAAATCCAATGGCGTTTCTGCGCGTATTCGGTGATTAAAGGTTCATTGGCACGGTTCCCTTTTGTGTCTTTTCCCCTATCTTCGTGTAAAGAGCGAAGCAGCACTTGGTTAGAGACATTTGGATTGGTCCCTTCTTGTTCATGTGATACCGACGTGACGTCAATGGGGAGGCGAGCGGATGCGCTGCTGTGCGTCTTTGCCTTGACTGTCTGCCGAGCGATTGCCAGTGTTGCCATGTCGGCTTGTTATAAGCGACTTTGGGCTTCTTTTCCGGTAAAGTTGCCTGTATAAATTGGTAGTTGGCAGTTGCGTTTATTTTTTGGGTTTGCTTCTAAAGTGTAGTTGCTTGTTTGGGCTAGTTTCTTATTGTTGTTTAAACCAGTGGCTCTCAAACATTTTCATGTCATGGTCAGGGGCATAGCCACGCGGCCCACCCACGTAGAAAGCTGGCCACCCAATCGAAAAAAACGTTTTATGATTTTTTTTTTTTATATTGATAATAAATCGGTAAAATCAGGCAAAAATGGGAATTAAATAACCTAACCCTAACCCTAAAACCGAAATAAAGTAACCAAAAACCGGGGAAAAGGTAACAAAATCCGCCCAAAATGCGTCGCGTGGTGGTCATGGTCATGAACCCCCCAAATGAATATGTATTTGTCCCCTAAGCCCTAAAACCGCATCTGAAAACGTTTTGTGCCAGATTTGTGTTGTTAGAAGAATGTTTCAAAAATCTTCCAAATACTTTTTTTTTAAAATAGCAGATCTACAAGCTCACAACGCATTGCTGAGCTTGTAGAACGGCTATTTTCAGGGCAGTCTGTACTTCGGCCCATAGGCAGGGAGTATGAGAAATCTAAAAATGACCGGGTAAAACAGTGACTGTGTTTCAAATGCTGTCCGTACAACAGTGAAAAGCAGCCACTGATTCAGTGGCGTTTGGTGGATTCTAACGTTGACCGGGCCAGAACCGGTTTGACGGCTAAACTGGCTTTTAATGGCCACTCATTAACAATTCGGCCGAATGCAAATGAGCCCCATTTGAAAACAAATGCGACTTTCTGTGGTCGGCTACAACAGAATAGGGTGAGGTGCTGCTAATGTTGATTTTTAGTTGTTTTCCCCTGGCGGATCGCGGATCTTGCCCCTACACAGGGACAAGCTGGGTTTACAGACCCATGGCCTCGTTGGCCCCAATGACGATACGCGCCTGCACTGATTGGCCCGGTCAATTTCTGATTTCTCATACTCTCTGCCTATGGGCCAAAGTCCAGACGGATACCGTGGACTGGAGGAATGTGTGAGTGATTGATTGATTGATGTACTTTATTTAGTGAATCCACATCATCAGTCTGGCAATGCCTGATACTGATACTTACTGCCCTTTATGCCGGCTGGCATGTAGGGCAGCAACAAAGGATACAGTATATAGGTTTAAAGTGCTCATGCGGCCTATAATATTCGCTTCTATTGGGCTTGTTTTCATAGGCCTGGTTGCTTATTTCTTTCACAAAGTCTGGCAACGCTGGTGATTGGGGAGGGCGGACAGTTCTTTTAAATAGCTGGAGGAGGGCACACCATGTAAAATGATCACAGTATCTGGAAACGCTTGTTTGATTCTTTTAATCCAAGATGGTGCGTACAGATTAGAGAGAGAAGCCAAGGTTTGGCAATTTGGGATAAGATCGTACGTAAAAAGGAATCTCTCAAGAGTGAAACGAGAACTGAGGATTGGCACACATAGTTCACAGCCTGACGCTTCATTGTGACCACTTTGGCATAAAAACAATACGACATTGTAGAAAAGGTCAACGTTGTTCATCAGCAGGCCAAGTATTCCTAACATGAAATCTGTCGTGACAGTTTAACATTTCAGTTTTATGTATCCAATTTGCCAAAGTAGGCTAGCTAGCCTACAGGTCAAATTAAACAGACTGATAGCCTCCTTGTTGTGAATTGTCCCATTTTGACTTACATTGTACATTTTAATAGAACATATATTTAAATATAGCCTATTAATCACATTAATTGTAAACTTCTTTTTTGTTTTTAATATAAAAAACCCAACAGGTTAACAAATATAAACGGTGTACATTTTAACTGAAGCACATAAATATTATAAAAGTATTGGCCCTCAGTTGGTAATTACCGGATACTACATTAAACCCCTCTCTCTCTCTGAGTATAACTAGCCATGTGAGTGCAATATATATATTTATTCGTACTGTAATCAGACTGAACTGCACCAATCACTTTATCATGCAATATACAAAGTTATATATTATGGCATATTAGCATAGTATATATTTATATATGTGCTTATCTCTACATTTATAACTGCTAGGTATTTAGAATTTTACAAAGGTCACTTTCAGTGCCTTGTAACGCCCTCCATTTTATAGCTAGTGATTTTTGATGATGTCTTGTCTGTGTTTACATCTATGTCTGTATGCTACACTGGAGAGAACAATATGTTTCTCCCCTATATGCCGTGTATATGGAAGTGACAATAAAGAACCTTGACCTTCATGAGAATAGAATAGTGAGCTGTGTAAGTGTTAATGGCATTAAAAAAATCCAAGGCTACACTTGTAAGTCAAATCTAATGCTTTAAAATAAACGGACAGTAACGTTCAATTACATTGTGGTGAGAACATGACATACTTAAAACATATTTGGGGAACTCACAAAGAACAGCCAGACCTACGCAAGTTGCTCTCAGCCAGGTTGGCGAGGTTATGGGAAATTATGTTTAATGTTGCACCGTACGCAGGAGATTCTGTCTGAATCACAAATATCACAAACCTCAAACCTGTTGTTCAAAGGAAAGTTTATTGAGTGAAATTAGGTCTGGGTGAAGTTCTCAATATGTACTCCACAAGCTTCTCTCGTGTTTACAGGAATGCCATGCATAATGAAACATGTGTTAAGTGTTCCTGGACAATTATGTATTTAAGTCTACATTGAATATGAGCATATAAAAAGCATAAAGTCAAATAAATACTAAGCTAATAACCACTTTCTTTCATTTGTGCTTAGTTGCCTCAGGAACAAAAACCTTCACATCATATGTGATGAACCAAACTGGAGAGAGACATTTGAGCTGGATCAGTTAACTCTGTTTCATCATATCTATGGAAATACAGGTAAAGTGGGTTCAAGGGTAAGAAGCATGATCTTAACAGGCAGGGGGTGTCAGTGAGCAAGAGTGACATAAACATACAGTAGGTGTGAGACTGATTGTGTATCATGACTATGGGACCGGGTTCACATCATCTCTAGGGTCGACATTTCCTTGTAAACAACATTGGGCTGCTTAAATACAGTCTCACCACTGAGCTTCCAGTGCTCCCACTGGGAAGAGGAGACAGTTCTCAGAAAGCCCTTTTCCCCATTCTCAGTCCCCCATCAGCCAAGTTCTCAGACCACAACAATGCAACATTCTGGCCAAAGCCAATTCTGTCTTAGAGACGAGTTGCAACACTCCAATCAACCCAACACAACCTCTGTTTCATATGGCATCAAAGATAAGATAAACCTTTGTTGATCCCTGGGGGGAATTAAGACGTCATAGCAGCAACAGCAGTACGACTGAAACTTAGCAACAGGTAAGAATAAGAGTTAAGATCCAATACAAAATAAAAACAAAACAAAATAAAACAGTTGGACACAAGACATATGCACTGGGTCTCTGAATAATGGGTTAACATAATGTACAGTCTATCACTAAATATAAATGTAGTCTATCAGCAGTGAATATTTGAATGAATATACATATATCTCCAATGAATATGGATATACCTGTATGTCTATATCAACAGTCAGTATGAATTATGTAGGCCTACAGACCGCCAATGATTTTTTTTTAATGTTTAAACAAGGGACCATGTTGTATAATGTATTATTTGGTGTGACTTTCTTAAAAAATGATGGCCAAGTAAAGACAATAGTCAGGTGTGAGAGTAAGGACTGAAGACAGTTTAGTTCAGGAACCCCTGCAGTTGAGATAAAAATCCCCATTTTAAAGATGACATGGGTGTGAGAGAGAAAATGGAAGAGAAAGAATCAAACTAGGTATCTGGTCAAAACAACCAGCCACTAATACAGTGTGTGTGTGTGTGTGTGTGTGTGTGTGTGTGTGTGTGTGTGTGTGTGTGTTCACATTTGAACCAGAATCCCAGGTCAACACAGTAGCAAACATTCACACGAGTGTCAAGCTTGAGCTCCATGACCCCCCCCCCTCCCCCAAGTCATAAGACCTGTGTTATGCTTAATTTATACTCTGTCATACGACAGTGTTGCTCGCCAAAAATAGATCTATACAAGCTCACAAAGCAGCGCAAGTTGTACGACAAAGTATAAATCAGGCTTTACTTGAATTATGGGAGACGTCTTGAGAGCTGCTAAATGTAATTGAATTAACCTCATCCTGATTATGTTCAATTAATCCTGTTGTATTACGTAATCTCTCACCCCCCCCCCCCCCCCACACACACACACACACACACACCAAATATAATTTAAATCGCATTGAGTCACTTAGCCAAATATGCATGCAAACTCATCTCACACAATACACATTAACCACACATGTATTTACAGAACATGCACACTCACACACGTCATGTCCTGTGCTGGCCCCTTACATTCAGCATGAAACATTATGCAGACAAATGCTAACACAATTTAATGTTATCACTGAATCTGAAAAGGATTGTCATTAAAATAAATGTTAAATAACTCTTATATTCGCCTATATAGCAATCATTGCTATAGAGTGGTTATTCAGTCCCCGTCTCTCAGGCTCTTTAGTAAACTGAAAATACATTTTCAGTTTGGGATATAATTTTTCATTCATCAGTAGAGATAACTCATACAGTACAGTACAGGATAAACAAGTGAAATCAGAAGTGATGAAACAAAAACTCAGAATAAATGATCTTTCTGGGGTTCTTTCTCCTCATTGGATGAGATTCATATCCCAACATGAACATTTATTTTGTGTTTACTAAAGAGCTGGAGAGACCCGTTAATGAACAAAACATAGAAATGATTACAATCAGAATATAGAGGTTAAAGGACCACTTCACCCATTTTCAAACCAAGTTCATTTAAATGGTCCTCACTAATGCTCATTGTAAAATGACGCAATTTCTGTCTACTCGGTATGTGTCTCACAAGAGGACTATGGACAGTTCACAAACCTGCCTATAAGTGACATCATTGGTGGGCAGGCTTGGTCGTTTTTTAACAATGGATTCTATTTCAGTATGCTATCTTTCCGAGAAAACCTGTCGTTTGTTTCCATTAGCTTGGAATCCCCTTGACGTCATTGGTAGGCAGGTTTCGGAAGACAGGTTTCTGAACTGTGCATAGCCCACCGATGAGACGCAGAGTGAGCAGAACGAAATTGTGACATCTTGTAATGAGCATTAGTGAGGACTAATTATGGTGACAAGGTTGACAATGGGTGAAGTGCTCCTTTAAATGTTACAACACATTTCTTTTAACCAAAAAATATCCCTTACAGCACA
This sequence comes from Gymnoscopelus braueri, assembly GCF_963280865.1. NCBI lineage: Eukaryota > Metazoa > Chordata > Actinopteri > Myctophiformes > Myctophidae > Gymnoscopelus > Gymnoscopelus braueri. The sequence continues at coordinate 37,939,386 of NC_137610.1, read as the reverse complement.
TGGACTTAAAATCCTTACTAAATAGTAACTAAATTGTTAAACTTAAATTCAGCTAAGAAATTAGTTGCTTATTTAATTGGAGAAATAATACCACATACTGTATGCATCAATAAAAGAGATTTATTTTTTTACAACTGCTCTTGCCTATACAGTATATTGATTAAGAAGTAGCAATGTAAGTTATCAACAATGGTAATGGATGCTGAAGTCATAACAGACTAAAATAAGGTATCGCTTCAGAGAGAATCCTCTGTAAAGGCAACTCCGCACCAAACAGACTCGTCCAGACTATTGCAGACTACTCCAGACTGCAACAGACTGGTATTCGGTTGGCAAAAGTTACCATTTAAGTCTGTCAGCCGACTGGCCATTCATGTGCTAATTTGACTTTTAGCGTGCCAGCGTTGCCAGGTCTGCTTATTATAAGCGACTTTGGGCTTGTTTCCCTGCAAAGCCACTTAGGGATGTTCCCAGCGTTTTTTCTTCACTGACGTGCAGTGGTGTAAGTAACTAGTACATTTACTCAAGTACTGTACTTAAGTACAATTTTGAGGTACTTTTACTTTACTGGAGTATTTCCAATTGTCTATACTTGTACTCCACAACAATTATTTGAAATGTTTAGTTACTAGTTACTTTGCAGATATAAATCATTATGAAACATACATTAACCACTTTAGCCCTATTTTATACCTATAAGCTATTTGAAAATAGCAGATCTACAAGCTCACAACGTGTTGCGATGCACGCGTTCTGAGCTTGTAGATCTGCTATTTTCAAACATTTTTGTACTTTTACTTTTGGTACTTTAAGTACATTTTTATACCAATACTTTAGTACTTTTACTCAAGTAAATGTTGAATTCTGGACTTTTACTTGTAACAGACTCAGAGTACATCTATTGCATTCAAGCCTGGAATTTCGTCATTTTAGGGGCAAGGCCACTTGGCCTTTGGTGTTGTAATTTTTTGGAGGGCACAAAGGCCCTGCCCGGTCTTCCTGCCAGGGCAGGAAGGCCATCCAAAAAAATAATAATGATTTTTAAGTCCAAAAATGATTTTTAAGTCCACGGAAATAATGCATTTAACTTGAAGGTTAAGGATCATTGTATTTTAATATATTATAAGAATAGTATAACTATCTGTGAAATATAACCCATTTATTTCACAAAATAATGTGTTGGCAAATGACCAATATTTAGTTATATAGGTCTCAATATGTCACATTCAGCCCTGGACTTCACTGACTGAAGTAGGGGTCACATTAATCACATTAGATTCACAGAATGTATTTTACCCACAAGTTATTTTCATTCAAATGAAATGTGAATGAACTTGCACTAATAATGACTTTAGTTGATTTTTCACTCTTTAAAATATAGTATTTCTTAATTATTAATAATTACAGCTTGTAGATTGGCTATTTTCACGATTTTAAATTGTTTTTAAATAATAATAAAAAAGGAACATACAAGATTTCCACCCGACAGCCATAATATAATAGCCAATATATGGTTCTGTATCAGTATATGAGTCCGTTTTTGCGGATTTCATTCTAATTGGCTACTATGCCTGCATATGAATTTCATGAGCCTGGGTAGGTCACCCTGGCTTGGAGATATGCCCTGTAGCGCACACTCCGCCAGTGGTGTAAAGTAACTAAGTACATTTACTCAAGTACTGTACTTAAGTACACTTTTGAGGATTTTTTACTTTACTGGAGTATTTCTAATTTTCAGTACTTTTACTTCTACTCCATACATCTCTGAGGAAAATATTCTACTTTTACTCCACTACAATTATTTGAAAACTTTAGTTATTAGTTACTTTGCAGATATAAATTATTACATTATAAAACATACAGTAACCACTTTAGCTCTATTTTATACCTAGGCTATTTGAAAATAGCCGATCTACAAGCTCACAACGCGTCGCGAAGCGACGCGTTGTGAGCTTGTAGATCTGCTATTTTCAAACATTTGAGTACTTTTACTTTTGGTACTTTAAGTACATTTTGATACCAATACTTTTGTACTTTCACTCAAGTACATTTTTAATTCGGGACTTTTACTTGTAACGGAGTACTTCTACATTGCAGTATTGATACTTTTACTTAAGTAAAACATTTGAGTACTTTTTCCACCACTGCGCTCCACACAGCAGCAGCAGGTGAAAGCAATTCACTTAAACGAGGGTTGTGTTGCGCACCAAAACTGCGCAAAACTAGGTCAAATCAATCAATCTCTCTCTCTCTCTCTGGGAGCAACAACGAGAAACAGTGAATGTAGGTTTTCATAGACATGGTCGCTTGTTTCTCTCACATAATCTGGCAACACCGACAGCCCTTTGTTGTCACTGCCACTGCTCTGCCAGTCGGCTAAAAAGCTGAACATGTTCGGTCGGCTCTGGGTCGGCCGAAAAGGTCCCGACGGACCCCTAACCGACTGGCCGACGGACCCCTAACCGACTGGCCGACGCTTCCCGAAGCCAAATCGGCCCAAAGTCGGGCCGATTTGGATTGGTCTGGAGCCAGCTTTAGAAAAACAAAAAAATAAATATTTTCTGCATTTTTCCACAGAGAAATAATAGATACTATACCTCATCATGAAAAAAATAGTTTATATATGTATTATTTTATTTTCACCCAGCTCTTACGCTTTGCTGATTTTTTTCTTATTTTTTTTATTCTTGTCTTATAACTATTGTCATAGCACAGTACTTTGTGGACCTCACAAAATTGCATTTAGCTTCTTGCACCTCTATGAGTAGGTACTTGATTCTTAATTTTTAGCCTTCCAGCTAATGGCCAGTAATTATGTATTTGTATTTGGTACAGGCGAGCTCTTAAAGTCTAGTAAGCCTACTTACAGTAGAACAAGTATCTGCACATAAAGTAGTATTGTTGTGGGCATCCCTACCAATAAAGAATAAACAAAATTAGCCAAATATATCATCACTCAATTGTATTTTAATTCCCTTGTACATTTGAATTACATTCATAGGCATTTATACCATAGAAAGCTTCATTTAAATCAATTTAAGAACCTATAGCTTTTTTAACTCCTTTAACTTTCACAAGAGTATTTTAGTTAAAAATGTAGTGTAATCCCAACCGAGTGTATTTAAAGTACATTACAATGTTTTATAACCACACCTAATAATGTGTTATCATGTGAGAGCGAGCATTGTTTGGGGTTCAGAGTGATGCGGAAACACTAGTGTTTACAGTAAACGATGAGGCTTTGCGGAATGTCAAGTGTCCATGCAACAATATGAAGCACTACACACATTATTACACAATTAAATGCACAGAAGGGCTGAAACAGACTGTTCTTGTTGCTTTCTAGTGTCCTGAGATTGAGCAGCTAGCTACACCAAATTACTTGGTTCATCCTAATTTAGACTTGCCGCGTGTGTGTAAAAGTTCGCTTGACAAAACTGTCTAATTTCTGTTGTGCAACCCTGTTGCTCGAATGTGCAAACTTTAAGTGTGGTCAGTGCATACATGTACTGTATGTGTTCAGTTAGTGTTTATTTTATGACATTATGAGAGGTGGGTGTATGGGCTGCCTCTGGGCCAGAGACAGACAGCAGCAGCTGGAACTCACATACAACAAATGGAGTGAACAGATGCCAAAACCATCCACACTGACTGGAAAGCCAGGTCAGAGGCCATGAAGGCAGCAAAATACATTCAGCAACTTAACAGTGTTACCCGCAACTACATCTATTTTTGAACCAACCCTACTCTGGCTCTGACAAGTCCATTATGCTCAGTCTAAAGCAGTCATTTTCTATTATGCTTAGTCTAGTCATTATTATTATCATTTTCTTGATAATTCTTTCACCAAGAGTCCAAATTACAGCCTCTAAAAATTCACCATGCGGCAAACAATTATTAAACATCGAAAGCCACTGGGAATCAATAAAATAATTTAAAAAATGCAAAAGTAAACAAGAAACTCTAATAATATAGAAAATATAATAAAAATGTCATGAGCCATGATGTAAAAAAAAACGTTTTTAGATTGAGTGCACCATCCCATCAAGCTAACCCAGTCCTAAAGCAAGGTACAGTAAAGGTGCATTCACATCGGATACAACTTTTTCACCTGGAGAGATTTGTCCTACAAATACACACTACCTGTCACTCTATTCGCTTTGGAGAATATCTTTTCAAATGACATGATTTGGACCGCTTCAGGCGTATACATGAAATATTGCTCAATGTCACGCCTTTACATTATATATTTGCAACATTGATATCCGCCGCTCAAAAAAGATTGCTTGTCTTCTCTGGTGTCAATCCCCCTTTACATGTCACAAGGATAACAAATCTCCAGGGAGCCAATAACGTCCCCAAAAGGAGTCCCCCTCCTCAATATACGTATACTAAAGTGATTACATTCCCCATAACCAGAAGTAGACAGTGGGTACAAGTGTACAAGTGTGTGAATATGGAAGCCAAGAACCCTTGCTAGGGTCCCGACTCCCTAAGTGTGAGTTATCCTACGTCTGAACATGCCCTGATCCAACTGTAAGCGGAACAGTTTGCAGTTAGCTATGCGCAGGGCAGTACAGGATGTCCGGTAGAGGTCGCTGGACAACATAGGCTTGGTGTGGTGCCATGTTCCTGTGCTGCGCCGGAACTCACGTATGTAGTCAAAGTTTGTACCTGTGAACGCAAGAAGAAGGGAACATGCATTTATCGAACAGTTACAATACAACTAAGTTGCTATCAGTGGAGTCTTTCCATTGAATAGTGCCGGCTCGGCACGCCATGGCACTACCCTGATTCTTTCCATTTCCATTATTACCTGGTACCAGGTACTTGGAGGTACTTTTTTGTGTGACTGTGTTGGGCTCTAAGACCCATAGTTTAAGGACATTCAGCTATTAAGAAACGTTTAAATGTTGTCAATGAGAACCGAATCAATGTTGGGCAACTGCATGGCACCTTAACTAACCTTAGTTTGACCAGAAAGTGTTTTTTTAAGGTTAAAATAGACATCGTATAATGACTGTGTTAGCTTTAGTACCAGATGATAGCCAGTTCAGTGGGCGTTGCTTCAAGACGATCATGATATAGTGCTGCAGAATGTGAAAGATGCCAATATGCTGGTAGTGGTAACATTAAATAGGATTTCTTTGAACATTTATTCCACATACTAATGCTTCTGAAGCACAACCAAGAACGTGTTTTCTATATAAAGCTAAGTACTGATCAATCATAACCGCTCCATATTCTACACGTACAGATGTAGAGGGATAAACATTATGGTGTAGAGGGATAAACATTATGCTTGACAGAGGGATAAAGTGATGAATAATTGTAATCTGCTTAGATTACTCTTGTCCTAATCACATTATAGTTTACGGATGCAATTGTCAAAATAATCTGACAGATTATAAACACACACACACACACACACACACACACACACACACACACACACACACACACACACACACACACACACACACACACACACACACACACACACACACACACACACACACACACACACACACACACACACACACACACACACACACACACACACACACACACACACACACACACACACACACAGTGTGTTAACTGACCAGTGTCGAGGTCTCCAACTACGTAGATGCTAGCTCCAATCGGTACAGCTCCATAGACAAAGGAGGAGCTGGTTTGAATACACAGATTCTGATCATCCAGGTACATCCACCTGGGCACAGAAGATGCATGGCATACCACAATTTGTTTATGTGAAATCTAACTTTTTTACGTTACACTCATAATTGATTGAACATGTATGTGTAGGCTATTTAACATGAGAACAAGTAAGTCCATTGTGATTAAAGCCTCATCTATATACAGTACACCTGGTCACTAGGGCTGTCACGATAATGACATTTTACTTGACGATTAATTGTCGCTCAAATAATTGCGATTAATTATTTAAATGCGATTCTGTGGTTGAACACTGGACTATTATTAGGAATACAATTTACATTTCTGTTTGGCTTTTAGGCTCCGTAAACAAGGTGCACAGGGCAGATATGACAAATAATTTATAGAATGTAATAAATTATACTTAAAATAAAATAATAAATAGTGGAAATAGCCTATCTACAATTATAATTAGGCTTGGTATTGTCATTGCTCAATGACTTAATGACCTAATAACTAGAATTATTGGTCTGTGTTAGGAGAACAGTTTGGTTATTGATCAACAGGACTATGTGCTAAAATCGTGAACCTAACTGATACACATACAAGTAGGTCGTTTTGACTGACCTCCTCATCTCATTGTGGTAGAACTCAGACTTGCAGGTTGTCATCTGTCTATTCTCTGGGTTGTCGGACTCTTGGCTCCTCACTCCACCAAACACATAGAGCTCTTGGGCTACACCACATGCTACTGAGCCAAACCTTACAAAACAGGACATGGGGCATGAAAACAGCTAATTCAACTGTACATATTTTAAGATATCACACAACTGTCAAAGAACTCAGTGTGAGCCAGTTGCTCTATTTTCCCAGTGCGTTACATTAACAGTAAAGTAGATGCGACCATCTGCATCTGAATGAACTGCAATTGCGAACTGACAAAGAAAAAGGTCCTAGCGCTCAGTCGCTCACTAGGATCCTATGGCCTGTCGCCTGTGCACTAAATGACAGAGCCTCAAGGAAGGCACCACATTAAATGGCCTCTCTGGAATCCAATTGATGGAAATCTGTCAACTTTAATCCCTGAGGGTATGATGGACAGGCAGATTCATGTCTGTGAATGGTTCTTCGCATTTGTCTCACAGCCTGTGGTTTTGCTATGACTAACACAAACATATGACATGATGACACAACTCCCCTCATCATAACTCATTCAACTTCCTCAGAGACAACTACATCTAAAAATAACCCATTTTAGGGTAGTCAGACTGAAACAAAAACTTAAAGAATTCAAGTGGGTGCTGTAGTGAGTCACCTTGTTGGGCAGTACATACTAATGCAACACTTTTACCTGGGGCGATAGAGCATTTGCTTTTGCCGCTCCAACCCTGTGGAATGCATTCCCAAGGGCCAATTATATACTCTCACAGAAGCCCCCAGAAAACCCACCTCTTCAATACGGCTTTCCCGCTAACTCCACCCCCCCACCCCTTCTCATCATTCCACTGTTTTTTCCCCCTAATAAAGTTGTTCTTTTGTTGTTTTCTCCTCCCCCCCATGTAAAGTGTCTTTGGGTACTTAATAATAACTCAAATGTATTTAGCGCTTTTTAACACTTGAGTATAAAGTGAAATAGTGACACGTCTCATCTTGAATTTCCCATTTCACACTCTACCCTCCTACTTTCAACCCCCAGCGGTTTGTATTGTATTAAAAACTCTATTTTAAGAGAAGGCCTTCGACCGGATTGAGTGGAGCTATCTATTTGCGGTGCTAGAACGTTTTGGATTTGGTCCAAACTTTCTTTCATGGATTAAGACTTTATATTCTACCCCAATGGCTGCGGTACGCACCAATAGCAACACGTCAGACTACTTCCGTCTGCATAGGGGGGTTAGACAAGGCTGCAGCCTTTCACCTCTACTATTTAACTTAGCTATAGAACCCCTCGCTATTGCCTTACGGGCTGAGGAGAGAATTAGGGGCGTAACCAGAGGGGAAATCATCCATAAAGTCTCCTTATATGCCGACGACCTCCTACTGTATCTAGCTGAACCATTACAATCTATACCCCCCCTTTTAGAGATACTACAGTCTTTTAGTAAAATTTCCGGCTATAAGCTTAACCTGAAGAAAAGCGTGCTTTTCCCTATTACCCAGTTTGTAGACGATGCTCAATTGGAACAATCATCTTTTAAAATAGAAAAAACGGCTTTCACGTACCTAGGTATTAAAATCACTCGTTCCTTTAAGGATCTGTTCCAAGCTAATTTTAAGGTACTATTAGATCGTACAAAGCTAGATCTAACAAGATGGTCATCCCTTCCCATCTCACTAGCCGGCCGTATAAACTCTATTAAGATGTCAGTGTTACCAAGATTTCTTTATCTATTTCAGATGATTCCGGTCTTTATACCAAAATCATGGTTCAAACAATTAGATTCTTATATCTCCTCTTTCATCTGGAATAATACCCATCCAAGAATTAGAAAGTCATTTTTAGAAAGACGCAAAAACGACGGTGGACTGGGCCTCCCCAATTTTCTTTTCTATTATTGGTCAGCAAACATACATAAATGCATATATTGGATTTCTACTTCTAAAAATAGTAGAAACGCTCCAACATGGGCTCGTATGGAACTCCAATCAGATAGAACAATTTCCCCGGTGTCCCTATTATGTTCTCCCTCTGGTCCTGGCACCCAAATCCTCAATACCATTGTTAAACAGTCCATAAAAATTTGGTTCCAATTTAGGAAACATTTTAATCTCACTCAGATAAGCTATCTCTTCCCATTGGTTTCCAATCATCTTTTTCCTGCATCACAGTCTGACTTTGCATTCCAGCTTTGGAGGAGAAATGGCTTGAACTTTTTATGTGACCTTTTCCTGGATAATACTTTTGTTGCCTTCTCTACACTTACAGAAAATTATAATATCCCTAATACTCATTTTTTCAGATATCTTCAGATTCGTAGTTTTGCGATACAACACCTTCCCTCATTTCCACACCTTACGGCCAAGTCAAAGTTTGATGAATGTTTAATTCGGAATCCTTCACAGAAAGGCACCATCTCAAGGCTATATAATACGATTCAAAATTTGAACCCCTTATCCTGGGTGGGTGCAAAGTTGGCATGGGAGCAGGACATAGGCATAGAGATCCCAGATGCTGTATGGAACCATAGTATTGAACGTATTCACTCCTCATCGTTTTGTATAAGACATTGTCTCATCCAGTTCAAGGTCTTTCACCGATTACATTACTCAAAGGAGAAACTGGCTAAAATGTATCCAAACATAGACTCTAAGTGCCCAAGATGTAGCCACAGCCCCGCAACCGTAGGACATATGTTCTGGTCCTGTCAATCGTTGACAAACATTTGGAACAATTTCTTTAAAACATTCTCTTATATTTTTAAGAAAATTATTAACCCCAATCCATATATTGCCATCTTTGGAGTACTCCCCATTGAATATAAGTCCTCAAAGCATGAATCAAATGTTATTGCCTTTGCCTCACTAGTCATGCGACGTCTCATTCTTTTGAATTGGAAATCTACAACATCACCTTCATTCCTTGTTTGGATTGAGGAGATGATGAAACTATTACCATTGGAGAAGATTAGATATACTACATATGGGTCATTAACTAAATTTAATCTCATTTGGTCTCCATTTATAAATTATGTCACAAACCTGACGTTCACCTGACATAAACAGATCTAGGTGGCCTATGATGGGATCTTGGGCCAGCGACAGTGCCAGGAGGTTGGGTTTACTACCTAATTATTTTTACTTATATATATGTATATATATAAATGTATGTGACTGTGGCCGTTTAGTACGGAGACTGATATTGGCTCTACTGTATGTGTAGCACGGTCGGTGTTGTGCCTCTTATGTGTGTTTTTTTTTCATTATTATTATTTACTATTATTATTTTATTTTATTTCCTTCGCTTCCCTTTGTTTTTTTTTTTTTTTTTTTTTTTGTTTTCTTTTTTTTGTCTCGGCTTACTTTTGTTTTTTTGGTAGATGGATGTGCCAAGCCCCTGTACTGTGCCTTGGTGGGGGTGGGCGGGGGGAGGTGGGGTTGTAGATTGAGGACAGCACTGTCAATTGCTGTCCACATGACAAAGGTAAAAAAATGAAAAATAAAGTCTTTAAAAAAAAAAAAAAACTCTATTTTAAGGCTTTTCATCTACACCAATTTCATTTGAGAATCCATCATTTTTGTCTGTAGGCAGGTAGAAGAGTAGGCAACTGTATTTAGAGTGCTGGATCCCTTTACCTTACAGTCATGGCTCCACCAGTCATGACAGTTTTTATGACTTAACAGTTAGCTTTGCTCTCCCTTCCCTGTGATCATGTGGTCTTGCTCCACCTGGCAAAAACGTATCCTCTCATTACAGATGGACAGCAGAGCCACTGGCTGGTTTTCCGAGGTACACTGAAAACAAATCTATTCTCCCCTGAATAATATCTGCTACCAAAATGACCTCGTCTTAAAAGAGAGAAATGTCCATGCATTTATTATTGTATTTGTTCCCCAACTTCACTTACAGTGTAATTGTTATTTGACTGTAGCACAATAGCAAATATACTTTCTCATAGAACAATGTTCCTCTGAGGTATTCTGGAATGTTGAGACAAAAAGGAAAAATGCATATTTGTATCCTGTGTGTTGAGCATGACGTTATTTATGTTAGGACCGCTGTGCAATTTGTGTTGTGACTAAGCATACAAGAGAGACAATTTGAACTATTCTGTTGGTACACCGACAGAAAATGTCCAACTAGTTAGACAGGATGTAGTTGATAGCCATGGCAAGGATGCCAACAAAATTGCTAAATTGAGTAAATTCTAATACATGGACAATGTAAGGGAATAGCTTGGGAGGAGAGGAAAGAATTACTTGCCATCACTTCGATGTTCATTCAGAATATTCAGTTTGATTTACTCTACTTACTACTCTACTACCGACAATAAGCCTCTCCGACCTTTTTACTTACAACTTTACTTACTTACTAAGCCAGTCAATTAAAGATGATCATTTACCTTCTGTCTTTCAAAGGGCAGATGCCGGTCCACTGCTGGGTCTTTGGGTCAAAGCATTCAACAGAGTCATACAGCTTCCCATATGATCCTCCGCCCATTGCATAGATCTTTTTATTCATAGTGGCATAAGATCCAATCTGGCAAAGATAGCAATGCAAAACATTAGCAAACTGGCATTGGTTAAGGGAAACGGTAACAATCTGATATTAAATTATAACTCGACACCGAGACAGATGGGTGTTCTCTTTAATCATATCATGCCTTTCAAGAATGTCACATTTAATAACTTTTTTACTTATTTTACCTCTGCTCAGTGGAAATAATACTTGCTGTGGACGTCATTCAACCAAATTCAAATTCAAATTCAAAACCAAACATAATGGAAAGTACAATAATTTCTTCAGCTGTTAAGATTTATTTTTCTTTGCAAATAGAATCGTGTCTCCTACCTTGCGAACCATGTTCATACTGGTCGACAGTTTCCAGGTGTTGCAGTGAGGATCAAACACCTCGACTGTCAGCAGCTCTATCTCGAGGTCCTCACCTCCCATGACATAGACCATGCCATCCAGCTCTGCCACGCCAAAGTTCTGACGGGCCTGGGTAGATATAGGAAGTGACGAGGCAGTCAGTGGGCCACAAAACTCCTCCATGCTTCCCATTAAAGTCTCAAAAACAATTTGTTTTCCTACAATTAATTCTGCTTGGAGGCATGACTTTGATTATACAGATATAATTATGTACAGATATTCCAATCAGAGTGCCCATTTAGCATTTGTCCACTGGAGGTAGGTACAGTACTTCCTCAAAATCTGAGCTGGCTGTGATGTCACCTATCCTGCAAACCTATCATGGTCCAATGTGCAAAGAACTTTCGCTTTGGGCCGTGGTGGTGGCTGGGGCACACGGCCTATGATATTCGTTTACTGAATATACTGAATATAGACCCCTTTTCTGATAGTAAACATTATGACATTTCTTAGTGGGTGAAAAACTTCACCTGAAAACCGTAGCCACTTAATAAATCCATGGCTAAGCCAACACTGACTGTCATGTTTAGTTTGCTTGATTTTTGCAACTCTGCCGTCCATAAGAAAACACAGATGGGACAAAGTCTCTAAAATGTCTTCATTCATAAAAACTCAGAACGTTCAGAAATGTAACTTTGGTCGATTATTTCTCCCCTTCAATGATACCAATTGGTATTGTATCTTATATCGCTATCGTTGATTAGTCACCTTTACAATGAGGTATAACTTGTAAGGATAGTGCAATCGTGGAATGAGCGACACAGAAAAGTGTGGGTAGCGCCCCCAAAATCATTGCCCAATTACCCCAATATGCTTCTGTTGGCATTCACTCTTGTTTTGAGCGACACACCTGCTGGTGTGTTATCGTTGACTAATCAACGATAACAATATAAAATACAATGCCAATTGGTATTATTGAACGGGAGACAATCGATTTTTCGAGGAGTTTAGAAGCCTATAAATTAAGACGTAATTGAAGCTTGCATTCAAAGTGTCAGCCTATCATGTTATAACCTGGATGGTTGGTTACTTGTAGCTACTAGTGGGCACTAGCAAATGCAAATTCTTGAACACACACCTGACCCACGTGCTAATTCACAGAGTTAAAGAAAGAGAAATCACCTATTCCTACTTTTAAAAGTGTCTGGAGTGGGGCTTGAATTGCTAAGCCCTTACAGGTCTAATTCGTTTTTTGTCTTCATATATATATATATATATGATAATTGTTTTTTATCAATACGGCTCTATAATTGGTTGGTGTACTGGTACTGGTACTATAACACTGACACCTAGTGGCAGCAATTACAAAATGTTGCAGCTGAAACATAACATGGCTGCAGCAATGCAGCCAAATATACAATAAATGGGCCTCAAGATCATCCAAGTACAGCTCCACAACAAGAGCCATGTAGATTGGCACTACGGAATGTTGGCAGGCTTGCCATTATATGCTGTGCCAAGTTGACTGCTTTAACCATAAGATTACTGGTCTGATTCTGCAAGTCACAGGTGTGTGACTGGCACCTGAGCATGGTTCCTGCAACTTTGACAGAGATCTGTCTGTGGTACCGTTGTGCAAATCTTGCCTGTAAATCTCTGGAAGAAAGCCTATGGTTCCTCAGTGAAGCAAGGGTCTTCTTTGGGTGTTGTCTTCCTGGGACAGCCACTTTGCGGCCCGTCACCAGTCCCACGGAACTTGGTCCTAAGTTTGGAAATGGTACCAGGGCTGACACCAAATATTGCTGCCACTCTGCGTAACAGAACACCAGCTTCCACTTGCCCTATTGCACAGGCCTTATGCTGAAGGGACAAACGTGGCATTTTTCCATGGGGGAAGAGTTGCTGCTCGGAACATACACAAACTCAACAAAGTTGCAGGACCCATGCTCAGGTGCCAGTCACAGTGCTTGCAGATCGCTCAAAACGAGAGCAACCTGCCCTCAGCAGAGAGCAGCAGAAGTATATTGGGGGATTTTGTCAAATTTCTTGGGGGCGCTACCCACACGTTTAGCTGTGTTGCTCATTCCACGATTACTCCTTACAAGTTATACCTGGTTGTAAAGGTGACTAATCAACGATAACAATATAAAATACAATGCCAATTGGTATTATTGAACGGGAGACAATCGATTTTTCGAGGAGTTTAGAAGCCTATAAATTAAGACGTAATTGAAGCTTGCATTCAAAGTGTCAGCCTATCATGTTATAACCTGGATGGTTGGTTACTTGTAGCTACTAGTGGGCACTAGCAAATGCAAATTCTTGAACACACACCTGACCCACGTGCTAATTCACAGAGTTAAAGAAAGAGAAATCACCTATTCCTACTTTTAAAAGTGTCTGGAGTGGGGCTTGAATTGCTAAGCCCTTACAGGTCTAATTCGTTTTTTGTCTTCATATATATATATATATATATATGATAATTGTTTTTTATCAATACGGCTCTATAATTGGTTGGTGTACTGGTACTATAACACTGACACCTAGTGGCAGCAATTACAAAATGTTGCAGCTGAAACATAACATGGCTGCAGCAATGCAGCCAAATATACAATAAATGGGCCTCAAGATCATCCAAGTACAGCTCCACAACAAGAGCCATGTAGATTGGCACTACGGAATGTTGGCAGGCTTGCCATTATATGCTGTGCCAAGTTGACTGCTTTAACCATAAGATTACTGGTCTGATTCTGCAATAGTTATAGGGCATATGAGGAAGACATTAAAAACGATACCTACTTAGTATTTACTAACTTAAGGTGCGGTAAGTTACAATGCAATGCATTGTGAGCTTCTAGATCTGCTATTTATTAAAAGAATTACGTATAATACATGCAGCATGCCCAAATTAGGGACGCCAGGGTGAACGTGTTTAAAAACCGAGACAAATCGGCTGCATAATTTCCGATACAGCTAAAAAAAAGTCATAACAGTGTTTAGGATACCTGTAACATGGGGGCTATGGGACTCCAGGTGTTGGATTCAGGGTCATATTTCTCTCCAGTGTCCAGGAGCTTCTTGTGTTCATCCCTGCCGCCCATCACAAACAAATAGCCCTCTGATTGAAGAAAGAATAATCAATTACCAATACCACTTTAGATATTATTATATAGAGCTGTTCTTTTTTTCCAGTTGCCATTTAGGATTCATTTGATGTAAATCATTAGTTGATTTGTGAATTTACGGAATTATTTATTAAATTGTATTTATATAATAAAGGGATTTATTAAATGTATCTTATATAAAATAATGTTATTCAACTCAATAAACATTGTTGTAATAAATAGGTTTCTATTCAGATAAAGAAGATGAATTAATATATTCATTCATTCACTTTCCAATTGCATTTTGAACCTATGCACTTGAACAGTGCATAGGTTCATTTTGTACAAAGTGTCTCATTTTCAAATGTTGATGCTTGTACTAACCTGCAGCAACCACCCCGTGGCACACACGGCTAGTGCTCATTGGTTGAAGTTCAATCCAGGCTTGTCTGTTCGCGTCATAGAGCGGACACATACAACGTGTCATTGCACATGGCTTCCTGCTTCTGTAGAGGAAAGAACCATCAAACAGGATGTGAGTTGACAGTATGGTCTGGTTGAAACCGCAGACTTGGTCTCTGAAACTTTGTGCCTGTCTAACCTCTTACTTTGGCACTCACTCACACTACAGTAGTTCTGCCTCAAATACCGTCATGATCGCTTTTTAGCAAATCACTCTTTCACTTCCTCAGTGTCACAAATTTTTTATATTGCCCCATGGAACACTGGGGCAGTTTAACCACATAAACCCTAGCATCCCTATTCTGTGCATGACATAAACAAACATTCAGCAAAAACAGTCAAACATTGCGGCAAAAACAGACAATCATTCTGCAGAAATAGCAGATCTACAAGCTCACAACACAAGGTGCTATGACATTGTAGATGGTCTATTTTCGCTATTTGACGTACAACAAATTATAGTAGTTTAAGGGATATTTCACTTTCAAATAAATTAAACATATCAAAAATAAATGAAAAGGGTAATGGAAAAAATATCACGGCCCCCTCACGCATTAGAATGTCCTAGTGCGTGAGGGGCCCGTGATTTTTCCATTACTTTTACATTTATTTTATATATTTTCTTTTAATGTTTATTTAATTTGAAAGTGAAATATCCCTTTAAGTAAATTAAGCAAGGCACATAATCTCCACTTGCTCCCATGAAGTTGCCCAGTGGTGAAGGAGTGTAACAGTTTGACAGATGAGATGGATTGGACACAGCACAATCAAAACAGACAGCGACTCACTTCCGGTCCTCTCCCCCTGCAATAACAATGCACTCAGAGTAACCTCGTGGCTTGAATGCAGCAAGGAGGGCCTCTCCCTGTAGTTGAGCATCCCCTTGTGTTGACAGACAGTATTCTCGGATAACCTCCCTCATCAGGGGTTCTCCCGTGGCCTGATGGCAGCAGATGCAAAATGAACCAGGTTTAGCCACAGAATTAGACAACATTAAAGACCTTATGACAGCAAAAGCTATGTTTATGTTCTTTCACATCATGTCTTGTGCTGCTGTATATGCAGTATCTGTCCCAAACAATTGTTGATTTTTTTAGGTAACTGTAATCAGTTTAATGGTATTTTTGATTTAGTCTTTCCTCATCCTGCACTTATTCATTTTAAACAAATTTTGTGTGAAATTAAATCATTTTATAGAATTTCTATGCCCCATTTCTATAAAATATGTAGTTTTACATAAACAGTAAACACACATTATATCTTGAAGTTACAACTATGCTTGATGTTGTAGGTTTAACCTGAAGTTAAAGCAAAGGTTAGGTTATTAAATTATTATATTTTTGCTTAGTTTTACATGACAAGACTACAAAATACGAGCTGTAGGCACCACCACCGGGTGAAACATGTTTTTTTATTGAGTCCCCATTGGCTACTGTAAACACCAATCAATAGCCGTGACATGTCCTTCCCTAGCTTACTGTCTTTATAGGAAAACGTGTAGATATGTAGAAATCAAATTATTTCATGATTGCTATTTGCTAGTCATGTCATGCGGTCTTTGAAGCAAATAAATGTCAATCAGAAATGGCAACTTTAAATATGGGATTAGGCCAAAGACATGGTGTCAATATCTTTTTTTTAATAAATATGATGCGTCATGACATCGGTTATAATTACCTGTTCTCGCAAATAGCTTGCATCAAGGCCCTTCTGCCACACTGCAGACATCACCTCCTTCATGTGCACCTAGAAGAGTAATGGAGTCTTTCTTTCTTACTAGAACAAACCAAGGTGCACAGATCCATCTGAAGTAAATTGAATATCGTGGAAAAGTTCATTTTCTTCCGTAAATATAATTCAAAAAGTGAACCTTTCATATAGTTCTAGATTCATTGCGCAGTGAAATATTTCAAAGATGTATAATACAGAAATGTCGACCATCTGAAAAGTATGTTAATTTATGCACTCAATACCTCATTCAGTGCCACTCGACGTCTAAGACGTCCGTTGTATCATAAGCCCTGTGCCACTGGACGTCTAAGACTTAAAAAATGTTCAGAACCCAAGATATCATGATTTGAAAATGTTCTGCTCCATTCACTTCTTGTTTAACTTCTTACTGAAAAAGGCTGTATCTCGGCTCCTAAGCACTTTTTTTTACAATGAATTTTGGCTCTGGTACTCAGAGCCAAACTGCCAGAAATAAGTCAGGCACTGAATGAGATACTTGGTCTGGGCCAACAAACAAATTACTTTAATGGGGAATGGCTTGGAGGTGATCAGCCTGTGGCACTGCTGAGGTGATATGTAAGCCCAGGTTTGCTTTGATAGCAGCCTTAAGCTCATCTGTATTGTTGAGTCTAGTGTCTCACACCTTCCTCTTGACAATACTTCATAGATTCTCTGTGGAGTTCGGGTCAGACCAGTTGGCTGGTCAGTCAAGCACAGTAATACCATGGTCAGTACACTAGTAGTTTTGGCACTGTGGGCAAGTCCTGCTGGAAAAGGCAATCAGCTTCTTCTCCATAAAGCTTGTCAACATACGGAAACACAAAGTGCTCAAAAATCTCCTAGTAGATGGCTGTGTTGATTTTGGACTTGATAAACAGAGTGCATCAACACCAGCAGATGGCATGACACCTTCAAGCTACTTGGATTCTGCATTTCATTTGGAAATCAAGGTCCCAGAGTGTCTGGAGGAAGAGTGAAAGGCACCAAGTCCAGTCAGTGATGATTTGGGGTGCCATGTCATCTGCTGGTGTTGGTCTACTGTGTTTTATCAAGTCCAGAGTCAACACAGCCATCTACCAGGAGATTTTAGAGCACTTCCGTATGTTGACAAGCTTTATGGAGATGATAAATCAGCAGGACTTGGCAGTGGCACCTGCCCACGATGCCAACACTACTAGTAACTGGTGTAGCCTACCTACTGACTATGCTTGACTGACCAACTGGCCTGACCTGTCCTGAACCCCACAGAGAATCTACGTATGTTGTATTGTCAAGTGGAAGGTGTGAGACACTAGGATCAACAATACAGATGAGCTTAAGGCTGCTATCAAATGAAACCTGGGCTGCCTTCCATAACACCTCAGCAGTGCCACAGGCTGATCACCTCCTCACTGATGAAGTCATTTGTTCAAAAGTAGCCCAGTATTGAGTGCATGAATTAATATACTTTTCAGATGGTCGACATTTCGGTTGAGTGGTCTCTTGAGATATGGATTTTTGATTTTCATGAGCTGTATGCCATAATCATCAAGATTAAAACTTTCTGCGCAATGAATCTAGAATATATGAACTTTTCACTTTTTGAATTATATTACGGAAGAATTATATTACGGAAGTAAATAATATATCCCATGTACAACTTTATTGTACATGGGATTAAGGTGTCAGCACGTGTCGACCGCATAGTCCACATAAGGTAACTGACACCGGTATAATCGACTTTTTTGTAAAAAAAAAAAAAATATATATATATATATATATATATATATTATTTTGTTGTAAATCCTCTTCCGGCTGAAAAGAGAAAATGGTCCGGTCAAACATCACACAATAATTTGGATGGCTTGGTGTTTTTTTATTATTAAATTAACTGTTAAGACTGTGTAATATCTCTTGGCTCACATTTAGTGCCAAAGGTTTTGTCTATCTGTAAGCGATGCAAGAGTTATACTGGTGAAAGAGTCATAAACCACAAATGTATATATTGACCTGTTGGGCAGAAACCTTGTATCTCCATATTTCGTTTCTTCATGTTTTCCTTTTTTCATAAATCAATGCATCGTTTTATACTTTGTTTGTCATATGACAGTATCCTACAAAGGTAGACGATCTGCAAGCTCACAATGAGTCAAGGCGTGTTGTGAGCTTGCAGATTTTCGCAGAGAAAATGGAAATTGTTAGAGGAGTTCCACATACATGCCAAAAATAGGAATGACAGGTCTAAAGTTGTTATTATGTAAAAATGCTGTGCCCATTGCTTAGAGGGTTTTTACAGTAATTGGGAAGAGAGTCACAAGGTCAGAGTGAAGCTGTCAATCAAAGTCAGAAGCAAGCAGAGTTGACACAGAGAGGTCATGTCTATGGAAACACCAGAGAGATAAATAATACTACAGTTCTGCGCATGGTTCAAGAGGCGCACACAGTAATTGCTTATTGTATGTATTATGTGCCTTTTATTGATTTGTGATGTATTTGTTGTTCATTATCGAAATGTGCAAATGTATAATTTGTTTGAGAGACTATATCAATAATTGGATGGACCTGTGTGGACTTACTAATCAGAGGACTCTGCTTCACAATGATTATGGACTCAACTGAACAAATGACATGTATGTTTTATTTCTTTATAGTTTTCACCGTGTCTTAATGGTGTCTGTCAATAAAGTCGTATGTCAATAAATCCCAGAAAATACATCTGTATGATGCGTGGACATTTGTTGAACCTGTGACAGCTACAATGTAAGTAAGTAATATTTCAAAGTAATAAGGGTTTGTGACTAAATAATAACTACATTGGATTCAATGGTTCCAATGTAAGTTCTTTCTTCCATTTCCTGAAAAGTAATGGTTTTGTACAAAGTTTCCGCCCGACAGTAACAATATGGAATTTTGTAGCTTCACAGCAATGCAAATTGGTAGAATTTTCTACCAATTCAATTGTATTCCTAACAATTTGTTAATTTAGTTTATTATGAATTAATTACTACAGTGGAATTATTGAAAATGGAATTATTGAAAATGTTGGGCCAAGAAATACCTTTTCATTGGCAATTAGTGATTGTTTCTTCAATTGTCAATACACAATGTCATCGTCAATTTGGCATTTGATTGACGATTTCTACTTGTCCCAAGAGCATATGTATTATTTTGTATACGAAAAAATGGGATATTTCGATTTGAAAAACGGAATTGTCTTTCCTCTTTATTTTGCACCTTAAGAAACCCTAAGTGTGTCTCACTCACCCTGCGATCCTCTGGGTCATGGGCAAACCAGCGTACCACGGCCTCCAAGATGTGTTTCTCGTTTCCCACATTCAGCTTCTCCATAGCCAACACCTCACAGAGGCGATCCGGAGGCAGCTCCCGGAACTCCTCGGTTACTGCCACATCCCGGATGTGTGTCTGGAGATACTCAGTGGCGACGTAGTGGACATGGTCGAGACAGTAGTGCAGGGAGAAGTGCCGGATGCCAATACAGTTCTCTGCATTGATGCAACTCTCAAGGAACTGACAGCAGAGGGACTTCAAGTCAGTCAAGAGCAGCAGGTCAGACGCCTGTACCATGTCCTGGATGGTCTCTTCGCTCAGATGTATCTGTATGCAAAGGACAAGAGATTGTATGTGTGTGTATATTAGTGATGTGCAGATGGACTCTGACAAATCCGTGCGTCCGTCCGGACACATTTATCATCCATCCGCCAATCACCCGCATTAATTATACTATCCACACTATCCTATTTATAGACCCACCACCGCCCGCACCACATTTCAAATATTTGTCGTTTATGGTATTACCCATTGTTAGTATGCTTGATTGATTGAATACTTTATTTAGAAGTTTGCAGAGAAAAAGCACATGAAAGTACAGTTTAAATACAAGGTCAACTAAATAGGATTTAAAAGCCCATGAAAGCCTAACGGCTTGTTTCAAATGGGGTCCTTATTAGCCCTGGTTCAGAGCGTTAGTGAGTTCCCTCTAACGCCCTGGAAGACCCCTCGCTCTGCGCATGTACAAGGAATTCCACTGCCCTGCCAGCGCTCAAGAGTAGTGAAAATAAACAAAACCATTTCGCTACTCACCGAAGCAAAGGCTGTTTTGTGTTGTTGAAAGTCTGTTCTCGGAATGCGCGAGCCTCTCAGCACCCCACCTACTCTGTAAAATACACTTTTTGGGCAGAAAATAAAATATGTCAGCGAGACGGAAATAAAATGTATTTACTCCACAGTGCCCTCTACAGATCTGGAGGATTTGAACTTACCATTAACCAAAATCTGTAGAGGGCACTGTGGAGTAAATACATTTTATTTCCGTCTCGCTGACATATTTTATTTTCTGCCCAAAAAGTGTATTTTACAGAGTAGGTGGGGTGCTGAGAGGCTCGCGCATTCCGAGAATAGACTTTCAACAACACAAAACAGCCTTTGCTTCGGTGAGTAACGAAATGGTTTGGTTTATTTTCACTACTCTTGAGCGCTGGCAGGGCAGTGGAATTCCTTGTACATGCGCAGAGCGAGGGGTCTTCCAGGGCGTTAGAGGGAACTCACTAACGCTCTGAACCAGGGCTAGGTCCTTATGTACTCAATTCATAGTGACATTACATGACAGACAGATATACACTACTATGCAGAACATCATATAAACTGTTTAGAATTGGGGAAAAAAAGAAAATATGTACAGTAAAAAATCAAAAAAGGGGAGTGGGGGGTAGGTTATGACTTTTACAGGGGCGCTTAGTTGCTTAGTTGTGAGATCACTGAAATGCATTGCTTACGGATGATGAGCTCAAAAACGACCAGAGGCCATTACTGAGAATACACCAGTAGGGCATGTTCACAAGAACACAAGTACAGACAAGAAGAGACATTGAAAAACACGTTCTAAGTTTGGCTGTCTTGGCCTCCATTGCCGTTTGAAAATGTATGGACCCCACAGGTGGGACCATGGAACTGACAGCTGGCAGAGTCTAGTAGGCATCTAATCCCTGCCTGATGAAATATGATTTCACATTTTCATGTAATGTTTGCCGTATCACTATTAAATTACTATTAAACTCACTTCGCCGCTGAAGATGTACTCCAGGATCTCTTTCATGATTGGCATAGAGACCCCCTGTAACTCGATTCTGTATGTTGACCCATCTTCCTTTGGAGGATTGTATGTCAGCTTGGTCCTAGAAGACGGAATTATTGACAGTCTATGTGAATGGCCACAGGACAAACATCATAACTTATGTTCAGATATCACATTTGAGTTCTAAATGCCACAGTCCCCACTTTGTTGCTGACTGTGATAATGGGACTCATAGGCCAGAAATGGTGATGAAGTGCATGAGAATGTCTGGCATGAAGAAGAGCCTGGCTAGAGAAGCCTACAGAAAACAAGTCATCTTGTTAAACCAGGGGACTTCAATGTTTTTCAGGCCAAGGACCCCCTTAGCTGAGAGAGAAATGAAGCAGGGACCCCCACTACAATTCTGTTGCAGAACTTTTTCATAGGCTTGTTTGACAACACTATCATTGTGTAGTGTTGTCAAACAAGTCAGGGTAATGTTAATGTGTATTTTCAGACATTTAACCTGCTTAACCACTTAAACCTGAAAAAAGCCGATCTACAAGCTGAGCTTGTAGATCTGCTATTTTCGGCTAATGTTCCCCTCAGAATAGAGATGCATCATGCTAGGGTTCAAGTGGTTAATGTAAAAAATGATCCTATCACACAAAGATGTTGTAGTAACTCTTGAGGACCCCCTACCCCTAGGAGTCCAGGACCCCCTGTTGAAGACCCCTGTGTTAAACCATTACCTGACATAAGGGCTGGCAGCAGCGAGAATGTTTTTCTGGACAGGGAGCTCCTCTCCATCCACCACCAGCAGAGCGTCATGAAAGCATTGCTGTTCCCAGAAGGAACGCAGGACCATGAGGAGCTTCTGGGAATGTTGTGGGTCCGAAACCTTCGAACCAGATGCAGTCACTCCCGGGTCTGGCATGTCCAGTCTATGGTAGCAAACAAAAACAAGCAGCGAATGGTAACTAACGACTGTATTTTAGTATCACTAGCTCTTTCATGAAAACGCACAGCCGTCAAGCATGTCGCAGCAAGGCTCCAGACACAGCAGCAGCCTAGCTACTTTTCTAAGGTGGCAAGGTGCCCAGTGGTGGAAGAAGAAGTACTCAAATGTTTTACTTAAGTAAAAGTATCCATACTGCAATGTAGAAGTAATCTGTGAAAAGTCCGGAATTAAAAATGTACTTGAGTAAAAGTATCGATATCAACATGTACTTAGAGTACCAAAAGTAACAGTACTCATTGAGCAGAATGTCCCCTTTCACAAGTTCAAAATGTATTAAAAAATATTTTGAAAATAGCCGATCTACAACAAGCTTGTAGAATTGTACAATATTTGCCTCTGAGATGTAGTGGAGTGGAGGTAAAAGCACAGAAAATTGGAAAAACACAAGTAAAGTAAAAAAAAAATACCTCAGAATTGTACTTAAGTACAGTACAGTACTTGCGTAAATGTACTTAGTTACTTTACACCACTGCCGATAGGTTATCATATTATCAACTGGGGATTTTTAGATGTCATACCTTAAGCAAAGCGCGTCCAGTCACTAAAGTCTGCTCCCAGGTATCCAGCCAGTGAGGTGAATGTGAATGAAATGTGAATGTTGTACAGTAGGTTATATAAATGTTCCGTTTATACTGTAGGCGAGGCGTGAGGCATTCATCATCAAGCAGCTGAGCGGGGACACTTCCGGACAGCATGGGTGTTGCCATGTCTGCTTATTATAAGGGACTGGCTTATTTTTCTGTAAAGTAGCCCTGAAACATGACTAATACCGCGTCATGGCTATCTGTAAAGTTGCTTGTAAACAATTGGTAGTTTGGGTTTTTTGGGGTGGTTTCTAACGTGTACTTGCTTATTTAGGCTTTGCTTCCAATTTTCTGTAATTATTTCGTACACCAGTGGTTCTCAAATATTTTCATAAATGTTTTGTGCCAGGGAGCTTTTGTGTTGATAGTGTTTCAAAAATTATTCCAAATATTACACGTTTTATTTCAAGTTTTTGAAAATAGCAGATCTACAAGCTCAGCCCAGCTCAGCGTGTAGATCGGCTATTTCAAATAACCGACGCACATGTGGCCTTCTTTTAGGCTTGTTTTCCTAAACATGGTTGCTTATTTCTCTCACAAAACCTGGCAACACTGATCAACAACACAACGTCCAAATACTTTCTGCCGATACCTGTCCTTCTTGCTGGCTACCGTAAATAAATCATACGTCTAAAAGAAAACATTTCGTAGAGTGTAATACTAAATACATTTATACGATACGTATTATTACTAATTTGCAATTGTTCGAAACTTGCGTTTAATTAGGCTACCATTTGCTACTACTTATAAAGGATCATGTTTAGGGTAAATAACAGAGAAATGGAACGGAAATGTACTGGATGGGCACGCCCCTGGCCCGCCTACACCACGCCACGCAAGAATATATTTGTTATTTTATTCTGAGTTATGTTCGGGACATTCGAACGTTTTACACTTGTAAAAATCGCGGTTCTGTCACAACAATACAAATATCCCTCGTTTTTGTCTGAAATTGATGATTTTTTTCGCTGAATTTTAAGGATTTCAATGGTAGGAACCACATACATTTGCAAATGTTTTTGGGGGGACTGTAATTTGAGTTACACGACCACAACCAGTGTTGCCAGGTCTGCTTATTAAAAGTGACTTTGAGCTTGTTTTTCCTGTAAAGTTGCTTGTAAATATTGGTAGTTGTGGGGTTTTTTGGGCGTGTTTCTAAAGTGTCGACTTATTTGGGCTAAGGGCTTGTTTCCTAATGTTGTTTAAACCAGTGTTTCTTAAACATTTTCATGTCAAGGACCCCCAAATTAATAATGTATTTGTCTGCAGATACCCATCTGAAAATATTTTGTGCCAGGGACCCCACTTTTGTGTTGTTAAAATGTTTCAAAAATGTTCCAAAATTACTTATTTATTTTTTCAAGATTATTTCTTTCTTTTTTGGGGGAAAATATCCGTAGCCAAGTCGCTTCTTTTGTGCTTGTTTTCATAGACCTGGTTGCTTATTTCTCTCACAGAATCTGGCAACACTGCGCTACAAACAACAAGTCCACCGTCAACAACTTTCAACCAAAAGCTGTAAGGAAAGCGCGCGTAAGGAATAAGGATGCCTCCATCATCTAGGACAAAACTCGAGCCATGGATAGAGAACCTGATCCTCAGTTATGGTACTGAAACAGAGAAGAAGACAAAGAGCGGACGGCTTAAAGCTCACGTTGTTGCAGTGGGACCGATGGCTCTGTCTCAAGCGCAGGGAGCGCAGGACGGTCCAACAGATTTGCTCTTCCTTTCTGATGGAGTCGTACAGATGCCAGCTCTTCTAACGGCATCTGCCTGGGAGGCTCTTCAGGAACGAGAAGACCGAGAATGTCTTTCTAGCCTCGTCAACACAACGGTGTGTGTGCAGGCGTACCGTCTGCAGTTTCACATGAATCCAGAGCAGACCAAGTGCAGATTCTTCGTGTCCGTCAGTAAGTTGGCCACTATCGCAGCCGGACCGCCCAAAGACGTTACCCCTTCCTGTACGACTCTTGCCCCTGTTAGGCAGCAGATTTGTAAAACATGGAGATCTCTGTTGCTTCAGGGCTCAAGTGCCTCTCAGGATTCCCAGTGTAGTTTCGAATTGTCCAATTTGCTGGGGGCATGGCAGCATGACGCTCTGAACTCTGTACTGGAGAGTGTTCAGAACAGGCTGAGGGTGGCGCCTTGCCCTGCTGTGTCCCTGCAGCCCTCCACCTCCTCCTGCAACCCACCCAGCACCCATGCAAACACATACACAGGCTGGGATGCTGACAGAATCAGATATAAATCTGTGGAGCAGTTCAGCATCCCTGTATGTCATCTTCTTATGCCAGAGGAAGAGGCTCAACAGCCACAAACTGCTTTCAAACAAGGGTACGAGACACCAAGTGGAATCCTCAATCCCCCGGAAGACACAATTACAGATTTACCAAATACCGCTCATCATATAGAAACTGTTCAACCGATTCTTGGTCATTTTAACACCAATACATTCCCTCCTGAGATTCTGGAGAGGGGTTCTCTTGGCAGCGAGGACACATTGTCCCAGGTTGATATACTAAATGAAGACACAATTACAGAGTCGAATCCTTGGGATGCTTTTTCTCCACCATTTGAAATGCTGAGCACTTCTTCATGCTCAGATGAATCCATAACCTCAGACGCCATCCCACCCAAGGCCCTGACTGATAATGCTGGAATTACAATCCAGGTGGAGGGTGTTCCCTTGGTAGCCATCACACAAATGTCCTCCAAGGGTTCATCAGAGATTTCCCAGATATCAGAACAGAGCAAAGAACCGACCTCCTTTCCCCCATACCAGAAACCACAGTCCACACCCCGTCTTGTTCCTGTGTCCAATTCTTCAGTTTCTGGGAGTACAACAGAACCTATCGGCAGGACTCTGATGTTCCCCCGTATTAAGGACCGCTGTTCCCCTCTCCTGGTGTCGGATGAAGAAAACCTGCTGGTGGAGGAGGAAATGGAGACACAGGAAGAGGTTGCACAGAGGAAATGTAGGACTGTAAAGAGAAAGATTAATCACTGCAGTTCAGACACGTTGATTGCCT
Organism: Gymnoscopelus braueri; assembly: GCF_963280865.1. Lineage (NCBI taxonomy): Eukaryota > Metazoa > Chordata > Actinopteri > Myctophiformes > Myctophidae > Gymnoscopelus > Gymnoscopelus braueri. The sequence goes on along the minus strand of NC_137610.1, from coordinate 37,913,214 downwards.
TGGAGGAGGAGGGAGTCCACTCTTCCGGGAGCCCTCCCTCTTGGCTGTTTGAAACCCAGAGGGCTTCCAGGGCCGAAGTAAGGAGCAGTTTAAAGCAAACAAAATCTGTGGGGACTGTCTCGGGTGTGCACTCCACTGTTCATAGTGACGGTACACAATTCTCATATGCATATAAAAATGCTGGCCAACTATTGCAGGATCTCAGCAAATTCAAAGTTGCAGATGACATGCTGCACTGGGCAGTAAAGTACCTTACAGTTCCAAATCAGACCGATAAAGCTCACAATTTGGTTTCTGAACAGTAGATCTTTTCCTCAAATGTGTCACGCAGCTATCGCTGATGGCTCCTTAGGGCAGACAGCTCTCACCCCCTAAATCCTGAATATGAATTCTTGCCTTCCGGCCAAAGGTTAAAGACCCCTGCAGCTAAAAACAATAGGTACAAATTATTCTCATTTGTACCTACTTCCATTCGTGCCATCAATAATAGCAGCAGGAGGAGGTAGCTATGAGTAGCTATTATTATCTGGATCTTGTGATTATGTCTATGTCTATGTGTGTCTTGTGTATGTATGTTTACTGTGTGTTGGAGTTTCTTACTATGTGCTGTAACATAAATTGCCCAGTTTGAGACATAATAAACTTGAACTTGAACTTACACGATGAGAGAATGTTGTTGTTTTTTGTTGTTGTATTTTGTCTGCCTGCTTCCCAAGTCAGGACTGAATGGAGTTACGGAACATTCAAATTAAACCTATTAAAAAAGTCACCTCCCTTATTAGATCATTCATTCTATAGGATTGGATACTACTGTCCTAGAGATGACTTAAGGTTATCAATTATTTAAATTGTGCTGAAATTCAAGTGATAGAGTGAACTGTATCCAGGTCTGTTTTTGAGGACCTGGTGCTTTGTACATTCAAATGTTCGAAATGTTCTCCCAGTTTTAGCAACTGTTATTCATGTGCTGTTGAAGAAATGTAGACTGTCTCGATGAATATAGTTTTTGTAGCATTCAAGGCAGAGCTGCAAAGTCTTTCATAAGAAGTGATTGTTACTCTTGAGTAGGCCTACGTTATTTTAAGAATAAATGCTGTTTTTGTCCAGAAGATGTCGCAATTGCCTGACATTTTCTAAAACTTTCACCCCTCCATGCTTTTCTATTTTAATTTGAGATGCCATATAGTTAGACAAACTCGATTCATGTTTATCGAAAAATATGTCAAATTATGTCCCCGTTCAGACCTATACATGCGTTTTCATAATAATATACAATATACATGAGACCAACCTGTTGTTACTGTGCCTAGAATAAGTGCAGCAATCGAATAAATCAGCATTCACTGTGGATGTATTATGATTAATGTATTGATACATTTTATCATCACAACTTCAAAGAAATATCTGCACTGTAAAAGATGTGCTTCTTTGATCATCGATTATAGTGATGCTGGTATTCTGTGCCCCCCGCCATAATAGCTTACTGCTATATGGCCAACTGTTTTACACCACAACTAACCTGCATGTCATCGAAGAGCCGTTTAGACCTTCAGCTGATGCTGAACTGTGTCAGCTGATTCTGTCAGCAGCCATGGCCACAGTTGGCCAATCGATGCCTTCTACATATATACTCTTGCCAAAAAAAAGTAATATTAAATGTCTTCTTTTGATTAAGTTAAATGTGGATGAGAGTTGTCAATTAACCCTTTAACCTATAGCTTATACCCACAGATACAGGATAGGTTGGCACTAGGGACATCTGGGCACCTTGGCTATTGTGTCCAAAATGTTAAGAAATACAATATTTTTTTAAAATTAATATTAGACCTTAATTGTCGAATGTTTAAGTATGTTCTAATCATGTATACTTTACTTAAAAACATTTTCCAAATATTTTATTTAACATTTTGGAAAAAAATAGCCAATTTAACACCGAGGTGCCCACCTATCCTGTACCCACTTAACGGAGACGGGACACTCACTGTATCAGAATGAAAAGCAATTTCGCCCACATGCTACACACTCGCATTACTTTTGGTATATTTCTTGATGAATCACTGTCTGTTCAGAAGAAAAGAAAAACAACTGCGAGAAAACTTCGGAGTTTATACACTGAAACCTCGAAACTCTTAATGTAAGCAAGACGCAGCTGTGCGCACTTGTAAAGTTGTTATAATCCCCCTTCGCCCTATAAACAGGAAAATACATAATATAAAGCATCATGCACGCATCTACAAATAATATACTTTAACATTCCGCCAAGTTGTCCTTTTAAGGTAATTGCGACTGCTTCCTTGCAGCTGTTGATAAAGCAATTAAAACGCCTCGTTTAAGTTTTTCCCCCCAAACTTGGATGAAAAAATGTGATATAACCTAAAAGTGAATATCTGCAACCATATTGTGGAATGCAAAGTTCATTCAAGCGATTTTTAGTTTTTCAGCAGCAAATATCCCTAGCTTACCTTCATTTTGTTGAACGGGTGATAAAGACAAGAGGGGGGGGTTTGACAAAAGTAAAAAGAAATTGTTTAACTTATTTTCCTTTTAATTCACTTTGTTTTCATTTCAGCTAACCCAAAGCAACTCCCAAGAAAGGACTCCGCAATGTTTGCTTGTTCTCTCTGTGTGAGCAACTCTCAGCGTCAAGGGTGGACGTGATATTTCAAACAGCACATCAGTGCGTTTATGTATTGGGTGCCCGGAAATTTTTCCAAATAAACACAGCTTGATTCAACTTGGGTGGGCAGACTTATCAACAGACTAATTCTATAAACAGATGAGGGAATAACCCGGCACCTCATTGGTCGGGTGGGCAGCGGGGACACGCGGGGCTCTGTGCAATGAAATTTTAATTAATGTGGGTGGGCTGAGAACACAACGACTGTTTATGATGGACAATTTATTTCCCTGCCCAAAGTCAACATAACACAAGCAAACGTACAACAATTATTTAACATTTTTCTAGGAGCCTCATGAGGCCAGCAGGACGCAGAGGGCCAGTCTGTCAGTGAAGTTGAACCGGGACAGACGCACGGTTCCTCGGCGTAAAATGACTCTGTACCACAGTCGCCTGCAGCAACTCGGAGTGCCACCGTCGGCGCATCTGAGCATCTCCAGTCCCTCCCTCATCTACTTGTATGGAGGGGACAACGGGGGGATCGTACCGGCTCTGAGCTTCGTCCCAGCCCGTCACCAGGAACCACCGCAGAAACCGCCGTACAGCTACATAGCGCTCATCGCCATGGCCATCAAGAGCGCGCCGGAGAAGCGCGCGACGCTCAGCGGCATCTACCAGTTCATCATGGACAGCTTCCCGTTCTACCACGACAACAAACAGGGCTGGCAGAACTCCATCCGCCACAACCTCTCCCTGAACGACTGCTTCATCAAGGTGCCGAGGGAGAAGGGTCGACCCGGGAAGGGCAGCTACTGGACCCTGGACACCAAGTGCCTGGACATGTTCGAGAACGGCAACTACAGACGGAGGAAGAGGAAGCTGAAGAACCAGCAACAAGAAGCGGTGCTGGACGCTAGATCTGGTCACAAGCGCAGTAAGAGCTCGGGATCTTCTTCTTCGTCTTCTTCTCACCATCACCCAGGTGCCGTCAAACACCAGAGTGACTCTCATCACCCGAGGAGAACGGCGATGTCAGACAGCGAAGGGACAGAGCTGGATACAGAGAAGGTGGACACGCAGACACATCAGGGACAGTATTTCCAGCGAAATACGGATTCAAAACCAGTCCTTGTCGAGTTCAACCACACCGAACCGAAGCAAAACATGCCCACGCAGAGACTTAAATTATCCGTGAATGGAGAGTCCCTGGCGAGCGGCAGTGAGTCCATCCAGAGGTCGTTTGGAGCGCAGGAACACACAGTGTGGCGGGACAGCAGCGACCATGTACCCGCAGCCTCTCTGCCTCTGCCCCGGGACAACGACCAAGAACAATGCAGATCAGCGTTCAGTGGAAGTGACAATGGGAACAAGAACAACAACATCTCGTCATTCGCCCAGGACAGAGTGAAGGGAAACGTGTCCAACAACAACTCTAGTAGCAGAAGCACGGATAAATCAAAGGGTTTTAGCATTGACAGTATCTTATCCAGAGATGGGTTCACTTCTTCAGAGACATGCGCAGAGCGCCACGGTCCTGCCTTCAGTCCGGCTGTGGTCCTGGGTTCGACGCGCGCGCATCAGCTGTACCAGATGGGGTTCCCCTTCTGTTCTTACCTGTCACTCACGTGCTCAGACAAAGTTTTACATTACAAATAATTAAACAGTGGTGGAAAATGTACTCACGTTTTTTACTTAAGAAAAGTATCAATACTGCAATATAGAAATACTCTGTTACAAGTAAAAGTCCGGAATTCAAAATTGAGTAAAAGTACAAAAGTATTGGCATCAAAATGTACTTAAAGTACCATAAGTAAAAGTAGCCTACTAATTGTGCAGAATGTCCCATTTTAAGTTTTCAAATGTATAAAAATCATTTGAAAATAGCAGATCTACATGCGCTCACAATGCTTTGCACAGCAACGCATTGTGAGCTTGTAGCTCTGCTATTTTCAAATTGTCGAAATGTATATATTATAGGAGGACTGAAGTGCTTAATGTGTTTTGTAATAATAATCCAAATCTACAAAGTAACTACAGTTTTAAAATGAATGTAGTGGTGTAAAAGTACAATATTTGGAACCGAGATGCAGTGGAGTTGAAGTAAAAGTATTGGAAATGGGAAATACCCAAATAAAGAACAAATACCTCAAAATTGTACTTAAGTACAGCACTTAAGTAAATGTACTTAGTTACTTCCACCATAATAAAAATAAAACTGTGTTTACTTTTACGCACGAATTACGCGCATAGGTAGATTTACCACCGACTATAATAGGCCTACTTTAGCGCTGCCTTTCTTTGAGGACAAGTCGGCTTTTGTTTTACCAAATGTCTGTGCTAATGTAAAAAAAAGAAAAGAAAAGAGGAAGTACCACATGTCTATGACAATTGTCACAAAATTGGCTATCAATGGCCGATTTTACATGCTTGTTAGGTCATTTTTCTATTGATTTTCCAAACGCCTGTTGCTTTTTTAAATCTATGCGTAATGTGATGTTTGACATCCAGCAAAAACGTTCAAGTGCATGCGGATGTTGTGATTGTTCATGTAAATGTTTATGAAAACTTGAGATGTATTTCTCTCTTCATTCATAACAGGAAAGCTTTACAGTAAATGTATATGTTGTTCAGTTAGGAGGTCTGTATATTGAAGTTTGGCGATGTCAAGACAAATAGGCTTTTCAGTAAGCCTATTATAGTATAGTTAAAATTGAAAATGTATATCAAAATGATCTTACATCCAGGTTTGTTAATTCTGAATTAAAATAAAGTTTAGTTTGGTAAATGAATGGCACAATGCAGTTTATTTAACTTTGGGGGGGGAGGGGAGGAGGAAGAAGAGAGTAGACATTCTGAACTGTGTCACTGTTAAGGAACAGTGTCTCTTTCAGGTCTGTTTAATGAAAATATCACTTCATTGGTAAAGCTGGAAGACAGTACACTACATCCTAAACAATAAAAACTGTCCCATATAAAACACAGAATTATGCCAATGAAATGACTGAAGATAGCTGATCTTGGGCCACTGACACTCTTCAGGTACATTATTAGACTTCCATAGTTAAATTAAGACTCAAGAATTTGCTGTGTAAGTGTGCTCATTTTAAACCTACTAAATAATAGGAATAATAATAGAAAAGCTCACAACATCTGTCGTGAAGCGTATAGATCTCCTATTGTCCCTATTTGTCATGAAACAAAGTAGCCCTATAGGGCTTAAATGGTTAAGAAGATGTCCCACCTTCTGTTTTTCTTTTACAAATCAATCCCTGACAATGTCCTTTGCATTTGTGGTGCAGTCACAATGAATTCATCATTTGGACTGAGGAATGTCAAGGATTGAAAAGCTCTGACATGGTTTTAAATCAAATCAATATTCATTATGAAAAGGAAAGTTGAAATATGATGTCCTAGTAAAAAATTAAACCGCACAAATACATTTACCATACATTCCTCTATGCTCAATTTGAGAATCATTTATAAAGGGAGAAAATACCTACCTAGACTGACCCTAAACTCGGATGACACCTGCATTAAATCAGAGGACTATGATGACAGCATCATTGCAAACAGAGAACACCCACGTCTAAATATAGGCCCATAGCTTAGACACACTTCTCTGAAAAGCTCACTCTGCAAGCCTGCACTGTGCGGATCAGGAATGTTTGTTGAAATAAATAAACCTCCCCACATTTGAGGAGAGGAACTCACAATCACAAGCATTTCCTGTGTATAGGATTCTTTTGGGAAGAAGTGTAAATAAAACGTCACGACGAAAACCTTTGAGGGGAAAGGAGAGAGGGAAAGAATAAGAGAGAGCAAATGCCCATGATTATTTAACTTCTATCAGTTTAACAAAGCATGCTAAAGTGATTGCTCAGCACCTTGACTCTTTGGGACTCTGGGTCCTTTTATTATTAATTAACTCATTGCCTAATCATAATGAATCCATTGGTTTATGCTGGCCTACATCCAGAGGGCTCCTCAAAGCAGTGTAAATTAATTAATGTTGACATAGCTGATACTGTCTATAACTGTTTTAACAGTAGAAGATCCTCACGAGAAAGACGCTCCAGGAAAGGGGAAATCATTCCTGTCACATACTGTATGTTATCACAAAAGACAAACATTTGTGATGGACTATGGTTAGAGATCCTTATGATGCAATTTAATGATGATTGTGCAAATCCATATTAAGAGTTGTGTGAACCAATGGGTATGGCTTAAATCTGACCACTTTCACATTTGTTTTAATTTTCAAAAAGTGCGCTGGCAGCAACCTTTATTAAAAGAAAAAGAATTGCCAAAAGCCAAAATAAACATAAGTTATGAGTTAGCAGCTGTATTATTGTCTTAATAAATAACTGTTGGGGAAGAAAAACAGTTAACATAACAGTGTGTAATTGGGAAGCAGACGGCAACATCCTCTTTGAGTGTAAAAAATGGACCCTTGAACACCCTTAGGTCCATTTTCGAATGAACCACACTGAAGATTGTACTGCGTATAAAAAGGAGTAAGTTAGAAAGACAGAGGACTTGCAAATGAGGGATTATGTGACGGATGTTTCTAAACACCCCCCCCCCCCCAAAAAAAAAAAAATGTTTTCCTAATGTTTATAATGATCCCCAATACAATGTACGTAATAATAACAATTATTATTATTATTCACATCAAAAGAAGGAATTTTCAAAAAGATCCCAAAAGGGTAGCACATCCAAAAATGTCAATTAAATGGAGGACAAAGTACTCACATTTCCACTTTTTTTATTGGCACAACAAAATTAACGCTTATGTGTTTCGGCTATGAGCCTTCCTCAGAGCATTCATATCACATAGATTCAACTCACTTTATACAAAAGGTCAGAGTTCACCTACAGCTGAAATCTCAAGTCAATCACCAAGGTGGTGTGCCAATAAAAAAAGTGAATATGTGAGTACCTTGTCCTCCATTTAATTGAAATCCTTGGATGTGCTACCCTTTTGGGATTTTTTTTTAAATTCCATCTTTTGATGTGTATACTGGACTTTGGGTCTAGCACTCCACTGAGAAAACCCATTGTTGATGCGCAACCTCTTTTTCTTATTTATTATTATTATTATAACAATCATCATCAACCTTACCTGATATCCATATTTTCGGTCCCCATTGATTTGATTGTTACATACTTCTCTTTTCTTTCTTTCTTTTTTCATATATTTTTTTTGCTTTTATGCCTTTATTGATAGGACAGTAGGCTGACAGGAAATGGGGAAAGAGATGGAGAGTGACATGCAGCAAAGGCCATCGGGATCGGGAGTCGAACCCACGACACGCTGTCAGGCTGGATTACCAGCCTAGGTGGAACGGGTAAATCGATGTGGGTTAACTTTCGATCAAGGCGTGTGAGTACAGCATAAATGGCTCTTAACCACATAAACCTATGTACTTCGTTGACCGGGGTCCCCCAGGGGTCTATACTTCAGGTCTTTCTCGATCCAGGTGTGTATTGACCCTCCACAAACTTTGAAATGACCCCTGTAGCCTAATGATGTCAAAACCTGATAACCAAGCAGTGACCAAAAGTTTTAGGCCTATGAAAGGAAACTGAGGACAGAACGAGTGGGAAGGACATTCAACACAGGTCACAGTGATGCTAGTGATTGACACATTATCCAGCTACCCACGCAACCCCATGGAATGGAAGTAAACCCTGGGGTCCCGGATCTGGTGTGAATACAAAAGCCTGGGTATTACCTTTGGTGTACTGTATATGGGTCCAACACACATTAAACCAAGTCCTCAATATCCCATGTCGCTGGCTTTTTTGCGTGTGTGACAATATAAATTTACATTAAATGAACATATGTTTTATTATAAACAAAGATGTCTTTAAGCCTTCACAATGTGTAGCACTACACAACAAGTTTGATATACAAAACTAACAATATCCAGTATGACTATGATTGTTTTTCTAATTTATTTAATGTCAGACTAAAATTAATTGCATTCAGGATTTGAATTCATTCTCAGAATAACAATTTATGTTGACAGGGAGCTGGCATATTAAGGAAACATAGGAATAGTGCAGGCTTAGAGAGCATTAATGAGTGAATTTTCAGTCTCTTCATCTCTATTGCTCATTTTTAGACTAGAACAGACAAGCCTCAATAAATCAGTAATAGGGGTCATATGGTGAGCGAGAAAAATAGCACCAGTTCTGGAAAGTGTCATCACCCTCGTTTCATGTGCAATCAATTCTCAGTTTAGCACTAAATCACACAGTTTAAAACTTACGATTTCAAAAGGGGGTTTAATCCAAGTGTTTATTATATTTTTTCACTCTCTATATAAACCGGCTACAGTTGTCCAAATACACACTCAGCACTGGGGGAGGGTGGGGTTGTGATGAAGATTGATGGGCTTGGTCCAAGCAACATTAGCTGCTAATCAAGTTAAGTTTCCTGGCACAAAGCTTTATACATCATTATCCGCCTCAAATGTCCACCAGACTAGGACCTACACTGTGCTGGCTGCTGAGTCTGTTTTCAGGCTGTCCAGAAACACACATGGTTGCATGCTTTCACATGACATACATACACACATACCGGCCTGTAGCTGTGATGTTAATGATATGCAAACAGACATTCACACAAATGCACACATAACCAATGTTTGTCATACACAAACACTAACCTACAGCATAAACATACAGTATGACACACAGAAATAAACACTGATCTGATTAAGATGGCACATTGGTAGGTTGTTTTCAAAGCAGCATTCTTCAAAGGAAGGAACTTCCAAATTAAATTGTTAAGCCCGGCAGATGGTGGCCAACAGAACCGAGTAGTTTTCAGGAGACCAGACCATGTAAAATTCGGTTCTCACAGAAACTATTCAATATTTCTACAGCATTAGATTGACAACCAAGTTTTATGAGGTTTAAAAGTGCGTGCGTGCGTGCGTGCGTGTGTGTGTGTGCGCGTGTGTGTGCATGAACACTCACAGGAAGACTTGCACCCAGCAGCAGACTTATCCGGCCTCAGCCTGGGACCACCCTGAGTCTAACACTTAATCCAGGAGGAAGTGGGGCTGTATCAGTCTCCCTCTGAGGGTAACAAGAGTGCAGCAACCAACCGCACAACACATATACAGGCCTACATAACACACAACACACATAGTCATACATGGACATAATCATGCTATGAATGAACCAACCATACAACACACATAACACATAGGCATGCTATGAACCAGAACAACGCTCCAGCAATGTAGAAGATTTCAAATGTGTGTGTTTATGGGGAAAATTCATGTTGACACCATGGTAAATGAACATGGTCTCACTCTCTCTCTCACAAGCGCACACACACACACGCTTCACTAAAGCTAAACTGAACCATCAAAAAGCTTTGCACAGCTGGTCTCAGAAATGTTTGCTGGCCATGCTATTGTTATCATGATGGTGAATGTATCATACTTTAGTTTGTATACTAGGCCCTAGGCCTATACTGTATGTTATATGACTGTGAGTGCAAGTGTGAGATCCATGACCTGCAGGTGTGGACTGTGTGGATCATGTTGTAAAAGAAAGATGCTGACGTGTGTATGAGTGGTTACAATTATTCATGTATCTGTTTGCTTTTGAATGCATTTAACTATTCTCAAGTGATGAGGGAAATCCTGCAAAATGGGACACTTTGACAGTTAAGATGTGATGGTTAAGGATAGGAACATAAATATAACAGAATGGATAAAAAAAAATCACATGAACGTGGATATAATAAGTGTGTGGATTTGTATGTACCATAAGAGAAGCATGTTGAGACTGGTAAAAGTAAAAACAGCAATATGCTTAAGTCTTAATTTAACTCAAGCGAGTGTATAAATGTTTCATTTAGTTACATTTGTACACTCTCAGAGTTAAATCAACGCTGAAAATTTGACTGTGTGGCAGGTCTGGCATTAATTAGATTGAGCTGGGTCCTCGTGGTGTGACACCGCGGACTGGGCTTTCACAGCTCATTACATGGTGTCCAATCAGGCTGCAGCCAGCGTGACCACTGTTTATTTATATGCAGAGCTGGAAATGGTAGACGTTTGGCAGCTTGGATCCGGGGTCTCAAACACTGGAATACTCCGTCACATTGTGCTACTACAGAGGACCCCAGTCAACACCCTGCTCACATTGACGCAGACGTATACACTCCTTGAACCAGCACTTCACATGTGCAATGCATGCATGAACATATGAACACACACACACACACACACACACACACACACACACACACACACACACACACACACACACACACACACACACACACACACACACACACACACACACACACACACACACACACACACACACACACACACACACACACACACACACACACACACACACACACACACACACACACACACACACACACACTTAGAAAGTATTCACATCAAAAAAATACATTTATTACAGTATCAGCAACTTGATCCATCATTATTATGACAACACATACATGCAAGTCTGACCATTATATAATTAAGCAGTACGGACATAATGAATATCACATACAAGCGCTTTTTACTTTATCCACGGTGACATCTTTGTTACACCTCAAATGTGTGCATATACAGTAGATAACACAGTTGTTACTTTAATGGTAAATACCATTTGGTTGATGTTTTAGTATCTAGCTCTACTAATTATGCTTCACAGGACATTCCACTGTGATGCTTTTATGACAACATACAGTACAGTATCTGTCAGACAGACCATGCATTGGCCATGCAGTACTATGACAAAGAGCATCAAAGCTAGTATCTTATGAGGTGAGGGCCTCCAAGACAAACCTAGAGTCCAATCTTCTCTTCTACCTTTACGGATCAAGAAAATCTGATATTCCATGGCAAATAATTCTTCTATGCTTTTAAAAAGACAGCAGTGTTTAAGCCTGATTTATAATTAGTTTTCGGTGCATGGCACCATACGTAACCAAGTATAACTCAGGCTTAAGAACCCATTTGTTGGGATAAACCAATCCAGATGAGTGTCTGGGGACCTTCAAAGTATCTAGAGAAAGGAGGTGTGTACATGGACAAAGTGTTGAATTTGACATGCAAGACACAAAAGGTCAAAAGTCATAACAGCAATACAAACATTGGGAGGGAGTCATAGAGGCGATTAGCCACAAGTCCACTTCATTTTGTCTTTGTTGTATGACTGGCTGAAACTGCACATTTTGCCATGTTTTCTGACACGGTCGTGCTAAGTACAAAGTAATCAATAGCCTCGACACAAACAGGGTTATCAGACAATTAAAATACAGCTTCTAGTAGTTGACACAGGCAGAAAGAGACTAGCAACAGGGCAGAATACAAGGGACACTTTGTGACCAAAAAGTCATCTGATTATTGGCCTGATAAACTGAATACACTACATAGCAAGAAGAAAAGAGATAACGAGAAAGGCAGAAACGTGACTTCACTGGTTTACATTAACAGGGCAGAGGACTGCATGGCATTGTACTACATGTAGCAAAGATATGCCACTCAACTCAACGGAATGATTTAAGTTCATTAAAGGTTATTGCACTACACTAGATGCATGCACTTTGATGGGCCATTCCAAATGGGGAAAGGATATGAGGGCACTTCAGGGTCATAAGGTAACAACTTTCCTCCTGGATGACAACACAGTCATATCAATCATTTACACACAATTAATTTACAAGCAGATAAAGTCTTTGAACATTTTGAACAAGTTGAGTTAAATATGTATTTACAACATTAATAGAGACAACACGTTAAAAACCCAAAAAGGTGATTCAGACCTGCCAGAGAGCATCCAAAATGTTCATAAATCATATATTATTTTTTTAATAATTCTGTCACATTTTCTTGAAACACCTGAGGACATAAATGTTGTCATGCCCCTCCTTGAGACATGCTTTGAAGACACAATGCTACCTCCTAGCGGCAGGTTGTAGTAATACAATCAAGAGACCACCTCACAGTTGAAATACTCTGCATTCAATTGCACACTGTTGGTTACACATGCAAATATAGATAATGATGCACACTACACACACATTGTAAAACAGGAAAGTAGTATTATGGAGTCATTTTTGTACTGTTCCTATTCTTAGCCATGATGTTGGTTTCTGAATAAAGCACTTTCTACAAACATCTACAATACAGCCCATAGCTGATACCATAAAATATCTACTTCAGAATGCTACTAAACCACAGACAACAACATCATTTAATTTGCGTGCAGAGGAATTTGTTTATCTCTGGGAATGTACAGGGGACAGAGAGAATAACTCTCTGAGTATGTTTAGTTAACCACAGAATGTAGAATAGGCTCTGCGCAGCTACCTTATTAGTACAGTATAGAACTGAGAATAGAATCAGAAGATACAGATAAGGAGTTTCAGTCATGTACATGGAAGGCACTTTGGATGGATTAGGAGTCTGTGATGTCCATATGGTGTTCTCAATAGTCTCTAATAGACACATAATACTACTGTACTACATCATAAAGTGTGTGTCAGAGGAAGGCTAATAAACAGTGATTAAAAATTTCTAAGTAAACAACAACAAGGAAGACTGGAGAAGAAGGTACATAAGGACACGTTAATTTCTACTCAAACATAGTATATTCATCTACAGGTGTGTAAAGCCGGATTTATATTTTATTGCAAGCTGGTGTCACAAGCCAGAAATAGCCGATCTACAGGCTCACAACACGTTGCATGATCGCGACAAAGTATAAATGAAGCATAAGACACACCATTTTGGTGATTTTAAATAGGCTCTGTGCATAGCTGTAGCTCCCTTTTCCAGAAGGTGGCATGAACATTTCCTGTTCCGGATCAGTTTCCCATAGCTTCTTTTGATTGGCTCAGCAGAAGAGTTGAACTAGAAACACATATGAAGGTGTCGTGTGGCTGCTGAGCTAATCAAAACAAGCCATGGGAAACTGACCCGTAACAGAAAATGTTTATGCCACCTTCTGGAAAAGGGAACTACGATTATATACAGTCTATAGTCGCAGTGAGAATGTATGTGTGCACCAGAATTGGTCCAATTTAGTTCTCAAATACTTTGCTGGTTTGTTTTTATCCTACATAGTTGCCAGATGAATGTAATTTGCCAACAAGACAAAGCAAAGAGTGCTAGAAAGTAGTGACATAGATAAATAAGCTTTCTGTTATTGTCAGTGTATATAGCTCTATAAGAATTGAGTTGAAAATGAAAACTCATCTCAGCAAGCAGCATACAGAAACTGCTTAAAATTGTTTTTTGGTCTATAGTATATATTGTATACATCACATATATTTGTATCTGAAATAATTTTCAAAACTGTGTTTTTCAGTAATTGCTGATGATTTTCATAGTCTATAGAAACTGCCCTTACTGTCTGTTCTGGCCTTTCTCTGGGTTCTTACATTTCAATTACGCATTTCATGGGCAAGCATTGGCCTGTTTCACCCATAATATGGTCTCTGGCCATCACGTCAACTGATCATATATTCTTATAATCAAGATTGCAATTGTGCCATAAACAAAGTGAACAAGGACAATGTCATGGCCACCAAGGGTAGCGGATATAAACCAGGAAGTAAGGGCTGTAGCTTTCACATTAGCTGCTTTGGCGGCATTTCTGAGACACACAGAAGAGTCAGTGGTCAGTGTTAAGGCTACTAATGAAACATTAGTCCTACAACAAATACATAGAGATAATATTGAAACTTGTAATATTGAAACTTGTTATAGTGTCCCTTTAATGACGATGACAACTGTGTATTGATTATTGAATATATGTGTAAGACTGTAAAAGGAAGATAGTCATGGATGCTTAACAGATGGTGTTCATCATATATGAGGGAGGACTAACAAGATAGGTTGAAAATAAGCCACATCAGATATTATAATTCATAATATAACAGAGTCCGGTATACAGTACATATAGGGACAGAAACAGTAACCAGCCTGTTTAGGAATCATGATATACTACATATTGCTAAAAACATTTGTGTGTATTATGTTTGCTTTAATTCTGAAGCTGAACTTGGACATTAGTGTGCGGCAGTTATTAATTGAAGTGATTAATGGTTGATAATGTCACACAACTGTCAGTTATTATTGCTGGTACAGGACACGGTATAGAGGAGGAATACAGAAGTGTATAGTAGATGTGGTTTACCATGGAGTAGTTGATCGTATTGTCTTCAGCAAATGGTACCACGCCCTTGCAACACCTGTCAATGGAGACGTGGTCTTTGTGCTGAGGTCTTGAGACAATGTTGATGTACAGTATGTGAATGCCGTCAGATAGTCACTTCGTCACATGAAATTAAATCGTCCATCTCTCTCACTCTGCTGCCATTTTCTCAATGTGGTCGCTCAGTAACTTGTACTGTTCTGCAGAGCGGAAAAACACACACATGCAGGATTATTGTGACACTTCTCTTATGATGGGAAAATAAAACTGAACACAAGTGTCTACCAGAAACCAATTTTACATGGTGTGGAATAATATTTATTTTCCCTATATCTACATTTTTCCCCTTTTCTCCCAATTTATTTGTCATGCCAATTCCCAGTTTTCCCCTCATATATAGTCCCTGTCACTGCTAACCCCAACAGTTGGTAATGTGGGAGGGTGTATACCACTGTTTCCCAAACAGTGGGTCGGGACCCATGTTTGGGTCACGGACCAATTGTTATGGGTCCCAAGGAAATATCAAATTTTCCTACATTAAAAATAAATAAATATATATTTCAAAAGATTTTAAAAAGTTTAAACAAAAAGTCACAACTTTTCATCAATTAAAAACAGTCACAATTTCTTTTTTCATTATCGAAAAATCTAATAATTTCCATAGGCTACATTAATAAAAAAAAGAGGTTAAGAAGTATTGAAAATAGCAGATCCACAAGCTTGCGACGCGGTGCGAGCTTGTAGATCTGCTAGTTTGGGTCCCGGGCAAACATCAGATCTCTCTTTTGGGTCTTGAGCTAAAAAGTTTGGGAACCACTGGGGTAGACAACCACGTGTCACCTCCGATACACATTAAGTCGTCTGCCGTTTCTTTTTACCTGAGAGTGAGGAGTTTCAGAGGGAGCACATAATGCATGTGGAGGAACATGCCATGTCCTTCTCAGGCATACACTTCACTGAACATATGGACCTGTCAGAGTTGCTACTGCTAGTGCAGTGACAGAGATCACCCTCCCTGCCCAGCATCCCATGTACAGCCAAATGTGTTTGTTGGAGCACCATGGAGGATTTAAAACACTAGTCTCTGTGGTGGTGGTGGTGGTGGTGGACGGTGAACCCCTACGCCGCCGAGATGCCCCTCGTACTAGTCTATGCATCCATCATTTTTACATCAGAATGAGAACATAGCTGTGAGCTGATAGCTGATGCTTTACCTTCATTCAGGTTTCCAATCACTGCCTGTTTCTTCAGGAAATCATTGCAGAGTTTTTTACTGAGCCCAAAGGCCAGCATGTTATGGGTAAATGTCCTGGAAATGCATAATAAATTAACAAAACACACATACCCACAATTATTTATCACACTGCTAAATATAAACATCTAAGTTCACCAGATATCAATTAGAACACAGTGTACAAGGCTCAAATAATTTCATTTGTATATCATTTCCAGTCGTGTAAAAGTAACGAAGTACTGTACAAGTACTTTGTTGCAACAGTTTTGTCGTTTTTGGGAAGATCTATACTTTAATTGAGTTTATATTTATCGCAACTTTCACTTTTACCTCTATACATTTAAAATAAGAAAATTATACTTTTACTCCACAACGTTAAATCCCATCTCATTACTCACTACAAAAAATCTAACTATAATTGTAAGTCTCTCATCATCATGATATTGGATTATCCAACAATGGACATGTTGTCCGTTATGGTGACTATTAGTGCCTGCTCCATACTGCATTTATGCATTTTTATGTTTGATTGGATCATTTGTGTAGCAATCTTTTTTTAATTTTTATATTGCACAGAAAATAGCAGGTAGGCGTTCTGTGCACAGGTCCCTGGCACTGAAATGTCTTTGTGAAAAGAGTAGTGGAGGCAGGCTGGTTATATGAATTAATGGCTACAAATGTGTTATTTAATTTTGTCAGTGCTTCCTCACCCCAGTTGGCCAAAGGCAATGTTTTCATCAATTCTGGAGCTGTCGTCTCTCTCCTCCTGTGTCATGTGACACCACTTCTCCCTGCATGAGAAGGCAAGAGGATTTCATTCACAATTCCCTTTGACCTTCAGATTTTCTACATCAATAACCATTGAGGGCTGGGAATCAAAAAACTGTCAGTATGGCACTGACCGTTGTTAGGAATAATAATTTACATTTACATTAACATAACTGGTAAAAAAAATAAATCAAAATGTTGGTCAATGGGGTACTAGACTTTAGACATGTTTATAAGCATCCTTATGGTGATTAATTTAATCATGGATAGTGGAGAAACAAATAATATTAACTCTTTGACTGCCAGAGTATTTTCATAAAGTACTCCCCCAGTGCCAGCAATTTTCGTGTTTTTTTATTTTTATTTTTTGAATTTTTCTCATGAAAATAATTTAAGGGCACATAATATAAAGACCCAGCACAAATCCGCCACTAGAGAGCAGCACATGACTGCTTGATCAGGTCGTTGGGTCTCTCTCACCCTTCTTGATAGATTAGACAGGGAAAAACATGAAAACGGATGTGACGTCCTCCCAGATTGTTTTGATCGCCAAAATTACGATGTGATACGCGATGACTGATCGTCACCCAGACCATAGATTATAGAAGAGAAACTGTCCGTTTGTCCGTCATACCGTGTGAAAGACCGTTTATTTACCTATTTTGGACGAAAATGACTGGGGAAAAGAATCAAAAACCGGAAACGGAATCCAGGTCATGAAACCGGATGCAGATGTCCGTGAAGTAAGTGGAACTCGAGAATAACATTGAATATTAAGCAGCATAGCGCAATCAGAGATTAAACAATGAACGCGCGTCCAGCGCGTCGAACGCGTCGACGGCCAACTGGACAAAGTAGCACTTGACGCGTTATCGCGTCGTCCGCAGTCAAAGAGTTAACAGTTACTTGCTACACTAAATGAAGTGTCTGCAAAAAAAACATAATTGACCCCCCCAAAAAGGAGGGTGAGCAGCTAGATATAGATAGAATACAATGAAAATAGAATAAATTAAAAAAGATTATATGCATACTATAACAGAAAAACATACACAAATGACAATGAGACTTTTCAAACACATCAACTTGCCATTTGCTTAGTCAAACAAACAAAACACATTCAACAAAATCATATGAGCAACAGACAACCAATTGGCATTGCCAACAAGTAAATTAACACAATTCAAGCAAAACACAGACAATCATATGTGTTACAAAAGTGATACATCCTTCTTTATCACCCCACACAAGAAATAACACACCATAATCGTTAATCATTTATGAATTGGTATAACAAATATGACAGTGTTAGTGGGTATAAAGTACTGTCAATATGATCTCATAACCCTCATCATTCTTTTTGCACATGAATGAAGGAAGGTATTGGCTGCATGTCAATGCTATTAGTCACCTATGGGATAGATAGTAGTACAATAACAGCCTCCTTCCTTGCTATAAAAAAGCCTAAGACTTAACACTAAGAGAATGCAGAAGACATAAGAGGAACATATTGCACTTTTGTAGGTGTTTCAAGGAAATGCTGGAATCCTAAAAACATAGGAGAGCTACATCAACCACAATCCAAAGCTAGGATCAGGATCGAAAATTTCAGCCGTAAAGAGATTTCTCTCAAAACGATTAAAAGGATCCCTGGTTAATACGCCTTATATGCCTTATTACATTGCCCTCTATAACAAAAAATACAAATAAAAAACACCATAGATATTTTCCTTTATTTTAGAAATAGTTCATCTTTTACTCAAGGGGGGCAACGCACGTTGCAAGTTGATGATGTCATTTGTCCATGTGTGGTCCAGCAAAAAACAATCGTACTTAACCTAGACAACAACAAAAAAACTTGATACTTCTTAAGGTTAATATGAGCATCAAAACTATATTTTAAATATATTTTTATTAGCACATGCATTCCATAGGGCTGGACCACACATTTGCAACAGGCGTTGTGTTGTCCCCCTTGAGTAAAAGATAAATACAACATTTTATTTCTAAAATAAAGAAAATATTTAAGGTGTTTTCAATTTGACATTCTTGTTATAGAGAGCAATTATAATGTATTAAGGCATATTAAGGCCAGGGATCCTTTTGAGAAGCAATTTTCAGTTATTTGCAATAACTGTTGCTACTCCTACTATTGCTATTGTATGTACTGTAAAATTATCTGTCAAAATTGGAAGCAGGACAGTAAACTATACAGACACACAGAATGACACAATCATGCAAACATACGTATACATGTACTGTACAGAGCTTTATGGAGTGAACATAAATTAGCTTCAATCACTTTTTCTGGGCTCTCAATCATAATAATGCTCTGGAATGAGGCCTGCCTATTCCTATCCTGGCATGCATAAAGCCTCATTTATACGTAGTCGTAAGATGGTGTCCCACACCAAGCATAGCCTATCTACAAGCTCACAACATGTTGCGATGTGGTGCGAGATTGTAGATTGGCTATTTTTGTTGCAGGAAACCGCCGTACGACCACGTAAACCAGGCTTAACACATCCCTGCAATCGACCTGCCATTGCACTGAAAGAAACAAATATATAGTAGGCTATGTGTGACAAGGAGACAAATGGGAGGGACAGAACATGCACCTAGAAAAAGAGAAAGGTTTACATGCAAATGACCACACTCGAGAAAAGAAATGAGTGAAGAAATGAACATGCAAACAGGTGCAGAGAGAAAGCACTCCTAAGGACTGGTACCTCTCATCTAGAGCCTAGATATAATGCCATTCAAATACCATACTAGGCATTATAAATCTATCTCTTTAGATAGTGTGGTTACCCTGTGTTTAATTTGTCAGAATGGAGTCATTTGTCTGAAGAAAGCAAATAAATAGGGCTACACATTTATGATCCGTCTGAGTTCAGACCCATAAAACAACAGAGATTACACTGTAAAATCCTGTGTTATTTTAACTCAGTGAGTGGACAAATGGAACCAAATAGACCCATTTTTACTCTCACAGTAAAAATTAACACTGAGGAACAGGGACAGTAAAAAGTTAAAATAGCCAAAGACAAGAATAGGTTTAAAATGCATTATGTGGTGTGTGACATATAATGAAAGGAAATAAAAAGGCATTATATAAGCGTTTCAATGCAATAATGAATAAAGCATTCATCATTGAGGAAATTATGACCACAGATTCGGAGAGCGTAACTCCAGACACTGATCTCCAGTCAGCTGGTGTGTGGATTTAAGTCTTGAGGTTTACCCCCGACTGTCGCTGTTCACTGGAGCACATCTGATTAGACCTGAGGCTACTGTGAGACCTTCAGCCTCTCTCTGTCTGGGTCACGACTCACAAGGCTGAGCACCCATCTGGTCTCCCACCTACTTCTACACCATGTTTTTCTTCAGCCATCAGGTTTCTCAATCTCTCCCCTGATTTATCTTTGTCTCCAATCTCTGTCTGCTCCCACCTCAAACTTTGTTTTGTTGATTTATCAGCACCCCTCCCGCCTACTACAAGTTCACAACGCGTCGCAAATGCGCTGTGAGCTTGTAGATCAGCTATTTTCGCTACTCGTCGTACGACTAAGTATAAAGGGTTTAAGTGGTTAAGGCCACTCTCAATTTGACTATAGTGTTGAGGGGCAGCGGACAGACCTCTCGTCTTTCTGTTCCTCCTCCGTTCCCCTGCCCGGCAGCAAGGCACAAGGAGACAAAGGGTTAAAGTCACATGCGAGAGGAAGGGGGCAGAACAACAGATTAAGAGAGTAAAAGAGGACAGGAGGAGAGCATATAAAATGAGACCATTAACAGTGTGAGAGAAGAAAAGAGACGTCAGCAGACCATCAGCAGCAGTGAATTAAGATTCATCGTGTTCAGTGCTGAAGCCAACAGTACATTGCAATCTCCTACCCGCTTCACATTTCTTTGACGAGACACAGATATGGTCACGCACACGCACACTCTCTCTCTCTCTCACACACACTCACACACACAGAGAGTTACAGTCATTTCAATTAAACTATACCTCACATCTATAGAAAATATCTCATCTCATTATATTTGCACACTATTTGGCTTGGTTTTGTGCTCTCCCTATATTCTAATCATGTACTGTACCATCTCTTATTTAGAGGACATTACGTTAGCCATTACATCACTTTCCGTTCCCACATTTATAAAACACAAACCCTTTCAAACCCATTCCCATTGCATAATATATCGTCGCTGTCGGGTGGAAACCTTGTATGTCCAAACTGTTACTTTTCAGGAAATGGGAAAAATGTTCCAGTGGATCCAATGTAGTTATTAATAGTCACACGCTCTTGTTAATACTTTTCATTGGTTCAATATTAAACCCACAGACACACTTAGCCACTTTTACATTCACCTTCTAATGTTTCAAAACTTGTAAACTTGTAGATCAGCTATTTTTGCTACTTTTGTGTGACACTGTAGCACAGGGGTTTTCAACTGATTGTGAACCAGGGACCACCACCCTGACTAAGAATCAACCTGGGGACCACTGTTGTGTTGGGTGGGGATGTGTGGACTAAGATTAGTGCTTGCACATACACTTGCTATATGCATCCCATGTCTATACATACCAGTGTTTCTCAACCAATGGTCCACGGACTACTAGTGGTCCATGGCATAATTAGGCCTGCAGGTTGTCAATGGGAAAATGTTTTAAAATGTAAATACATAAACAAAACAGCTTTGTTAAATATATTAACATAGTTTAAATAATATTTCATAAGTCCATCAAATGTAAGAAAATATTTGAATTAATAGGCGTGGTGTGGGAGAAAAAGCTTGAAATTAAATAATGACTGTTAAGGGCTTGATTTAATTTGTTGCACAATACAACGTGCAACAAATTATATCAAGTCTAGGCATTATTTAACTGAAAAATCGGGGTGGTCCAGAGCAAAAAAAAGGATCTATTCCTATCCCACTGTTACCCTTATTCCCTTCTCTTACTTTATCCAACCTTCCATTAAACTCATGTTAACTGATATACTGATTTTATGTATGAGTGAGCAGACACATGCGATTATATGGGCACATTTCCTAATAATGATGACTCAATCAGGCAATCCGGTACACTTCCCCTTCATGAGATTCAAACTCCCTTTTCTGTGCAGTTTCTTGACCTCCGACCTCCCAGGAACTAACAACATTGACGGGTCATCACAGGTCACCAGGTCATTTAGCGCACTGTTCCGTGGAAGAAAATAAATACAAAATCTTCACTTTCCTACATAGCTAAATGCATGGTTAGGGACCGACCACATGCAATACCTTCACGGACCACCAGTGATTCACGAACCGCCGGTTGAAAACCCCCGCTGTATAGTAGTATGACGAAGAAGGGCATTCATTTATGGAAAAACATAAAAAAGCAATATGGAGATAACAGGGTTACCGCTCGACAGCGACATTATCTATCCACACACCCACAAGCTCATCCATTCCTCCACTCAGTCTCACCTGGTCGTAGGGGATCTTTTCTTCCTCTCACAATGAACAGCATCGAAGAACGCTGCATTCCAGAATCGTAGAGCGTGCCTAATAGTGGAGAGGAACAACAGGTTAGTTGCTTCCTTCTCACTATACTCAGGAGCTCTGGACCGTCCCCTCCAATAGAAAGTTCATTTTAACCCATTATACAAGATCCCGATTTAACCCGATATACAAGATCATAGCACGGCACCGAGTGCGGCGCTATGAGCTTGTAGATCTGCTATATTTATTGTGTACATTTTTTTAAAGCGAACATTTATAAAATATTTTGTTCCAGGGACCTCCAGAAGCAAAGGTTTGAGTTCAAATGTTCGCTTTAAAAAATATAATACTCAAAGATTTGCAAAAAAAAAATCACGATTATTCAAAAATGGCAGATCTACAAGCTCGTATATAAGCTTGTATATCTGCTAGTTTTGAATAGCCAAAGTATAAAATAATGGTTATAGCTCAAATCTAAAATGACACAGATGCGTTCCCGGTCTTAATAGGTTCAGGATGAAAGTACATCATCTCTGATTGCAGATAATTGTGGGACACAGTGGATCTCATACAGAGCCACCTACCAGATGGGCTGCTGCTTCAGGTGGGTATACAGGTACACCTTTTCCTCTTTCTTCTCTTCTGGAGCCTCAGACACTGTGACAGCAAGGACGTTAAATATCAAAGTCAAATTCATTAATAGGGACAGGGAAATTAATTTATTTTCTACTGATGTACTGTACCTGGAGACTTGACAGGACTCTCTTCTTCACTGGATATAAGAATGAAGGGAAGAATCAGGACAAGGACAGATAGGCCGGTCACGATTATTACATAATCGCAATTATTTGAGATTATGATAATTTATTTGCATAATCATCAAAATCATTTCCATTATCTGTATAAATTCATCATGATATTAATAGCCGATTTACAAGCTCACAGCGCTTGTAGATCTGCTATTTTCTGTATTTTGGAAAAAGGGAAATTATTAAATGCATAAACAGTTTTGGCCATTATTTTGATTATACTGTACAGTAGGTAGTCATTTATTTGTATAAATTCTGTAAGCTAGTTGTCATATCTGCCCTGTGCAATTTTTTTTACACCCTTAAAGGCAAACATAAATATAATTAGATTTATAAAAATAAATAAGAAAAGGAAATTTGATTTATATGTTCCAATGTTCAATGCCAAAAACACAATTAAATCTTGAATCAATTATTTGTATGACAATTAATCGTCAACTAAAATGACATGATCATGACAGCCCGAGAACAGATTGACCACAAATTCATACAAAATAACATTTGTAAGAATAAAAGCACTCTCACTTGCGAGCCACTGGACCTCTCAGCTTGCTCTCTAGGCCTCCAAAGAAGCTCTTGACATCGTTCTTGGAGGTGTTTTTAAGCATCCGCCCAGCAGCATCTTTCTTTACAGACAGCCAGACATTGGCCTTGTTCAGGTAATTGTCCACGCTTGCAGCAGAGCCACCACGATCCAACAGCTCTGAAGGAGACAGCTGGAACCTTCCTGAAGGAGCAGAGAGGAGTTGAGGTTTGTTAAGCAATCCATCTACAATAGCTCATATTCATTTTCATTTATAGAATTGGTAGAACATGAATGTTGTTAGTGGTATTGATGGCGAGTTCAAAATTACATGCAAACAACACCAGTTGTAAGTAGAACAGTGTTACGCAAGTACCATATAGTCCTTGTATAAATTGAATTCTCACGCTCCAAATGAACAGATAAAGAGTGTTTAACATTCCAGTGTTCTACACATCAACATGAATACATGGGAAGGTCAACAGCTTGTGGGAGAAGGTGCGTATGTTTTGAGTGTATTTACAGTTGAGAGATACGTCTGTAATTCTGGTCACGTCATGTTCTTTCTAAGAAATCTAAGGGGAGTATTTTCCTTTAATCCCTATCCAGGTTGTTCAGATTTGGATTTTTGGTAATATTGAAGATATTATTTGATAAATAAAACGTATATTTCTTATTGACATACCGTTGCCTGAGATAATTCTATGATCACAGATTGGATATCAAAGTGATCCCAAAGATGTTTTTTGTTTTGTTTACAACTACTCAAGATCCAAATCTGATGTTGAGTCCACTTAGGGATTAAAGCCGAGGGTCAAACCAGCAAACTTCTGATTCTCAGAAGGCCTTCTACCTACTCAGCTACGGCCAACCTACTGTAATAATAATCTATATATATCTACATACTGTACAGAGACATTGGATTTTAGGTGTTCATAAAACATGACAGTATCTTACTGCAGTGCTGTGACTCATCATGATGTACTTTAAATCTTGCATGGATAAGCAGAAACCTCATGAGGCAGTGTTGCCACATGAGTGAAACCACAGTGAGTGTGAGCAGCAACCCGCCCTATGAATCATTATTTACCAAATCTGTACATGGCTCCAGCATCTTCAATTTCCTTTCTTTCCATTTGTTCACATTCCAAACGTAACTTAAGGCCCAATGAATAACAATGCATTTAACTTTTCCTGTATCATTGTGTGTGTGTGTGTGTGTGTGTGTGTGTGTGTGTGTGTGTGTGTGTGTGTGTGTGTGTGTGTGTGTGTGGGGGGTACAGGAAAGGACAACAAAAATGTATAAACACAGTACTGTAAAACTAGACTCATTGCAAGTTATTCCAAATACTCCAGATATTGTGTTCATTAATGAAACTAGAAAAAGCAGTTACTATTTTTTAAATAGGCTGTCCTTTTGATTTGTATGTGGACACTTATCAACCTTTGATAGAACGTATTATGGCCTTAGGATATAACGGTCAACTTATTGTCCTCGTGTTTGAGAGTCTGGGCCACGTTCACAAACTTGTGCTCCGTGGACTGCAATTGGGAGGATTGCAAAAGACAAATGCAAAACAATTGGCTAATTGGCTGTATATAGTAAGTCATCAAAGTGCTATCTTTTTTCCTCTGTGTGTTAATAAGCATGCGCATCCAGTTGTATCTGGTTTGACCATTATGTAACCCTCTTCTGATCAGTATTTGGATCTATTACTTATACGCTTCTTGTGCAGATGTGTGTGTGTGTGTGTGTGTGTCAGATCAGGCAAAGTATAGCCTTACCAATGTGGTAGTATGTGAAGCACATGGTCATGAGGTTTTTGGCTGGGCTGTAGTCATCCATTTGGAAACATCTGCAACCAAACAAACATTGACTAACAAACAAGAAGGAATAATGGTGGAAAAAGAAATAGTTGCAGTCTGTGGAAGGATTACTAGGCCACATATTAGATATTATCTCCCACCCATACACTGTCGCTGACCACACACACTAGGAAAACACACACTATGTCTTCAAACTCTTCGGAAAAAAAAGAAGAAAGAAATTATGCAATTACGTGCTACTCATCAGGAACATTCCGGGCAATGTGCTTTTTGGCTTTGAGTTAAATGCAAACAAACGACTGTTTAAGATAAATCAAGCAGTGAATTGAACAATCAACAAACAAATACAGCTACAACCAGACTCACTCAAAGAGCACCACTGCAAAAGATTGCACCAGTCTGTAGAAGGTCGCTTCGCTGACACATTTGGAGTTGCAGCGCTGTAAACATAGAATGAAAGAGATATTTGTGTGTGTGTTCTGTCAAGCTAAAAGCATGATGACAAAAACACAGCTGAACATTGTTTCCATTTTGTAATCACCAGCTAGCTGATGCAAACAAACAACTTCAGAGATTCAAGCAATGTTCTGGAAAGCTACTCATAAATATAAATATAATTAGATCAGATATACTCATATTTCAAAATATATTTCACGCATTTATAAATGTTGCATGTTTTTACATTTCATTTGTAGAGAAAGGTTTTAATACAGATGTACAACCGGGAGCGCTTCCATTGACTTGAATAAATGGGACGCCGACTCTTATGGACATACTATGTTTGTCTGAATTGAGCTTACTTCATAGCAATATTAGTTCCAATGCAGAAAACGTACAGCACCTTTTACAACTCACACTGTTTTCCAAAATGATGCTCCCTGCAGAAAAGGCATCGCTAGTGCACTGCGTGCAGAAGTTTACTCGATGACAATTGTGTTTATTGGAGTGCCCAGCCAAGCCAGAGGCATCAAACTCCAGTCTCTGTAGTGGTGGAGGAGTACTTTACTCCTTCACCACCCGGACATACTTCAATTAATTTTTTACACTGTTTATGAGAAATGCCAACCAACCTACGTCTTGTTGATATGTAACACCTATCGAAGCTCATAATTCAGAGACCCGTTGGGATATGGACAGTTCAGAAACCTGCCTACCAATGACATCATCGATGGGGATTCAAGCTAATAGAAACTACAGCCTTTCTCTTTCTGGAAAGTTAGCATGCTGAAATAGAAGCCATTGTTCTTACATTAATAAAAGAAATAAAACAAATTTACATCTTATTTGAAATGTCCAAACCTGCCTACCGATGATGTCATTGGTGGGCAGGTTTCTGAACTGTCCACAGCCCGCCTCTGAGACATAGATTGAGTGGATAGAAATGGTACCATCTAATAATGGACATTAGTGAGGATTATTTAATTACCGGTATATGAAGGTAGGTTGAAAATGGGTGAAATCCTTTAATTGTTCCTCTGGGTACAGTTTAGACCGGTATCTGCTAACCCCCACAGCAGATAAACCACACATTTTGCATACTAGAAGCATAACACACTCTACTGTATTTGACATACTGCGGAAGATACCACAAAAACCCCAAGCTGAGTGTATGTGTGACAAAATGGCATTTCCCTCTGACCTTATGTTGTAAACTATCCCCTTATAGTTACCTGTGCGCTAACATATTTGGCAAACCACTCTCTGCCTTTGCCATTCTCTCCGCAGCATAGCTCTCCAAAACGTGCCTTCTCCTCCTGGTCAAATTCCTCCCTAAAACAGAAGAGTAGCGAGTTATTTATTGGGCTGACATTGTGAAATGTATTGCTGAAATGTAGGGCTGTGAGAGCTAAGCATGTATATTTTGAGACTGTGAAACATTTTGTGAAGAATACCCTGACTGTCACACACACACACACACACACACACACACACACTGAGAACGCATTGTGTAGACGCATTGAGCATGCGTCTACATACTGTACACAGACATGCAAACAAATACACAAAGAAGCTGCTGTGCACAGACGCACACATACAGAAACATGTCTTGGACACCGGAGCCGCTCTTACTTTCCGTGAAAAATCTTCTCCACATAAGTCTTCATAAACTCCCGCCTCTCTGCCACCTCCGCCCCGCCATCCTCCCCACTGTGATTGGACGAGGAGGACGACCGTCTCAGCTCCCACCCTGGAGAGGGTGGTCCCATGTCGTTCTCGCTGTCTGCTGATTCAGTGGCATCACTGTCGTTTTCCCCATCCCCTGCGCCATTATGGTGGTGCTGGTGGTGGTGCTGGTGGTGGTATGAGTTGGGGGCTGTGGGGGCTATCGGTTCAGGCAGTAAGGGCTCCTGGTGTAACCCTGTGTTTTCAGTCTCTGGAGAGAAAATGTCTGTATGGCCCTGGTGTTGACCTCCACCGCCACTGGAGGGCACTGTGACCTCTGATGGCAAGTCAAAGTCTATGAGGTTGTCCACAGCCACGCCTTCCATGTTGGAAGAAAGTCGCTTCCTCTAGCTGTTAAACAGCTTTTCTAAATGTGCTGATATATATAGATGGTATTCCTTAGTGGCTTCTCTATAAGCCTTCTTTAGGAGCAAGTTGTCAATCAGGTATGTGCACCCACCCACCCTCGAGGGGTGCTGAAGTAAAGTCGACCCACAAACCCACAGCACCTGTACAAAGAGGGCAGGGAAGACAGTTAAAAGAGAAATAATATTGTATGTGAATGTTTTAATGTGCAATTTGAAAACACTGGTATTTGGATCAGGATAACATTCTTAACTGTCAAAATGTATGGTGAACACTATTATTTACCAGTAAGTTCATGTAAAATAAATTGCCTTACGTAAAAACCTGTCACAGACTCAGCTGCAAGTAGGTAAGACAGGCGCCACATGTACAGTAGGTAAGACAGGAAATTCAAAACACTATGACAGGAAATTCATATCACCAAACCATCGACAGATAGCTCTGCACTGAAGACTTTCTACCAGTCAGCAAAAAAAAACTCCTGTCCGTTTACTGTGCGCTTTCAAACTGTGTAGTAATCACACAGTGACAATCAAATTCAAACCCCATTCAAATCAAGCCCCCAGTGTTATACTGTTACATAGGGCCTTCCATGACAATCTGCCACAATGAGGGGACCAAAAATAACGTTGTCTTTTGCTCTGACACAGTAGCATCCTGCAGGCCTCTCAGTTTAATGCTGCACTCTCTCGCTCTATCTGTCCTTGAGCTAATCTGCTTCAGGCCCTCTATCAGGGGACATTGTTTGGTGTTCTAACACTCCTCTCTCGCACGCGCATGCACACGCACACACACGCACTTCCGCTGACTATACCTAACATAAAACCTTTTGAATAGAGAAAATGCCCTCACAAGGATAGAAAGATGAGAAAGAATATGGTTCACAACTTCACACACATGCATATGCACACTGTCCCTCGGGCCTATGTTTGGACTGCAGCCATGAAGACGATAACACTGGACACACTGGTTATATAATACAGTATTGAGGGACCTAGACTCAGGATGACATACAGACTCACAAACACCCACACACAGACACACATATGAAGGGGGGGGGGGTATCTGTCTGGTATACATGTTATACCATTCTGTCTGGTCACTCTGGTGTTAAGCATGATTTATAATACACTCTCTCAATATTGTGTTATTCTCCATGTTGATCAAGCAAAATGAAACTGTAACATATAGTAGATGTGTCATCCTCTACATGTTCACAGGAAGCAGAGTGTGAAGGGCTTGAGCTGAGAACAACCAGCAAGCAGTCCCAATGCCCTACTGCAAAGGCAATGGCACGATCACCCACTGGCCAGTGAAGCCATTGGCCTGAGTAATGTGTAGTGTCCAACCCACACTGGAGTATGCATGTGCATGTACAAATGTACTCATACGCACGCCCCCACACACACACACCAAGGAAATTGTGCTCAGTAAATCTTAATGTTCCATCAGTCATCGTGCACAGGCTGCAGTATTTCTGGTTCCATGAGCACAGGGTTAGCCCCCCCCCCACCACCACCATCACACACACACACACACACACCTCCTGTTCCAACCCGCCCCCACTCTCCCTCTAGGCCCTAGGGAATATGCGCAGGGGGAGGAGCTTCCATCACTAAAATCATCATCACTGGTGCTGTAGGGCATTGAAAGCCTTGGCAGAGTTTCTTAACCACTTTCAATCTGGCGTCACTATTTTGGGCATGTCATTAAAAAGGAAACATTTTCAGAAATCTACAAAATGAGCAGATCTACAAGATCGGCTATTTTTGCCACGCAACACCATAATATTATGATGAAGTATAGATAGAATAGGGCTTAAGTGGTTAAGATGAGCTCTGATTATAGTGGTGTTTGATGAGACAGAGAGAGAGAGAGAGAGAGAGAGAGAGAGAGAGAGAGAGAGAGAGAGAGAGAGAGAGAGAGAGAGAGAGAGAGAGAGAGAGAGAGAGAGAGAGAGAGAGAGAGAGAGAGAGAGAGAGAGAGAAAATATACTGTATACTGTATCACACTGCCCGTTGTGGCCAATGTAATGACATATCCTGTCATGGAGAAATCCTAAAGATGAATTGTCATGCTGCTGCCCTCCTCCACTCTCAATCACAGCCATTCATCAGACTCTCTAGGTGAAAACAACAGCACTGCACGACTGCAACAAAGTGTTGTAGTATAATAAAAAGCTCCCAGTGGTGTTATTGGCATCAGCTGTGTGTAATAGCAGTATACTGTACACTGTAGGTAATGTTCGGTTGCCTTCTCTCCTTTCATACAGGGAACACTTGGCATGATTCACACATATGCCGTGCTCGATTATGCAACCCCTTTCCCCTCCAGGAGGAAATATTATTCATCACGCTAGTCCACACCGACCACGTCAACACGATCATCAGCTAAGCAAGATTACAAGTTAGGAGAGCCAGATTGCTACTTAACCACATGAACCCTAGCGTCCCTATTCTGCGGCGAACATTTGGCGAAAATAGATCTACAAGCTCACAACGCTGCGTTGCACCATGTTGTGAGCTTATACAGTTGATCGTTTTTGAGGTTGAGGGACATACTACTGGACCTAGTATAGAGCCCTGGAGAACCCCAGTCACCGGAGCGGATAGAGTTTAAACGGATATGCCTATTTATGATTTGAAGACAGTTGTCCTACGACAGTATCGCTGGGCAAAAATAACATATTTTCAGCTGAAAAACACATAAATAAGCCATTGGAAAAGCACTCAGCTCACATCATACACAGATTGCACACTATTTCATAGTTAATCTGTCTCAGTCCAAGCAATAAGCAATGTACTGAAATGCCTGTAAATGCAATGCAGCAAGTCTGCTATAGTTTCCTAGTCTGCTATAGTTTCCACCTTATTGAAACCAAGAACTACAGTTATGCACAGAGCCTATTCTCACTATTTGCACATACCAGTGGTTCCAATACTATATGTTGTGAATGTATACCAATTCAGAGCTTGGATCTTCCAGATTTTTTGAAAACCCTCTTCACTGCTCCTTTTCCTCATTGTCTTTCAAGCATTCCAAAGCAATGCTAAGCTTGAAATACGGAGGAAGTCGTCAAGGAACCGATAATTCCACTGAAATGCTCACTAACCCGGTATGCGTCCTACTGTAATTTGAGAGGGGAAGTGGTTCAGTATTTTCATAGTCATTTGGACTTCTTGCTGCTTCTGATCACTGAAACCATATTTGGTTCCTCCCCTAATCTGCCAAGGGTACTGTAGATAAATATGTTCACTAGTGGCTTCTTGGAGATTTCTTTCAAGTTCTACTAGTCTTCAACACCAGGAGGCCTGTCAGTATCCAGACTGATAGTGGGTCATCACAAATTCCCTCTCATACACTTAGGCATGGGTGCGACTGCGATAACAAGTGTCCAAAAGGATGGAATGTCGTCCTCCTCCTACGATCCATAGCTGAGGTGGGCTGGGCTCTTTCAGAACAACTCCAAACTAGGACAGAGTGAAGTTTAGATGAAGCATCATGTTGATGCCTGGCCTGCCCTCAGTTTCTCTCTTCTGCAGTCATAAGGTTTTGTCCACTGTCAAATGTGATTGCAAACATCCCACTATGCCTAGGCCTACTACTCAGTTTGAGTATAGATCACCACTGTACAAAAGAGTGGTATATGAATGAACTGTGTAACTTCACATTACACACTGGTCATTGGCTGTGTGACAGGCAGAAGTGCCTGATGGCAGATAACGTGTGTGGAAATGTGATTAGTTATGGTCTGGTCAGTATTATGGCTGAGAGCTAAATTGACAAGTCTATTCTCTTCACCTCACATGACATGACCCACACAGGGGCTCGCTAGACTAATGCTAGTTCAGAAGAGGTGTACTACTTCTTAAAGAAAGAGAAGGAGCGACAGGCACAGAGAGAGAGAGAGAGAGAGAGAGAGAGAGAGAGAGAGAGAGAGAGAGAGAGAGAGATAGAGAGAGAGAGATTATTAGTAGTATTAAGTACATAAATAGTGTATGTTTATACATGTATTAGTGGAGTGATTTTGGCCAGTTGTGTTACTATTGTGCAGACACCTATACAAAAACACGGTCCTGTGTAACTCAATGCATTGCCATGGTCATAATTAAAATGGTAGTAGTATTGTACAAGGTATTGAAGACAAGCACTGAGAAAATCATGTTTGCAACACAAATCACAGTAAAAAGTTGAAATGTTGTCAAGTTCTCTTCTTGAGTAGACAAATCAATTAGTTATATATTTTTTGAGCAATGTCATTCCTCAGTCAGATGAATAGAACTGACACAAACTCGACTAGCGGAACCTCAGCCGACACAGTAACGCTGTGTGTCTGTGCAATGGTGGAAGAAGTACTCATTCTTCTTTTACTTCAGTTAAAGTAGCAATATTAAACAATAAAAGTTCTGAATTCAAAATTTTACTTCAGTGAAAGTACAAACGTACATGCATGAATATATACTTAAAGTACCAATTCTTTCAAAATTTTACAAACATTTTTGCTACAAGCTCGCAAGCTTGCGTTTCAAATAGACAAAGTATGGTTTAATTGGTGGTTAATGCATGTTTTGAAATAATAATCTAAATCTACAAAGTAACTAGTAACTAAAGTTTTAAAATAGGCCTGATCGTTGTGAGTAAAAAGTACAATACTTGTCTGTGAACACTTGTCAAGCTCCTTTCCTCTGAGAATGTTTCCCAGAATAGACCAGTTTCCATTCCATCACTTTTAGGAACACAACAAAGTATCAGATGTTGTCACTGGCAGCCGCAAATATCTCCAACAACGCAGACCAACAATGTCAAAAGTTCAAGAAAGGAGAGAGTTATCGACCTTATAAAAAACTGTGAGGAAGTTGTCCTCAATGTGCAACTCCAGATAACAGTAAAAACACAGGCTTATAAGTGCCAATCAAAAGCAGTGTAGACTAAGCAATTTCCTAATGAAAGCATAATAATAGCCCAATATTATTTTTTATATTTAATTAAAATAATTATTCCCTAAACACAATCCAAATACACCTGTAAATAGGCCTATGTTTGTTGTTCTTTTATTCTAGTAGTAGTTATTACCCATTTCCTCGTGTAATATAGGCTAATGTGCTGAACATACTGTGTGTCCTGGTTAAGCAGTGGTGGAAAAAGTTTTTTTTTTTTTTACTAAAGTAAAAGTAGCAATACTGGAATATGGAAATACTCTGTTACAAGTAAATGTCCGGTATTCAACATGTACTTGAGTAAAAGTACAAAAGTATTGGCATCAAAATGTACTTAAAGTACCAAAAGTAAAAGTACTCATTATGCAGAATGTCCCATTTCACAAGTTTTCAAAATGTATTAACAAAGCTTTTGAAAATAGCCGATCTACAAGCTCACAATGCGTCACATCGCAAGGCATTGTGAGCTTGTAGATCTACTATTTTCAAATGTGTGTTGTGTAATAATCCAAATCTACAAAGTAACAAGTAACTAAAGTTGTCAAATAATTGTAGTGGAGTAAAAAAAGTACAATATTTGCCTCTAGATCATATGTATGTAGTGGAGTAGAAGTAAAAGTAACACTCCAGTAAAGTAAAAATATCTCAAAAGTGTACTTAAGTACAGTACTTGAGTAAATGTACTTAGTTACTTTCCACCACTGGCTATAAGCAATGTTTCATTGTATTGCTCTGTGCGCACTTGACAGCTGACCTGAGGGCATGTGCACTTCTATCAGGAAACAGCACTGAATAAACACGGCAAAAAAGGCTGACGTTTCCTGTAATGTTAAGCTCTGGTGGTATGGCATGGTTGCAATATACTGTAGCATCGCATCGCAACCATTCTATGATAAACGGGGTTTCCCATGTCCGTGTGTTTATACCCCGAAAGCAGCGCGTGAAAACAATATGCATCAAAACCTCACGACGTCTTACAAAAATAGACATTTGATTGTATGAACCCGGGACAACAAGTTAAATGCGAATTGACCTAAATAAATGCTTTGGCCAGGTTGTCTTTAAAACAAACAAAATGTAACACATATGAATTGGTTAGAGAACAAAAACCGTACAACTTAAGAAATAATATTTTAGTAAATAACATCACCAGCTGTACGTACATGAAGGTCCGAGGCAGCAGCACAGAGGGGCTGGTCTTCCCTGTCTGTGCGTCGTAGGCTCTGCTGCTACTGGAGGCGCAAGTGCGCATGCTCCATTCAGCTAAACGTGATGCAGGGGGAACCCAATGACGTCAACAAACAAGACTGCCTATGAGCACCATGAGCACGCATTGGAGCTCTCCCCCATAAATGCTGGAATATTAGGTGCATTTTGTATTAAAATATCTTTATTTTATCAGTTATAACTGTTTTAACAATAATATGATCTGTGTGAATCAATTACTTGATGGTAATGGGGTACTGTTAAGTTGCTCTGAGTTTCTTAGATTTTTTGGCATTCCTGTTACCCCAAAGGAGTATTGTATTTGAGATTGAAGCCAAGCAGTACATTAAAACAAGTTAGGACTCAAAAAATAAGAAATCTGCAGGAACTGTCCTTTTGTTCACTCTTTAATGCTTTCTGTTAGTAAATCCCTCTGGCTCTGATGTTGTTGCATTGATGAATTAATAACTTCTTTGTTTGTGTTTGTTTTGTATGTTGTGATTATTATAAATAAAGATTTGTGGAGAAAAAAAAGCATAGGAGCTCTGCTCTACAACGTGGATTTATTGAGGGCAAGTCCAAATGTACAAAATGTTCAGACTGAAAGCAATTTTTACTAGTCTGCATTTGAAGTAATCTGGGCTTATTATAATAATGATCTAATAACTGAACGAATCTGCCCCTAATCATTAGCTATTGTGATTAAACCTCTGGATTAAACACTATAGGTTAGCGACACTATAGGTTAGCGACACCCACAGTCACAATACCAGAGGGAGCGTTAACAACATTTTGGTACCACCCACCCATAAAACAAACATGGGCAAATTCTCCTTCTACAGCACTGTCACCCAGGATTGGAATAGTCTAACTCCATCCCTCAAAACATGCAGTTCGCTGGGCTCATTTAAAAGAGCCTTAAAAAAGCACCTTTCAGATGGCCAAAGGAGGAGGTAGTACCATTTTCCCGTTAGACAGCAGACCCCCCCCCTGTTCTTGTACATATCATTTTCCCCCTCTTTTTTACTTTTTTATTTTTTTGTTGTACATAATGATATATTTTTTGCTGTTTTTTTTGTAATGATATTCGAACTGTGGTGCCACTATATATGTATATGAATTGAATACCAAGGCCCTCATTGGAAACAAGTCCGCAAGGACTTTTATGTACGGACCTGTTAGACAAAGTATTTTAAATGTAACTGTGCTGTTTTACATTTTTTGCCTAATAAAATATTCAATCAATCAATCAATAGCCCATGAAAAATAGAGAAAACCCCAAAAGCACTGATAATTATGTTTGTTATGCAAGGGATAATGCATGGGGAGGTAGTCATTATTGAAATTTAAAGCCCGACAGGGTGATAATGCACCGAGGCGGAGCCGAGGTGCATTATCACCCTGAAGGGCTTTAAATTTCAATAATGACTACCTCCCCATGCATTATCCCGCTTATTACACGGCTACTTAAATACATAAATAAATAAATGGACTCAAAAGTAACAACAAAACGAAGTATTTCCTTGCTTACGGCAATGAAAGTATTCCATAAGTATTGGGCTGGGCGGACAAGTTCGCCTCGAAAAAAAAAAAAAAGAAAAAAAAAACTCGCCCAAAACACACTCGCCCCCCATTCTATATACCGCCGATTTGCCTGTAATACCGCCGGATTTGCCCCGGGGCGACTGTGTTTTGGGGCGAGCGTTTTGGTATTCCCCCGTCGATGCGCCACGATAAACAAGGAAGTGCAGTGGATCAAATAGAATCACTTTTCGGTTATTGCATCGTCTATTTCTCACTTCAAATGTTTTCAAAAACATTCTTGAGAGCAACGTTTAGTTGTAAATGACATTGGTTGTTTGTTTACATGGCTGTCATGTTGGATAAAGTATAAAACCAAGCAGCGCAGGTTGGCACAGGCAGGTGTTCTGAGTCTCTGATTACACAGCGGTCCGTTATAGAGCTCATCGGTCATTATCAAGAAATAATGACCGATGACTGACCAATCAGAATCGAGCATTCAACCAAGCCGTGTAATAAATAGAAATAAACTAGATACAAAATATATTATTTATTGTGGTCCACCTCTCGTCCACACACACACACATGCACGCACGCACGCACGCACGCACGCACGCACGCACGCGCACACACACACACACACACACACACACACACACACACACACACACTGACACACACACACACACACACACACACACACACACACACACACACACACACACACACACACACACACACACACACACACACACACACACACACACACACATATTTCCAAGAAAGACGCACAGACAACAATGTTTTTGCAATGTATTTCAAGCTATTATACAAGAATTGACCAAAAGCGACAAATCATCGAAATTATTTAGAAGAGACATCTATAAAAATGTAGCTATTTCAAGACTGTTAACGCTTAACGCCAAGGTCAGGACGATAAAGCCAAGGTCATGGTGGTTGTGTGTCTATATTATGATATTAATCATTACTATAGAGTGTTTGAAAATGTATTTTCTGTTTATTAAAGAGCTGGGGAGGCAGGGATACAACTGTTATTGAACAAACACTCTAGCAATGATTATCTGAATACAGAGCCTTAACTTTTTCACAAAAAAAATTATGTTTTAACCAGAAAATATTACTTACACACTACCTTTAACATCACCAACTATTAAGTACAGGAAGGGGGACAACAAAAAACTCTGCACATGGGATCATGTTAACCTAATATTGCAGCCGTCATGTGATCACTTCCCAGCTCTGGCTGCTGCTGCCAAGCTTCTCAACTTCTCAGGAAGGGTGACTGCAGCAAAATGGACTCTATCCTTCTTCAGTTTCTGTCGAACTGTCTGCGTCAGCCCAAGTTCCATGTACTCCTGCTTCTGATCATCATACAATGGCCACTGCACCAGCCCAGGACCATTTGGAGAGCTGAAGATATAGATTTAACTAATTAACAAGGTATTAAAATGTATAATTGTAGTGATAATAAAATTGGAAAACAATGTGTCAATTATCTGTACTAAAAGCAACTATATGAACATTATAAGTTAAATCATGATTAGTACAGATACCGCCATAGTGAAGTATTGCAAGCAAAACTGAACTGAACTGTTAGATGTTTGGCAGCCTCCAGTACCTGACCAGGCAAGAGAATCAGCTTTCATACTACAGTAAATGCAATGGTTGCACAAATCAATCTGTCAACCAGGTATATCAGATACTGTAGCTCACAATGGGGTATTCTTGTTGGTACTGCACCTCTCAGAACCTACTCACCCAGTCTGTACAAAATTGGCCCAGTATGCCATCATGGTTTTACATAGTTCTTCCTCGTCCTTGGTGATTGTGCCTAAAATGGTACATATTGTACATTACTGCAAGACATCAAATAATGATTTTGCCCAGTGGCAAATAAAATATCAAAATATCAATATTTTACAGAATGTCCTTTAAAAATTCTATTCACATAATATTGGATAATTATCATTTCTAAAAATTGGGGTATACTATACAGCACAGAACATTGAAAGAAAGAGGCCTCGACATATATCTTTGTGAACACAAAGTATCAATTACTGTTTGACAATAGCTACAGTAATTCAGCACTTGTTATGGCAGCAATAGTAGTCATAACTATTAGTTCCTAAACTAATACAATAACAGAACATTCTATTGAAGTTCATGTTTGCTTTATGCTGTAACATACCTATGATTTTGATATGGCCATTCCAAAAGCATGCCCCAAACATGAACCCAACATCATCTGCATGATCTGCCTTCACAAAACTGGGTCTTGTCAACTTGTGCATCTCGGGACGGTGTACAAACTCATACAAGTACACTGGTGCACCAGCATCTAATGAAATGGACAGAATAGAACAAAGCAGATCTTTTCAACAGATTTTAGAGGATATAGACTGAGAGGTCAACTAGGGTTGGTTCAATCAGGGAAATTCTAAATGCACCCGTTGGCCATGCCATTTACCTTTTTTCAGTTTTAAACAATTTTTGACAATCTTCACCTGGAATGACATGCCCACATAAGGCCTTCTGACAAGAGGGAACTGACCTCTGTGGTAGCCAGCCGCTTTGACTACAGGTAGAAGCATCAGGATGTCTCCGATTAACTCGGTGAAGCCATCTCTGAAGTCTTCTGGAGTCTTAGCGTCTTTCAGATATTCATCTGCTATGATGGGGTTAACAGCAGAAGCCTGAAACAGGCGGATAACTTTTTAAATGTTCACACTTTAACAGAGTGGTGGTGAATGAAATTATGATTTTCCCCAAATGTCTTTTAAACAGTTGATTAATTTCTAGTTGTAATCAGGTTTATTCTATGGTTGTCATATGATTTATTGTACTTATTTCTATCCATGTAAAGATCCATGGCACTCACCCCAAAAGGGTTGAAAAGGTTCATGACAGCTAGCACAGAATCTCTGCTCATACCGTCCTGCCAGCCAGGTGGGGCAAAAGTCTAATATGAAGAGAAACAGGGAAATTAAAACAACATCCTCAACAGGTCTTTCAGATGAGCAATCCTCAAAAAAATGGAACAGGAACAGCCTCTGCATTGTTTGCAGAAAAAGGTGATTCAAAAAGGAAACATTTGACATCTGAGCCCTTCATACTTTTTGTACGACAAATAGAGAAAATAGCCAGTCAAGCCAGTACACTCACAACACATCACATTGCGACATGTTGATTGTAGATCTGCTATTTTTACTATTATTATTATTCTAATTATTATTATTACCATTATTGTTATTATTATTATTATTATTATTATTATTATTATTATTATGATGGGGACAGGGAGTACATTTTCTCTGTTTGGTGGGTGGGATTATTACAAGCAGCTCAACAGTGAAGTCACTGTTGTGGAGAAAAACAGACTGCCCGTTTGTATGTGTACATATTTTTAGAAATAGCGTGTTCAAATTTATTTTTAGTTTCGTATGCCTTTTTTGGTATAAGGGACATCACAGGACCCAAAAAAGACCCCAAATTGTATGAACTGTACTGTATTTGGGTCTTTTTTGGTCCTGTGAAATTAAATGCCCTATATTATAGGGTATTTAAATGTTATGTGAGTTAAATGGGCTACTGAGAAAATAACATGTCATATTATAGATTGTTTCGATATTTGCACCACAAAAAGATCTAAGAGCTTCACACCTGAGGCAAGATCCATCCAAACTCATGGTTGGTCACACCCAGCATTACAGGAACCTTGACCACCTCCTTTTTCTTTAGAAGTTCCTCAGCAACATCTGTTAGAAACACGCCATCCACTGCTGCTCCTAGATATACCTTCATCTGAACACAATGGCCAACCTCATCAATAGTGTAGCCTACACTAGTTCAGGTAATGTAAGTTCATTGGTTGAGGATGTTCTTAGCCTGCCATCTTGTGGCTGAAGTTGGAAAAACAATACAATTAATGACATCACACACATACACACACACACACACACACACACACACACACACACACACGCACACACGCACACACGCACACACGCACGCACGCACGCACGCACGCACGCGCGCACACACACACACACACACACACACACACACACACACACACACACACACACACACACACACAAGGTAGACTTGTATACCTTTTTGGTTGCATTGATTAGCTCATCTTGATTCTTCCCTCTCATACATCTGACCAGTTCCTCTGTATTGCTGTGGTCACATTCAGTCAGGTTGGCAATAATCTGGGTGTGGAAGGTAAGGAGTGCACAGATCTTTGACTCTTTGACACATCTTTGAAGTAAAAATGCAAGCATGCTGATGATACATTTCTTATAGAATAGGAGGGGACATATGTTTCTGAACGAGACTGGCCTCCATGTGTGAATCACGACAAGTGTTCAATGTGTTACAGGAAGTTAAAGGTACTGCATTAGAAATGGTGTTACATCTTATATTTGCTATCAGAAGGATGGATCTGATTAATTCACACTGCTTTTACCAGTTATATAATACCTTGGCTTGCTCCAAAGGATTGTTTGTTGTGTAAGCCCCAAGTGTTGCTACTCCACTTTGAAAAATAGCTTTGTGAAACAATCCCTTGGCTTGTGGAGACAGGGTCTGTTGGAAAGAAAATAATATGGATCATATTTATAAATCATGCTGTCATGCCAACATTATGAATATATGACAGATTAGGAATGACAAATAAATGTGATGGTGATTCGTAACCATATTTTGGTTTAGAGCAGAAGTTAGCAAAAGTACATTTTTAAACATCACATAAAGACTTTAAGTATTATAATTTAAATATATGCAAGATCCTAATAAAGTTGTGGTTGAGACAACTTTTTATTATTACATTTTTAATACATGTTCTCCACACAGTAATTCCAACATTCACTTTGTATTGTATTGTATTTTTGTCATACGATGCCTTGTTTCCTTTACCAGCATGGATGCGCTGATGCCTCCTGCAGACTCCCCAGCTATGGTGACTGATTGTGGGTCTCCTCCAAACATCGCAATATTCTCCTTGACCCATTTGAGTGCAGCTATTTGGTCCAGGAAACCCCAGTTACCCCGAGCGTGTTCATCTCCAGTGCTTTTAACAGAAATAACAAATGACAATTTCTGCTTGTGAAACTGGGATTCTTTCAGAAGCATTTGAGTGAGAAGAGCATTGGCCCTGCAGGCCCTCTGGCAGTGTGTTGGCTGGAGACGCAGAAAAAAATAATAAAAAACTTTCATATGCCTTAAAACAATACACAGAACACTTTTACAATAAAATAACTCCTGGTTCTATGAAAAAACTACTCCCAGTGTGAAGTAAGCTGTGCCTTTTATGAGTTTATGTTACTCCTTTATAACTGACTTCCTACTGCCTTATGCTGCCTTATTACTGACTCCCAACGACCTTACCGATGATGTCATTGGTAGGCAGGTTTCTGAACCATCTACAGCCCTCCTCTGAGACACAGACCAAGTAGGTAGAAATGGTAGCGTAATTAAATGGTGACGTGGTCGTTTAACCTTTATAGTTGTTGTTATTGTACATAAGGCACTAAGGCAGTATGCTGCAAGTTACAGTTCCTAAATTAGCCATTGATTACTGCATAATATTATTTTCTTTGTGTTCTTGATTGATTGATTGATTGATTGATTGAATACTTTATTAGCAGTTTGCAAAAAAATGGCACAGGAAAGTACAGTTCAATACAAAGTCTGCTAAGAAGATTTTAAACCCAAGAAAGCCAATGGACTGTTTCCAATGGGGTCCTTTGTACTCAATTCATCGAAACATTAATGACAGACAAATATACACTACTATGGGGGGGCTAGGCTTTGACCTTTACAGGGGCCAGTTTCGAATTGCGGTACTCTTTTAGAGCGGTTTTGAAGGAGAGTAGGGATTTGCACTCCTTTACAACTGTTGGTAGGGCGTTCCACATTTTTGTGGCATGGTAGGAGAACGAATTTAACCGCTTGTTAGGGCCAAATCTGGGTTGGACGTGATTAGTGGAGCTCCCTCTGGTGTTGTGATTGTGGACTTGATTGACGTTTTTGAACTAATTTGACAGGTAATGTTCTAATCTCTAATTTTGTACTTTTCTACACCAGTAAAAACGAGAACATATATACACATATGTTAAAATATACACAACATACCTCAAGAATCCCAGAATTCCAAGGCGATATTGGATGAGAACCACCACCATGTTATGGTAAGCAGCCAATGGAGCACCATCATACTGAGATGCCGCACCCATGACCAAGCCCCCTCCATGGATCCACACCATGACCTTATCGACAACAGAGCACAGAGGTTCAGAGTTGCCATACTAATGCACATCTTATTGATTTGACAAATCTAAACTGAGAGGACAAGACCAGACAAGATTATTGAAGTGTACAGAAAACATCGACATCTTCTAGAGTCATAGATTTATCTATAATGAAACAAATAGTCATCTACATTTGTATACGGTATATGTGAAATAAGTGTAGTGAGTGATTATACATAAAATGTATATGAGTGCAAAAACATACAGGTAGCTTGTCTCCTGTTGTTGCCTCTGCTGGACTGTATATGTTCAGATACAGGCAGTCTTCTGAAACCTCTGGTGGGGTGTATTCAATGGACATGATCTGAGAGACCTGCACAGCAGTAGCTGGATCCTGGATACACCTAGGAGACATGCCAAGAAATGCCATGAAATACACAAAAATGAGATGAGTCATAAAGGGAGGTTAGCTATGGTCTTGTCAGTTTATACTTTTGTCTTTTGAGGAAACAGTGGTCAAACAGTCTCACATGGGGGGCTGTCGTGTGCCATCCCTCTCCCCCTCCCAAGGCTCTTCGGCCACAGGGTCTGCAAAGCGGAGAGGCCCCACAGGGGGCCGGGCAAAGGGTATTCCCAGGTACTGTTTCACTCTCCTCTCAGTTCCTTTCACTGTAGAATATTCTCCTCGAACTCTGCCATTCTTCAGAGACACCACAGGGCTGTCTGTCTCTGCTGGAAAAAAAGAGTTACAAAGCGCCATTCACACTGGGCACTATAACTATAACGATAACTATAACTATATCGTTCACCATTGTATTTTTTTTTTATAGCTGGTGTGAACTCTGCCATCCACTTGACTATTTTTGTATTTAAAAATGTAAAACTATTATTTTATAGTTATAGTTATAGTTATAGTTATGGTGCTCAGTGTGAATGGCCCTTTAGTCTTTTTTCTCTTAGAAACAAATGGTCATCAAACAATGACATGTACAGTACATCATTTAATAATACAAATAAAATAATTAATTACAAATAGATTTTTATTCTTGTCTTTTAAGATGATAATATTGTGATAGATATACTTTATTTTATATTTTTTAGGACTTTTACTCTCTATGGTAATCTTTCCAATAAATGTTTACAGTATTATATGCTACTGTACTGTATAGTCACACCTAGACTGCATCAGTATAAGATGTGTCTGTCTGGACAAACCAACGGATCTGCGAGCAGACATGAATTAAATCTGTGCCTGATTGGATTTCACTCAACATAAAAAAAACATTATATTATTTATTATCTAGAAATGTGCTGAAGCTCAAAATAATTATTTTATGATGCAATGACTGTTTCCTATGAAGTGAGAATGTCATGAGTTGCAGTACATGCAGCACAAATTGTGTGACTGGCTGCTTCTGTCTCTATATACTCAAATA
Organism: Gymnoscopelus braueri; assembly: GCF_963280865.1. Lineage (NCBI taxonomy): Eukaryota > Metazoa > Chordata > Actinopteri > Myctophiformes > Myctophidae > Gymnoscopelus > Gymnoscopelus braueri. Next base: position 37,869,835 of record NC_137610.1, on the reverse strand, counting down.
CATCTGCTTTTGTGTGAAGTGTAGAGCAGAAATTATCATTACCCGCTGAGAAAACAATTGTCCCTTTCAACTGTGGCTGCAAAGCTTCCAAAAGCATATGAGGTGATGTTATTTCTTACCTGGTGCTCCCAAGGCTAGTGTGGTCAAAGAAGTAACCAGGTAAACAATGGTATGTGCCGTTCTCATCCTGACTGCTGTTCCAGGGAAGATAAAGAGAAATACAGTGTACACCAGGAGAAATGCCTCGTTTTCCCTATTATGTCCCCCAAGCACCTCCCCTTCAACAGCACACACACACACACACAAACACACAAGCAAGCAGGCAGGCACGGAGGCACACAATCACGCACACACACACACACAAGCACACACAAACAAGCTCATATACTGTATGTCACCACCACAACTCAGCAAAACTACTATAATCTCCATTGACTTAACCTCCAAATCTCCAATGCACCACAACTAGAACTCTGACCTCAGTGACAAAATATTACAAAATCGTGCTCTTTGACCAACACAACCCACACTAACAAACAAAGTTTTCATAAAATACAAAGAACACACAATGTAGTCTTTCTGAGAAATAATTACTGTAAAACTACACCCAAATTGTGTGTGTGTGTGTGTGTGTGTGTGTGTGTGTGTGTGTGTGTGTGTGTGTGTGTGTGTGTGTGTGTGTGTGTGTGTGTGTGTGTGTGTGTGTGTGTGTGTGTGTGTGTGTGTGTGTGTGTGTGTGTGTGTGGGTTTGTGTGTGTGTGAGAGAGAGACTTTGTGCACAAAGTACACAAATTACACAAATTACACAAAGTAGCCTACACACACACACACACACACACACACACACACACACACACACACACACACACACACACACACACACACACACACACACACACACACACACACACACACACACACACAGGTACTGACTGAGGAAATAGTTTATTGATCAGACCCTGCACTAAAGCTCATTAATATGTACATACAGTAGATGTACATTTAACGGCACTGACCACAGGGCTGTGGGCTTGAAAAAAGAAGAAAAAAGTCTTAATGGAACCATAACTGATTAACAAACAAAAATCTGTTATGGTTGCCTTTCTGATGGCTTGTGGAATAGCTATATAAGGAGTTTTAGTCCCTAGCTATGGTTATCTTCCCAATAAATGTTTACCTACAGTACTACTATAATATGCTAGTAGCATCAACGGTGTGACTATACAGTAGCATGATGTTACTGTCACTGTGCATCAGTATCGGTTTGGACAAACCGATACTGATGCGCGAGCAGACATGAATTATATTTGTCACTGATTGGGCTTCACTCAACAGCAACAAAAATCAGTCAGTATACAGTATTCCCTAACAACATGCAGCAGCCTAATAAAGCTAAATTAAGTTTCCTTAAAATGAGAATGTCACGTGTTACAGTACATGCAGAACAAATCATGTGATTATAAGGCTGCATACTGTGACTACTCAAATACTTTTTCATTTTCATTTTTTTTGTGAACTGTGAAGCAGGGCATGAAATTAACCATTTTTATAGTCTTTGGTATGATCCGGCCAGGGGATTGAACACAGACCCCCAATCTCAGAGCAGACACTCTAACCACGAGGCCACTGGGCTGGTAAGTGTAGTTAGGCAACGTCACACTCACAAAAGTGGAAGGCACATGATGAGTGCATTATAACATAACATGTTATAATGCCGGTTCTAGAAGACACACACACCCGCACACGCACACGCACACGCACACGCACACGCACACGCACACACACACACACACGCACACGCACACGCACACGCACACGCACGTTATGGGGGAACAAATTCCACTCAGGTTGAAGGAATAAGAACATTTATTAGAGGATCATCACAGCAGGGCCTAACAGCCTGGTGTGCTCTTCACCCTAGTTTAGAGAACTATTCTTGCAGCTGTTCACACAGGCCTGGCGGGGATTATGCATTAGCCAAGGGCCCTCAGGCAAGAAGAACGTGTGAGTTTATCAAAACAGTGGTCAACAGAGCCACATCTCGTTCTATGTTCTCAAAGCAATAATATGTATTGGCATATCATGCTACATACCACACACACACACACACACACACACACACACACACACACACACAC